>NC_053023.1:410444962-411044962 GCF_003073215.2 Triticum urartu
AAGCTTGGGGATGCTTGATACGTCTCCAACATATCTATAATTTTTTATTGTTCCATGCTATTATATTATCTGTTTTCGATCTTTAATGGGCTTTAATATACTCTTTTATATTATTTTTGGGACTAACCTATTAACCGGAGGCCCAGTGCCAGTTTCTGTTTTTTTGCCTATTTTAGAGTTTCGCGGAAAAGGAATACCAAACGGAATCCAAATGGAAAGCATCCTTCGCGATGATCTTTCTTGGACCGAAAGCAAACCAGAAGACTTGGAGTTGAAGTCTGGAACTCCACGAGGCAGGAGGGCGTGCCCAGGGGGTAGGCGCGCCCCCCACCCTCATGGGCCCCATGTAGCTCCACCGACGTACTTCTTCCGCCTATATATACTCTTATACCCTAGATCGATCACAGAGAGCCACGAAACCACTTTTCCACTGCCACAACCTTCTGTACCCGTGAGATCTCATCTTGGGGCCTTTTCCGGCGATCTGTCGGAGGGGGAATCAATCACGGAGGGCTTCTACATCAACACCCTAACCTCTCCGATGAAGCGTGAGTAGTTTACCACAGACCTTCGGGTTCATAGTTATTAGCTAGATGGCTTCTTCTCTCTCTTTGATTCTCAATACAAAGTTCTCCTCGATGTTCTTGGAGATCTATTCGATGTAATACTCTTTTGCGGTGTGTTTGCCGAGATCCGATGAATTGTGGGTTTATGAACAGGATTTTCTATGAATATTATTTTGTTCTTCTCTGAATTCTTATATGCATGATTTCATATCTTTGCAAGTCTCTTCGAATTATTGGTTTAGTTTGGCCTACTAGATTGATCTTTCTTGCAATGGGAGAAGTGCTTAGCTTTGGGTTCAATCTTGTGGTGTCCTTTCCCAGTGATAGTAGGGGCAGCAAGGCACGTATTGTATTGTTGCCATCGAGCATAAAAAGATGGGGTTTATATCATAATGTTTTAGTTTATCCCTCTACATCATGTCATCTTGCTTAAAGTGTTACTCTGTTCTTATGCACTTAATACTCTAGATGCATGCTGGATAGCGGTCAATGTGTGGAGTAATAGTAGTAGATGCAGAATTGTTTCGATCTACTTGACACGGACGTGATGCCTATATTCATAATCATTGCCTTAGATATCTTCATAACTATGCACTTTTCTATCAATTGCTCGGCAGTAATTTTTTCCCCCACCGTAATACATGCTATCTTGAGAGAAGCCACTAGTGAAACCTATGGCCCCCGGATCTCTTTCTTATTATATCGCATCTCTTTTATTTATATTGCATCTCATTTATTATTTTGCAATCTTTACTTTCCAATCTATACAACAAAAACACCAAAAATATTTACTTTACTATATCTATCAGATCTCACTTTTGCGAGTGACCGTGAAGGGATTGACAACCCCTTTGTCGCGTTGGTTGCAAGCTTCTTGATTGTTTGTGCAAGTACTAGGTGACTTGTGCGGTGTCTCTTACTGGATTGATACCTTGATTCTCAAAAACTGAGGGAAATATTTACGCTACTTTGCTGCATCACCCTTTCATCTTCAAGGGAAAACCAACGCATGCTGAAGAGGTAGCAACATACGTGTTGTTTCCCTCTCTGTCACTGGGATCAAGCACCGTAAGATCAAACACACTACAAAGCACCTCTTCCCATTGCAAGATAAATAGATCAAGTTGGCCAAACAAAACCCAAATATCGGAGAAGAAAAATGAGTCTATAAGCAATCATGCATAAAAGAGATCAAAGAAACTCAAATACTTTCATGGATATAGAAAGATAGATCTGATCATAAACTCAAAGTTCATCGATCCCAACAAACACACCGCAAAAGAGTTACATCATATGGATCTCCAAGAGACCATTGTATTGAGGATCAAGAGAGAGAGAGATGAAGCCATCTAGCTACTAACTACGGACCCGAAGGTCTACAAAGAACTACTCACGCATCATCGGAGAGGCACCAATTGAGGTGGTGAACCCCATCCGAGATGGTGTCTAGATTGGATCTGGTGGTTTTGGACTTTGCGGCAGCTGGATGAATATTTTGTCGACTCCCCTAGGGTTTTGGGATTTGGGGGTATTTATAGAGCAAAGAGGCGGTTCGGGGGCACCCTAGGTGGGCACAACCCACCAGGGCGCGCCTGGGCCTCCTGGCGCACCCTGGTAGGTTGTCCCCTCCTCAGGACTCCCCCAGGTGCAACCAAGGCCCAACATGTTCCTTCTGGTCTATAAAAAATCTCCGTAAAGTTTCATGGCATTTCGACTCCATCTGATATTGACTTTCTGCGATGTAAAAAACACGGAAAAAATAGGAACTAGCAATTGGCACTATGTCAATAGGTTAGTACCAAAAACTGATATAAAATGGCAATAAAATGATTATAAAACATCCAAGATTGATAATATAACATCATGGAACAATCAAAAATTATAGATACATTGGAGACATATCTGCATCCCCAAGATTAACTCCTACTCGTCCTCGAGTAGGTAAGTGGTAAAAACAGAATTTTTGATGTGGAATGCTACCTATCATGTCATATCATATTCTTTTTTATAGCATGGACAATTGGACTTTTAGTTGTTCAAAGCAATAGTCTAGTTTTGACATGATAATTTAGATACTCAAGCATATCAATAAGCAACCATGTCTTTCAAAATATCAACGCTAAAATAAGTTATCCCTAGCCCATCATGCTCAAACATTGATCCATTCATGAAACACACTCGAATATTAGCTACACCCAATACTTAAGTACGATCATATTGCCTCCTAGTTGGTGCTTTTATAAGAGAAGATGGAGACTCGAAAAATAAAAATTGCATAAAGTAAAAGAAAGGCCCTTCGCAGAGGGAAGTAGGGAATTGTAGAGGTGCCAGGGCTCAAAGCGAAAAACTTAGAGAGAAAAACATTTTGAGAGGTGTATCCATCCCACCAACGAAAACGACTTAGAGTTCCCAATACTTTCCATGCATAGATATATCATAGGCAGTTCCCAAACAGAAAATAAAGTTTATTCCTTTTTCCACCATAACTTTCACTTTCCATGGCTAATCGTATCCACGGGTGCCCTCCATACCAACACTTTCCAAGGAATTTATTATTTGACAACATAAAGTAAATTCATTTTTCCATTTCGGGACAGGGCATCCCTAATACCTTTGCCTTACTCTCGTGCAATGAAAGTGAATAAACACTCATCTTGAGAATAGCACATCTAGCATGGAAAATATTAGCCACCCCTCGCCGCTCCGCGACGAAACAAACACACAAAGAGAAGTTTATTTTGAAAATTAGAGATGGCACATGCAAATTTGCTTAGAACGACAAAAGAATACCGCATATAGGTAGATATAGTGGACTCATGTGGCAAAAATGGGTTAAAGGTTTTTGGATGCACAAGTAGTGATCATACTTGGTGCAAAATGAAGGCTAGCAAAAGATTGGGAACCGACCAACTAAGAAACGAATAATCTCATAAGCAAGCATTAAGCATAAATAACACCGAATAATGCACCATAAGTAGGATACAATTTCATTGCATGACTATTGACTTTCGTACTTGCATAGGGAATCACAAACCTTAACACCAATATTCTTACTAAAGCATAATTACTCATCAAGATGACTCACATATCACATCATCATATCTCAAAACTATTACTAAGAATCAAGTTTATTTTGTCCAATGATCTTCATGAAAGTTTTTATATATCCTTCTTGGATATCTGTCACTTTGGGACTAATTTTCATGTATTGCTTTTGACAAGCTCCAGCAAATATAAGTGAAGATCATAAGCATAATAAATTTTTCTTTCTCTCAAATTAATTAAGTGAAGCAAGAGAGAATTTCTCGAAAATTTTACTAACTCTCAAATAAATCTAAGTGAAGCAAGAGAGCATTTCTTCAAAAATACTAAAGCACACCGTGCTCAAAAAGATATAAGTGAAGCACTAGAGCAAGTCCATTGCTCATAAAAATTTAAGTGAAGCATAGAGAGCAATTCTAACAAGTCATGACATAATTTTGGCTCTCTCAAAAAGGTGTGTCCAGCAAGGATTGGTAACTTAAAACACAAAATAAAACAAGCAAAGACTCATATCATACAAGATGCTCCAAGCAAAAAACATGTCATGTGATGAATAAAAATATAGTTTCGAGTAAAATACAGATGATCGTTGGAAGAAAGCAGGGATGCCACTCGGGGGCATCCCCAAGCTTAGTTGGTTGCTCATTTTTGGATAATAGCTTGGGATGCCTGGGCATCCCCAAGCTTAGGCTCTTCCATCCTTCCTTCATCCATCGTAAGATAACCCAAAACTTGAAAACTTCAATCACACAAAACTCAACAAAACCTTCGTGAGATCCGTTAGTGTAAGAAAATAATAAATCACTACTATAAGTACTGTATCAAACCAATTAATATTTTGTTTTTGTATTATATCTACTGTATTCCAACTTTTCTATGGCAAAAACTCATCAAAGAAAACCATAGAGCCATCAAAATAAGCACACAACACAAAGAAAACAGAATCTGTCAAAACAGAATAGTCTATAGCAATCTGACTATTTTGAATACTTCTGTAACTCCAAAAATTCTAAAACATTAGGACGACCTGAGAAATTTGTATATTGATCTACTGCAAGTGGAATGGGTATTTTATCGCTCTCGGGTAAAAACTGAAAATTAATTTTGTGAGCCTAAAAGTTTCTATTTTTTCAGCAAGATCAAACAACTATCACCCAAGAAGATCCTAAAGGCTTTACTTGGCACAAACACTAATTAAAACATAAATAACACAATGATAATAGTAGCATAATTGTGCTAACACACAAGAACAGGAAGCAAAAAGGCAAAAATAAATTTATTCATTGGGTTGCCTCCCAACAAGCACTATAGTTTTACGCCCTTAACTAGGCATAAAGCAAGGATCTAAGTTTTGTCATCCTTGTTCTTAACTTTCTTAGAGGTATTTCCATCACGGGGTTTTGTGAACACAACATAAAAGGTATTATCCATGGAAACCTTAGCGTTCCTAAGTTGGTGTTCATCATAACCCTTTTGATTCCCCGCAACAATCCAAGAATAATGTTGATTAACATTATTGAAAACCTGTTGGATTATATCTAAAACGGGGACTTCCTTTTTAAGATTCTCATCAAAGATTTTATTATCCCCAAGAAAATGTCTTAAGCATAGTCGCTATTGTAAATAATTTCATCTATCACAGGTTTTTCACGATTCATACCATAAAAGTCAAAGATTTCCCTAGTTTCCCGTATTATGTAGTCAAACTCATTCATAAGAATGAGAGTGGCCAACTTTTTAGCTCTAGGAATCTTTATAACGGGGAGCTCAAAAAACAAACTTTGCAAGGTAGGATGGGTATGAATAAATTTACTTTCAAGTTTCAGAACTAGTGCTGAAATAGCATCCACATAAGATCTAGTAGTTTTGAGTATAGGAGCATCATCAAGACTTAGCTTCCCAACACAATTGAAAAATTCTTGGATATGTTCTTTTCCCATAATGTTCCCTTGCCCCAAGATAAAAGTTTTAGCATCCAGATTGCCCGTACGTCCTATTTTAGGAGTTAGGCCATCATCTGTTAGTGCCATACTGAAATCACTCATGATTGCAAGCAAAGGATAGATCTGTCAAGAAAACGGCGAACAGAAAAAGAGAGGTGAATAAAACGGAAATTTTTTGTGAAGTGGGGGAGAGGAAAATGGCAAATAATGTAAATTACAAGGAGATGAGATTTTTGATTAGGAACCTGGTATATGTTGAAGATCCTCCCCGGCAACGGCGACAGAAATTCCTTTTGATGTCGCTTGAAGCTACGTCAGTATGTCCCCAAAGAGGAAGGGATGATGCAGCACAGCGGCGGTAGCTATTTCCCTCAGATATGAAACCAAGGTTATCGAACCACTAGGAGAACCAAGCAACACAATGTAAATAGCCCCTGCACACAGATAACAAATCCTCGCAACCCCACGTGTTAAAGGGGTTGTCAATCCCTTTCGGGTAACGGTGCCATAAATTGGTGCGTGACGGGAGAAAGTTGTAATAAATTAAATACATGGATCAAAAATAAAATAAAGTGCAACAAAGTATTTTGGGGTTTTTGGATTAATAGATCTGAAAATAAATGCAAGAGAAAAGTAGATCGCAAAGGCAAATAATATAAGAAAGAAGACCCGGGGGCCGTAGGTTTCACTAGTGGCTTCTCTTGAGAAAAATAGCAAACGGTGGGTAAACAAATTACTGTTGGGCAATTGATAGAACCTCAAATAATTATGATGATATCCAAGCAATGATCATTATATAGGCATCGCGTCCAAGATTAGTAGACCGACTCCTGCCTGCATCTACTACTATTACTCCACACATCGACTGCTATCCAGTATGCATCTATTGTATTAAGTTCATGGAGAAACGGAGTAATGCAACAAGAACGATGACATGATGTAGACAAGATCTATCTATGTAGAGATAGACCCCATCGTTTTATCCTTAGTAGCAACGATACATACGTGTTGTTTCCCTTTCCTTCACTGGGATCAAGCACCGTAAGATCGAACCCACTACAAAGCACCTCTTCCCATTGCAAGATAAATAGATCAAGTTGGCCAAACAAAACCAAAATATCGGAGAAGAAATACGAGGCTATAAGCAATCATGCATAAAAGAGATCAAAGAAACTCAAATACTTTCATGGATATAAAAAGATAGATCTGATCATAAAATCAAAGTTCATCGATCCCAACAAACACACCACAAAAGAGTTACATCATATGGATCTCCAAGAAACCATTGTATTGAGGATCAAGGGAGAGAGATGAAGCCATCTAGCTACTAACTACGGACCCGAAGGTCTACAAAGAACTACTCACGCATCATTGGAGAGGCACCTATGGAGGTGGTGAACCCCATCCGAGATGGTGTCTAGATTGGATCTGGTGGTACTGGACTCTGCGGTGGCTGGATGAATATTTTGTCGACTCCCCTAGGGTTCTGGGATTTTTGGGGTATTTATAGAGCAAAGAGGCGGTCCGAGGGGCACCCGAGGTGGGCACAACCCACTAGGGCGCGCCTGGGCCTCCTAGCGCGCCCTGGTGGGTTGTCCCCTCCTCGGGACTCCACCCAGGTGCAACCAGGGCCCAACATGTTCCTTCTGGTCCAACAAAAAACTTCGTAAAGTTTCGTGGCATTTGTACTCCGTGTGATATTGATTTTCTTTGATTTAAAAAACACGGAAAAAACAGGAACTGGCACTTGGCACTATGTCAATAGGTTAGTACAAAATAATGATATAAAATGACTATAAAATGATTATAAAACATCCAAGATTGATAATATAACAGCATGGAACAATAAAAAAATTATAGGTACATTGGAGACGTATCAGTCCACAATTGGGTTTAGAACTAGAGCGGCTAGTGCTCGGACTGATCGGGCCCTTGGTTTGTCAGTAGCATTGAAGGTTATCACCATGTCGTTCCAAGGATTGACTGCGGCTACTTGGTTGACTTTGACGAGGTCGCGGAGCGCCCTTTTGCGCCGATTGTTTGAAGAAAAGGTCTCGAAGACCGTAAGCACATTGAGATCGTTATCCTCAGGGGAGTACTTGTTTGGGGTAGTATTGGTGAGGATGGCTTCACCACTCTTAGCCACCTGCCGGAGTATCCAACATGCCCGGAGGCTATGTGTTGGTTCGGATGTTGGCGTCGTCTGTATCTGACAAGGCTTGTCGAGCCATTCATCGAGGACAGTTCTATGTCCCGTTAAGGGCTTGATTTTCTTGTCCGTGGGGTGATGACCAGGTGCCCCGTGAGGGTGCATCCTTTTTGCCCGACCGGTGGGTGGCTTAAAGGTCGGTGGTTCTCACCGAGCTGTCTGGGCTTTCCAGGCGCTTTCCATTGAGCAGTACTTCTGTACTATGTGTGCCAAATCTGCAAAGTGCAGTATGCAGCGTCGGTTGAGGGCATTGAGGATCCCTTCGTCCGTATAGTTGCGGCAAAAGACTGATACCGCACCATCGTCGCAGCAATCTTTATTCTTGTTTTTAACAAGTAGAAATCTAGCCCAAAAGTGATGGACTGTTTCCCGAGGTTGCTGTTGTACATACATTAAGTCGCATATGTCCGGGGGACCGGAATTTCTTGGAGAGTATTGCTTGTGGTGGGTAGGTGGGTTTAAATCCGAGTCCTGGCCCACTGTGGAATCTGGAATTTGAAAGATTTCTAAGGTTACCAGCCCAGGATCCGGAGTGTCCTGGGAATTTTTAGGCTCAATGCCTGGTTCAATGTTCGGAGGATGAAAGGTCTCTTCCCGGAGATAGATATCCGGCTCGCGGGGCTCAGAGATCCGAACATAGTTTGTTCTTAGCATAGGAGGAGATGTATCCTCAACTTGCTCCTCCACAATTGTCACCACGTGAGTGACAGGTGGGGACCTGATTTCCCTCTGATCGAGTTCAAGCCCAATCAGATCGTAGTCTGTTGTGACCCCCAGAGCGGCGATGCAATCTAGCAGTTCGTTCAAAGACGATATATTTGCCGGATCCATCCTATCGATGTTTTCGGGGTCGATGCGGAGATGGTTTTTGGCAATTTGAGAGTCCGCCTTGGGCTTAATGGCCGGGCGGGCGCCCATAGTGAAACTGCCGAGCTGGAGGATCTACCCAGGAGCTAGGGCCCTTCCAGAGATGATTTTGTCGTTGCCGACAAGGCGAGCCATCGATCCTTCTATCTACAACACAGAGGAACTCTCAATGAAAGCACCAATGTCGGTGTCAAAACCGGCCGATCTCGGGTAGGGGGTCCCGAACTGTGCGTCTGAGAATCAAAGGTAGCAGGAGGCAGGTCACACGATGTTTACTCAGATTCGGGTCCTCTTGATGGAGGTAATACCCTACTTCCTGCTTGATTGACTTTGATGAGTATAGGGGTTACAAGAGTTGATCTACCTCGTGATCGTAATGGCTAAACCCTAGATGTCTAGCCTGTATGATTATGATTGCCTCTACGGACTAAACCCTCCAGTTTATATAGACACCGGAGAGGCCTAGGGTTGTACAGAGTCGGTTTACAGAGAAAGGAATCTTCACATCCGAACGCCAAGCTTGCCATCCACGTAAAGGAGAGTCCCATACGAACACGGGGGAATGCCTTCTATCTCATATCTTCACGGCCTATCAGTCCAGCCCATGTCGCATAGCCCGACCATCCGAGGACCCCTTAATCCAGGACTCCCTCAGCGCCCCCGGTCGCACACTGCACGAGGTGTTCCAGCACGTCGGCGGCGGCAACCACCCGCCGCTGACGTACCCCGCCGCGGCCGCCGCCCCAGTCCCCCGCCGGAGCGCCGAGCAATGGATGCCCAGGAGGTTCAGCTCCTCCTCGTCCTCGTCCTCCCACTCCTCCTCCCGCTCCACTTCCCACACCTCCGGCTCGCCGGCGGTGTTCGGCGTCAAGGCCGAGCCTGCAGCAGAGACACCGCTCGGCTGGTGCACGCGCAGCGCCGGCATCGTCATCAACGAGGGCGGCGAGCTCGGCTCCTCTCTGCTAAGTCAAATCAAAGACGAAGCCGGGGCTAGCATCGTGAAGACGGAGCCGGGGCTCGCCGTCGTCAAGACGGAGCCAGGGCTCACCGGCGGCGTCAAGGAGGAGCTCGACGACGCGGTGGCCCTGAAGTGGGCGTGTAAAGACTGGGCGCGGATGGAGCTGGAGCGCCAGCCCCGCGCCTACGAGCAGTTCGAAGCTCGACGTCGTGGCTGCGACAAGGGAGGCGTCGTCGTCCTCGACGACAGCGACGATGACGCGTCGCCGCCACCGGTCCGCCAGGGCTACGCCGGGCAGGGGTCCAGCGGGGGCGGCCGCGTCAAGGAGGAGAAGGCCGACGAGGACGACGGTGAGGATGGCGGCGACATCGGCAACTTCGTCGCGCTCAAGGCGTTCTTGGACCCGTAGTAGTAGTTGAGGCCGGTTTTTTTCAAAAACTTTGTCATGTAATGTCATGTTTGCCCAGTTTTATGCAATCTTTAAATTTTAGCCAAATATTTATCTAGTTTGCCGAATTTGAGCCGAATTCTTTTTTTTTAAACCGCCTACTGAGGACGACCCTGGGGCTGGCGGTTGGGGACCCGAAAGCCCCCACGCCGAGTTTAGCGCCGGCTCACCCCCAGACGGCGATTTTACGCGCCACCTGAGGGGCCAACGGCTCGAGATGCTCTAAGATGGGAATTTCCCACTTCTGTTTACAGAGCGACCCGGTAGCACGGGTTCATTTGAGGCCTGTTTTTCCTCCTCTAGCCTGGCTCCATGATAGTGACTTTACAGAAAAACAATATAGACGGACAAAGGCTATTAGCGACCAAGACACATGTCAATGTATTATTGGACGAAAAATTTGACCAATAGCCAAATGAAAAGTAGTCAACTGATGTTCAGACACCCCTATTTTTATGAATATTGCTATATACATATGGCGTTTTTCGTACGATTTTGATACACCTAGTAAGTTTGCATGTGCAACGCACGTCTGAATTTTTATATGTTTTTAAAATATATAATGTTTGTGATATCACTTAGTTTGTATTTTAAAGTAAACTGAACGCCAAGTGGTCACATTGCATGTGCAAGGCACGTCTGAATTTTTTTTATATTTTTAAAATATATATAATGTTTGTGATATCACTTAGTTTGTATTAAACTGGACTCGTGGTCACATTGACGCATAAAAATAATAATATATTGTTTAATCCAGTTGGTCTCAGATATAGGTTGTAGATGATGAATCTACTAATTAATCCTCCAAACCCCCATTGTTAAACATATCGAGTCACTAGGCTTAAATCTACTAATTAATCTTCGAAACCCATATTGTTAAACATACCGAATCACTGGACAAGCTAATTCTAGCTTGATACTTCTTAGAACAACATGATTATAGTACAGAATATGATTTTAGTATACAACATAAATTGGTCCCCAAAAAATGATTTGTATGAAGAAGAAAATAGAACTACAATTTACAATCTTCGGTATCGCATACCGGGTTGTTCCCTCTTTCTTCATGATGGCATGTAGATTTCTCCAACGGACTCTCGGTGAGCTCTCCATTCTCTGTGATTCAAATTGAAGAGGAATCTATCAAACATTTCCCTAATGCTGAAATCAGTATGTACTTCTATTTAATTTTTAAAAAACCGGTTATTATAACTTGTATTTGTGTGGTGGCATCGGGTGAGCTTACAAAATAAAATCATATGCATTTTGGACACGGACAATTCAACTACGCCGAATAATAAAGTGAGTAGAAATCTATGAAATGGATGGCAATATATTCAAATGAGATTAGTTCAGTTCAGATTATATTCCTACAATATCAGAATGAAACAAAAAATATAGTCTATACTATTGTTTATGTTTTGTAAAAAAAACTATATGAAGTATCAAGGCTGCCATACCAACTAACAAAACACCAGAGTATCAATTCCACTTGCATAGCCTATTCTTCTATGCAACATCATAGTAGCACACCAGTCCCCTGAAATTTAAACACTTTATTACATTTTATTGGTCATAGCAGTTTCTACAAAAGCACAAAACACAGAAACATGATGTGCAAAAAGAAACATGAAGTAGCACAAGCATGCAGGGAACTATCATGGGAAAAGGATCAAGAAGATTAGAACCAACATAAAAACAAGAATAGTAATACAAAGAGCACCCAGTAGACTCACCTGTGCCCTATGGCATGTCCGTTCCTCGCATCATAGATCCCACTGGCTACAAGTAATTCAAGTTCCTGCCTCATGTGGCTTAGATTTGAATAATACTTATAAGAGGAGATTGATAAGATGCATGCATATTGTAGGGATTCTTCTCACCAGACATGGAGGCAGGGCTGCTGGGGACACGTGATTTGCAACTGGCTAGCATTCCAGTGCAATAAAGATGGAGAAGATGAAGAGACGAAGAGTACAACCTGTGTATCGATCTTGACGACGATGCGCGCGTGCCGCATGGCTGACCTGGCGACCTCCTGCCCTCGAGGAAAAATTCCGCGTGCCCACGAAGGATCCGTACTCAGGTACGTATATGGTGATTTCGGCGGTGGTCCGAGGCGCTGGCGGACACCTACTATTCTTTTCGCTGGACAGACGGCGGCACCTCGGGCGCGAGCGGCATCGCGGATCTTGAGTGGAGCACTACTTCCTCTGTTCGGTTTGAAGTGTTCAATTCAAAAACCAAACATGCCAACTCCACAACCACAAACAGACCTTTGTTTTGTACGGATTCTGTCTGTTTGGGTCAGGCAAAGGGGTGGCGTCCGGTTGCTTTTGTGTTTGCATCAGCAGTGCACTCAACCGGCCGACACACTTGGTCTGCCCCAGTGTCTGGCAATGTACACATTTTTTATTGTATATGCCTAACTAAAAAGAAACATTGCATATAGTTTATAACTAAATAAATCACATAGTAGCACAATAATAAATAGTTACCGAATAAAAATCACAAAGTTTACAATCAAATTTAAATTATCACAAATACATTGAAAAATGCATCGATACATCTATTGGTTGTCAATGTGATTCCACATGTGTTCAGCCAAGTCATCTTAGAGTTGAAAGTGAGTTTACCGGTCGCCCTCCTCTGGCGACACGGGGGAACCCTAGCCGCTGCCGGTCAACAGCCTCCGCTGCCAGCCTCCCCCGCTTCGCCGCCGCCGGAGGGCCGGCCGGTGAAGCCGAGCCCAGGAAGGCGGCGGCGGGGTGGATCTAGGTCCCTCGGCCCCCCACCCCCGCACCATGCTTCCCTACCACGACGGCGCCAACCCCACCCCTCTTCTCATCCGGCGGCGATGGATCCAGCCGCCCCGACGGCCTGGCTCGCGCGTCTCCCCATCCTCCACGGCCCGTCACGGACGCCATCCTCCCCCACGCGCACTTCCACCCTCCCCCCCCAACCCCAAGGTCCTACTTTGCGTTTCTCGGGTGCCCCCACCAGCCGCTGCTCGGGCCTGTCGACCGGCGGCGGATCCGGCGCTCCTGGCCACTGCCATGGGCGCCACCTCCCTGCAACTTCCCAACTCCTCGCGACCTCGTGATCTGGTTGATCCTTCGGCTGGCCGTGGTCCAGGCTTGGGGCCTACAGCCATTTGCGGGGGCATTCGCGGCTTGCCTCCCATGTAGGCAACCCCCGTCGTCTCTAGCGGCCCTCCCTCCTCCCGAGCCATGGTGACGGCTCTCGCCAAATGGCGGAGATGCTTATGTGGTTGTGGCTGTCACGGGGATTCGCGTACTGGGTCCATGCTGGCGTTGTTTCGGCCCCGGCGGCCTCGGCCCATGTCTCTCCGGTGTCCTTTGTTGCCGGCGTTTTCTATCGGGCAGCTCCAGCATAGGCGGCCGGGTAGCTGCGTCACTTCCAGTTCACCTGGCTCGCCGACGTCCCAACGGCTTATGCCACGACAGCCCAGATCTGCGTCCGTCCAGTCCTGGGTAGCCGGCGTTGCTAGACGCCATCGCCCCAGGACCCCCGCGTGATTCGCCTCGTTGCCTCCCTACCATGTACGCCTCAAAGACTCCTCCTTTTGCTGGATGCTCGCGGGTCTGGAGGCAGCGCCACCATCCGACGACAGGTGCAGCCCCGCCAACCCCTTCCTGATGGTGGTTCCGCCCAGCGTTGGCCTCCCCATCCATGATTCCAGATTTGGCGGCTATGGGATCGTGCAACTTTAGGCCAGGGAGAGATCCTTGCTCGGTTTTTGCCTGTGCTGGCCGCGACGGCGCCCGCGGGTGTGTTTCCTTCTTGGAGGCGTTGCCAAGGCCTTCAACTGCGCCCCTCTTCGAGCTCAGGGGGAACCCTAGATCCAGGTCCCCAAGACTGAATAGTGACGGCATATCAGCGTCGTCTTCCTTCTTGAAGGCACTATCTTGATTGCTCGCGGTGTCCCCGGTTTTTAGCTCGTGTGATGGTGGGATTCTCGTGGTTTGGCATCACCGCTGTTGCCTCAAGTTTGGTACGTTTAGCTGTATTGTATCTTCTGTTCGGGCCGAGCATCCCTTGTCTCTCTACTCAGGGCACCATGTTCACGCCTGCCAGCGTTCGTGTCATGTGTTGTATCACTCTGTACTCATTCTACTCCTTCTATCAATGAAATGATATGCAAGCTTTGTGTATTCACAAAAAAGGTGAGTTTACCAACCATGCATTTCATGGTGAAATTGAGTGAACTGTGCAAACGTTACCAATTTTTGGTGTTCAGGCACACCATTTTCACTCTAAAATTGAAACCCTTGATCGTAGATGATGTCATCACGCTCGTCCTCCAAGATCATGTTGTGTATGATCACACAAGTAGTCATCACATCCCAAAGCTTCTCGGTGCTCCATGTTCTAGCAGGGTGTTGAACCATTGCCCATCAAGATTGAAGCACACCAAAAGCACGCTCCAGTACATCCTTCCTAGCACTCTTTTGTGCTTGGGGATATCTCTGCCTCTTTCTCCTTCCGGATTGAATATTGTCTTCACAAGTGTTTACCACAAAGAATATATATACCATCAGTTAGGTAGTATCCCTTGTTGTAGTTGTGGTCGTTGGTCTCAAAGTTGACCTCTGGGCGGTGTCTTTTCGCAAGCCTTGCGAACACTGAAGAACGCTGAAGCACGTTGATGTCATTGTGAGAACCAGCCATGCCGAAAAAAGAGTGACAAATCCAAAGATCTTGTGAAGCCACTGCTTCAAGTATGACAATGCAAGTTTTCACATGCCCCTCTTACTTCCCGTGCCAAGCAAATGGGCAGTTCTTCCACTTTCAGTGCATACAATATATGCTATCAAGCATTACCAGAAAGTCTCTATCTGCATTGATCGCAACAACCGGGCTGTATCTGCGGCATTTGGCTCCCTCGGGTACTCCGGGCCAAACACGGTGACCACAGCCTTCCAGAACCTGTACATTGACGTGAGATATGCGGACGTACTCATCCACAAGATCACCGAAAATTCCGTATGAAAGTATACGAATAGCCGCAATGCATTTCTTATAAGAGGAGAAGCCAACCTTTCCAAGGGCATCCTTCTTGCACTCAAAGTAATTATCATATGCTACCACTCCCTCCAGAATACGGTTGAACACATGTCTAGCCATCCGGAAGTGCCGCCGAAAAAGTTGGGGTTTGAAGAGCGGGGACGTGTGCTGAAAGTAATCAGCGAAAAGTAGGCAATGACCGCTCTCTCTATTGTGGTTCAACGCCGAAGCATAGCCATGGATTGATCCCCTGGACCTCGGCCGCCGCCTATCAATGTGGTCATGGACGACCAATGCCGCAACCACAAGCTCCTCATCGTCCGACGACGAATCGTTCAATGAACAAATGAAGTTGTTGAAAAAAAAATACTTGTCCTCACTATCCATGATACCTTGCGGTCGTGGTGGAGATGCGGCCGGTGAAGATCACCCCGGCCTCTCCGTACAGGCAATAGGCATGTCGAAGCGGAGACGAGGGCGACGTGCGGCCTTAGAGCGCAAGACGGACGGTATTGGAGGTGATGGGCGGCGTCGGCGGCTTTGGTTTCTCTAGCACCGTTGGCGGCAAGAAAAAGTCACAAACATGAGCAAGAACTTCTGGGCCACACGTACGGACAAAAAACGGATACACGTCCATTTGAGTCGGCGTGTTGGCCTCTTGGGCCGCATTTTCTGTTTGTTTCAAATCAAACGAACAGAGACACAAATAAGGTCGCGCGGGCCCTAATACAGTACATAAGCAGCAAGGATCTTGTGATGGTGAACGGGAGATGGACACAACTTGGGTCACTCACTTTTTTTTTGAAAGCGGGTCACTCACTTTCTTCAGTAAGCAGCTGGCCCAAGGTGTTTTTACGGGGCTGTGAAAAGGCGAGGGGGTTAAAGTTTAATCGGGGAAAGGGGGCTTTCTGATTGGCCTCTTTCTGCGTGGGAGTCGTGGCTAACGCACGCGTTTAAATCGGACTGCGCAAAGAAAAGAGAAAGGCGATGGATCGATGGGTGTGTGCTGTTTCCCGTGCTTAACAACGACCATCCATCCATCCATGGCGAGCGAGACCGATCTTCCTTAAAAGTGCCGTAAAGGCTCAAAAGACGGCCAAAGCGACCGTGGCAGCCATCACAAGCCACGCTTCGTTTGTGCTACTACTAGCAGTAGTGTGATGATGGTAAATATTTGAAAAAAGTCGGGCGCTATTCCAACACTAGAAGGAGTACCATTGCTAGCATTCCTCAGTACTTTAAAATTCCTGAGAGGAAAGGAACGGGAAGGAAGGAAACATTGTGCGACAGTTGGGCTGGATGGCCGCAATCCGCAGCAGAGCGCAAATTTGTCATCAGCCATCTAATCTAATCTAATCCAGAGCCCCCATTATTCACAAGTTGTGATGGGAATCGCGTGCATGCCGGGACATGTCACTTTCTTACTGCGTCCGTCCGTCCGTCTTTGCAGTTTCCCATGGCATCCTCCAAGAAAAGAAAAGAAAGGGAAAAAGAAGAAGAAAATGTTTTCTTCCCATCCATTCCAACCAAGGTCGACCGGGCGGCGGCTGGCCCAAGGCAAGGGAGGCAGGCGGTCTTTTCCAGCGTGCATGCAGCCAAAGCGGGCGGCAGAGGAGTGAGGGAAAGCCAACGAAAAGGCAGCGAGCGACGCTACGGGAAGGGAGGGAGTGAATGAACCCAACCCAACCCAAGGACCAAAGAAACAAGAAAGAAGAAAGCGAAAGAGAAAGAAAGGGGTCTCGTCAGGCAGAGGCAGGGGAAGGGAGTGGCTGCCCTACTCTTGCTTGGTTCCTTGCTTTGCTTTGCATCGGAACCAGCGATATTCTTCCCGTCCCCATCACCATCACCCATTTAGCATTACACGCCCCCATCAACTCATCATGTCCAGATGAACCTCTTTCTTGTTTTTTGTTTTGTTTTGAATTCTATCTTGTTTACTGTATGCAAGTGCAGGTGCTCTTCTCTCTCGGTTCTAGCTGACAAAATCTTGCTACCAGTACTACTAACAGTTTTGCTAGAACTCATTTAGATGAGATTTAATTTGATCTCATTTATCTTTTATAGCCATTGGATGTGATGCTACAAGATGCGTGTGTGTTGACATGGGTTGTATCTATTCTTGTTTTTCAGGTGAATGAGACAAAATTACGTCTCATCTAGATGAGTTCTAAATACTCCCTACTACTAATGATTTTTTTTTTTGAAACAAGACAAAAGACTTACTCCCTCCGTCCATGTGCATAGGGCACCTAAGAAGGTGCAACGCGACCTAGGCGTGTATGGATTGGACTAGTCAAAATTAATTAGCGCGGCTTTATATTTGTATTTAGTGGGGAGGTGCACTTGGGCATTCAACCATGGTGCGTGGCCGTTTGCATGCACGTCCGGCAATTATGTGTTATGTGTTAGGGCTTGCATGCAGTGGTCGTTTGCAATGACTGGCCGTACGTGCCTTGTTATCCGGGTTGGACTCACAAAATCAATTACTTTGTCCGTCACAGTTTAGAAGACACAGTTAAATTTGCGTGCATTTTCACAATAGACAAGATTTAGGACGCATTGCATTTATGTCTAGTAGCTAATTAGTATTCCTATACACTATTTCTATATGCATGCATAGTGTGAATGCTATTTTCTAACCCATCTCACAACCAATAGATAACCACCTAGGTCCCAGAGAATTTTCAAGCACGCCTTCTAAACCGTGACGGAGGGAGTACTCCACACCGCGCTAGCTAATTGCAGTGCCTTACATTATAGGAATTCCCGGATTTTGTTAGGTGCCTAATGCACCTGGACAGAGGGAGTACCATTTTCATTGATTAAGAAGAAGTGAGAATTGCCCAATTAATTGATGAAAAATCAGGCTAAAACTGATACATCCAACCCACAAACACATGGGCACCACCAGCCAACCTGGCCATCGACATGAAACAGAAGACACGACGGCACATGCCAACAGATGACCACACGCACAAACAACTGACAGCTCCGACTTTGACGACGAGCATCACCTCAGAAATATGCAGGACTTGCGTCGACCGTGCCCGCCGCAAACGACCACCGAGCGTCTGTCATCGTCGCCACCTGGACTCGTTTCACCGTAGCTCTGACTTCAAAACAACCAAGCAACCCACGAAAGAGCACCTCGGACACGCCGGAAAGATCCGACTACTGAAGCCCGAGCCGCGACCCATGCTCCTCTCGACGCCATTGTCGTTACCAAACAAAAATCAGCGCCCCCGAAACGGCCGCCTCAGCAAACCATGCGACGAAGATGCCGCAACCACCACGGCAAAGATGCCGCCATCCACTGTTCTCTAGTTGTAGCTAGCTCCGAGACGATGCCCCCAAGGAGGTAGAAGACGCGACGACGCCTTCATCGCCTAATCTTGCAGATCTGAGGTTTCCCTCCGGAGCTATGGCCATGGAGAGGAGGGGAGGAGCAGCACACATCAGCGACGCTTTCAAAAAAGAGCACGACGCTCGCAGGCGTCGCCGTCGTCGTATCCAGCAAAGCCGGAGATAGGATTTCTCCCGGTGAAGCTGGACCACCAACTCCCGAACCGGCCGGCCACGAACCCTGCCCACCAAACCTCGCAGAGCACCTCCCTCCAGTGTCCGCCCCAGCTGAGGCCGTCCTGCGCGACCACCAGACCAGCAGCCGCAGCGCTGCCGGAACCTGGGTCCGCCTGCCGTCCGACTCCGATCTGGCCACGGGATCCCTCGATCCGCCACGTCCAGACACTCACCGCCCCCTGGCCGAAGCCGCCGCCGCCCCGGCAACCGCAGACCTCCGTCGCGCGGCTGAAGCACAACACCAAGAATCGAGTCGGAGCACTTGCACTTCATCCCGACCCTCCAAAGCGAGCGCCCGGGCCGAATCCGTGCAAAACACCGCCCCTCACTGCATCCAAGCTGAAGACCAGGGCCCCCAGTCAGGGCAGCCTCCCGATGGGGCCAGAACCAGCCGAAGCTGGGCCAGATCCGGCAAGCCGCCACATCCGACGACGAGCACCTGCAGGAGCTCGCACAGGAGGAAAAGGGGGCCGCCACCCTGCCAAGACCTGTCGGAGGAGAGCCACCACGTGGCGCGAAGAAGACTCGCCGGCGCTGGCGACGCCATGCTGAGCAGAGGCCGCGGAAGGACCAAGCCTCCCCTACCGTGAGAGCACGCCGCAGGGCGAGGAAGCGCCCCGCCGCCGCCATCACCTGGCCGGGCTTAGCCCGCTGGCGTCCTCCAGCGACGGCGAGGGAGGAGGAAGCAGGGGAGGGGGCGGCGGTGGCGGCTAGGGTTCCGCCCGAGCCGCCGCCAGGAGCGACGCGGGCGTGGGGGAAAGTCTTCCCTCAATCTACTGTGCTGACTAATGACTACTCACTCCGTTCGCGAATAAGTGTACATCTACCTTTTATTCTAAGTAAAAAAATTAAAGTTTTGACCAACTTTATAGAAAATAGTTGTAATGTATATGACATCAAATTGATATATTATCAAAGTACATTTTGAAACGAATCTAGTGATACTAATTTGATGCCATAAATGCTTTTGCTTTTTCCTAAAAAGGTGATCAAAGTTTTAAAACTTTGACTTAAAACAAAAGTTAGGAATAGCAAGAAAAAAAGTAGGATCGGAATACCATGCCCATTGAATTCCAATAGAATTTGAGGGCTCCTTTGATTCAAAGAAATTCTATAGGATTTTTGGATGATTGAAATCTTTAGAACTTTCTCCTACGTTGGTCATTTGATTCATAGGATTGGATCCTCCTATGAAATCTTTTGCACTATATCTCATAGGAAATCTAACATCTACTCCAACCTCTTTTTACACTTTATTTTTTCTATGACATCAAACACTCCTTACTAATCCTATATGATTCAAGTGGACATATCACTTCAACCCTATACTTTTTTTATACCTGCATTTTCAAAATCCTGAGAATCAAAGAGGCCCTGAGTTTGTTTGATTGTTATCACAGGAAAACGATGGATTTTTTCCAAGAGATTAGAGTGGATGTTAAAATTCCAATGAAATGTAGTATAAATTAATCCTTAGGAAAAATTTCTATAGGATTCAATCCTAAGGATTAAATGATCAAAGGAAAAAATCTTAAGGATTCTAATCCTTCAAAAGTCCTATGAAAATCCTTTGAATCAAAGAGGCCCACATGCTTTGAGGCATGCAAAACTAAATGTGTCCCAAGCTGCGCAAATGACCTTCTCTTCTCGTGGTTCATTGGTTCAAGTAGCGTAAACATTCGAGCTTCCTTTTCAAAACTCAAGCGTCACGCTCCTTTTAGGCCCCTCCCAATGCTCCACCGTGGACAGGTGCTAAGCATGCCACATAAGCGAAAAAATGACATGGCACTTCATTTAAGGAAGAGAGAGAGTACTTTGGTGACCTCAGGAAGAACCAATGCTAAGCGCAAAAACCTAGACAAACCATTTAAATGAAACAATTTGACCAATACATGAAAGACTTTAGGTGCTAACTCATTAAATAATGTGTGCTTAGCAACAACAAGCTAAGCACCTATACATTGGGGTGTTGAGTTGCTAAGGTATTTAATGCACTTAGCACCTCATCTAAGCACCTTTGCATTGGAAGAGGTCTTACCGTCCCATGTAAGATGGCTAGTAGGACGATGCCAAAAAGCGGGTCGACAAGGGGAAGATGTTAGGATCAGAGAGTGGACTTGGTGTAGGGGAATTTATTGGCGTGTCAAAGTGCATACTATGTGGGTTGCTAAAGGCATGACCTCATCTATAATTAATGACTTTCCCTTAATAATTGGTTCAAGATATTTTTTGAAAAGGGCAAAAGACTTGCCGCATTCATTAATTAAGAAGGTTAACAACGTTAATAGCCCGTAGGCCAATATAAAAGCTAACTCTCCCGGCATTATATTTCCCATGTATCTCACCCCGGCCAAGATAGGTGTGAACTAGGATCAACCACGACGATTTTTTTTCATATCAAACCAAAGGACCGCCGAGTGCTAATGGCGAACACTAGTAGAAAGATTAATGAAGTAGCATATGATCTTGACAACTTAATAAAAACCCCTTTTCACAAAATGAAAAAGAAAACAAGAGGGCATAATGATGAGCGGTTAAGTGGTGATTGGCGCCCTTGTAATGTCGTCGCCGCCGAGTAGTGAGGTTTACAACATTTTCTTTTTTCTCTTTTGCAAAAAGTGATGTAATAGCTAATTGGCCTTCCAAGACGGCGTAGGGAGTGGAGCTGCCAGCCATGAATGGAGAAGATTTGTAGTTGTGGCAAAGTGCCAAAGGAGAAAAAAAATCCAGTTAACTCAGTCACAGAAGCACATATGCTATCTGTCAAACGTTTAGTTTTCCGACGAAAACATTATAAATATGACATTAGTCTTTAAAAGTTCAAGGCAAGTTTTATAGATAAATTTTATAAAATTTCAATCATTTTTAGAGAAACATTTTTTGTCTTAGTTTTCCATGACACCCTTAATTATATATTTTTGCCATGAACTAGATAAAAAAATCTACTAAAGTTGCCAGCACCATTCTTGTTGTTATTAATTAGGTCATTGCAATTTTACTTTTTAGAAAATATACAACATGCCCATTTTACTATTAAGTGCACAGAATTTTTATTTTTAATTGCATGGGAATTTTATTTTCCTTAATAGACACTTTTTATTTTTCATTTATATAATCAAATGTATTTTGTATAATGTCATCGTCAATCATGGTAATTTTCGTGTACATCATGGGTAAATTATTTTAACATACCATGACAATTTTGTGGAGCATACCATGGAAAATTCTTTTTATAAGTTTTATTTATTTGAACATTTTCGCCATGGTAAATTATTTACAATTTTTTTTGGCATGGTAAAATGGCCATGTGATCATTAGATACATTTACAAAATTTGCCCCAACAAACTTCATTTACAAGTGTTACCATGGCATGTCCAAATAAATTTGGTAAAATGCCATGTGGTCACTAGATACATTTTCCTTAAATTTGTCATGTTTCTAGAGAAAATGTTTTGCTTCGATCTACTTTATTCTAATCTGTCGCCTTTGCTTATTTTAGGATTTGAAAATTATCTCCTTTTTTGCTATGTAATCAGAACTAACAAAATTCAAAATTTTTCCATGTTTTCAGAGATGGCAAATTTGTTGTGTATAAGATGTTTCTTTTTAAATCTTGTCTCTTTTATCTACATCAGGACAAATCCTTTTTTGTTCATTTCAGGTAATCAACTCACAGTTTAGTTTTAAGTAAGTTTTTTGCTTTTGCGGAAAAAACCTGATGTTTCTAGTACTCCATCCACATGCCAGTTTTAAGTCAGATTTTTGTTTTTGCAGGAAACCCCTTAATAATTGGGTTAATTAACCTGAAGCACAAATCAAATGTGTTTTAAAAACATCCATATTTTTTAAACCCTAAATCCAAATTTGACATGTTATATATGAAATTTGATTAGAAAAATGTGTGAATCTGAATATGATTTTTTTACCTGTCCATTTTTAAAATGCTATCTAGGATGCAACCTTAATCAATAACGAATGATCCGTCTTTCTTTTATGCCGGTGCCGAACCGGATTGGAAATGAATGCCTATCAAAACCAGGATTGGAGACAAAAAAAACTATAACCATGCATGCACGTCTCGCCAAAACCTCATAGGAAAAAGAATAGATTACTCATCTAATGCCAGGAGAGAGACGCCTTAACATTGACATGTAGAGGCTGTTTGGTTTCCAGCCACACTTTGCCACATCTCACCTTAGGTAAGTTTGACCAAGTTAGATGGGTGTTTGGTTCTAGCCACACCTAAAGCAAGATTTTTTTTAATGAGAAGTGAACTCCACATGTCATAGACACAAAAAGTGTGGCAAAATTCCCTTAGGCAAGCCAAAAGTGTGGCTAACAATTTGAACAACTCAAGTTAGGCAAGTCTGGCAAAAAGTAATGTGCCAACATAAGGCAAACATAGTCACAATCCAAACAACCCCGTAATGCCGAGAGAGACGCCTTAAGATTGACAACCTTCAAACGCATTGTGGTTGTGTAAGCACTGAGGGCACAGCCGGCGAGGGTCTTAACTCATGGTTATTGGATTAGAGAAGCGTGGTATTTCTTTCTCTCATTACAACACGCAAGCTCTTTTGCAGGTAACCTTCGCTCCAAGCGGATCAAGATCTGATGTTTCCCATATTGTCGTCCTTTTTCAAACGCAAAAAAGCTGGCAAGTTAACCTTAAAATAAGTTTTTTAATACATAAGCACATACATTCAACCCTATGAACGAGGGACGCCCTACTCCTATGAGCACTTCTGAGAAGCTGAGGTGACACATCATTTTGAGATTTACAAATACATGACCGAAAGTCCTGAAATAAATCTAAAAAAATGTAAGTATCAGTGTCAAGTTTAGGACTTAAACTTTAATGAACTAAGATATCAGTGTCCTCCTAACCATTCAATGGAGCTTTGCTACATTCACGGATAGTTACGGGGCATTAGAGGGCTGGGCGCCCAGCCCACCAGTTAAATCAGGGGGAGGCGGTTAATTAGGAGAAGAAAATTAATTAGGCCAATTAAAACAGGACAGCTCAGCAGGCCCGTGAAGTCCGTGAGTCAGGAGTCCATGCGTGTAGCATTTTTGCCATCCGATGAGGTTCACGACCTTATAATAAGTTGAGAAATTATTTACTTGGCACAGGAGCGAATCTGAGGCAACGGAGGCGATTTAACAATGTGAAATCGAACAATTAAACCCCCCGAAAGACTCCATTTCAAGTCCATCATTCTTTTCTACATACAACAAATTGAGCTAAGTAGTGGAGTAAGTAACTAATGACTCAGTACACCGCGAGGTAGCAAAACTTTGTGAGCTCAGTCTACAAGGACCCTGCTTGGAAGGGCCGAGCCCATGAACCCTGACACCTGGGCCCCGCCCCCTGGCCCCATCCCCAATACCACCACCTTCCCGCCATTTTCCACCACTGCCGCCGCCGCCGCCGGTTCAAACACCTCCACCGCCCACCTCCACAGCACCTCGTCAAGAAAGTGTCCAGAAGCCGCGGTGAGCGCCTCGGCCGCCTCGTCGTCGAGCTGCACCTCCCGGCCGAGCGCCCCAACGAGCACTTCACGGATGGTCGCCGCGGCGCGCTGGTCAGCGTCGGCGTCCTTGTCAAGGGCGAGGACGCCGGTGGCGACCGACTCGAGGAGGTGGTGCAAGTCCCCGTGTTCTCTGCTGTCACTCTCGTGGGTGATGTCGCTCGGAACAGCATCGTCGTCACTGTCGTTGCCGGCGCAGAGGTTGAGGTCAAGGTCGATGCCATGGCCGGAGCTGGAGCCGTGCCGTGCCCTCTTGCACTCCCTTGTTGTTGGTGGTGGCTCGATCTCTGCCTTCCTCTTGACATCGCCGGGCGACGACGACGACCATAACCGCAGGCTGATGACGTCGGTGGCCCGGTTTGCAAGCTCTGATGTTGTGAAGATAATGATGGATCCAGAGAGATCGAGTTCTTGGCCGAAATGGTCCTTGATACACCCGCACATGGATGCCGCCACGAGACACTCGACAACGTGCCGCGGCGCGTGCTCGACGTCGGGGATGACGAGCACGAACCTGCCGCAACTGAGCTTGCACGCCCTCGAGACCACATCGGAGCAGAAATCCTCGGCGCAGCTGAATTTCTTGGGATCCGCGGCTATGATCTGATCGGCCGAGCCACAGCACGTCTCGGCGATCACCGCCGCCGCCCGTTGCTGGGCAGCGTGGTCGCTCCCCTTGAAGAACAGACAGACGCCCTTCCTTCCATAGCTCCGGCTGCTGGCGACCGCCTCCACGATCTCCGCAACGGTGCCTACTGGCTGGCGCGGTATGTTTTTGCGCAGCCGCCGCTCCAGCTCATGCGTCACTCCATCGTGGCTCCCCTGAGCACGACCGTCGGAGGTGGCCGTGTCCGAGAGTGGGAGGAGGGTGCCAAGAGCGAGCGTCGTCTTCACGTCCGGGCGCTCTGGCTCCATGAGGCCCGGACAAGGCAGAGGCGATGGAGGTGACCACCTGCTGTTGCTCCTTGAATGCTCCATCAGTCCCTCCAAGCCCAAGAAGCCTGCAATACTCGGCGTGCTCTGGCTGCTCGGCAGCAGGCAAGGACTCGGCCACCACGAGTTTGGAGGTGCAGATATGCCAGGACCAAAGCAAGAAGGGGAGCACGGATCATGCTGCTGGCTGCGCCACAGGTGAAGCTTTCTGCACAGCCTGCTCCATTTCCTCTTGAGTTCGATCAGATAGTTGCCCTGAATCATCACCACCAAATAAAAAGGAGATAAGACATCCAACTCCAACTGGCCTAGATTTTGCTGTGACTATGATGCACATTTGAAGAACTGCATTAGAATGTCCTGTTTGATCGTTACCTGCTGTGGCATTTGATGATCGGCCGGTGGCTTGTTGTCGAGCACCAGCCAGGCCGGGAGGCTGCAGCGTAGGCCCTCGGTGCCAGCCTCTGCCTTGACAACGGACGCCTCCCTCTCGTAGCTCCTGTTGCATTCGCTGCACAGCATCAGCTTGTCTTCCTGCTCGCCTCCCAGCGCCATTGGCTCGGCTGCCATTGCCACAGGACTCTGGGCAAGCAGCTGCCTGGTCGCCATGGCCTGCTGCATCGCAGTCGCACTGTTGGAACATCAGGGGACAAACAAAACGATGTCAAGTACCAGACCATGGCAAAGTTTCCATCAATTTATTTCAAGTTTTTACACGTACAAAAGGAGCAAGCAGAAAAGATTAGGCAGATTTTATTCAAAAAAGGCGGAGCAGTTTCATGGAATTTCCAGTGTATTGCAGGGAAAATAATCATAGGGACATACATAACTGTAGCCATATCAAACCATCTATCTAGAGCAGTTTGAATTTTTGTACCATCCCCATCTACTACTACAAATACTTTATGATTGATCTTGTGTGCATGAAAAGTGCATCATTGCAAGGAAAAGGGCACCGGATCAGTCTCACAAGTCACACATTTGTGTACCAAAAAGGGAGGCAGGCCAGGCACTGTTGCTGCTGCATCAGAAGAAGACTTTTGCGCCGAGCATGCAGAGAACCTGATCGGATCAGATGGAATCTCTGCAGAGGCTAAAAAGCATTGCATTCCCCAAAAATAACCCTCTTTTTCTCTCCATCTCTCTCTCTGTGTCTCTCATCAATTTCTACTGCCTGCAGCATGCATGATCAAGCCTTCAAGCTCACATGCTTCAGTTTAGATGACATGAAAGCTCAAGCACCTCATTAATGTCGAAAGATGAAATGGTATTTTATACCACTACTCTACTTGAGGTCTACTAGTAGGGAGGGTACAGATACTACTACGGGCTAGTGGTGCAGGTAGTAGAGCTTGGCTTGTTTTTGTTTTTGAAACATCTGACCTCTGACCAAGTGGTCCTTCTAGACAGCAACACACAAGGCTGCATGCAGCAACAGTGAGCAGGAAGAGAAGGCAACAAGGACACATGCACGACAAGGGAATGGCACTGTAGGGGGAGGCATGTTTCTTGGTTGCTCACCTCGGAGAGGAGGAAGAATGGAGATTGTTGAGGGCCAGCCCAGTGCCGCTCGCGGTGGGGACCGCCACGGCCTGCAGCGCCCAGGCGGACTCCAGCAATGGCTGCCCACGCCGGTGCTGGCACCGCATGTAGGTCTGGTAGCTGGCCGTGGCCACCAGCCAGACGCGGCATCGCGGCGGCGCGCTGGCGCGGAGGTCGTCGAGGAGCCGGCCAAGCTCGGCCACCATGTGCTCCACGGGGCTGTACGACGACGCGGTCTGGTCGGCGCCGCCGCCGGCGGGATCCTCGTCCAGCGCCCACCGCAGGTCTCCGACGTAGACGACCAGGCCGCCGCGCTGGACGGCGTCCACGCTGCGGCGGAGCTCCGCGGCCTTGGCGTCCACGTCTACGCGGCTCATGAGCCGGACGTGCACGTAGGAGAGCTGAAGCTTGAGCAGGTGCGCGCCGGCGAGCTCCTCGGGGACTTCTCCGCGCTCGAGGCACCGCAGCAGCTCGCCGGCCACGGCCTCCGCCATCGACACCGAGTCGCCGACGACGACGGGGTTGGTCCTTCTCCCCTGCTTCCGCACCATCACCTCCAAGACCGCCCTCACGTCCTCCTTGCAGTACGGAACGGCCACGGCCGGCGAGCTCAAGAACTGTGCCGACCACATCCCGAAGCCGCAGCCGTCAATGCTGCCGTGGTCGAGGAAGAAATGTGGAGGTATGACCGGCGGAGGAGGGGACGAAGACGAGGATGACATCATGAGCGCGCTCTCCTCCTCGAGGTTGCTCTTGACGGTGGCGCTGGAGAAGCCCGCCTCCCGCATCACGCGGCTTACGCTGGGGTCGTCAAGAATGGAGATGATGAGCTGGTCGAGCTCCACCTTGATGGCGAGGAGCGGCTGCTGCTGCTGCGCGCCTTGGTGCTGCACCGGGCCGGGGGATGGCGGTGGCTGCTGCAGCTCGACGCAGCCTCGGCGCTGGTTGGCCTGCGCGCGCTTGAGCGCGGCGACGAGCGCGTTGGAGAGCGCCGGGTTAGGCTGGACGAGCGAGGACGCGAAGGGCGCGGCCGAAGACGGCGGCGGCGAGTGCGGCCCGGAGTTGGGCAGGCGGTTGAGCGCGACATTGAAGCAGAGCTCGAGCGCGCGGCACTGGAGCGGGTGCTGCGCGGGCGGCACCGCGGGGTGGGAGCGCAGGCAGGCGCGCCTGAGCAGGCCGTAGGCGGCGCCCCCCGCGAGCGGCTGCGAGCAGGCGGAGCTGAGCAGCGCGAAGGCGACGTGCAGCGGCGTCACCTGCGCATGGCCGCGGCGGCGCGCGAGGCCGACGGCGAGCTTGAGCACCGCGGCCGCCTCGGCGGTGAGCGACTGGTGGATGGTGTAGGCCCCGGCGCGCATCACTCGATCAGCTGTCCTCGCCCCCACCCCCCCACACCCCGCGGAGAAGAAGCTCCTCCCCCTCTCACTTGTTGGTGTGGCTCCTTCTTCTTCTTGTCACCACCACCTCCTCCTCCTTTGGCGTTGCTGCTGATTCTGATGAGGCGAGGGGAGAGCGTCCGTCCCTCTTTATGGATCGGTTTGTGTCTACTGTAGGCGTGATCACTGTGGTAGCTGCTGCCTTCTTTTGTGGCGGCTTTACTTTATCTTTATAGACCTCGCTCCATGCACACTGGACCGGATAGATGGCCTGAGCTGAGAGGAGAGGAGGGAGGAGGGCCTTGTCTCTTTATCGAGGGTGGCGGATGCCGCCGCTGTGGCTTTGCATAGCCCCGTCAGGCTTTGCTCCCTCCGCTCTCATACACAGACACACACTCTCTCTCTCTCTTCTCTCAGCGGCGTGGTGGCATTCCGCCATGCATGGCATTTTCTCTCTCTCTCCTCCTTTGCATATGCCTCTGTTTTCTCGGCAGGGATCTTTCCCTTTCCACACACAGCTGCCAATGCATGCAAAAGCTCGTGTGTCCCCTCCCGCCCCTTCGTCCCCAGCATCAACCAGGAGCAGTGACATGCCACATGCAGTACTCCACTGCTAAGCGCTGCCATGGTACTACTACTACTACTGCCTACGTGCTCCTACTACGTCGTTGCCCATGGCGATCCCTAGGCTACTCACTCTTGTTTTGAACTCAGCTGCCTTGTTGGTAATGATAGGGGGATTAACACTAACATGTGCAACTGCAATCTGCATTGCATCATCATATTTGCTGTATATACGTTACGTTGGTGATTAATCGTCGTTCGTTCCATGGTCAAGGTATATTGTTGACCTTTGCCCCCACAAAAGTGACAGGAAAAAGGAAAGCAAATTACAAAAGCTATGCTAAAGTACTTGATCATGCGGGCCAATAGATTATTAGATCAAAAGAAGGGTAGTCTCAAGCGCAAAGCTCATCCAATTTCTGTCTGGGGTTTAAAGCTCTGATCGCCTACCACGCGCTGCCCTTCTTTTTACGAAACGCAAAAAGAAAAGATAAAGAAAAGTTGGACGCATCAAGTACTTCCATGGATGAGGATGACGAATCTAATGTACGTACGTACATCGCATATATACGTCGATACGGTATGTAAGGCAGCCTGTGCAGGCGCTACTGTTGGTAAAAACCCGGCGATTGAGGTAATAAAAGGAGGTACAGTACTACGATGAAATGTATTGGGGACTCTGCCTCCAACTGTGCCTGTGCAGTGGAAAAGGCTACCTCCCTGGAAAAGAAGGGTAAGAAATAGAGTAAACTATAGTCTATAAAGAAAGGAAAATGGTAGAGATGCGTATAATTTACGGCGACTGCCTGGACGGTGCAGACAAACTTTGCACCAATAAGGATTTTCTTGTGGAGAAGATCCATGGGATTTTCTTTTTTGAATTTGTAATGGTGACATGGCAACTTAGGGATTTTGTTCTTGTGGAGAAGATGTCAACTTAGGGATTTTGTTCTTTGAAAAATATGGAAGATTCAGGAAGTTGCAAAAGGTACATGGCAAAATTTAAGGAAATTCTTCTAAAAAAACACATGACAACTTTTTGGAATTTTTTAAAACGGGCATATGAAAAAAGATAGGGATTGTGTGTTTTTGAAAAGTGTTGCAAATTTAGGAATTTGCACTACACACATGGCCACGTTTAGGAAATTCGTTCTCCAAGAACGACATGACATGTCTTGGAAGACTGTAAATGGGCACCTCGACAATTTTAGGAGGTTTGTTATTTAAAAACAAAAAAATATCACAAATTTAGCAAAATTGCCATGGGTACATGGCAAATCTATATTTTGTTCTCTAAAAAGACATTGCTACTTTTGGAAAAGTTTGTAATTGGCACGTGTCAAATGTATGATTTTTGATCTTTTCAAATAATGGCAAGTTTAGGAATTTGCCATGACATGTTCAATAAAACTACCATAATGTATAGACTATATTTCCATAGACAATTGGAAATTTTGGCATGGTACATAGTCAAATAAGAATTGACATGTTATGTTAGAGAAAACTTGCCATGGTACATATAATAGATTTGCCATGACTTATGAAACAAAATTAACTAAATTTGTGGCGTGAAAAAACAAAAACAACAAAGTTGTTGACATGTATTTGGAAATCATAATGTACTGAAATGGCAAATGCATACTCCCTCTGTCACGCTTTAGAAGGCGCGCTTGGAAATTCTCTGGGACCTAGGTGATTATCCATTGGTTGTGAGATGGGTTAGAAAATAGCATTCACACTATGCATGCATATAGAAATAGTGTATAGGAATACTAATTAGCTACTAGACATAAATGCAATGCGCCCTAAATCTTGTCTATTGTGGAAACGCACGCAAATTTAACTGTGCCTTCTAAACTGTGATGGAGGAAGTACTATACTTGCTAGTTTAGCTAAAGCGTGTGTTATTATCACTAGATCATTTTTGGGTATTATCCGATTTGCCATGAGATTTTAGCGCAAATGTCACCCACTCTAGTGAATAGCTCGGGTGAAATAGTGTTGGAAATATGCCCTAGAGGCAATAATAAAGTGGTTATTATTATATTTACTTAATCATTATAGAGGTTTATTATTAATGCTATAATTGTATTGATCGAAAACTTAAATACATATGTGAATACATAAACAAATAACAAGTCCCTAGTAAGCCTCTACTGGACTAGCTCGCTGATCAAAAGATGGTTAAGGTTTCCTGACCATAGACATGAGTTGTCGTTTGATAACGAGATCACATCATTAAGAGAATGATGTGATGGACAAGACCCATCAGTTAGCATAGCATATGATCATTCAGTTTATTGCTACTGCTTTCTTAAATGTCAAATACATGTTCCTTCGACCATGAGATCATGCAACTCCCAGACTCCGGAGGAATGCCTTGTGTGTATCAGACGTCACTTCGTAACTGGGTGATCATAAAGGTGCTCTACATGTATCTCCAAAGGTGTCTGTTGAGTTGGCATGGATCAAGATTGGGATTTGTCATTCCGTATGACGGAAAGGTATCTCTCGGCCCTCTCGGTAATACAACATCACAAGAAGCTTGCAATCAAAGTGACTAAGAAGTTAGTTACAAGATGATGTATTATGAAATGAGTAAAGAGACTTACCGGTAACGAGATTGAACTAGGTATGGAGGTACCGACGATCGAATCTTGGGCAAGTAACATACCGACAGACAAAGGGAACTACGTATGTTGTCATAAAGGTTTGACCGATAAAGATCTTCATAGAATATGTAGGAACCAATATGGGCATCCAGGTCATTATTGACCGGAGAAGCGTCCCGGTCATGTCTACATTCACTAGTAGAAAAAGGGTCAAATGTGAAGCACATTAGTGCCGGTTTGAATTTGAGCCGGCACTAATGTGACCATTAGTGCCGGTTCCAACGGCTAGGCGGGCGGACATCATTAGTACCGGTTCGTGGGCAACCTTTAGTACCGGTTCATGCCACGAACCGGTACTAATGAGGCCAGTGCGGCTGTGGTCAGGCTGGGGCCCCCACGAAGACCTTTAGTACCGGTTCGTGGCATGAACCGGTAGTAGAGTTTCTTAGTAAACTGATTTTTAGTCCCACCTCGCCAAGAGAGAGGTAGTATGAGCGGTTTATAAGCCGTGAGTGCAGAGACAATGACGAAGAGGCGCAATGCTCACCTGCACGTTGATTAGCTTCAAGCCTTTCGGAATAGTATAGATTGCATTGAGCTATGTGCAGTGCAGTCTACACTATTCCGAAAGGCTTGAAGCAAATTAACCAGCATTGCACCTCTTTTTTATTTTTAATAACTTATTTGACCTCCGGACTTCTTTTGTGTTAAGTATGCAGCATTCAAAGGACGTCATCAATTTCCAACATGTTCTGACATCATTTGTTGCTTTTCAGTCATTTACCGAATTGTTTAAAGAGCTAAATGACCGTGAAATTGAAAATCACTACAAAATGAACTGTGAAGATGTTGAAATTTAGCATGGTATCATCATTTCACCCGCATAGCATGTGTGAAAGAGTAGAGAGGGTCACGGCAAAAACTGGATGCACTTCGTGTACAAACTGAACAATCTCTTTCGGAGTATCAGGGTTTCGGACGAGAACTCATCTGTTACACGGGCACTTCAATGTTTTTTAAACTTATTTGAACTCCAGACTTCTTTTGTGTTCAGTATGTAGCATTCAAAGCGACATCATCAATTTCCAACATGTTCTGACATCATTTATTGTTTCTAAGTCATTTACCTAATTGTTTAGAGAGCTAAATGACCGTGAAATTAAAAATCACTACAAAATGAACTGTGAAAATGTTGAAACTTGGCATGGTATCATCATTTCACCCGCATAGCATGTGTGAAACAGTAGAGAGGGTCACGGAAAAAACTGGACGCACTTCGTGTACAAACTGGACAATCTCTTTAGGAGTATTAGGGTTTCGGACGAGAACTCATCTGTTACACGGGCACTTCAATGTTTTTTAAACTTATTTGAACTCCGGACTTCTTTTGTGTTCAGTATGCAGCATTCAAAGCGACGTCATCAATTTCCAACATGTTCTGACATTATTTGTTGTTTTTCAGTCATTTACCTAATTGTTTAGAGAGCTAAATGACCGTGAAATTGAAAATCACTACAAAATGAACTGTGAAAATGTTGAAACTTGGCATGGTATCATCATTTCACTCGCATAGCATGTGCGAAAGAGTAGAGAGGGTCACGGCAAAAACTGTACGCACTTCGTGTACAAACTGGACAATCTCTTTCGGAGTATTAGGGTTTCGGACGAGAACTGATCTGTTACACGGGCACTTCAATGTTTTTTAAACTTATTTGAACTCCGGACTTTTTTGTGTTCAGTATGCAGCATTCAAAGCGATGTCATCAATTTCCAACATGTTCTGACATCATTTGTTGTTTTTCAGTCATTTACCGAATTGTTTAAAGAGCTAAATGACTGTGAAATTGAAAATCACTACAAAATGAATTGTGAAAATGTTGAAATTTGGCATGGTATCATTATTTCACCCGCATAGCATGTGCGGAAGAGTAGAGAGGGTCACGGCAAAAACTGGACACACTTCGTGTACAAACTGGACAATGTCTTTCGGAGTATCAGGGTTTCGGACGATAACTCATCTGTTACACGGGCATTTCAATTTTTTTTAAACTTATTTAAACTCCCGACTTCTTTTGCGTTCAGTATGCAGCATTCAAAATGACGTCATCAATTTCCAACATGTTCTGACATCATTTGCTATTTTTCAGTCATTTACCTAATTGTTTAAAGAGCTAAATGACCGTGAAACTGAAAATCACTACAAAATGAACTGTGAAAATGTTGAAACTTGGCATGGTATCATCATTTCACCTGCATAGCATGTGCGAAAGAGTAGAGAGGGTCACGGCAAAAACTGGATGCACTTCGTGTACAAACTGGACAATGTCTTTCGGAGTATGAGGGTTTCGGTCGAGAACTTATCTGTTACACGGGCACTTCAATGTTTTTTTAAACTTATTTGAACTCCGGACTTCTTTTGCGTTCAGTATGCAGCATTCAAAGCGACGTCATCAATTTCCAACATGTTCTGACATCATTTACTGTTTTCAGTCATTTACCTAATTGTTTAGAGAGCTAAATGACCATGAAATTGAAAATCACTACAAAATGAACTGTGAAAATGTTGAAACTTAGCATGGTATCATCATTTCACCCGCATAGCATGTGCGAAAGAGTAGCGAGGGTCACGGAAAAAACTGGACGCACTTCGTGTACAAACTGGACAATCTCTTTCGGAGTATCAGAGTTTCGAACGAGAACTCATGTGTTACACCGGCACTTCATTTTTTTAAACTTATTATAACTCCAGACTTTTTGTGCATTCAGTATGCACAATTCAAAGCCACGCCATCAACTTTCAACCATCAACTTGGCATGGTATATAAAAATAAATGAATAGAAAAAAAATAAATAAAGCAGAAAAGAAAAAATAGCAGAAAAGAAAAAACTATAGCATAAAAGAAAAAACTATATAAAAAACTACTCAGAAATAAATAGAAGAAAATAAATATAGCAGAAAAGAAAAAACTACTAAGCAATAAGTAGAAGAAAAAATAAAGAAGAAAAGAAAAAAAACTATATAAAAAAATTTGGGGCGCTGCCCTGTGGCCCTGCTAGACCACGGGCGTGCAATTTCAGGCCCACAAGGCCCACCAGACTCACAGGGCAGTGCGCCGTAGTTAGGCCCAGAAGCCTACTTTATAGAGGAGTTCGAAAGGGCAGCCGCGGCTGGGTTTATAAACCAGTGCGGCTGCCCTTCGCCCGGCGAGGTGGGACTAAACTTTTTGCACCGCGGGTGGCAGCGGACAACCTTTAGTACCGGTTGGTGGCTCCAATCGGTACTAAAGGCTGGTCTTTAGTACCGGTTTGTGGCTCCAACCGGTACTAAAGGGTGCTCTTCCCGCCTCTTGGCCTGGCCAAAGTTGGCCTTTAGTACCGGTTGGTGGCTCCAACCGGTACTAAAGGCCTCTCCTATATATACAACACTTATGAAATTTTTTAGTTAGATCCTGTTCGTCTTTGTCGCCGCCCCCGCCCCCGCCCCGTATCGCTCCCCGTCCCCGTCGCCGTCGTCACGCCCCGGCCGTCCCTGGCGTCCCCGTCTCCGTCGTCGCGCACGCCCCGGCCGTCCCCGTCGCTGTCGTTGCGCGCGCCCCGGCCGTCCCCGCCCCCGTCGCGCCGTCCCTGTCGTTGCCGTCTCGCGCCGCCGCCCGTACGCCGCCGCCCCCGTCGCGCCGTCCCCGTCGTCGCCGTCTCGCGCCGCCGCCCGTACGCCGCCGCCGCCGCTAGTACATACACACACATACACACACAGACAGACACATACGCCACGACTTATTTTCTGTTTTCTGTGTTTTAGATTAATGCATGTCAAATTGTTAATTAGATGAATTACCTAGATAAGAATGTTAGAATGTTAATGTTAGATGAATTAGATAGAGAAGTTAAATATTAATGTCAATTGTTAGATGAATTAGATAGAGAAGTTCAATATTAATGTCAATTGTTAGATGAATTAGCTAGATATTAATTAATTAGGTATATGAGATTATTTGAACTAGTTGAATTAATATAACTAGTTTATTTTTAGTAAATGCTTAGTTGAACTAGCTAGTTGAATTAGTACTAATTTATTTTTAGTAAGAAAATTTAGGTATATGAGATTTGATGATCTAATTAAAATATTACTATATATAGCTACTTTATATATTTTAGTAAGAAAATTAATAGAACTAGTTTATTTTTAGTAAATTCTTCATTGAATTAGTTGAATTAATAGAACTAGTTATTTTTAGTAAGAAAATGTAGGTATATGAGATTTGATGATCTAATCAAAATATTACTATATAGAACTACCTACTTTATTTTAGTAAGAAATTAATAGAACTAGTTTATTTTTAGTAAATACTTAGTTGAATTAATAGAGCTAGTTTATTTAGTTGAATTAATAGAACTAGTAAGTGTTTAATGTTTCACCTATATATGAACATATGTTAGATATTAATGTCAAATGTTAGATGAATTAGATAAAAATTATATGTTAGATATATATTTAATTTAGTTATATGAGATTTGATTATCTAATTAACATTTGATTATATAGAACTAGCTACCTTATTTTTAGTAAGAAAATTAATAGAACTAGTTTAGTTAAATTAGTTGAATTAATTAGTTGAACTAGTTAGTTGAATTAGTTGAGCTACTTTATTTAGGTATATTTTTCGTAAGTGCTTAGTTGAATTAGTTGAATTAATTAGTTGAATTAACAGAATTAGTTGAATTAATAGAACTAATAAGTGTTTAATGTTTCACCTATGAACATAGGAATGTCGTCTGACGACGAACACGATTTCATTATGTGCGAATACTGCGAAGACCAGCGCGGCCTGTGCGGCAGAAATTTTCTAGTTGATGATAGACGTTTCAGCATCAAGCTGGATGAGAACTTCGAAGTGGATACAGTAAGTCACAACGACAAGTCTTTTTTTCGTAATTAAGCATGACTCATGCTTCATTTGCTTCAACTTTTAATTTTAATTTTTCACTATTCTACTAGTGTATCCCCTACCATGCAAGAATTTTTGTCTTGGATAAGATAGGTTTTAGTCCTAACGAAACTATGGAGGTAAAACGAGTTTACTTGATGACCGAGCATGGTTATACCTTCAACGTCAAATTATACAATGCAAACACATACACCTATTTTAAATGCAAAACTTGGCAAGCACTATGCAAGGCTTATGCATTTGAGCCTGATATGGTTATCACCTTTGATATTCGTCTGGAAGATGATATTGAAGGTAGTAGAGACATCTGGGTCGATGTGCAGACGCCTCCAGTTCTACCATTATGTGAGTTTCTCAAGCATATTTATGTCTTCGATATTGTTTATTCAAAAAGAGTTGACAAGTAATTTATATTGACAGCTTATTTCCAATCAAGCAAACATGTCCGGCGCTTGGTAGACATGACCGTCCACTGTCCCGGGGCTGAACTAAACTGCGATGAGACAAGTCATTATGTTTCATGGCTTGAGGATCTTGATGCTGTCAAGACAAATTTTTTTCCTGCACTTAGAAATGTTAGTACTCAAAACGTGCGACCAATAGTGTTCGTACTGAACTACAGTCACATATATTTTGGAAAGATGGTAAGATTTCTACTATTTCTCCTCAGTGCATCTTTTGCATACATTATTTTTTAAGCTAAACTTCATTGCTAAGTATGTTACTATACAATGTTCTTCAATAGGGACTCCCGATGAATGTTGTGCCTGATTGGATCGAGACTAAAGGTACCATGAATATTGTTAGCTTACGGCCAAGATATCCTACAATGCACTTTAGTGCATTTAGGATTTCTAATAGCGAGGAATGTTTAATAGTAAAAGACTGGAGCAAAATTGTGAATGATCGCAGAGAAGTACTAGGGGGCAGCAATCAGAAGCGCAACCCACGATTAGGAGACAGGTTCATCCGCATGCTCCAATATGATGAATCAAGAAATCTATACATGTTCTATGCTATTTTACCTGAGAGAGAGCAGCAGGAGTGATTAGCTAGTTCATGCTCTTAGTACTTGTCCTCTCATGTCCGTGTTCTTTGTCTTGAACTTAATCTCAAAGAGTGATTTGCTTTTGTGGTGTTATGAACGCTTATAATATCATTACCATGTTGAACTCAATGATATCTTGGCTTCTGGTACAAGTGAATGTTTCTTCTTTAAGCTAGTGTTGGTGGTGATTAGATAGCGGTAATGACTATATGATGATTAAGTAATGGTAATGAGACTACTATTATATGATGATTTTTAGCTAGCTATGAAAACTGTTGTTGGTGATGATATATATGATGCAAGAGTTTTTATATTAATATGATGATGATGCTGATGATGATGATGAGTTATTATATCATTTATGAAAGAAACCGCAGATTAGTTTCAACTGGATGGATTCTAGCTAAGTGATCAAGTATATGCCATATCCATATTACCTCGATCACTTAATTAGGTGATCAAGTATATATAATATGGATATGGCATATACTTGATGACTTTGCTAGGATCCACATGCATCCCAGTCAAACTAATCTGTGGTACTTTCACCTAATGATTTAACAACTCATTATAATGTAAAACAATCACTAAATTAAATTGAAAACACAAAATTAAAGTAAAAATAAAAAATAAAACCAAAACACACCCAAACATTTAGTACCAGTTGGTGTTACCAACCGGTACTAATGTCCTACGTGCCCCCGGAGCTGGCTCGTGCCACGTGGTTGCCCTTTAGCACCGGTTCGTGCTGAACTGGTACTAAAGGGGGGGGGGGCTTTAGTGTCGGTTACCGAACCGGCACTAAAGGGCCTTATGAACCGGTGCTATTGCCATGTTCTGCACTACTGATCATTCTTGAACCCGTATGGTCCGCATGCTTAACGTTCGTTGATGATATAGTATTATATGAGTTATGTATGTTGGTGACCGAGTGTTGTTCGGAGTCCTGGATGAGATCATAGACATGAGAGGAGCTCCAGAATGGTTTGGAGGTAAATATTGATATATAGGATGATGGCTGGGCCAAGGGGTAAGGCCCACGGGGTTTTAGGTCGGTGCAAAAGGAAGTTTTGCAGAGGTTGGGGACCAGACGCCATGGACCCTGGCGTCCGGCCCTGGGCCAGCCGCCGAGGACAATGGCGTCTGGTGCTGGAATTCGTGAAGGACTCTTCCTTGCATTCCAAACCGACTTTGGGGAGGCCCTCTCCCCAAGTAACAACCCCAAGGCTCAACATATAAATAGAGGAGCAGGGCTAGCCCCTAGAACACAAGTTTTTGAGCCTCCTCTAGTTGGTCCTAGTTGACTAATTAGAGATAGCCCTAGCTACCTCTAATCCTCATAATAAGAAGCCCCGTGTGGTTCTAATCTCCTCTCTCTAGTTCATCCTCCGCTCTAAATCCGTTGTGCTTGGAGAAGCCCTGCGGAAATAGTTTCGCCACCACCGTCACTACGCCATCGTGCTGCCGGAAATCATCTACTACTTCGCCCCTCTTGCTAGATCAAGAAGGTGAGGACGTCTTGAGCTGAACATGTGCTGAATGCGGGGGTGCCGTACGTTCGGTGCTTGATTGAAATGGATTCTGAAGGTGTACGACTACATCAACCACGTTGATAAATGCTTCGGCTTAGCGATCTACAAGGGTATGTAGATGCTCTCCCCCTATCATAGCTATACATATCCATGGATAGATCTTGCGTGTGCGTAGATTTTTTTCCATGCAACGTTTCCCAATAGTGGCATCATGAGCCAGTTCTATGCGTAGATGATATGCACGAATAGAACACAAAGGAGTTGTGGGCGGTGATGTTCATATTGCTTACCACCTATGTCTTATTTTGATTCGGCGGTATTGTGGGATGGAGCGGATCAGACCAACCTTACATGTCCATGTACATGAGACCAGTTCCACTGACTAACATGTAACTTGTTTTGCATAAAGGTGGCTAGCAGGTGTCTGTTTCTCCCACTTTAGTTGAATCTAATTTGACTACGGCGGTCCTTGCAGAAGGTTAAATAGAAACTTGATAATCACCGTTTTGGTTTTGCGTTGGTAAGAATGGTTCTTGCTAGTTGCCCGTAGTAGCCACACAAAACTTGCAACCACAAAGTAGAGGACGTCTAACTTGTTTTTGTAGGGCATGTTGTGATGTGATATGGTCAAGACGTGATATGATATATGTTGATGTATGAGATGATCATGTTTTGTAATCATGACTTGCATGTCGATGAGTACGACAACCGACAAGAGCCTTAGGGTTGTCTTTAATTATTGTATGCATGCGTGTCAATCACTAAGCGCCATGTAATTGCTTTACTTTATCACTATGTGTTAGCAATAGTTGTAGAAGCAATAGTTGGCGAGACGACCCCGATGCAACAATGGAGATCAAGGTATCGCGCCGGTGACGATGGAGATCATGCCGTTGCTTTGGAGATGAAGATCAAAATCACAAGATGATGATGGCCATATCATGTCACATATTTTGATTGCACGTGATGTTTATCCTTTATGCATTTTATTTTGCTTAGAACAACGGTACCATTATAAGACAATCCCTTCACTTAATTTCAAGATAAAAAGTGTTCTCCCCGAGTATGCACCGTTGCTAAAGTTCGTCGTTTCGAAGCACCTCGTCATGATCGGGTGTGATAGATTCTACGTTCACATATAACGGGTATAAGCCAGTTTTGCACATGCATAATACTTGGGTTAAACTTGACGAGCCTAGCATGTACAGACATGGTCTTGGAACTCTGGAGACCGAAAGGTCGAACGTGAGTCATATAGTAGATATGATCAACATGGAGATGTTCACCATTGAAGACTACCCCATCTCACGTGATGATCAGACATGAGTCAGTTGATTTGCATCATGTATCACTTAGACAACTTGAGGGACGTTGATTTAAGTGGGAGTTCATTAGTAATTTGATTATTCAAACTAAAATTTATCATGAACTTAGTCCTAATAGTTTTTGCAAAACTATGTTGTAGATTAATGGCCCGTGCTATCGTTCCCTTGAATTTTAATGCGTTCCTAGAGAAAGCTAAGTTGAAAGATGATGGTGATGGACAAGAACCATCCGTTAGCATAACATATGATCATTCAGTTTATTGCTACTGCTTTCTTAAATGTCAAATACATGTTCCTTCGACCATGAGATCATGCAACTCCCAGACTCTGGAGGAATGCCTTGTGTGTATCAAACGTCACTTCATAACTGGTTGATCATAAAGGTGCTCTACAGGTATCTCCGAAGGTGTTTGTTGAGTTGGCATGGATCAAGATTGAGATTTGTCATTCCGTATGACGGAAAGGTATCTCTGGGCCCTCTCGGTAATACAACATCACAAGAAGCTTGCAAGCAAAGTGACAAAGGAGTTAGTTACAAGATGATGTAGTCCCTCCGTTTTTATTTAATCTACATATTAGAGTTGATTGAAGTCAAACTTTGTAAAGTTTGACCAAGTTTATAGAAAAGAATATAAATATTTACCCTAACAAATCTATATGATGTGAAAGTACGTTCAATAATGAATATAATGATATTGATTTGTTATTGTACATGTTAATATTTTTGACTATAAACTTCGTCATAGTTTATAAAGTTTGACTTTGACCAAAACTAATATGTGGAGTAAATAAAAACAGAGGGAGTATTACAGAACGAGTAAATAGACTTACCGGTAACGAGATTGAACTAGGTATGGAGATACCGACGATCGAATCCCGGGTAAGTAACATACCAACGGAGGGGTGTGGAAACAAAACAACAAGACCTCCAGGAAAGTTAGCAACGACCAGGCCACCGGCATCACTGGTCACTGAGACAAGGTCTTCAGCCAAGTTACCGACACCACCTCGGCCGCACATCAACTCACAATGGTGTCGGCAAGTCCACCAACCACCACCACCACACACCAACCAGACGACCAAGGAGCATTGAGCAACCACCGCAGCCAACTACACCTCGTAGAGGCGACCACCTGCCACTCAGCAACTCCACCCAATCCATTAGCAGTTGACCAGAATGAGGGCCGCCGGACATAGCACGAGTCATCATATCCCGCCGGGCACCATGCTGGCAAGGGGACAGAGGATTGTCACCTGAGGCCAAGAACCACCACGGTTCCCGGCCGTAGCCCTACACCAAAGGTGCCACTGTGCGCCATGCACGTCACGCGCCTGCAGGAAGCCGGAGTCGCCAGATCCATCGGAGGCCGAGGGAGCCCGGCCCATGGTAGTCGCCTCCCCATTTGCCCTTGCACCACCGCACCACAGGGTTGTGGGAGGAAAGCGAGCTATAGATCATGAGAGCGTATGGTAGTTCAAGTATTAATAAGGTACTATTTCTTAGTAACTACAAGTCCTTCCCAAAATAAGTGTCTCAAGTATAAGTCTCAAGTTTAGTACAACTTTTAGTATACTTGAGACACTTATTTTGAGATGGAGGCAGTAGTAGCAAATATCCATGTTAGCTATTTGGTTAACTATAGGTGACGTGACAACTCATATAACCGGTTGTTGGCTACAAGTTAATAAAAGAAGCAATCTATGATACTCCCTACATCCATATATAAAGGGCCTAATTCGTTTTTTAAGATTTCCTTTGCTATTGATAAGATTAATAGTATATGAGATGTATAATGTGGAAATTATATCATTAGAAGCTTCTTTCACGTACGAATTTGACGGTATGCCTTGTGTAACTTGCATGTCATATATTATTGCTCTAACATGTGGTCAAAATTAGTCTCAAAAAATGTATTAGGCCCTATATAGATGGATAGAAGGAGTACTAATTATGTGATATTTTGCACTAGGAAGATGGTAACATAGACTACTGTCGTACGCATGACACTAGCCCAAGTTACTCCACACTATAATCAGCCTTAGAGTAACTCCAACGCACAGACCCAAACGGATGCACGCTTTGTTCGCTTTTCGTCTGTTTGGGTCGGCCAGGCGGACGTGCGCATCCGCTTTTTTATTTGGGTCCGCAGGTGCGCCCAATGAGAGCCGACCCATTTTTTCTGAAGTGGCCAAAACTAACTTAATTAAGCATAATCATACATAAATGGCCGGTTAAACGCAGGCCAAAGTCCACTTAAACATAATTAAAAATTTAAAAACTATAATAAGCGCCCACACACTGTCCTAGTAGACCGCCTTGCCCTTGCCCTTGCCGTCTTCGTCGCCGCCTGTGAGGTCAATGAAGATGGGGGGCGACCCAGCCCAACCGAATGCGTCTTGATAGGCCGCCAGGGCAGCCTCCTCCGACGTTTGTTGCGGCGATGGCATTGCGGCGAGGCGGGCGCGCTCCTCCTCCTCACGCCGCAACGCCTCCTCCTCGCAGCGCAGCTGCTGCTCCCGGTGTGCCTGCTGCTCGGTATCGGCCCCCTCCTTCGTGATCCAATGCGCCTTCTAGCGCTCAAGATTATCTGCCTCCTCTTCCGGCGTGGAGGCGAAGTAGTAGGGAGGCGCGCTCACCCACTCGCAGAGATGGCCGTTCCACGAATAGGACTCCTCCGGCCAAGTGGGGGGCGGTGGTGACCGCTTCCGCTTGGGAGTTGGCTCGAGCTCTGGCTCCTGCTCGGCCTTGGGCTCGACGAGGGGCGGCGCCGGCGGCGTTGACGACACAAACAACGGTGCGTGGACGAAGTCCCCCGCCGCTGACAGAGCAAGGGCTTGCTCCGCCCCATCCCAACGGGCGCCCTCCTCGAGCCGACTCGCCTCCAGCGCGTGCTGCAGAGCCTCCTCGAGGGCGGCTTGGTACTCAGCCTCCGCATGCTCTTCCTCCGGCTTTACTCGCAGGGGTGGCGGTGGAACTTCGTGGTCGATGTGGGCGCCGAGTTGGCGCTCCTCCCCGTGCTCTAGCGCAAACGAGCGCTCCCAGTTGGGAGAGTCTATCGCGTAGGCACGCATGGCGCGCTGCTCCGGCTTAAGGAGCTCGCGCCGTCGGGAAACCTCCTCCGTGTGCGCCTGCGCAGACCGCGGCGCTGTCGGTATGAGGATGCGCTGCGGGTCCAGATGCCATCTATGCGGCAAGTTCACATCTGGATACGCCAGGGGCTGGCGGTATTCCCAATGCCACCACGCTTGGTGGACTGAGATGTATAGCCGCTCCCGTTCCCGCGGTGGCGGGCCACGTCTAGCCGGCGACGGTGAAGGAGGGAGCCCGCGGGAAGAGCTCGCTTCGGCGCCGAATCTCCCCTTCTTCCCTCCCTTCCCGCTGAAGATTCCCATGGCTTTGCTAGGGTTTGGTGCTGGCTGGCTGGCCAGGGTTTCCTGATCGCCCGCGAGGGAGCAAAGGTGTGCGGATGTGGTCGGGGGAGTGGATGAGGCCGGTCCCGCCACATGCATCCATTAAAAAGGACGGACACACGATCCTTCCACACACTACCAGGCGGGCGCTCTGTAGGTGGCCGCTTGAATTATGACAGCTGGGATGGTTAGGCGGCTGACATGTGGGGCCGCGTCGGACAGCGAGGGGATGCGTGGCGCGTCCCCTTCCGACGCATTTCAGCCGTAAATTCGGGCCAGAAATGGGTCCGGACGGACGCCAAGCGGACAGGTTTTGGGAATTGGTCCGCGCATCGGGCCATTATTTTTGTCCGCGGCGACCCAAACGAACGTGGGTGGACGAAATGGGTCGCCCGGTTGGAGTTGCTTTTATACTGCGCGAAAATTTCAGTCATTAGGCTTAGGGAGTTATAACTGATTTTGAAAAAGGGGTTGGAGATGTTCCAAGATGAAAAAAAAGCAGGTCGCATGCAAAAGTTAAGTCATTTAAACTAAATACAACCCTTTTCCCCAACATGTTCACTACTTTTTTGATTTTTTTTGCAGTAATACTTTTGTCTAACATTAAAACTGCATCTCTGCTAGTTTTACATTCATCGAACAACCATCCCTAATGCTAAGGCCGCGTTCGGATTCCCTCCGCTCCGCGCCAGAGCGGAGCGGCAATCCAGCTGATTAAACCTATAATTTGCAGAGTTGCTTAAAGCCCGCTCCGCGCGCTCCGCTCCGCGGATGACTACCGAACGCGGCCTAAGTTTGCCTGTTTTTTTTTTTGCATATGCAGACAATGGTATCAACTAGCAGAAAACTGTGATAAAATATAAAAACAAAGTACCTATTGTTTAGCGCACGGATGCCTTTCTAGCAGATGGAAAGGGACGAAAGGCTTATTCCGGTGGTTAAGTCACCCGTTGCCTTTTTTCTCCTCGCTCCCTTCGCAAAGAGAAGCACTAAAGTATCTATAGTTTGTCACCGTAGCAGCAGCGCAGCGTCGTGGTGCCGTCCTTTTATCCCCTTCACTTTGGTGTGGGTGCATATGCATAATGACCATGTAAAGACTCAATTAATCATGATGAGCCGGCACTTGGTTTAATAAAAGTGTGTTACCGAGGCAAAGAGGTTTTCCAGGTAAGGCCTACTACTGCGCAGCCTGCGGCTGTCTATGGCAAAAATTCAATCGCGCGCGAATGCACATCTTCTATTTTCAAATGGTTATAAATAACGATGTGTGTATGGCGCATCTAGATATGACATATTTATGTCACATCTTAGTTTTGTTTGTGGCCTTTTCTTTTGTTTTATCCGTTGTTGTGTTTATTTTTGTACTTCGCTTGTGAGATCTGCTGGTTGATTCCTTCTCGACAGTAGTGGAGCAGAGTTGCATACAACCCCGTAGCATATGATGGCGAACCATAGCTCTATATAAGAAGAGAATTACAAGTACAAGACAACTAACACTCGCTATGAACAACGAGCGTGGCACCAACTTCACATCCGGCTAGTCCAAAGACAACCACCAACGACAACACAGCTGCAAAGCAAAAGAGCCTGCCCAACACCGAAAACCTCGCCGCATCTCGACCGACGTAGGTCACCACCGAAGAGCAGCAGCTTCAGCCAAGCATTTCTTGTCGACGCACCACCCCCCATTAATGCCTAAAGGAGATGGCAAAAGGATGGCAGGACTCATCTGACCCAAGGAAGGCGTCGTCTTGGAATCACCAACGGCGATTGTACATAGCACCGGAGTGAACGATCATGGGTAGCGGCAAACACCGGAGGAGCACAACATGGGACATCTAGACCATGTCTCCTGGCACGATGCACCCAACAGAGGGACGACATCGAAGACGCTGCCATCTTGCCGATCAATCACCGAATCAAGGCTTTTGCCCAGAGATAATTGCCAACACCAAGCGAGCGAGGGAGATGGCGACACACTCGGCGACACCTCCAAGGAGGGAAACGACACCCACGGGTGCCGTCGCTGCCGGCCAACCACAACTGGACATGATATTCATCTGTAATGCTATGCCTCTCCACATCTCTAGGTATAGGCAGCTGTCGGATTTCGGGTTCCGGCAAAACCCTTGAGGTTCGAACTCTGGGGTGCGCACGAAGATCTCTCCTCCCCCTAGCTCACGCTCTCACCACAATCTCAAAGCTCAGCTCGTCGAACTTGCAGAACAAAGGACACAGGATTTATACTGGTTCAAGCCATCGATGTGGTGTAATACCCTACTCCAGTGTGGTGTGGTGGATTGCCTCTTGGGCTGAGGATGAACGAGTACAAGGGAAGAACAGCCTCCTGAGGAGAGGCGTCCTTGAGCTCGGAGAGCTTGTGTGGTTGAGGATGATCTGAATGGTCCAAGACCCGTCCCCAGATGAGTTCTCCCCTTCCTACTGTGGTGGCTAATCCTATTTATTGTGGCCCTGGTCCTCTTCCCAAATGTAGGCGGGAAGAGATCCAACCACGGCCAAATTTAAAGGAAGACAACTAGTACAAATTATCCTGACAAAAGGTGGTCTTCGCCTGCCAAAAGCTCTGGCGGTGACGCCGTCCTGGGCTCCATGGTGACCTCTGTCCTGCCGTCTTGCTGGTCTTGGTCTTGTTGCACCGATATGGAAACCTTTGCCTGATGCCTCAGGACTCCTCGCATGCGTTTGCCTCTTTAGCACCAAAGAGGAAACGAGTACACTGCGCGCGCTAGCGCCCGCCTGGCCTTGGTCATCATGGCTTGCGTCACAGGGACCTCGCAAGGTGCCCCTTGCCATGATCTCTCCGCCTCTTGCGAGCCAGCCTGGTGAGGCCGCCCCCGAGGAGGTCTTGTGTCGTCCGCCTCGCGAGGCATGGGTCTTGAGTGTTCGCTGATGAAGATGAGCCGTACAGGGCCACTGGTGGAGCCATGCCGTGGACCGCAGGCAGGAAAGTCTGGGGACCCCTGTTCCCAGGATGCCGACAGTAGCCCCCAGGCCCAAGGCGCGCTCAGACTTGGCTTCGAGGCGAAGCCAAGGGGCAAGTGCGGAGGGCCGCGGCCACCAACAGCCTGCGACCTCGGTTGACGGGTGGCGATTGATGGGATGTGGGCGTCTCCGCTTCCCCACGCTGCCTCGGCAACTGCCCAACTGACAAAAGGCTGGCGCGGGCTGCATTTGCCTTTATTGCTTTCCATCGCCTTGCTCCAGATCCCCTTTCTCGCTCCTTGCTTCTAGAGACTCCAAATCCGCCCGGATCCTCCTTCAAGTCTGCCGCCAATGGCGCCCAAGAAAGCTCGGGCCGCTCCCTTGTCGTCTTGGTATGAGCCGGCGCTCGATGCACCGAGCGTTTCGGAGAAGAACCTTGCCGCCGTGCTCCTGATGATGGTGGAGGGTGACGAGAAGAGGAAGACTGTGCTCTGGGCTAGCTCCGCTGAGCCGGAGGCCTCACACAACACCTTCTACCCCTTCTTTATGAGCAGCATCAGCGCCGGGCTGGTTCCCCCCTTCTCCGACTTCTTCTACTCCGCCCTTAGCCATTACAAGATCCACGCTCTCCATCTTCATCCCAACTCCATCCTCCTCCTATCGATCTTTGCCTTCTACTGCGAGGCGTATGTTGGAGTGATGCCGTCCGTGGCGCTGCTGCGCCACTTCTTCTTCCTCCGGATCAAGGAGGGCCACTGCTGTGGGTGCGTTGGCTTCGTCGCGGCCAACAAGACCAACGCCATCTCTAAGGCTGGGAAGAAGGCCGATGGCTTCAGGAGCAAGTGGGTCTTGATGGACGCCAAGTGCTCCCACCCCCGGCTGGTGCTTCCGACAGAGATGCCTGTGTCCCAAGAGGGGTGGCTTTGCGCGAAGCTCACCGACTCCCGGGTGGCGCAGGTGTTGGAGAGGATGACCGCCGACCTGAGGCCTGGTGACTCAAGGGCGGCGAAGCTGACGGGGGCCATGATCGTCAAAGAATTCATGAAACAGCGCGTAGCTCCCCTTCAGGCGCGCCCGCGCCCCTTGTGGAAGCTTGTAGACAAAGGGGACGACCTCCGCCTATGCCTGGAGGCCCTTTCTGACGAGGAGCTGCGCTTGGACCTCTGCTCCTTGGTTGGGGACGACCAAGGGTGCCCGCCGGACTCCTTCGTTCCCTTTCCGCTGCACAGATGGGGCGGAGGCTGCCGCCGCCATGCCCGTCTTCGATGGGCTTGGGCTTGTGCCTCCTGCACCCTCGAATGTCCCAGTGATGACGACCCCGGTGGACGTGTCTTCCAACGAGTCTCGGGAGGAGGAAGAGGAGGATGAGCGCGACTCGGAGGCGACCCACGAAGGGGCGGGGGAGACCTCCCCTTTACGCAAGGCCGACATCCTCCGCACCCTGCCTGATGACGATGATGAGGCTGATGTCCTCCAGGGAAGGGGGGAGCTGCGCGCGGCAGGGGGCTCCATGAGGTCCAAGGTCAGTCCCCGGAGGAGGTCACCAGTCGAGGTTCCAACAAGGGGAAGGTCGGCGCTGATCTCCCGAGACGACGCCCCCATTCTGACGCTGCCTAGAGCTGCTTCCGGCCTATCTGCTACCCCCTCTTCAGCGCCTGGAGCCCGCACGCCCGCGCGCCAGGCTGCGAGGCTCTTAGGTTTCAAGCTTAGGAAGCGGAGAGACTACGCTGCGGTGGACCAGTAAGTATTCTCGTCCTGCCTTGTTCTTGCTTCAGCTGTTGATTCTTGGTGCTTCTTTGTTGCACGATTAGGCCGACGCCCGCGACAAAGAAGAGGAAGGAGGAAGCGGTGGTACTGCTCGGGACCAAATCGACCGCTGCGGCTGCACCCCCTCTGCGGGGAAGGGCAATGACTGTGCCCGTGCTTCTCCGGCCCAATCGTCCTCGCGGGTCTTGGGGGAGCGTCCTCAGGAGAAAGAAGCCCCCGTAGCCCCGCTGGCTCCGGAGGTGCCAACATCCGGCTCGGCTGCTGGGGTCCCCCAAGTTCAGGAGCTCCTAGCCTCTGAGGCAATGGCGATGACGCGGTCTCCTCCTCCTTCCACCGCACTGCTGCTACCTCTTGAGCACTGTGTTGGTTTTCCCTTGAAGAGGAAAGGGTGATGCAGAAAAGTAGCGTAAGTATTTCCCTCAGTTTTTGAGAACCAAGGTATCAATCCAGTAGGAGGCGGCGCACGAGTCCCCCGCACCTACACAAACAAATAAATCCTCGCAACTAACGCGATAAGGGGTTGTCAATCCCTACATCGTCACTTACGAGAGTGAGATCTGATAGATATGATAGGATAATATTTTTGGTATTTTTATGATAAAGACAAATAAAAGATGCAAAGTAAAATAAATGGCAAAGGAAATAAAAAAGTATTGGAAGATTAATATGATGGAAGATAGACCCGGGGCCATAGGTTTCACTAGGGGCTTCTCTCAAGAGCATAAGTATTTACGGTGGGTGAACAAATTACTGTTGAGCAATTGACAGAATTGAGCATAGTTATGAGAATATCTAGGTATGATCATGTATATAGGCATCACGTCCGACACAAGTAGACCGACTCCTGCCTGCATCTACTACTATTACTCCACACATCGATCGCTATCCAGCATGCATAGAGTATTAAGTTCAAGAGAACAGAGTAACGCTTTAAGCAAGATGACATGATGTAGAGGGACAAACTCATGCAATATGATATAAACCCCATCTTGTTATCCTCGATGGCAACAATACAATACGTGCCTTGCTGCCCCTACTGTCACTTGGAAAGGACACCGCAAGATTGAACCCAAAACTAAGCACTTCTCCTATTGCAAGAAAGATCAATCTAGTAGGCCAAACCAAACTGATTATTCGAAGAGACTTGCAAAGATAACCAATCATACATAAAAGAATTCAGAGAATATTCAAATATTGTTCATAGATAAACTTGATCATAAACCCACAATTCATCGGTCTCAACAAACACACCACAAAATAAGATTACATCGAATAGATCTCCACAAGAGAGGGGGAGAACTTTGTATTGAGATCCAAAAAGAGAGAAGAAGCCATCTAGCTAATAACTATGGACCCGTAGGTCTGAAGTAAACTACTCACACTTCATCGGAGGGGCTATGGTGTTGATGTAGAAGCCCTCCGTGATCGATGCCCCCTCCGGCGGAGCTCCGAAAAAGGCCCCAAGATGGGATCTCGTGGATACAGAAAGTTACGGCTGTGGAATTAGGGTTTTGGCTCCGTATCTGGTAGTTTGGGGGTACGTAGGTATATATAGGAGGAAGGAGTACGTCGGTGGAGCAATAGGGGCCCCACGAGGGTGGAGGGCGCGCCCGGGGGGGGGGGGGTAGGCGCGCCCCCTACCTCGTGCCTTCCTCGTTGATTGCTTGACATAGGGTCCAAGTTCTCTGGATCATGTTCATTCCGAAAATCACGTTCCCGAAGGTTTCATTCCGTTTGGACTTTGTTTGATATTCTTTTTCTGCGAAACCCTAAAATAGGCAAAAATAGCAATTCTGGGCTGGGCTTCCGGTTAATAGGTTAGTCCCAAAAATAATATAAAAGTGTATAATAAAGCCCAATAATGTCCAAAAACAGACTATAATATAGCATGGAACAATAAAAAATTATAGATACGTTGGAGACGTATCAAGCATCCCCAAGCTTAATTCATGCTCGTCCTCGAGTAGGTAAATGATAAAAATAGATTTTTTGATGTGGAATGCTACTTGGCATAATTTCAATGTAATTCTTCTGAATTGTGGTATGAATATTCAGATCCGAAAGATTCAAGACAAAAGTTCAATATTGACATAAAAATAATAATACTTCAAGCATACTAACTAAGCAATTATGTCTCTTCAAAATAACATGGCGAAAGAAAGTTATCCCTACAAAATCATATAGTCTGGCTATGCTCTATCTTCACCACACAAAGTATTTAAATCATACACAACCCCGATGACAAGCCAAGCAATTGTTTCATACTTTTGGTGTTCTCAAACTTTTTCAATCTTCACGCAATACATGAGCGTGAGCCATGGACATAGCACTTTAGGTGGAATAGAATGGTGGTTGTGGAGGAGACAAAAAAGGGGAAAGATAGTCTCACATCAACTAGGCGTATCAACAGGCTATGGAGATGCCCATCAATAGATATCAATGTGAGTGAGTAGGGATTGCCATGCAACGGATGCACTAGAGCTATAAGTATATGAAAGTTCAACAAAAGGAACTAAGTGGGTGTGCATCCAACTCGCTTTCTCACAAAGACCTAGGGCATTTTGAGGAAGCCCATCATTGGAATATACAAGCCAAGTTCTATAATGAAAAATTCCCACTAGTATATGAAAGCGATAACATAGGAGACTCTCTATTATGAAGATCATGGTGCTACTTCGAAGCACAAGTGTGGTAAAAGGATAGTAGCATTGTCCCTTCTCTCTTTTTCTCTCATTTTTTTATTTGGGCCTTTTTTATGGCCTCTTTTTTTTCGTCCGGAGTCTCATCCCAACTTGTGGGGGAATCATAGTCTCCATCATCCTTCCCTCATTGGGACAATGCTCTAAAAATGATGATCATCACACTTTTATTTACTTACAACTCAACAATTACAACTCGATACTTAGAACAAAATATGACTCTATGTGAATGCCTCCGGCGGTGTATCGGGATATGCAATGAATCAAGAGTGACATGTATGAAAGAATTATGAATGTGGCTTTGCCACAAATACAATGTCAACTACATGATCATGCAAAGCAATATGACAATGATGGAGCGTGTCATAGTAAACGGAACGGTGGAAAGTTGCATGGCAATATATCTCGGAATGGCTATGGAAATGCCATGATAGGTAGGTATGGTGGCTGTTTTGAGGAAGGTATATGGTGGGTGTATGATATCGGCGAAAGGTGCGCGGTATTAGAGAGGCTAGCAATGGTGGAAGGAAGAAAAGTGTGTATGATCCATGGACTTAACCTTAGTCATAAAGAACTCATATACTTATTGCAAAAATCTACAAGTTATCAAAGAAAATTATTATGCGCATGCTCCTAGGGGGATAGATTGGTAGGAAAAGACCATCGCTCGTCCCCGACCGCCACTCATAAGGAAGACAATCAATAAATAAATCATGCTCCGACTTCATCACATAACGGTTCAACATACGTGCATGCTACGGGAATCACAAACTTTAACACAAGTATTTCTCAGATTCACAACTACTCGACTAGCATAACTCTAATATTACCATCTCCATATCTCAAAACAATTATCAAGTATCAAACTTCTCATAGTATTCAACACACTCATAAGAATTTTTTTATTAATCTTGAATGCCTAACATAATTAAAGAAAATTATCATGCTGTTTTGAAAGACTCTCAAAATAATCTACGTGAATCATGATAGAACAATAGTTTCTATAAAACAAATCCACTGGCGTGCTCTAAAAGATATAAGTGAAGCACTAGAGCAAAAACTATATAATTCAAAAGATATAAGTGAAGCACATAGAGTATTCTAACAATTTCCGAATCATGTGTGTATCTCTCAAAAGGTGTGTACAGAAAGGATGATTGTGGAAAACTAACAAATAAAGACTCAAATAATACAAGACGCTCCAAGCAAAACACATATCATGTGGTAAATAAAAATATAGCTCCAAGTAAAGTTACTGATGGAAGTAGACGAAAGAGGGGATGCCTTCCGGGGCATCCCCAAGCTTTGGATTTTAGGTGTCCTTAGATTATCTTGGGGTGCCATGGGCATCCCCAAGCTTAGACTCTTTCCACTCCTTGTTCCATAATCCATCAAATCTTTTACCCAAAATTTGAAAACTTCACAACACAAAACTTAAAGTAGAAAATCCCGTGAGCTCCGTTAGCGAAAGAAAACAAAACACCACTTCAAGGTACTGTAATGAACTCATTATTTATTTATATTGGTGTTAAACCTACTGTATTCCAACTTCTCTATGGTTTATAAACTATTTTACTAGCCATAGATTCATCAAAATAAGCAAACAACACACAAAAAACAGAATCTGTCAAAAACAGAACAGTCTGTAGTAATCTGTAGCTAACGCAAGATCTGGAACCCCAAAAATTATAAAATAAATTGCTGGACATGAGGAATTTATCTATTAATCATCTGCAAAAATAATTAACTAAATATCACTTTCCAAATAAAAATGGCAGCAATTCTCGTGAGCGCTAAAGTTTCTGTTTTTACAGCAAGATTAAAAAGACTTTCCCCAAGTCTTCCCAATGGTTCTAATTGGCACAAACACTAATTAAACACAAAAAACACAACCAAAACAGAGGCAAGATAAATTATTTATTACTAAACAGGAGCAAAAAGCAAGGAAAATAAGATAAAATTGGGTTGCCTCCCAACAAGCGCTATCGTTTAACGCCCCTAGCTAGGCATAAAAGTAAGGATAGATCTAGGTATCTTTAGTTGGAAATTCTTTAATGAGACATCTATCATCTTTCGGAGTTTATTTCCTTTTATCAATAATCAAACTTCTAGGCACAAGATCTGAAAAATCATTAGTAGCAAATGGTTCCTTAATGATAGCAAAAAGATTAGGATGAATACTTATAGATTTGAGATCCGCAGTTTCTTTGCTAGAGGATTCACCCTTATTTTTAGGAACATACATAAGCTTGGCAACTTTAGTTGGAGGACTTGGAGTATTTTTTACGGAAGAAAAAGCAGTTCCCAAGTTGGTAATGATACCCTCAAGTTTATCGATTCTAGTGGAATCATGATTTATTCTTTCATTAACTATAGGTTCCTTCTCTTTAATATTTTTCAAAGTTACTCATACTTTAGATCCATATTGGGTAATTTGGTTGTGGATCTTTTTATCGAAATTTTCAATTAAATCAATGGTAGCAACTTTATTTTCAATAATTTCAAGTTTTTGCATTACATGCTCCAAAGTTAACATAGTTCCATTAACCAAAAGAGGGGGTGAGCCAAACAAATCTATCATAACATTATAGGAATCAAAAGTGTGGTTACCCAAGAAATTCCCTCCGACAATGGTATCAAGGACATATCTGTGCCAAGGAATAGCACCTACATAAAAATTGCGGAGAAGAATAGAAGTAGATTTCTTCCTGGTAGATCTATTTTGAGCATTGCAAATTCTAAACCAAGCGTCTTTTAGGTTTTCTCCTTCCCTTTGCTTAAAATTAAGAACTTCATTTTCGGGAGACAATGGAGAAGATAGGGGACTAGCCATAATGACAAGCAAGCAATCCAACACACAAGCGAACAAGAAACGGGCAAAAAGAGGCAAATAGAGAAAGAGAGGGAGGACGGAGAGAGAGAGAGAGGGCGAATAAAACGACAAGGGTGAAGTGGGGGAGAGGAAAACGAGAGGCAAATGGCAAATAATGTAATGCGGGAGATAAGGGTTTGTGATGGGTACTTGGTATGTCTTGACTTGCAACGGCACCATAAGTGACTCGTTGTCGTGAGTCAAATATTGACTTGTCTTGCGCGAACCTCCCCGACAGCGGCGCCAGAAATCCTTCTTGCTACCTCTTGAGCACTGCATTGGTTTTCCCTTGAAGAGGAAAGGGTGATGCAGCAAAGTAGCATAAGTATTTCCCTCAGTTTTTGAGAACGAAGGTATCAATCCAGTAGGAGGCCGCGCACGAGTCCCTCACACCTACACAAACAGATAAATCCTCGCAACCAACACGATAAGGGGTTGTCAATCCCTACACGGTCACTTACGAGAGTGAGATCTGATAGATATGATAGGATAATATTTTTGGTATTTTTATGATACAGACAAATAAAAGATGCAAAGTAAAATAAATGGCAGAGGAAATAACTAAGTATTGGAAGATTAATATGATGGAAGATAGACCCAGGGGCCATATGTTTCACTAGTGGCTTCTCTCAAGAGCATAAGTATTTACGGTGGGTGAACAAATTACTGTTGAGCAATTAACACAATTGAGCATAGTTATGAGAATATCTAGGTATGATCATGTATATAGGCATCACGTCCGAGACAAGTAGACCGACTCCTTCCTGCATCTACTACTATTACTCCACACATCGACCGCTATCCAGCATGCATAGAGTATTAAGTTCAAGAGAACAGAGTAACGCTTTAAGCAAGATGACATGATGTAGAGGGACAAACTCATGCAATATGATATAAACCCCATCTTGTTATCCTCGATGGCAACAATACAATACGTGCCTTGCTGCCCCTACTGTCACTTGGAAAGGACACCGCAAGATTGAACCCAAAGCTAAGCACTTCTCCTATTGCAAGAAAGATCAATCTAGTAGGCCAAACCAAACTGATAATTCGAAGAGACTTGCAAAGATAACCAATCATACATAAAAGAATTCAGAGAATATTCAAATATTGTTCATAGATAAACTTGATCATAAACCCACAATTCATCGGTCTCAACAAACACACCGCAAAAGAAGATTACATCTAATAGATCTCCACAAGAGAGGGGGGGGACTTTGTATTGAGATCCAAAAAGAGAGAAGAAGCCATCTAGCTAATAACTATGGACCTGTAGGTCTGAAGTAAACTACTCACACTTCATCGGAGGGGTTATGGTGTTGATGTAGAAGCCCTCCGTGATCGATGCCCCCTCCGGCGGAGCTCCAGAAAAGGCCCCAATATGGGATCTCATGGATACAGAACGTTACGACTGTGGAATTAAGGTTTTGGCTCCGTATCTGGTAGTTTGGGGGTACGTAGGTATATATAGGAGGAAGGAGTATGTCGGTGGAGCAACAGGAGCCCCACGAGGGTGGAGGGCGCGCCTGGGGTGGGGGGTAGGCGCGCCCCCCTACCTCGTGCCTTCCTTGTTGATTGCTTGACGTAGGGTCCAAGTCCTCTAGATCATGTTCGTTCCGAAAATCACGTTCTCGAAGGTTTCATTCCGTTTGGACTCCGTTTGATATTCTTTTTCTACGAAACCCTAAAATAGGCAAAAAAAACAGCAATTCTGGGTTGGGCCTCCGGTTAATAGGTTAGTCCCAAAAATAATATAAAAGTGTATAATAAAGCCCAATAATGTCCAAAACAGAATATAATATATCATGGAACAATAAAAAATTATAGATACGTTGGAGATGTATCAACTGCTGACCCGGATCCTTCTGCCTCTCCTGACATCCTGGAGCATGCTCTCTCTGCGCTGACCCTGCTGTGAGAGGATATTCATGGCACCGATCGTCACCTGGTGGCCGGGCGCCTGGAGCTGATCTCTGGCTGGCTCCACTCCGATGTGTCCGTCCGGGCGGTGTTGAGACAGGCTGCGGCGGCCTCCGAGAAGGACAAGCATGCCGTCGCCCAAGCCACGACTGCTCGTGAGGTGGCGCTGAAGGATGTCGGGGCCACCCAGGATCGCTGTCGGTCGCTGGAGGCCGACCTGGAGACCGTGCGCAACGAGCGTGCGACCGAAGCTCGCGACTGCAAGGCGGAGGAGGATAAGATGAATGCCCGAGAGGATGCCGTCAGGGGTCGCGACGCCGAGTTGGAGCAACTGGCGAAGACGTAGGCCGTGGAGCATAGCCGGTTGGGGAAGCTAAAGCAGAAGATGAAGGCGGCGAAGGCCGAGCTGGAAGTCAAGGTGAAGGTACTGGCTGAGGACCGCGTGGCCTTCAAGTCCCTTCAGGAAAGGTCCCGCGTGGCGCTGCGGGCACTTTACAAGAAGGGCTTGGAGGAACCACTGGCGATAGCCGACGAGGGCCCCACCCGGCTGCTTCCTCATCTGGTCTCGGCGCTTGAGGATGTCGTGGACGGGATCGACCCCTTGGTGGAGGGGGAAGCCCGCACGCTTTCCTTGGCCGCGCTGACGCGCGTCTTCATCCATCTCCATCTTCGTGATCCTGACGCCAACCTTGACAAGCTGTTGGAGCCTGTGGATGACGAGCGCTGCGCAGCTGCTGCCGAAGCCGTGAAGGGGTAGGTGGAGGCTTTGCTGAAGAAGTTCCTCGCCTTCGACCCTGCGCCCTCAACTAGTGGTGCTGCTGAACCTGCAACTCCAGCGGGCGGCTCAGGTGAGGGCAACATCACCGTCGAATGGGCGCCTCTTGCAAGCGACGGTGGTGTCCAGGGATGATGAGATGACTTGCTGGAGACTCCTTTCCCTGCTTTGCTTCTACAACATGTACCATGCCTCGTGGAGGCGTTAAACTTGTGTTTGGTGTTTAAAGAACAATATGTTTTGTAATATTCATTTGAGTTCCGCGATTTCCTTCTTGTTTGCTTCATGTTCTACATCAGCAGGGTCCGACCCCGCGCATACCTCAGCCGCTGTTGGGTCGTCCGGATCACCAGGACAAGACCAAGGAGTGAGGGGCTAGGTGGCCAGTTAGGCTCCTGAGTCGCGATGCTCAGGAGTCCCCCTTGACGCGCAAACAGCTTACAAAAATGAGATGCAGGAGTAGGCCTAGTGTTCTACGTCAGTAGGGCCTGACCCCACGCATACCTCAGCCACCGTTGGGTCGTCCGGATCACCAGGACGAGACCAAGGGGTGAGGGGCTACGTGGCCAGTTAGGCTCCCGATTCGCGATGCTCATGAGTCCCCCTTGATGTCCAAATGACCTTCATACCTTGGCTCCGCTTGGGAGGACGCGCGACGACCAGGTCTGAGAGACCTAGCAGGGCGGCGTATGCTTGGGTGTGGCCCGAGTGCAGCCCCTGTGCCCATCCCCCTCACGCGGCTCTCCTGAGGGGAAAGCGTTGTGGTGAGGCCGGACACTGAGCCGGGTGGCTCCCTGAGGTTGGTACGGCCATGGGGCCGCCCTCAGTTGTTTATCACCAGCGCGGAGCATAGCGCTTCCACACTTTCACGGGCATAGCCGCTCCTCGACCGTGTCAACTGCCAGCGCGGAGCACGGTGCTCCCACTGGTGCGTGTGTGAGGGCTCCCTCTGAGTGGAGCCTCCGGGGCATGTACAGCCCCGCCCCGACACGTGGCTTGCACGGCAGGGCTGAACGAGGTGTGTTTGGGCACTCGTGAGCCCGCGCGGGACTCACGAGGCCCTACCTCAAGGCGGGTTGCACCTAGTCTTGATTCCTGGTGGCCGTGATGGTCCTGCGAGATGGTTAGGCAACCTGCGCCGGGCGATTCTTCTGAGGCGATCACATGAGAAGGCCAGACACCAATGACCCCAGGAGGTGACGTGAGCGGGGCTGGCCCGCCAGACAAAGCTTGCTACCTCTTGAGCATGTGTTGCTTTTCCCTTGAAGAGGAAAGGGTGATGCAGCAAAGTAGCGTAAGTATTTCCATCAGTTTTGAGAACCAAGGTATGAAAGTGCAACTATCCCTGGGTGGTTTTGGTAATTCCTAACAACATATAGCTCATTGAGCTAACATTATTCCAAGATTAATATTTCAGGAAAAGCTCAATGAATGGCATGGCATGGATGAGGAAAGTGGATCCATCAAAATTCTAAGGACAAAAAGTTTGGCTCAAGCTTGAATCTCAAGACTCTACATTTTATATTTTAGTGATCCAAGATCACATTGAGTCTATAGGAAAAGCCAATACTATCAAGGAGGGATGAGGTGTTGCTTAATGGCTTGCTTGCTCAAAATGCTTAGTGACATGCTCCAAAATACTCAACTACCTTCCCACACCCACATATGACCTAAACCAAAAGTCAAACTCGGCCCCACCGATTCTTTCTATCCGGCGCCACCGAGTTTCAAATGTCATAGCCACTGCCACAAACCCTAGGCAAATCGGTCTCACCGATAGGGATCTCGGTCTCACCGAGATGGGATTGTAATCTCTCTGTTTCCCTTCGTAACGTTTCGGTCTTACCGAGATGAGCGATCGGTCCCACCGAGATTGCAATGTAAACTCTCTGTTTCCCTTTTGTAACATTTCGGTCTCACCGAGATGAGCGAATCGGTCCCACCGAGTTTACCTGACCAACTCTCTGGTTAGCTTATTACCAAAATCGGTCCCACCAAGTTTGTGTAATCGGTCACACCGAGATTACGTTATGCCCTAACCCTAACCATATCGGTCCTACCGAGTTGCATCTCAGTCCCACCGAAAATCCTAACGGTCACTAGGTTTGCTGAATCGGTCCGACCGAGTTTAACCATTCGGTCCCACCGAGTTTGGCAAATTGTGTGTAACAGTTAGATTTTGTGTGGAGGCTATATATACCCCTCCACCCACTCTTCATTCATGGAGAGAGCCATCAGAACATACCTACACTTCCAATACACATTTTCTGAGAGAGAACCACCTACACTTGTGTTGAGGTCAAGATATTCCATTCCAACCATATGAATCTTGATCTCTAGCCTTCCCCAAGTTGCTTTCCACTCAAATCTTCTTTCCACCAAATCCAAATCCTGTGAGAGAGAGTTGAGTGTTGGGGAGACTATCATTTGAAGCACAAGAGCAAGGAGTTCATCATCAACACACCATTTTTTACTTCTTGGAGAGTGGTGTCTCCTAGATTGGCTAGGTGTCACTTGGGAGCCTCCGACAAGATTGTGGAGTTGAACCAAGGAGTTTGTAAGGGCAAGGAGATCGCCTACTTCGTGAAGATCTACCGCTAGCGAGGCAAGTCCTTCGTGGGCGACGGCCATGATGGAATAGACAAGGTTGCTTCTTCGTGGACCCTTCGTGGGTGGAGCCCTCCATGGACTCGCGCAACCATTACCCTCCGTGGGTTGAAGTCTCCATCAACGTGGATGTACGATAGCACCACCTATCGGAACCATGACAAAAACATCCATGTCTCCAATTGCGTTTGAATCCTCCAAACCCTTCCCTTTACATTCTTGCAAGTTGCATGCTTTACTTTCCACTGCTCATATACTCTTTTGCATGCTTGCTTGAATTGTGTGGAGATTGCTTGACTTGTGCTAAGATAGCTAAAATCTGCCAAGAACTAAAATTGGGAAAAGGCTAGATTTTTATTTGGTCAAGTAGTCTAATCACCCCCCTCTAGACATACTTTAGATCCTACAAGTGGTATCAGAGCTTTGGTCTCCATTTGCTTTGATTTCCATAGCTTTTGGTGGTCATAGCCTTGGTTTCACAACCTAGGAGAGTATGGCGTCTAGCGAGGGAAATTATCACCGTAGAGGTCCTTACTTTGATGGCACTAATTTTGCTAGTTGGAAGCATAAGATGAAAATGCATATTCTTGGACATAACCCCGCCGTTTGGGCTATTGTGTGTATTGGCTTGCAAGGTCAATTCTTTGATGGGAAAGAACCGAATCGTGAAGCTACCGCGGAAGAGTTGAAGATGCTGCAATACAACGCTCAAGCTTGTGATATCCTGTTCAACGGATTGTGCCCCGAAGAATTCAACAAAATCAGCCGTCTTGAGAATGCAAAGGAAATTTGGGATACTTTGATTGATATGCACGAAGGCACCGACTCCGTCAAGGAATCCAAATTGGATGTGCTTCAAAGTCAACTTGACAAGTTCAAAATGAAGGATGGTGAAGGTGTCGCTGAAATGTACTCTAGGCTTGCTCTTATCACAAATGAGATTGCCGGCTTAGGGAGTGAAGAGATGACCGATAGATTCATCATCAAGAAGATCCTAAGAGCCTTGGATGGAAAATATGATACCGTGTGCACATTGATCCAAATGATGCCCCATTACAAAGATCTCAAGCCAACGGAAGTCATCGGAAGAATTGTTGCTCATGAGATGTCACTCAAGGATAAAGAGGAACTTCACAACAAATCAAGTGGTGCTTACAAAGCCTCATGTGAAGCTCCCACATCATCGAGTGAGAAACAAACCTTCAATTAAGAATTGAGCTTAATGGTGAAGAACTTCAACAAGTTCTACAAGAGTAGAAGCAAAGAGAGCAGCTCCAAGTCAAGGTCCTACAATGATAAAAGATCTTCTAGTCGAGAGCGAAATTGCTACAATTGTGGAAGGCCCGAACACTATTCCAATGAGTGTACGACCCCCTACAAGAGAAGAGAATATTCTCCCAAGAGAAGAAGTAGAAGAGAAGAATCACCATCTAGAGAAAGAAGGAGTAGAGATGATCGTTATGAACAAAGACCCTCACGGAGAAGCAAGGATTCGGAAAGAAAGGACAAGTCATCAAGGAGCTACACAAAATGAAGATATCAAGCTCATGTTGGTGAATGGGTATCCGGCTCCGACTCCGACAACCACTCCGAGAGAAGCTATCACTCCGACTCCGAATATACTCAAGATGAAGGTGTTGCCGGTCTAGCACTTGTGAAAACCAACTCCTACGACATATTTGACTCACCAAATGAAGGAGTTGGAACATGCTTCATGGCTAAAGGTCCAAAGGTATCACACCCCGAGTATGTTGATTTCAATAGTGATGAAGATTTACTTCTTGACAAATCTAGTGATGAATACTATGATGAAACGTCAATTAATCATGCTAATCAAGATAAAACGAATGACAATGATAAGGAGAAGATTGAGCCTCTAACTAAAGAACTAAACACTCTTAAGTTAGCTCATGAAACTATCTTAGGAGATCATCGAGAACTTTTAAGGACTCATGAGAAATTACGCTTTGAAAAGCTCAACCTTGAGCAAGAGCATGAGTTCTTAAAAGCAATCAATGATGATCTTCGCAAGAAAAGTTCTTCTTACATTGCCAAGCGTTTACTCTTATCCACTTACATGCCTCAAGTCAAGTCTAGTAACAAGAACAACAAGGACTCTTCCTCTAGTAGTAACAATAATCATGCTAAATCCAATATTGTTGCTTCTAGTAGTTCTCTTGATTCCACTAATGATTCTCTTATCCAAGTTACACTTGAGCAAGAAAATAGCTTATTGAAGGGAATTATAGAGAAAGGTGTTTACAAGAGCCTTGCCGGAAGTAAGCAATTCGAGGAAATTGTACGCAAGCAAGGAAGGCACCAGAACAATCAAGGTGTTGGTTTTGAACGAAAGTTCAATGCCAATGGAGTTGAGTGGGAAGAAGATCAATACCCCAAGACGAAGTTTGTTCCTCAACAAGAGAAGTATGATCCTACTTCTTTCAAAGGTACACAAGCTCAAGATGATCTTCCACCACAAGACCACAAGCAAAAAGGCAAGGACAAGCTTCAAGAGGAAATTGATGCATTTGAAGAAGCTCCTAAGGCCTTGGTAAAGTGGGTTCCCAATACTACTTCAAGTTCCACTTCATCAAGTACAACTACAACACCGAGGATTCCCATCAAGATGGTGTGGATCCCGAAGAAGAAGAACTAGAGAGTTCTTGAGGGTGACTTCGCCAACATACTTCACTCTTATCATCTTGGCAAGAACAAGTGCAATCAACTTCCACATCTTGCACTAGTTCAAGGAGTCACAAACCCTCTTGTTGGTAAGACAAGTGACAAGGTAACCTAAAAGCTTTCATAGACATCATCTTGTGTGTGCATCACTCTATGTCTATGGATATCCTTGTTTGTTCCTTGTGGGACTAACCCGTGTAGGTATTGAAAGTGCAACTCACTCCAATGGATAGCTCCAAATGATCTACATCAACATTGAGCATCCACATCTTCAACATCTACATGAAGTCATCATCGACAAAACCCAAGGTTAGTTCATCCCTCTTAGGGGGGATCTCACATCTAGGGGGAGATTTACTCTAAGAATTGAGCTAAAGAAACTCTAATGGTGTGAACACAACAAAGGCTTTATGTAAAAGTGGTAACCCCACTTGTGCTTAAACAATGAGTATGACCTATGATCAAATGTTCTCATTTGACTCCTAAGTCAATATACTCATATATAGATGACCTAGTCATCGCAAATTGTTTGATAGATGCTAGAATTGGTTGTGCATGCTTTGCCACATATTTCAATTGCCATTTTATTGTGTGAGCATGTTGATTGCATATTTCACTCATTCGAGGACATCCACTTGTTGTTTTGATTGATTGGTTTTCTTTTCTTTTGCCAAGTGGATGGACAAGAATGCCTAAGAACCCTCTCTATCTATCTATGCTTTTCTCGTCTCAAACTCTATTGATGCTACATCACAAAATTTGATCAAGTCAGATTCGAACCACTCTGTGTGAGGAGCACTCGGAGTCCCCGATTCGTCATAGACTTAAACTTCCAAAACTTCTTTGTGCGTTTCGGTCTGACCGATTCATCCATTTCGGTCATACCGAGATCACTAAGTCGATCTAGGTCTTCAATCTCAGTGCAACCGATTTGAACCTTTTGGTCACACCGAGTTTCAGTAACTGCTTGCAGTTATGAATCTCGGTGCCACCGAGTTGTTCCACTCGGTCACACCGACAGGGTCGGGCTATATATACTCACGGGCAAAATTTTGGAAATTTCTCCGAAACCCCTTCGCCCGCGCATAGCTCGCTCTGCCTCCAGGGTCTCCGGATCGTCTTCCTCGTCGCCAGCCGCCTCCTGTCACTGGTCTCCGCCGCCGTCAACGGAATTCTTCCCCGCCGTTGCCACCGTAGCGAGTTCATCGCCGAACTAGGGTATGGACTCGATCACAGTGCTATCCCCGTCCAATTCCTAGCACATTGTGTTTATTATGATTCTTACCACAATTGAAACGCTTCTATCCAGTCAAAACACTCTGTAGATTAGAGTTGAATTGAAAATTTAGGGTTAGGTTTCCACCGAAACCATCTCGGACCCACCGAGTTGTGGAACTCGGTACCACCGATTCGGCTCAGGCCATTGCACATGTAATTTTCGGTCTGACCGAGAATTGCAAATCGGTGTGACCGAGTTCAGGACTTTGTGAAACCCTAGCAGTCTCGGTGCCACCGAACTGTGACTCGGTCTGACCGAGTTCACTAGTTTAGGTTCCAACAGCTGCTTCGGTATCACCGAGTTTACAAATCGGTTGATACGAAATGCTTTCTGTGGAAAACTAAAACTAAGTTTTTGACTCATTCTTTTGCAAAAACCTCTGCATTTTGTGATGCTCATCCACTCTATCTCATCTATATCTATTCACAGGGTCTGCTGTCAGTGTTTGCAATATGTCTGATCACAGTGACAGCTAGAACAGGTCAGAGGAGCAGGTTCACCTGAGTGAGGGCACTAGTCCCTCTAGCAGTTCAGATGATGGTAGCAGGAGCACTCCCAGCAACTTGCCCAAAGCTGCCACCAAAACAAGGAAGAAGAAAACTTCAGAGTCTGAGGATGAAGACTATGTGGCAGTTGAGGATGAGGCCACTTCCAAGAAGAAAGTGGTTAAGAAGGAATATAGCACTGCTGCTGCTACCAAGCTAGGCATGAAGCAAAAGGTTCCTGCAAAGAGAATTCCAATGTCTAAGGCCAGAGCATCTACTCAAGTCCCTTTGGGATCTGAACCCAAAGAGGCTGTTGCAGAAGGGAAGAAGAGGAAGGAGAGGATCAAAAAGACCACTGCTAGAGTGCTTGGGAGATCCTCAATCATGAGAGATTCTGAAGAGGAAGAGGAAGAAGAGGTTGTTGCACCAGCACCTAAGGCCTAGAAGCTTATGGGTGATGCTATCAGGACAGGGGCTGCTTCATCAAAGCCTAAAGAAGCACCCAAAGCAGCCTCCAGGCCCAAGAGTGCACCTAAGAGGAATACCAGGAGTATACCAGCTGCTGAGAAGAACAAGGCCCCATTGCCTGAAGTTGCTGCTGATGAAGATGATGAAGGACAAGTCCTGAGAAAGCTCAAACCCAAGATTCCAAACCACAATGATGCTCACCCTGTGGCTGAGAACATGAAGATCAGGAGAGACTCAGGGTTGAGGCTATGGAGAGAGACAGATCCATATGCTACAAGAAGAAGAACTGTTGTTGATTACAGGTTCCACACAAAGGAACAACAGGACTTCTATGAGATAGTGTTGTTGGACAAGAAGCCTATAGCGTGTGAAATGAGGTGGGTCGACTGGAAGCATATCAAGGAAAATGAGGAACACTATCCTGGTGTGTTTGACAGCTTCAGTGCTTGTGGAGTTGCAGACTTTGTTGGGCAGAAGCTCACAAAGTGGAATGAGGAGCTCATAATGCAATTCTACTCCACAACACACTTCTATCTAGATGGCAGGATAGTATGGATGTCTGAAGGTACAAGGTACCACTCAACTATTGAGGAATGGGCAAATCTGATCAATGCTCCTAAGGAAGAAGAAGATGACTTGGATGTCTATGCCAAGAAGAAGATGGATCACAACTCTATGGCAAACATGTACAAGGAGATTCCTGAAGATGATCTTGAGACTCACCAGTTTGGGTCAGTAAAACACTTGCTGTCAGGGCTGCCTACAATCAATTGGATCCTTAGGCACACTCTCTTGCCCAAGTCTGGTGATCCCAGAATGATGAGAGGCCATGCAATTAACTTGCTACATATATTTGATGTGCCACAGAAGTTCAAGGTCATGAGCCTTATAGTTGAGACTATCAAGAGGACTGCAGCTGACCAGAAAAGAAGTTGTGGATATGCCCCACAAATCCAGGAGTTGAGAAACTCAAAGATGGGCACAAGCACATACTTGTTGGATAAGGAACACTTGCCTATCTATCCTGACTTTGAGGACAATCAAGTTGTGATGAATGAGAATGAACCATCATCAATACAAGCTCAAGAGAATAAGGAGAAAGCAAAGAAAGAGAAGGCTGCCAAGATGCCAACTCAAGAGGAGGCATCTGAGTACTTTTTGAAAAGCAAGCAAGATCAGCTTGGCTACCTGATTGCATCCACTATGAGGATTGAGAAGGGACTGGCCACCCTGACTCAAAACCAGGAGAGCTTGGAAAGAATCGTGGAGCAAAAATTCTATGACTTGGATGTGAAGGTAACTGAGATTCAGTCTGTTGTGGAGCAACTTCAAGATGATATGCAGGAGAGGAAGGGCAATACAACCACTGATGCATTTGCCAGAGTGCCTAGAGCTCAGAGATCAACTGCAGTGCCTGTTCCAGACACTAGAGTCACTTCATCTGCACCAGCTACAGCTCCAGCGCAACCAGCTCCAACACCAACTCCTTTAGCTCCATCCACATCAACTGAAGCCTTCGTCCTTGGCGTTCTCCAGACACCACCACCTGAAGACCAAGCTTGAGAGACGTTCTAGTGCTATGCATTTTCTATGAACTTTTTGGTAACTTGTTGCCAAAGGGGGAGAAAAATGTATAGATCATAGGCTTCGAGAGAGAGCGTTGCTTTTTATTCTCTCTTGCATTGGTGGTTGAACTTTGTCTGTCTTTTGATTGCTTGAGATACTATGCTATTATCTGTGAGACATCGATGATCATGTGGTTGATCATAAGCTACACTTATGCTTGTTAGATGATATTATCTTACTTATCCTTACATGATCATTCACTTTGCTTGGTGATGAGTGCATGTATTTAATTCTTATCATTTTGAGCGCTCCACCAAGATGTATGTGACATGGAAGAGTAACCCATGATCCTAACTCATTGTGCATTTGCACTCCAAAGCAAATCTTAAGATATGCACAAATTTAGGGGGAGCTCTTGCTTTTCACATACTTCTCAAAGCGACAATATCTTTCACTCTTATTATCATTTGTCGAAGCTTTGATCTATATGTTGTCATCAATTACCAAAAAGGGGGAGATTGAAAGTGCAACTATCCCTGGGTGGTTTTGGTAATTCCTAACAACATATAGCTCATTGAGCTAACATTATTCCAAGATTAATATTTCAGGAAAAGCTCAATGAATGGCATGGCATGGATGAGGAAAGTGGATCCATCAAAATTCTAAGGACAAAAAGTTTGGCTCAAGCTTGAATCTCAAGACTCTACATTTTATATTTTAGTGATCCAAGATCACATTGAGTCTATAGGAAAAGCCAATACTATCAAGGAGGGATGAGGTGTTGATTAATGGCTTGCTTGCTCAAAATGCTTAGTGACATGCTCCAAAATCCTCAACTACCTTCCCACACCCACATATGACCTAAACCAAAAGTCAAACTCGGCCCCACCGATTCTTTCTATCCGGCGCCACCGAGTTTCAAATGTCATAGCCACTGCCACAAACCCTAGGCAAATCGGTCTCACCGATAGGGATCTCGGTCTTACCGAGATGGGATTGTAATCTCTCTGTTTCCCTTCGTAACGTTTCGGTCTTACCGAGATGAGCGATCGGTCCCACCGAGATTGCAATGTAAACTCTCTGTTTCCCTTTTGTAACATTTCGGTCTCACCGAGATGAGCGAATCGGTCCCACCGAGTTTACCTGACCTACTCTCTGGTTAGCTTATTACCAAAATCGGTTCCAACGAGTTTGTGTAATCGGTCACACCGAGATTACGTTATGCCCTAGCCCTAACCATATCGGTCCTATCGAGTTGCATCTCAGCCCCACCGAAAATCCTAACGGTCACTAGGTTTGCTGAATCGGTCCGACCGAGTTTAACCATTCGGTCCCACCGAGTTTGGAAAATTGTGTGTAATGGTTAGATTTTGTGTGGAGGCTATATATACCCCTCCACCCACTCTTCATTCATGGAGAGAGCCATCAGAACATACCTACACTTCCAATACACATTTTCTGAGAGAGAACCACCTACACTTGTGTTGAGGTCAAGATATTCCATTCCAACCATATGAATCTTGATCTCTAGCCTTCCCCAAGTTGCTTTCCACTCAAATCTTCTTTCCACCAAATCCAAATCCTGTGAGAGAGAGTTGAGTGTTGGGGAGACTATCATTTGAAGCATAAGAGCAAGGAGTTCATCATCAACACACCATTTGTTACTTCTTGGAGAGTGGTGTCTCCTAGATTGGCTAGGTGTCACTTGGGAGCCTCCGACAAGATTGTGGAGTTGAACCAAGGAGTTTGTAAGGGCAAGGAGATCGCCTACTTCGTGAAGATCTACCGCTAGTGAGGCAAGTCCTACGTGGGCGATGGCCATGATGGAATAGACAAGGTTGCTTCTTCGTGGACCCTTCGTGGGTGGAGCCCTCCGTGGACTCGCGCAACCGTTACCCTCCGTGGGTTGAAGTCTCCATCAATGTGGATGTATGATAGCACCACCTATCGGAACCACGACAAAAACATCCGTGTCTCCAATTGCATTTGAATCCTCCAAACCCTTCCCTTTACATTCTTGCAAGTTGCATGCTTGAATTTCCGCTGCTCATATACTCTTTTGCACGCTTGCTTGAATTGTGTGGAGATTTCTTGACTTGTGCTAAGATAGCTAAAATCTGCCAAGAACTAAAATTGGGAAAAGGCTAGATTTTTATTTGGTCAAGTAGTCTAATCACCCCCCTCTAGACATACTTTCGATCCTACAAGGTATCAATCCAGTAGGATATTACACACAAGTCCCACGTACCTGCACAAACAAACAAGAACCTCACAACCAACGCGATAAAGGGGTTGTCAATCATTTCACGGTCACTTACAAAAGTGAGATCTGATAGAGATAATAAGATAAATATTTTTGGTATTTTTGTTGTATAGATTGGAAAATAAAGATTGCAAAATAAACAACGATAGAAATAGCAAGTAGATAGGAAAATAATATGATGGAAAATAGACCCGGGGGCCATAGGTTTCACTAGTGGCTTATCTCAAGATAGCAAATTCTATGGTGGGTGAACAAATTACTGTCGAGCAATTGATAGAAAAGTGCATAGTTATAAGAATATGTAGGCATGATCATGTATACAAGCATCACGTCCGCGACAAGTAGACCGAAATGATTCTGCATCTACTACTATTACTCCACATATCGACCGCTATCCAGCATGCATCTAGAGTATTAAGTTCATAAGAAAAGAGTAACGCATTAGGCAGGATGACAAGATGTAGAGGGATAAACTCAAGCAATATGATATAAACCCCATCTTTTTATCCTCGATGGCAACAATACAATACGTGCCTTGCTGCCCCTGCTGTCACTGGGAAAGGACACCACAAGATTGAACCCAAACCTAAGCACTTCTCCCATTGCAAGAAAGATCAATCTAGTAGGCCAAACCAAACTGATAATTCGAAGAGACTTGCAACGATATTTAAATCATGCATAAAAGATTTCAGAGAAGAATCAAATATTGTTCATAGATAATCTTGATCATACACCCACAATTCATCGGATCTCGACAAACACACCGCAAAAAAATTACATCGAATAGATCTCCAAGGGAATCGAGGAGAACTATGTATTGAGATCCAAAGAGAGAGAAGAAGCCATCGAGCTAATAACTATGGACCCGAAGGCCTGTGGTAAACTACTCACACATCATCGGAGAGGCTATGGTGTTGATGTAGAAGCCCTCCGTGACAGATTCCCCCTCCGACGGAGCGCCGAAAATGGCCCCAAGATGGGATCTCACGGGTACAGAAGGTTGCGGCGGCGTAAATAGGGTTTCATGGTGCTCCTGGATGTTTTCAAGGTATATGGATATATATAGGAGGAAGAAGTAGGCTGGTGGAGCTGCGAGGGGCCCACGAGGGTTGGGGGCGCGCCCTGCTGCCTCGTGGCCTCCTCGCTTCTTTCTTGATGTACACTCCAAGTCTCCTGGATCACGTTTGTTCCAAAAATAACTCTCCCAAAGGTTTCATTCCGTTTGAATTCCGTTTGATATTCCTTTTCCACAAAACATTGAAATAGGCAAAAAAACATCAATTTGCACTGGGCCTTTGGTTAGTAGGTTAGTCACAAAAATAATATAAAAAGGTATATTAAAGCCCATTAAACATCCAAAACAGATAATATAATAGCATGGAACAATCAAAAATTATAGATACATTGGAGACGTATCAAGCATCCCCAAGCTTAATTCCTGCTCGTCCTCGAGGAGGTAAATGATAAAAACATAATTTTTTGATGTGGAATGCTACCTAGCGTAATTCTCAATGTAATTTTCTTTATTGTGGCATGAATGTTCAGATCCGAAAGATTCAAGACAAAAGTTTAATATTGACATCAAAATAATAATACTTCAAGCATACTAACAAAGCAATTATGTCTTCTCAAAATAACATGGCCAAAGAAAGTTATCCCTAAAAAGTGATATAGTCTGGCTATGTTCTATCTTCATCACACAAAGTATTTAAATCATGCACAACACCGATGACAAGACAAGCAATTGTTTCATACTTTTGATGTTCTCAAACTTTTTCAATCTTCACGCAATACATGAGCGTCAGCCATGGATATAGCACTATAGGTGGAAGAGAATGGTTGCTGTGGAGAAGACAAAAAGGAGAAGATAGTCTCACATCAACTAGGCGTATCAACGGGCTATGGAGATGCCCATCAATAAATATCAATGTGAGTGAGTAGGGATTGCCATGCAATGGACGCACTAGAGCTATAAGTGTATGAAAGCTCAACAAAAGAAACTAAGTGGGTGTGCATCCAACTCGCTTGCTCACGAAGACCTAGGGCATTTTGAGGAAGCCCATCATTGGAATATACAAACCAAGTTCTATAATGTAAAATTCCCACTAGTATATGAAAGTGACAGCATAGGAGACTCTCTATCATGAAGATCATGGTGCTACTTTGAAGCACAAGTGTGGTAAAAGGATAGTAACATTGTCCCTTCTCTCTTTTTCTCTCAAATAATTTTTTAGTTGGGCCTTTTCTCTCTTTTTTATGGCCTCTTTTTTTATTTTTATTTTTTTTTGTCCGGAGTCTCATCCCGACTTGTGGGGGAATCATTGTCTCCATCATCCTTTCCTTACTTGGGACAATGCTCTAATAATGATGATCATCACACTTTTATTTACTTACAACTCAAAAATTACAACTCAATACTTAGAACAAAATATGACTCTATGTGAATGCCTCCGGCGGTGTACCGGGCTATGCCATGAATAAAGAGTGACATGTATGAAAGAATTATAAAGGTGGCTTTTCCACAAATACGATGTCAACTACATGATCATGCAAAGCAATATGACAATGATGAAACGTGTCATAACAAATGGAACGATGGTAAGTTGCATGGCAATATATCTCGGAATGGCTATGGAAATGCCATAATAGGTAGGTATAGTGGCTGTTTTGAGGAAGGTATTTGGTGGGTGTATGGTACCGGCGAAAGGTGCGCGGTACTAGAGAGGCTAGCAATGGTGGAAGGGTGAGAGTGCGTATAATCCACAGATTCAACATTAGTCATAAAGAACTCACATACTTATTGCAACAATCTATTAGTTATCAAAACAAAGTACTACGCGCATGCTCCTAGGGGGATAGATTCGTAGGAAAAGACCATCGCTCGTCCCCGACCGCCACTCATAAGGAAGACAATCAATAAATAAATCATGCTCCGACTTCATCACATAACGGTTCACCATACGTGCATGCTACGGGAATCACAAACTTCAACACAAGTATTTCTCAAATTCACAACTACTCAACTAGCATGACTCTAATATCACCATCTTCATATCTCAAAACAATCATCAAGTATCAAACTTCTCATAGTATTCAATGCACTTTTTATGAAAGTTTTTATTATACCCATCTTGGATGCCTATCATATTAGGACTAATTTTATAACCAAAGCAAATTACCATGCTGTTCTAAAAGACTCTCAAAATAATATAAGTGAAGCATGAGAGATCAGTAATTTCTATAAAATAAAACCACCACCTTGCTCTTAAAGATATAAGTGAAGCACTAGAGCAAAATTATCTAGCTCAAAAGATATAAGTGAATCACATAGAGTATTCTAATAAATTCTGATTCATGTGTGTCTCTCCAAAAGGTGAGTACAGCAAGGTTGATTGTGGTAAAAAAGCAAAGACTCAAATCATACAAGACGCTCCAAGCAAAACACATATCATGTGGTGAATAAAAATATAGCCTCAAGTAAAGTTACCGATGGACGAAGACGAAAGAGGGGATGCCCCGAAAGCTTAGGCTTTTGGTTGTCCTTGAATTTTACCTTTGGGTGCCTTGGTCATCCCCAAGCTTAGGATCTTGCCACTCCTTATTCCAAAATCCATCAAATCTTTACCCAAAACTTGAAAACTTCACAACACAAAACTCAACAGAAAATCTCATGAGCTCTGTTAGTATAAGAAAACAAACCACCACTTCAAGGTACTGTAATGAACTCATTCTTTATTTATATTTGTGTTAAACCTACTATATTACAACTTCTCTATGGTTCATACTCCCCGATACTAGCCATAGATTCATCAAAATAAGCAAACAACACACGAAAAACAGAATATGTCAAAAACAGAACAGTCTGTTGTAATATGTAGGTTTCAAATACTTATGTAACCCCAGAAATTCTGAAATAAATTGGTGTATGTGAGGAATTTGTCTATTAATCATCTGAAAAAAGAATCAACCTAATCTCACTCTCCAGTAAAAAATGGCAGCAAATCTCGTGAGCGCTAAATTTTCTGTTTTTTACAGCAAGATTGCAAAGACTTCCCCCAAGTCTTCCCAAATGTTTTACTTGGCACAAACAATAATTAAAAACATAAGACCACATCTAAACAGAATCTAGATGAATTATTTATTACTAAACAGGGACAAAAACAAGAAACAAAAATAAAATTGGGTTCCCTCCCAACAAGCGCTATCGTTTAACGCCCCTAGCTAGGCATAAAAACAAGAATAGATCTAGGTATTGTCATCTTTGGTATGCAATCCATAAGTGGCTCTCATAATGGATTCATGAGGTAATTTAATTTTCTTTCTAGGGAAGTGTTCCATGCCCTTCCTTAATGGAAATATAAATATAATATTTCCTTCTTTCGTATCAATAGTTGCACCAATCGTTCTAAGGAAAGGTCTACCAAGAATAATAGGACATGTAAGATTGCAATCTATATCAAGAACAATGAAATCCACAGGCACATAATTCCTATTTGCAACAATAATAACATCATTAATCCTTCCCATAGGTTTCTTAATCATGGAATCCGCAAGATACAAATTTATAGAACAATCATTAAATTCACGGAAACCTAACACATCACACAAAGTTTTTGGAATCATGGAAACACTAGCACCCAAATCACATAAAGCATATCATTCATGATCTTTAATTTTAATTTTAATAGTAGGTTCCCACTCATCATAAAGTTTTCTAGGGATAGAGACTTCTAATTCAAGCTTTTCTTCATAAGATTGCATTAAAGCATCAACAATATGTTTGGTAAAAGCTTTATTTTGATTATAAGATGAGGAGAATTTAGCATGGATTGCAACAAGGGAACACAATCTATCAAAGAGCAATTATCATAATTAAATTTCTTTAAATCCAAAATAGTGGGTTCATTGCTATGTAAAGTTTTGACCGCTTCAATCCCACTTTTACCAATTTTTGCATCAAGATCTAAAAACTCCAAATTATTGGGACGCCTTTTAGCTAAAGTTGACTCATCTCCAATCCCATCATTTTCAAGATTCATATTTAAAAATATATTTAATAGGATAAACATCAATCACTTTTAGATCTTCATCCTTATTATCGTGTAAACTAGAAGAACACGCTTTTATAAAGCAATCTTTTTTAGCATGCATCCTAGCGGTTCTTTCTTTGCACTCGTCAATGGAAATTCTCATAGATTGGAGAGACTCATTGATATCATGCTTAGGTGGAATAGATATAAGTTTCAAAGAATCAACATCAAGAAAAATTCTATCCATGTTCCTAGCCAACTCGTGAATATTAGGCAATTTTTCTTCAAGCAAAGCATTGAAATTCTTTTGCGAAAATCATAAATTCTTTAACACTAGTCTCAAAATCAGAGGGATAAGAGTTGTTGTAGGAATTACCATAATTATTATAGGAATTACTAGGAAACGGCCTAGGATTAAAGTTTCCTCTATATGCGTTGTTACCAAAATCGTTCCTACCAACAAAATTCACATCCATAGATTCATTATTATTCTCAATAAAAGTAGAGAAAGGCATATCATTAGGATGAGGAGAAATACTCTTATTAGAAAACAATTTCATAAGTTCATCCATCTTTATACTCAAAACATTAATATCTTCTATCGGAGGAACCTTTTTACTAGTAGATATTTTGGTGTGCCATTGAGAATAATTAACCATAATATTATCTAGGAGTTTAGTAGCTTCTCCTAAAGTGATTTCCATAAAAGTGCCTCCCATGGCCGACTCTAAAAGATTTCTAGATGCAAAATTCAATCCAACATAAATTTTTTGTATGATCATCCATAAATTTAATCCATGAGTAGGGCAATTACGCATAATTAATTTCATCCTCTCCCAAGATTGTGCAACATGCTCATGATCAAGTTGCTTAAAATTCATAATATCGTTTCTAAGAGAGATGATCTTAGTGGGAGGAAAATACTTAGAGATAAAAGCATCTTTGCACTTATTCCATGAATCAATACTATTTTTAGGCAAAGACGAAAACCAAGTTTTAGCATCATCTCGAAGTGAAAATGGAAATAGCTTCAATTTAATAATATCATTATCCACATCTTTATTCTTTTGCATATCACACAAATCAACAAAGCTGTTTAGATGGGTAGCGACATCTTCACTAGGAAGGCCAGAAAACTGATCTTTCATAACAAGGTTCAACAAAGCTGTATTAATTTCACAAGATTCAAAATCGGTAAGAGGAGCAATCGAAGTGCTAATAAAATCATTATTGTTGGTATTGGAAAAGTCACACAATTTAGTATTTTCTTGAGCCATCATGACAAACAATCCAACACACAAGCACACAAGAAGCAAGCGAAAAGAGACGGACAGAAAAGAGGCGAATGGAAAAGAGGGCGAACAAAATGGCAAGGGTGAAGTGGTGGAGAGGAAAACGAGAGGCAAATGGCAAATAATGTAATGCGAGGGATAAGAGTTTGTGATGGGTACTTGGTATGTCTTGACTTGTGCGTAGATCTCCCCGGCAACGGCGCCAGAAATCGCACGTTGGCGGGAGATCAAATCTTGACTTGACTTGGTGCAACCTCCCTGGCAATGGTGCCTGAAATCCTTCTTGCTACCTCTTGATCATGTGTTGGTTTTCCCTTGAAGAGGAAAGGGTGATGTAGCAAAGTAGCGTAAGTATTTACCTCAGTTTTGAGAACCAAGGTATCAATCTAGTAGGAGATTACACGCAAGTCCCACGTACCTACACAAACAAACAAGAACCTCGCAACCAACGCGATAAAGGGGTTGTCAGTCCCTTCACGGTCACTTACAAAAGTGAGATCTGATAGAGATAATAAGATAAATATTTTTGGTGTTTCTTTGTATAGATTGGAAAATAACGATTGCAAAATAAACAACGATAGAAATAGCAAGTAGATAGGAATATAATATGATGGAAAATAGACCTGGGGGCCATAGGTTTCACTAGTGGTTTCTCTCAAGATAACAAATTCTACGGTGGGTGAACAAATTACTGTCGAGCAATTGATAGAAAAGTGCATAGTTATGAGAATATCTAGGCATGATCATGTATATAGGCATCACGTCCGCGACAAATAGACCGAAAGGATTCTGCATCTTCTACTATTACTCCATACATTGACCGCTATCCAGCATGCATCTAGAGTATTAAGTTCATAAGAACAGAGTAACGCATTAGGAAACATGACATGATGTAGAGGGATAAACTAAAGCAATATGATATAAACCCCATCTTTTTATCCTCGATGGCAATAATACAATACGTGCCTTGCTGCCCTAATGTCACTGGGAAAGGACACCGCAAGATTGAACCCAAAGCTAAGCACTTCTCCCATTGCAAGAAAGATAAATCTAGTAGGACAAACCAAACTGATAATTCGAAGAGACTTGAAAATATATTTAAATCATGCATAAAATATTTCAGAGAAGAATCAAATATTTTTCATAGATAATCTTGATCATAAACCCACAATTCATTGAATCTCGACAAACACACCGCAAAAAGAATTACATCGAATAGATCTCCAAGAGAATCGAGGATAACTTTGTATTGAGATCCAAAGATAGAGAAGAAGGCATCTAGCTAATAACTATGGACCCGAAGGTTTGTGGTAAACTACTTGGTGTTGATGTAGAAGCCCTCCGTGATCGATTCCCCCTTCGGCGTAGTGCCGGAAAAGGCCCCAAGATGGGATCTCACGGGTACAGAAGGTTGCGGCGGCAGAAATAGGGTTTCGTGGTGCTCCTGGATGTTTTCAGGGTATATGGATATATATAGGAGGAAGAAGTAGGTAGGTGGAACTACGAGGGGTCCACGAGGGTGGGGGTGCTCGCCCTCCTGCCTCGTGGCCTCCTCGCTTCTTTCTTGACGTCCACTCCAAGTCTCCTGGATCACGTTTGTTCCAAAAAGAACTCTCCCAAAGGTTTCATTCCGTTTGATATTCCTTTTCTGCGAAACACTGAAATAGGCAAAAAAACAACAATTTGCACCGGGCCTTTGGTTAGTAGGTTAGTCCCAATAATAATATAAAAAGGTATATTAAAGCCCATTAAACATCCAAAACAGATAATATAATAGCATGGAACAATCAAAAATTATAGATACGTTGGAGACATATCAGAGCTCAGTCGTTGGGTTTATCGACGCTGCAGGGACGGACCCGAGCACAGACGATGTGCCCAGTCTTCTCATGCGAAGGGTCCCGAAGAAGGACGACCGACGCGCGGCTCCTGCGGTGATGAGGCACCGGGTCACGCGCCCTAGCCTATCCATTCATGACTGCTAGGGCGTGTGACGTTCATGGCATCGTAGTGCCGGGAAGGCAAGTGGTAATCATATGTAACTCATGAAGTCGAACAAACTATCTTAGATAGATGCGGGGACGATACATGCCACTGGGACGGACCCGAACGGCCCGGGGATGATGCAGCCCAAGGGGCGCCCCCAATAGAGTAAGCTAAAGATGCAAAAGGATACATGCCACAGGGTCAGGCCTATGCGACCTAGGAATAATGCAGCCCGAGGGGCGCTCCCAGCTGAATAAACTTAGGAAATTTCACCTGGTTTCGTTGTCGAAGGAGTGTTGGGTAGCTGAAGGCGTGCGCTGAAGAAGTCGCTCCTCATGAGCTGCCAAGACCCTGAGCCTCGGGAGGCTCTGGGGGCTCAGGTGGTTCCTTGAGGACCATCTCCATCTCCGCCAGGACCGCATGATGCCTGGCCTCCTGGGTTGCCAGGATGCTCCGTAGGTTGTGCTGGAAGGCGGCTGCCATGCTCGGCAGGCCAAACGACATGCAAACATAGCTGTGAGGTGGACCCTCACACTGCCCAACGTGCGAAGGCCAGAAGCGCTCCTGAGATGCGGTCCCGTTGAGCCCTGGGATGTCAATGCAGACACACAACCCGCCACCCTCGCTTGGATGGGGAGCTGCACCAGGTGGGCGGCGGTCGCCACGCATAGCCCTTGCTTCTTGAAGCTCATGGGTGGCCTTAACGATGAACTCCTAAGCGCCGGGTGCTCCTCTCCCGGTGCCCTCCTGAGGGAAACGTGCTGCAAAGCACGCCTCCACGTGGTGCCCGAGCGCCTCCCTAGTTATGTTGGCCAGGTCTGAGGCCCTCCAGAAGAGAGCCCCTAAGCCTCGCCCGAGGAGGGCGCCAGGCGTGCCTTCCTATGCGAGGGAGGGAGGCGCCCAGGTGCGGGCGCTGATCCTGAGGCGGCACCGCTAGAGACACCGCCCCCAGAGGCCCCGTGCGGAGTAGCTTCTTCTTCTTCTTGGGGATGGCCTCAAGAGGGTACTGCGTGCTCTCGTTGTCAGGGTCTTCGATTGCTGCGGCTTGGAAGGCGCGCTCGAGGGAGCACACCACATCTCTTTCTTCATAGGGGACTGTGATGATTCCGCCGCTTCCCGGCATCTTGAGGTAGTTGTATCCGTGGTGCGTCACTACCATGAACTTGGCTAATGCTGGGTACCCAAGGATGACGTTGTATAGCAGACGGATGTGGGCGACGTCGAAGTCATTGATCTCGGTGCGGTAGTTGTCACGCTGGCCGAAGGTGACAGGGAGACGAACTTGCCCTATCGGGGTGGTGGAGCCATCGGCCACTCCTGAGAAGGGCTTTCTAGGCTGTAGCTCATCATAGGGCACTTGAAGGCTGTTGAACGTCTTGACGGACAGGACACTGAGCCCCGCGCCACCGTCAATGAGGGTCTTGGTGACTTGGACATTGCTGATGACGGGTGAACAGAGTATCGGGAGGACGCCGGCGATCGCCGCGCATTTGAGCTGGTCTACTAAGCTGAAGGTGATGACGTACTTGGAACACCTAAGCGGGCGCGTTGCCTCGAGCCTGGGGAGGGCCACGTTCACCTCACGAGCACACTGCTTGAAGATGCGCTGGGAAGCCGGGGCCTGAGCAGCGCCCAAGATGCAAGCGATGGCGCGCGGCTCTTGGAAGCCCCCATCCCCCTCATCCTGATGGCGGTCGTCGTTTCTTCTTGGTGGTGGCGGCAGCGGAGGGAGGCCAAGATTGCCCTAAGGACGGTCCTCGTGAGGCTAGTCGTGCCAGGCGCCCTCACGAGGCTGCTCCTGCCAATGGTCCTCACGAGGCCGGTCGCGCCACTCCTGGCGGGGGCCACGGTCATCCCAGCGTCCTCCACCTCGTCCTCCTCCTCGGCCGTAGCTCCGGTCATTGCGCTCAGGGCGTCGACCGAAGCGTCCATCTTGGATGGCCCCGAGCTCTTGACAATCGTTGGTGTTGTGGCTGTGTACGTTGCAGAAGGCACAGAACGAACGACTGCTCTTGGACGACTCGGGGTGGTCCCGGCCGCGCTTCGTGTCCGGCTCCGCCGCGAGCACGGCTACTCCCGTGCGCTTCACGTCCTTGACCTTGGCTTTCTTCTTGTCTGGGTCGGCAGTAGGGAGCTCGAGGAGGGAGAGACACCCTTCCTCATCTCATGCGCACTTGGTCGCTATGTTGAACAGCTCCAAGGTCATGCATAGCTCCTCGTGGATGGCGAGCTCCTCCTTCATCTTGACATCGCGGACGCCATCGGAGAACACTGAGATGATGGCCTCGTCCGTCACCTTGGGGATCTTGAGGCGAACGCTGTTGAAGCGCTGGATGTACTTCTGTAGGGTCTCTCCCGACTGTTGCTTGATGCGGTGCAGGTCACCCGCGGCCGGAGGGAGATCGCGAGTGCCCCTATAAGTTGGTGATGAAGCGGTCGCGCATCTCATCCCAGGAGGAGATTGATCCCGTGGGCAGGTTCAGGAGCCACAAGCGAGCGCCATCCCGGAGAGCCATGGGAAACCAGTTCGCCATGACCTTTTCGTCGCCGTTGGCCGCCTCGATGCTTAGCTCGTAGAGCTGCAGGAACTCCGTGGGGTCAGGGATGCCGTCGTAGCACGGAGGCAGATCCGGCTTGAACTTGCATGGCCAAACGACGGTGGGCAACTCGAGAGTGAAGGCGCAGCAGCCTGCTGTGGCCACTGGGGCCCTCTACAGAGGCGGAGCCTGCCCTTGATGTCCACGGACCGCCGCTGCAGGCGGCAAGCGGTCTTGTCGTGGTGGTGCCGGGAGCGCAGGAGTATTTTCTTGCGGTTGAGGGACCTCCTGGCAGCTTCCTTCTTCATGCGCGGGCACACGGCGTGGCGGATCACGCCGCGGGACCACGCGTCTTGGGGTGAGGACACCATCTTGATGTGGAGGAGGCGGTGGCGCTCCATGAGCTACGTCGCCCGCGGCTGGAGGTGGGCGAGGCAGTGAGAGGGATGGTGCAGGAGAGCCCCCAGCGGTACTGACGAGCTCGGTGATGCGGTCTAACCAGTCCTCGTAGAGGTCGTCAACCAGGCGGTAACGAAGAAGCTCACGTGCCATGAGCAGCATGGCCTATGCGTCCGTGGGTGCGCGGCGAGCGTGAGACGATGAGCTGGCGGGAGTCAGCGACGGGGTGGCGGTGCGGCTGTCCCGCCACACGGAGGGGTGCAGTGATGATGCTTGCTGCTTGTTTGCTGCCGAGCCAGTAGTGGCGTTGGCAACAGGTGAGGGAAACGACAGGAAGGCCCGCCGACAGGGGCCGTCTGAGCGACACGAGCGACGAGGGCAGCCCGACGCTCGGTGCGGGCTCGACGCGCGTCTGCCATGGATGCGGTGGAGCGGTGGAATGTGGATCAACGGAAGGAAAGCTTCAGCGCACCCCTACCCGGTGCGCCAAATGTCGGATTTCTGGTTCTGGCAAAACCCTTGAGGTTCGAACTCTGGGATGCGCACGAAGATCTCTCCTCCCCCTAGCTCACGCTCTCACCACAATCTCAAAGCTCAGCTCATCGAACTCACAGAACAAAGGACACAGGGTTTATACTGGTTCGGGCCACCAATGTGGTGTAATACCCTACTCCAGTGTGGTGTGGTGGATTGCCTCTTGGGCTGAGGATGAACGAGTACAAGGGAAGAACAACCTCCTGAGGAGAGGTGTCCTTGAGCTCGGAGAGCTTGTGTGGTTGAGGATGATCTGAATGGTCCAAGACCCGTCCACATATGAGTTCTCCCCTTCCTACTGTGGTGGCTAGTCCTATTTATAGAGGCCCTGGTCGTCTTCCCAAATGTAGGCGGGAAGGGATCCAACAAGGGCCAAATTTGAAGAGAGACAACTAGTACAAGTTATCCTGACAAAAGGTGGTCTTTGCCTACCAAAGGCTCTGGTGGTGACGCCGTCCTCGGCTCCATGGTGACCTCTGTCCTGTCATCCTACTGGTCTTGGTCCTGTTGCACCGATATAGAAACCTTTCTCTAATGCCTCGGGACTCCTCACCTGCGCTTGCCTCTTTAGCACCAAAGAGGAAACGAGTACACTGCGCGCGCTGGCGCCCGCCTGTCCTTGGTCGTCATGGCTTGCATCACAGGGACCTTGTGAGGTGCCCCTCGCCTTGATCTCTCCGCCTCTCGTGAGCCAGCCTGGTGAGGCCGCCCCCGAGGAGGTCTTGTGTCGTCTACCTCGCGAGGCTTGGCCCCTCGCGAGGGTCTTGAGTGTTCGCTGATGAAGATGGGTCGTATAGGGCCGCAGGTGGAGCCACGCTGTCGGCCGCAGGTAGGCAAGTCTGGGGACCCCGTTCCCAGGACGCCGACACCAGTACCATGCATGAAGTCTCGCACCGCCATCATTACAACAACTTGCCGTCAAAGCCACGCAACCAAGGTCCTCCCATACCCGCCCTGCCGAGAAAACGCGACCCACTAGCCAAAAACCACCCAGACAAGGAGCCACAACTAACCATGTCGTGCAAGAGCCAAATCCAGCACGACGGCCTTCACCCACACAAGGGGACTATCGCCAACGAACTCAGCCCCAAGGCCCAGATCGGATCTGGGGGGGATCAGATCTGACCAACACCTCCTTCCACCACTCTGGCGCCATCACATCCGGGAGCATCACATTGCACCCAGCACCTTGAGGAGGCCAGCCACCCGCTGCCCGCCACGGACTCCTTCCCGGCAGGGCCTCACAGCGCCGCCGCCACCATAGCCCAGAGCTTGGGCCGTCGCCCCCATATGAATTGGCGCCCCAACCTCCGCTGCCACTCTGCTACGCATCTGGACTCAGACCACCTCTCCACCGTGCCCTCCGCCATGCGCTAGCGAAAGCCACCACGGATCCCGCTGCCCCCGCCACTGGCCACCCCAACACCATGGCAACCCCGAAGACTTCGACTCCGCGCGAAGGGGGTCATCGGGGGGGTGTGCCTCTAGCACCCCTTGCCTTTGTCGTCCGGCCGCGGCTGCCACCGCAGGCGGCAGCGGCCGCAGTGGGAGATCAGGGCTTCTATTGGTCTAGGGTTTGGGGGGCCTTCGGTACCGCACACGCGTGCGACCCTGGAGGCGTCTTCTACAATCAGTAGCATCCGAGGTTTTTGATCTGTTACTAGTTTTCAACATGACCAACTGCAGTAGTATAATGCACCGCCAATATGGAACATACGTGTGCTAGAAGAAGAAGAAGAAGAAGAAACAAGGGGGATGAATGAATGATGGTCTAGGGTTTGGGGGGCCTTCAGTGCCCCAATGTTGTCCGAAGAATGAATGATGGTCGCCACCCGGCGAGCCCAATGATGAGCTGACTCGCCCTCGTGCTGCACACAGTGCTCTAAATCAACAATTGTTAAAGGTTGTTACAAGTATCTTGGAAATGCTTGATAAAACTGTCCTTTAATTCTGCCCAAGTATTGATGGGGTTAGGGGGCAGACTCTTCAGCCATGTGCGAGCCGGCCCTTCCAATATCATGGTAAAATAATTGGCACAAACTGCAACACCGACATCTAACATCTCCATGGCCAGCTCGTAACTTTCAATCCAGGCCTCTGGGAAGGTCCGGTGTGTAATTAGGCACCTTACGAGGGCCCTTGAAATCCTTGGGCAAACGCTCATTACGCAAAGCTAGCACTAGAGACGGCACCCCAACAGTCCTGGAATATGACCCGGTGCCCACCGAGGCTGAAGGGGTCATCGGAGGCTTCTGACAAGCCCCCTTGTTAGCTGCTACTGCTGCCTCATGGCCTGCATGAGCATCAGTCCTTGGGTTAAGGGGCGGATTAAGGCGGGGCGGGTTACGACATTGCTTACTGCTGGAAACCACGGGCGACTCAACATGCCGGCTGTAACTATGGGTTGGGAGAGGAGTTAAGTGATCGCGACTATATGAATAAGCAGCCTGTTGCACGATGGCTGTTTGCAAGAGCTCAACCGCGTTCCGGGTCTCCACTACAGCCGGTGACTCGCCGGAGATAGGAATCGCCGCAAGCCGGGTCACCGCTGCTACCATGTTATCCATTTGGTTGAGAAAATGCCTAGGTGGTGTCAAGAAATGCTGTGGTGGCATCTGAACAGGGGGTGGGTTGGTTCTCGGTTCTTCTTTTCATGCCGGCTTAGGCGGATGAGGTTGAGTCACTGCTCGGCTCCCTGGTACATCCGGGTTTGATTGGGGAATAACTAGTGCTTCCGGCGTGCTTGGCCCTGCTCTAGGCATTTTGAACTAGCGCGTCGGGTGATACACCTATGGCAACGGACTCTGGTGCCTTCGCCGGAACACGACATTAGATGTGTTCTGGTCCAAATTTGGATGCCAAGCTTCTGCCTTCAAGTGTTCCACGCCTGCATCAACCTGAGCTTTCAATGCGGCCGTTTGGATGCTCTCAGCATTGATATCATCCTGAGCCTTCGTCATATGCTCATAGGTTTTTGCAATCTCTGCATTGCGTCCCGCTTGATTCACCGCAGTAACCTCAGTCGCCAGTAGGGTCGTCAAAGTTCCCATCAACTCAGATAAAACTTGAACCGGCGGTCTAACTGAGCCAGACGCGCTAGCCGCCGCAGCCATCGGGTCAGCCGTCGCAGTTGCATCGATCACCAAAAAATTGAGAGCCGACGCCATGCCAACCATGAAGATGACGGCTCGGCTCGACAGCTCATAGGGGTCCGGAATACTGTCGCCATCGGAACAACCCCTAAGCCCGCCTTCTTGAAGTTGGTAGATTGACTCTGTCTCTCCAGTTGAGGACCCATCACTGATACGTCTCCCATGTATCTGTATTTTTTTATTATTCCATCCTGTTACATTATCAATCTTGGATGTTTTATAATCATTTTATATCATTTTTTGGTACTAACCTATTGACACAGTGCCAAGTGTCAGTTCCTATTTTTTTCCATGTTTTTTACATCGCAGAAAATCAATATCAGACAAAGTCCAAATGCCACGAAACTTTATAGAGATTTTTTATGGACCAGAAGGAACATGTTGGGCCTTGGTTGCACCTGGGGGGAGTCCGGAGGAGGGGACAACCCACCAGGGCACGCCAGGAGGCCCATGTTGGGGAACGCAGTATTTCAAAAATTTCCTACGACCACACAAGATATATCTAGAAGATGCATAGCAACGAGAGGGGAGAGTGTGTCTACGTACCCTCGTAGACCGAAAGCGGAAGCGTTTAGTAACGCGGTTGATGTAGTCGAACGTCTTCACGATCCAATCGATCAAGTACCGAATGCACGACACCTCCGCGATCTGCACATGTTTATCTCGGTGATGTCCCTCGTACACTTGATCCAGCTGAGGCCGAGGGTGAGTTCCATCAGCACGATGGCGTGTTGATGGTGATGATGAAGTTACCGACACAGGGCTTCGCCTAAGCACTACGACAATATGACCGAGGTGGAAAACTGTGGAGGGGGCACCGCACACGGCTAAAGATCAACTTGTGTGTCTATGGGGTGACCTCCTCCCCCGTATATAAAGGAGGGGAGGAGGAGGGCTGGCCACAAGGGGCGCACCCAAGGGGGGGAATCCTACACCTAGTAGGAGTAGGTTCCCCCCTTTCCTAGTCCAAGTAGGAGAAGAAGGAAGGAGAGTAAGAAGAGAAGGAAAGGGGGGGCTAGCCCTAGTCCAATTCGATTTGGGATAGGGGGCGCGCGCCGCCTCTTGGCCTGCCTCCTCTCTTCCACTACTAGGCCCATGAGGCCCAATAACTTCCTCGGAGGGGGAGGGGTTCCGGTAACCCCCGGTACTCCGAAACTTATCCGAAACGACCCGAACCATTCTGTTGTCCGAATGTAGCCTTCCAATATATGAATCTTTATGTCTCGACCATTTCAGGACTCCTCGTCATGTCCGTGGTCACATCTGGGACTCCGAACAACCTTCGGTTCATCAAATCACATAACTCATAATACATATCATCATCAAACGTTAAGCGTGCGAACCCTACGGGTTCGAGAACTATGTAGACATGACTGAGACACGTCTCCGGTCAATAACCAATAGCGGAACCTAGATGCTCATATTGGTTCCTACATATTCTATGAAGATCTTTATCGGGCAAACTGCATAACAACATACATTGTTCCCTTTGTCATCGGTATGTTACTTGCCCTAGATTCGATATTCGGTATCATCATACCTAGTTCAATCTCGTTACTGACAAGTCTCTTTACTCGTTCCGTAATGCATCATCCCGTGACTAACTCATTAGTAACATTGCTTGCAAGGCTCATAGTGATGTGCATTACCGAGAGGGCCCAGAGAGACCTCTCCGATACATAGAGTGAAAAATCCTAATCTCGTTCTATGCCAACTCAACAAACACCATCAAAGACACCTGTAGAGCATCTTTATAATCACCCAGTTACGTTGTGACATTTGATAGCACACAAGGTGTTCCTCCGGTATTCGGGAGTTTCATAATACCATAGTCATAGGAACATGTATAAGTCATGAAGAAAGCAATAGCAATAAACTAAACGATCATAGTGCTAAGCTAACGGATGGGTCTAGTCCATCACATCATTCTCTAATGATGTGATCCGTTCATCAAATGACAACACATGTCCATGGCTAGGAAACTTAACCATCTTTGATCAACGAGCTAGTCAAGTAGAGGCATACTAGGGACACTTTGTTTGTCTATGTATTCACACATGTACTAAGTTTCCGGTTAATACAATTCTAGCATGAATAATAAACATGTATCATGATATAAGGAAATATAAATAACAACTTTATTATTGCCTCTAGGGCATATTTCCTTCAGTCTCCCACTTGCACTAGAGTCAATAATCTAGATTACACAGTAATGATTCTAACACCCATGGAGTCTTGGTGCTGATCATGTTTTGCTCGTGAGAGAGGCTTAGTCAATGGGTCTGCAACATTCAGATCTGTATGTATCTTGCAAATCTCTATCTCTCCCTCCTTGACTTGATCACGGATGGAATTGAAGCATCTCTTGATGTGCTTGGTTCTCTTGTGAAATCTGGATTCCTTTGCGAAGGCAATTGCACCAGTATTGTCATGAAAGATTTTCATTGGACCTGATGCACTAGGTATTACACCTAGATTGGATATGAACTCCTTCATCCAGACTCCTTCATTTGCTACTTTCGAAGCAGCTATGTATTCTGCTACACACGTAGATCCCGCCAGGACGCTCTGCTTAGAACTGCACCAACAGACATCTCCACCATTTAATAAAAATACGTATCCGGTTTGTGACTTTGAGTCATCCGGATCAGTGTCAAAGCTTGCATCAACGTAACAATTTACGACAAGCTCTTTTTCACCTCCATAAACGAGAAACATATCCTTAGTCATTTTCGGGTATTTCAGGATGTTCTTGACTGCTGTCCAGTGATCCACTCCTGGATTACTTTGGTACCTCCCCGCTAAACTAATAGTAATGCACAAATCAGGTCTGGTACACAACATTGCATACATGATAGAACCTATGGCTGAAGCATAGGGAATGACTTTCATTTTCTCTCTATCTTCTGCAGTGGTTGGGCATTGAGTCTGACTCAACTTCACACCTTGTAACACAGGCAAGATCCCTTTCTTTGCTTGATACATTTCGAACTTCTTCAAAACTTTATCAAGGTATGTGCTTTGTGAAAGTCCAATTAAGCGTCTTGATCTATCTCTATAGATCTTGATGCCCAATATATAAGCAGCTTCAACGAGGTCTTTCATTGAAAAATTCTTATTCAAGTATCCTTTTATGCTATTCAGAAATCCAGTATCATTTCCAATTAACAATATGTCATCCACATATAATATCAGAAATGCTACAGACCTCCCACTCACTTTCTTGTAAATACAGGTGTCGGTGTCAAAACCGGTGGATCTCGGGTAGGCGGTCCCGAACTATGCGTCTAAGGCGGATGGTAACAGGAGGCAGGGGACACGATGTTTACCCAGGTTCGGGCCCTCTTGATGGAGGTAATTCCCTACGTCCTGCTTGATTGTTCTTGATGATATGAGTATTACAAGAGTTGATCTACCACGAGATCGTAGAGGCTAAACCCTAGAAGCTAGCCTATGGGATGATTGTGTGTTGTCCTACGGACTAAACCCTCCGGTATATATAGACACCGGAGGGGGCTAGGGTTACACAGAGTCGGTTACAAGGGAGGAGATCTACATATCCATATTGCCTAGCTTGCCTTCCACACCAAGGAGAGTCCCATCAGGACACAGGACGAAGTCTTCGATCTTGTATCTTCATAGTCCAACAGTCTGTCCAAAGGATATAGTCCGGCTGTCCGAAGACCCCCTAATCCAGGACTCCCTCAGTAGCCCCTGAACCAGGCTTCAATGACGATGAGTCCGGCGCGCAGTTTTGTCTTCGGCATTGCAAGGCGGGTTCCTCCTCCGAATACTCCATAGAAGATTTTGGACCCAAGGAGAGTGTCCGGCCCTGCAAAATAATTTCCACATACCACCATAGAGAGAATAATATCTCCACAAATCTAATCTGCTGACGCGTTTTGACAGCACGACGTTACGTCATGGCCCGGTCATTATTCGAACCGTTTTTCTCAACTAGCACCGCACATATCGCGAGGCGGTTTTCTTGACACGTCTTGTCGAAGCAGAGATCGTGTCCCCCTTATTATGGGATTCTCATCAATACGGACGTGGGTAACCCACTCGTGCCCGTTGGTATGACTCCTCAATTTTAGGCGAGTCCAAAACGGCCGCGAGGAGGACGCTTGACATTCACCCTCTTTATAAAGAGGCCAAGACCTGTCCCTTTTTCCTCTCGCGCTCAATCGAATCCTTCCCCCACCTCGAGTTCCAACACCCCAGGCTCAGGTCAAGCGCTTCGGACCTTCAACCATGTCCGGATCCAACCTCCAAGGTCGGTGGATGCCTTCCTCTGTCATAGAGGAGGATGTCAAGAAGCTGAGAGAGGCCAGATATCTGACCACCAAAATCTCGCACAGGCTGCCCGCCCGAGGGCAGGTCATCCCCACTCCCGAACCCAACGAGAGTGTTGTGTTCATCTCTCACTTCCTCTGACGACTAGGCCTCGCTCTGGATCCCTTTGTTAGGGGGCTCATGTTCTATTATGGGCTGGATTTCCATGATCTGGCCCCACTCTGCAATATCGGCACATCTCGTCGTTTATCGTCGTATGTGAGGCCTTCCTTCACATTACCCCTCACTTCGGCCTGTGGCTCAAGACCTTCAATGTGAGGCCGAAGATGATCGAGGGGCGGCACATAGACTGCGGAGGTGCCGTAATAAGCAAAAGTGCTGATGCTCCATGGCCAGAGGGTTCCTTCACAGAGGTGTCGAGTTTGTGGCAGTGGGAGTGGTTTTATATCACAACTCCCCGGAGTGCCAAGTGGGTAGCCGCCCTGCCTTTCGCTCGGGTCCCCCACCACAACTGACGTCATGGATCAGCGAGGGGCTAAACTGGGGTCCAGTAAAGGATGTGCCGATATTGCAGAGTCGCATCTGAGATCTCATTGAGAGAGACGGCAACCTGGTCACAGTGATGCAGGTCATGCTAGTTCGCCAGGTCCTACCTTGTAAATGTAGACCTCTTCATTTGTGGGAGTTCAATCCGGAGGGACCGCGAATCATTCAGCACTTCCTCGGCATGAGGCTCGAGGAGATGTACAAGTTTTTCTTCGGACCACAAATAAAGTGTCCGGACACCACCGAGGATGCGGGTCTAAGCTGTAATCGCCCAGATACCCAAGTAAGTAATCCCGTGGCCGAAAACACTATTTCTCTTATTTATCATAACATCATTCTGTAAAGTCGCTCTTTGACCAGGACTGGATAACAAAGGCGAAGATGATCAGGTGTCTGGCCCCCCTTCCCGAGGGCTTGGCCAATCTGGTACCAGACAGAATGCTGGAGCCATCGCCTTATCAGGTTCCCTCGAAGGAAGATAAAGGGGGGAATAAAGAGGCCGAAAGCGAGCCTCACTCACTACTCGTCCCAACCGGGGGAATGAGCACCTCCGCAAAGGAGGATAACCAGGGAGAAGAATCTGACATTCCCTCTCCCCGAGGAAGGAAGAGGACCACCTCTGAAGATCCGGAAACAGTGGTTTCCAAACGAGGGAAGAAATCTTCACCAGAGGGTCCTGCCTCGGGGGGTACTCTTGCTGCACAATGTCCGCAAGGGAATCATCCCTCTACCAAGCTGTAAGAAATCAAAAAGTACTTAGTAGTGAAAATATCCTACCTTACGTCTGATGACAATAACCGAAACTTATATCTTGTAGTTCGAATCGTAGCCCATCTCACAGAGTTCATCTTCGGGGGATCTTCTTCCGGAGATGATGGAGAGCGAAACTCCTCCCCCTGCCACCCCGCCTCATGAGGCGGGCGACCCTGAAGTGTCGTCGCGGAGGGTTTCTCCTGATCCGCTGTGGGGACCCCGACTCATAAGTCGTGATCACCGAATGCACGTGTACAGTGATCCCAGAGATCAATGCTCACTGAACACACAGAAGCTGAATAACAAGAGTCTTACATCCATACATACCGTCTTACATAAATTATGACCATTATGGTCCAGTCTTGAGTATAACTTTGTAGCGAAAATCTTCGTCGATAACTTGGACCCATGCCGTCTGCCTTAACCCTACAGGCATTCTGACTGGAAAGCATCCTAGCTCGCATGTTCGTCACCGAAGTATTCTTCTTCATATCATGTTCTTTCATGCCTGGCCAATAAAATAACCAGTGGCAAGCCAATGAGTACTTTGAATGTACTCGCAAGCAACCCATGTTTTGGTTCAATATACAACAATGCATGATATAGGTAAATTTTTGCGGAAAGCTAGTTTTGAGTGCAATGACATGTTCAACAACTTGTAAGACATGCATCAGGAGAATTCAATTAACCATGAGGACAGGTTACAGATATCAACATAAATAGAGTGGCATCAACCCAACTCAATCATGTCAAGTCCTTTGACTTGACCCAAGTAGTTCTTCCCACACAGACACACTGGTTTGTAAACAAGTGGACGTAGCCCAAGAGCGGTTACCCAACTGTCCTTAACTGTGGACACGGCTATTCGAATAGTTTTACACTCTGCAGAGGTTGCACACTTTACCCACAAGATCCAGGGAACTTTCGTGTCATCCACGACCCGCGGTACCTCAAGTACCCGGGGTAAGCACCCGATCACTATCTTTCCCTAGACGACACTAACAAGGAGTCCACTCGTTGTTCCGTATCCTCGCGATATACATCATACGAGACTCACTCGAGATCGTAACATCCGAGAGGGGACACAACGATGTATCCGGTGCCCTGTGAAAACAGTCATGGCCGCCCTACCTGGCACGACCCCGTCCCGAGAGAGCGCACCAACAACTCTCCCGTCACTAGTAATGTGGGCTCCAAGCTAGTATCGGCCTAGGTAATCAACAATGCCCTTTCCTATACAAGGGTAGAGTGGTTGCGCATGTAAGGTTGGAATAACGGTCGCAACTTAAACCAATCCGTTTTGAAAAAACAACACACACACTTGCCTCGGTACACCACTTCGTCATCAAGTGGTTACCCAAATCATCATCTCCCCCGGGCATAAGTGGCACCCAATGGGGTTTTCGAAAAGTATTTTGAAAATACTTTGTCTCCATCACCATGCATATTCCCGTCCCTTTTTGCGTAGCAACTACTTTAGCATCCTATCTACTTCCACCGGCATAACCCTCATAAGGAGGTAGGGTCATGCAGAATGCAAGTATCAACGAGGAAGTAACAGAGGCAACCCATCAAAGTGGTTACCTCCTCATCATGATTCCGTTGCAACAACAATATGGTGCTATATGACATGCATAAAAAGGGTTTCATAGACATGGTCAAAGGGCTGCTTGCCTGTTTTAACAAAGTCTTCGAGGTCTTCAAATATCTCTGGTCCAACTCCGAGCATTTCGTCTACTTCGTCAACTATCGTCGAAAGCAACCACAATAAGCAACACAACAAGGTAGAAAATAAAAGTGCTCTAAAAATGTGACTTGGACTTTTCTAGGATACCTCTGGTCATATGAGGAATGACCAAAGTGATTTCAATGGAATTGGATAAGTGAATATTTCTAAACGTTTTGATATGATGGAATCAAGGGGTTTATGGATTTGCAAGAAGTGTATAGAAACATATTTTTGAAAAATGAGAAAAGGCACCCATTTAACAAATCATGATTTTAGAAGCATCTGGGAGTTGGTTTCACTGGATTTGGAGTTCAAATGAATTTCCTATGAATTTGCAAAGTTGACAAATATGAAGAAATGGCGCATTATTTTATGTGGGACAGAAAGTATTTGCAAAGTTATGAACTTAGAAGCATCTAGGAATTTGAATCATGGCATTTGGATCAAATTTGAGCCCTCTGTGATTTTCTAAAGTTTATGACAGAAATGGAAAACTAAGATTTGATAATTATTTGTGAAATAGATACTTGTGGGAAAATGTGCAAATAGCACCATGAGATAGGGCATGATTTTAGAAACTACTAGAAATTTGAATCATCAAATTTGGAGGTAATATGAATATTTGGGAGATTTTACAAATTATCTGGGAAAATAAAATAAAAAAAGACTATACCCTTATTCTGCGCACTGGGCCAGAGATAGGCATGGGCCGGCCTAGCTGCACGGCTGCGCGCGGGCGGTCGACGCAGGAGGCGTACTCGGGGGAAATACGCCTTCCCCGAGCGAAGGCGTCAGCGGGCAGAGCCCGTGTCCACTTAACGAGGCGGGGCCCTCCTGTCAGGTTCGTCCTCCACCTCCCGCGCGGGTGTGACAGGAGACAGAGGAGGCTCTCGACGCCGGTCGCCGGCGCTATAGGGCGTCTCCGGCGATGTTCTGCCCACCGGCGTGCTCAGGGGACCCGGCCGCGTCCAACCGTGGGTGGCACGGTCGCCCAGGGGCACCGGGTCGAGCAAGGCGTCGACCGCGGCGGACGAGGCTGACGGTGGTGATGCAGCTCGACGGAACAGCCACGGGGAGGAGGGGGAGAAGCACGGGAGGGGCTCGCGGTGACGGTGTAGGTGCTCTAGTGCGGTCTAGAGGGGAGGAGGAGGAGTGGTGGGTGCGAATTTAGGCGGAGGCCGACGGCAAGGCTCCGGCCATGGTGGCGGACGGAGAGCGCGAGGAGGGGAGTGGGTTGGTCCAGGGGGTCGCTGGGAGGGAGAGAGAGCGAAGGAGATCCATAGGGGGCCTGGGGCGGCTTTATATAGCCGACCCGTGGCTCACCGTGGTCCAGTGCGCCGGCGAGGCTGTTGCTGTTGCTGCAGGTCACGGGGCTCATGTGGGCGTGTCCGAGGCGTTAGTGGAGGAGGTCTACGACCAGGGGAAGGGAGAGAAGGAGCGGGGAAGTGCAAGGGCATCGCGCGTGTGAGGCTGCCCATTGGAGTGCTCGGGCGGCCGGTGCGCGTGCGGAGAGGAGGTAGGAGGAGGGAGAAGGAGGAGGGGTACCATGCCGTGGCGTGTTGAGGACGCCGAGGAGCATCGTCGGGCGCGCTGGGGATGCCCGAGGTGGCCGGAGGTGCTTGGCAGGGGGCGGCTACAGTGCGGGAGCGCACTGTAGCGCGCTCCAGAGCACCCAGATGGCATGCCATGGCATTTCATATGCCTTGTGGGCGCGGCCACTAATGTCTGGTAGCTCTAGGAGGGAGTAAAGAAAGGGGAGGAAGCATTGGATGCCATGGAGGGCCACTGGAATGAGGAGGGAGGTGAGAAAGGAGAAGAATGCTGTTGTCCAGAAGGGTAAATGGGGGTGTTTCACCCCTCAATCATTGAGCTGAGGCCAGGGAAGAGTTACTGGAGATATGAGAAGACTAGGAGGAGATGTGGTAAAAAGTTGAGCTCAAGGAGAATAGTGTAAGTGGTCAAAATGGTGATTTTTGAAAAGTGACAGAATGTGTTTGATGCAAATTTGGGCAAGCAAATTAACTCCACTTGACATGAGAATTAACAGGATCAAGTGTCACACATAATTGAGGTTGACCACCAAGTTTGAGTCCATTTTGAGAAAGTTGCCAATGCAACTTTTGTAAACCCTAGAAATCAGCAGAAATGGCTTTACCAAGATTTAGTCATGCAAATCTATTCTCCTTGATGCACCACTTGGTGTAGTGTCATCATTTGAGGATTTGAACATGTCCACAAAAATTCAAATCAAAAGGACACACCTGGCAATGTAGAGTTGTTCAAATTTGGTTCTGGACAGAAAGGGTTTTCGGGTACTTTGATCAAGATAACATTCTCTCCAACTTGTTCCATTTGGTCGAGATGCATTATTACACCATTTGAGCATGTGCACCAAGTTTGAGAGCATTTGGACATGTTTGACAGTGCAAAAATGTTCAAACTTGAAAAAGGACAGAAGTGGTTTTGAGAGGGTTTCATGGGGTTATACTATTCTCCATGACATGGTACTTGGCAAGATCATCAAAAATGTCATATGTGACATGTTAGAATTTTCTTGGATTTGTATGAAAATATTTCCTGTAGAAATATTTCAAATCCTTGAAATGAGCAGAAATGGTTTTGGGAGGTTTTATCCAATATTTTGATCATGACCATGTGTTGAAACTCATATATATGGAAAATATATGTCCATTGAGTCTCCCTAATTTTTCTCAAATATTTTTAAAGCTTTAAAATAATTTTAACCTATTAAAGACCTTTTCTGGCCTTAAGAAAAAGCCTTTAAATAAAATAGGAAAATAACATTTAAAATTATATTTTTGTGGTTTCTGGGTATCCTATATCTAATAGGAGTCAAGAATATTTTTAGAAAGATTTTTACTACCCTTAATTAAGTACTTGCAGTGCAAACCTCAATTCAGGGGTTTTTGGAAAACTAATTTTTTGAAAATACTATTTGGCCAAATTATTTTTGTAAGAAATTATTTTTATGTCCTATACACATGGCATGATCATTGGTTCAAGAGTTTGGAGCAAGGAGATGAAGTATAGGAGTTGGAGGATTTATTTGATTTTTAGAGCACTTGCAAACAACAGACAAAATCCAAACAAGGCAAGGTCCAAAACACTCAAAAGTTTTTGTCAGACCACATTTTATCATGATTTATTAGCTTAAGTGTTGTGGCATGAAAATCAGGTTGTGACATCCGCCAAGGCCAGGGGGCAATCCCTTGGCCACCTCGAGTCCTCAGTATTCGGCTCCTAAAGAGAGCAACAGAAAGAGTATGGAACCGTACAGTGTGCGGTCGGACGCACTGAAGGATCTTCTGGAGCAAGCGGCCATCTCAGAAGCGCATCGTACGCTAATGAGACGGTAGTTGAAAGGATTTCCTCGCTGAAAGCGGATTGCATGAAGCTTTTATGAGTCTGCTGAAAGGCTTTAAGGTACGTGAAATAGTGTATATTTTTGACGGTACCGCACACGTTAGTGTGCCCTATGCAGATAGTAGCCCCTGAGACTCTGGTTGTCATGGAAAACGGTGGCAAACAGAGGATCGTAGTCCCGGGTAATAACCAGACCGCCTTTATGTGTAGGTGGCTGAAGTTTCGGTGGCCAGCCGGACTGATGGGTTTGCCGAGTTAAAGCGGCAACTTGATGCGGCGGATGCCGACATCGTGCTTGTCAATAAGCGGCTTGACGAGGCACATGGTAAGTGATTTCTTCGGTGATCAACGCATAGTAAGAGGAGCATGATGCTAGTATCTTTAATATGTTGTGACTGCAGATGGAGCTGCCACCGTGGAGACCCTTCGGGCAGAGCTTGCCCGAGCCAAGGAACAAGCAAGGAATAGCGATGCGGCCGCTCTAAAGGCGGTCGAAGAGCTGCGGGACGAACAGTCCGCACATCGCCAGAGCAAGGAAAGGATAGCCAAGATGGCCATTGAGTTGAAAGATGCCGCTGACAGTTACCAGCTTCATGAGAAAGAAAGCCGAGCGAGGGCGACGGACCTGGAGAAGGCCATGGTAGTAGCCAAGGAAGCCCGTTCTAAAATCAGAGTGACGAAGGAGGAGTTGTGTCAAGCTGCGGATATCGTGGCTGGGAAGCCCTTCTTGTTGCGGACTAAGTTCGGAGATCCGAAGTATCCTCCTCTTGATCAACTATGGAGTTCTGCGGACGCCTACGTGGATTTGGCGGCAAGTGCTGCTGACGCGGCTGAGTACTTCAAGGATCAAACATATCGTGAAGTGGAAAAGCTGTTCTGGTCACAGTTCCATGCTCCAGTGCGTCCGCTGCTATTGAATGAGCAAATGGCTGAGTGGGCCGAGCTCCATAGGTTGTCCGGACTCGCCATGAGGTCCGTTGTGGATCATCTGTGGCTGGGAGGGCCAAGGCCGAATAGTTACTTTAGTTTAGTGCAACAATTCCTTGGTGCTGTGCCGCACATCGATGCTATGAAGAGGTCGGCGTGCATAGCGGGTGCACGGATGGCCTTTTCCTGTGTCAAGACATACTGGGCAGAGATGGAGGCCACCACTATTGCAACACAGGGTTCGGCCGTGGGCCGAGTGGCCGCCGAGCACTACTTTGAAGAAGTCCTTGAAGGCACTCGTTCGATAGAGGCTCAGTGCTCGAAGAATATCATGTTCTAGTGACATGTACTCCCATTGTAAGAACAATGTTTTATTGAGTTATCAAGGCCGTGTTTATACTTTTGCCTGAAAGTATTATGATGCCTCCTGTGCAGCCGTTTATGCATATATGTATATAACTTGAAAGTTTGGAGTCGTCGGCTTTCGCCCCCACGCATATAATGCGGAGGTGTTCGCAAAAAACGCGTATTCACACTTGATCCAACGTCTTGGTCCATTAAGGAGGTGGTAGCGCAGCGAACAAGGCAATCAGACTATATTGCTTTAACACTTTCACTTAGCCATAGGAGTTTGACAGTGGGGCTACTATATATCCCCTGGTACTTCTGCGCTCATCCGAATACGGGGCGCGTACGTACATGACCGGGAAACGGCCCTTCGTTAATGCGAAGGAATCCCGAAGATTCCATTGAGTCATCGAGTGGTTGACCAGTCTCGCGCTATATCATGACAGTCAATTTTCGGCTTTCTCTATTGAGGTGCTCATCCGGATGAACCAGGACACAATCGCAATAGTTCTCCCAGTGCTACCTTAGCCGATATAATGGAACATAAGGTACCAAAACATGGGAGCCGAGCAAACCCAACATTTGACCAAAGACATGATTCGGAGCTAATGCATATAAGGCCAAACTCGCGATGCCGAACACTCCCTAAGGTATTCGGTCTTTATAACATATGCCGGGCTGAACAATGCCCTTAATAATAAACCCCGGGTGTCCAGGTACATGCAATATCCCGACATGGTGACATGCCAATATGTGGGCATCCTTCTCGGTTGTATTGAGTATCCGGAGGATGTGAACAACAAGAGACAGTAAAAAACGTTTACGTAGGGTCTTAATCTAAAAAGAAACCTTTGAGCAGGTCCCTGCTGCACGTCTGCGCCTGTGTCTCCGTTGTGCCATGTCCTGGACGGTGTAGCACGATTGTCATCTGTAAAAGATAAGAACTTAGGTGAAAGTTGCCGTGCCGAAAAATTGGTTATTATCAATAAACCATTAAAATTCAAGATAAGTCAAGTTGAGCCGGACTAGCCCTGATTACACGCTTGAAGCCCCAGGTACCGTCTAGGAGGGTTTTATCATCAAAAAAATCTCATGTATATGTGGTGGTGCACCGGACTCGTCTAACCGTGTCCGTGGTCTTGACGACCTATCATTTTTTCTGGTTGGTGAGGCCGTCTAGTGCTCGGCGGCTAAAGCCGACGCACATTCTTCCGCGCGTAGAGAACGGTCAGTGTTTCTGCTAACTGTGATGGTGCCACGTGGACCGGGCATCTTAAGCTTGAGAGAAGCGTAATGTGGTGTTGCATTAAAACGAGCGAAAGCCGCTCTTCCGAGTAGTGCCTGATAGCCACTTCAGAATGGAGCGATGAAGAAAGTTGACCTTTCGCTTTGGAAGTTGTCGGAAGAACCGAATACAACCTATAGTAGTAGAGAGCCCGTGCAGCGGGCCTCTAGGCCTGGTATTACTCCCTTTAAGGTAGTAGTACTGTGGCTTATTTTTGTCAGGTCTATCCCCATTTTGCGGACTGTGTCCTGATATATCAGATTTATACCACTGCCGCCGTCCATGAGGACTCGTGTGAGATGGTATCTGTTTATTATTGGGTCTAACACCAAGGCAGCCAATCCTTCGTGCCGGATGCTTGTCGTGTGATCCCCGCGATCAAAAGTGATCGGGCAAGCTAACCAGGGGTTGAACCTAGGGGTGACGGGCTCTATGGCGCGTGTGTCTCGGAGTGCATGTTTGCCTCTCCTCTTCGTCACATGGATCATGTTTACTATTTTAACCTCTGGTGGGAATTTTTTCTGTCCTCCAGTGCTTTGCTGGCGAGGCTCGTCCTCATATTTGCTTGGTGTCTCCCCCCCTTTCTGTTCATCGTTTAGCTTACCGGCCTGCTTGAAGACCCATCATTCTCTGTGGGTGTGATTTGCAGGTTTGTCAGGGGTGCCATGAATCTGACATAGTTTGTCTAGAATCTTGTTTAGGCCAGACGGTCCGTCTCTGCTGCCTTTGAAAGGCTTTTTCCGCTGGCCTGGTCGAGAGCCCCTGAACCCGGCGTTTACCGCCATATTATCTAGGCTATCTTCTTTATTTCAACGCTTGCTTTTATTGCGTCGTGGTTTTCCATTGCCATCCCTGACTTCGGATGTGCTTGGGTCACTGGTGTTACTGCGGGCTAACTAGTTGTCTTTGCCCGTGCAAAAGCGGGTCATGAGATTTGTTAGAGCTTCCATTGTTCTCGGTTTTTCTTGGTCGAGGTGTCCGGCGAGCCATTCTTCTCGACGCTGTGTTTGAAAGCTGCTAAGGCTTCGGCATGCGGACAGTCAACGATTTGGTTCTTCTCAGTGAGAAACTTGTTCCAAAGCTTTCGGGCGGAATCTCCGGACTGTTGAATTATATGACTTAAATCGTCTGCATCCGGAGGTCGGACGTAGGTCCCTTGAAAATTAGCCCGAAAAGCGTCCTCGAGCTTCTCCCAACTTCCAATTGAGTTTTCGGGGAGGCTTGTCAGCCAGTGCCGAGCTGGTCCTTTAAGCTTGAGGGGCAAGTATTTAATGGCATGGAGATCGTCTCCGCGAGCCATATGGACATGGAGGATAAAGTCCTCAATCCAGACCCAGGGTCTGTGGTCCTGTCGTACGCCTCTATGTTCACTGGTTTGAATCCTTCTGGGAATTCATGCTCCAGCACCTCATCGGTGAAACATAGGGGGTGTGCGGCACCACTGTACTTGGACGTACCATGGCGTTCAGACAGTTGTAGTATTCGGTTTTGATTTTGTGCCGGAGCGCGCTTCCTAGATCCATAGATGGATCTGGTCGTACCGGATTTTTGGCGCAAGTCCTCACGTAGATCATGTGTTGACTTATGTGCGACTTTGTTAGCCGCTCTATCGCGGTCACAAGGTGGTGGATCCGTCCGGTTGGCCTTTTCATTATTTGGCTGTGTGGGCTCTAAGGCCTCGTCGTCGAATTCAGGTAACAACTTGCACTTTGGATAGCTCTTTGTGTGGTAACTTCCACCATACTTTGCTTCGTTGTCGAGCACTTTGTTCCACCTGCTGTTGAGTGTATTTTGTGCGGCCTAAAGCCTTTGCTTCTGCTTCTTCAGACTCCTCGCTGTGGCAATAAGCCTTCTGCGGAGGTTATCTTGCTCCAAGTGTGTTTCTGGGATGATGTGTACATCTTCGTCCGGACTGTTTTCCTCCCCAGGTGGGGTTTGCTGAGGTTTATCCTCGGCGTCGCCGTGTTCGGACGTCGGATCCGTACTATATTCGCCACTTGCAGCTTCATCATGCTCTGCCGCCGGGGCAATGTGGTCGTCGTTTCCTCTGGAGTCGACTGGAGTGTTATTTTCTCTTGCGCTGTTATCGCTGTTTTTGCTATGGCGGGACTTAGAGCAGCGTCGCTGACGTTGGCGCTTGGGTTGCTTCTTGGAGGGGCCATCCTTCGCTGTCTCTTCGCCATTGCCTTCTTTAGGTGTATCCACCATGTATATGTCATGTGATGAAGTGGCTGTCCGGCGCCCTGTGGGCGCTGGTTCCTGTTCGTCTCCTGCATCTTCGTCCATGCCATCGATGTCTTCGGAGTCAAAGTTGAGAATGTCGGTTAAGTCGTCGATAGTGGCTACTAAGTGGGTCGTGGGCGGGCAGCGAATTTCTTCGTCGTCTGTATCCCATTCTAGCCGGACATAGTTCGGCCAAGGTTCTCCTGTCAAGGAGAGAGACTTTAATGAATTTAGCACATCGCCGAAAGGCGAGTGCTGAAATATATTCGTGGAGGTGAACTCCATGATCGGCGCCCAGTCAGATTCGATGGGCACGGATGCAGGCGGCTCAGAGTCCGTGGCCGGAGACGAATCCAGTGGTTTGGTGACACGACTCTCGTAAGGGGTGATGTCAGTATCCGGCTCCATCGCCACTGAGAGTGCAGCCTCCATGGCGGGGTCTATCCCTCCGTCCTTGGATGGCGCAATTTGCTCCGAGTTGAAGGCCGGAGTAGTTGCAGATGCGATCTCCCGAACACTGTGCGACGACAGAGTTACGTCGTGCTCGTCGTGACTGTGCGGCGCACCTTACACGGGCTCGAATCCATCGAAGATCAAGTCTCCGCGGATGTCGGCAGCGTAGTTTAAGTTTCCGAACCTGACCTGATGGGCAGGGGCGTAGCTCTTGATCTTCTCCAGATGGCCAAGCGAATTGGCCCGTAGTGCGAAGCCGCCGAATACGAAGATCTCTCCGGGGAAGAAAACCTCACCCTGGACCGCATCGTTACCGATGATCGAAGGAGCCATCAAGCCTTATGGTGACGACACAGTGGAACTCTCAATGAAAGCACCAATGTCGGTGTCAAAACCGGCGGATCTCGGGTAGGGGGTCCCGAACTGTGAGTCTAAGGCGGATGGTAACAGGAGGCAGGGGACACGATGTTTACCCAGGTTCGGGCCCTCTTGATGGAGGTAATACCCTACGTCCTACTTGATTGTTCTTGATGATATGAGTATTACAAGAGTTGATCTACCACTAGATCGTAGAGGCTAAACCCTAGAAGCCAGCCTATGGTATGATTGTGTGTTGTCCTACGGACTAAACCCTCTGGTTTATATAGACACCGGAGGGGGCTAGGGTTACACAGATTCGGTTACAAGGGAGGAGATCAACATATCCGTATTGCCTAGCTTGCCTTCCACGCCAAGGAGAGTCCCATCCGGACACGGGACGAAGTCTTCAATCTTGTATCTTCATAGTCCAATAGTACGGCCAAAGGATATAGTCCGGCTGTCCGAAGACCCCCTAATCCAGGACTCCCTCAACAGGCTTCTCCAAAAGTCTGTATAAAACCATATGCTTTGATCACACTATCAAAGCATATATTCCAACTCCAAGATGCTTGCACCAGTCAATAAATGGATCGCTGGAGCTTGCACACTTTGTTAGCAACTTTTGGATCGACAAAACCTTCTACTTGCATCATATACAACTCTTCTTTAAGATATCCATTAAGGAATGCAGTTTTGACATCCATTTGCCAAATTTCATAATCATAAAATGCGGCAATTGCTAACATAATTCGGACGGACTTAAGCATTGCTATGGCTGCGAAGGTTTCATCATAGTCAACTAAAGGAAATATGCCCTAGAGGCAATAATAAAGTTATTATTTATTTCCTTATATCATGATAAATGTTTATTATTCATGCTAGAATTGTATTAACCGGAAACATAATACATGTGTGAATACATAGACAAACAGTATGTCACTAGTATGCCTCTACTTGACTAGCTCGTTGAATCAAAGATGGTTAAGTTTCCTAGCCATAGATATGAGTTGTCATTTGATTAACGGGATCACATCATTAGAGAATGATGTGATTGACTTGACCCATTCCATTAGCATAGCACTTGATCGTTTAGTTTGTTGCTATTGCTTTCTTCATGACTTATACATGTTCCGATGATTATGAGATTATGCAACTCCCATTTACCGGAGGAACACTTTGTGTGCCACCAAACGTCACAACGTAACTGGGTGATTATAAAGGTGCTCTACAGGTGTCTCCGAAGGTACTTGTTGGGTTGGCGTATTTCGAGATTAGGATTTGTCACTCCGATTGTCGGAGAGGTATCTCTGGGCCCACTCGGTTATGCACATCACTATAAGCCTTGCAAGCATTGCAACTAATGAGTTAGTTGTGGGATGATGTGTTACGGAACGAGTAAAGAGACTTGCCGGTAACGAGATTGAACTAGAGATACCGACCATCGAATCTCGGGCAAGTAACATACCGATGACAAAGGGAACAACGTATGTTGTTATGCGGTCTGACCGATAAAGATCTTCATAGAATATGTAGGAGCCAATATGGGCATCCAGGTCCCGCTATTGGTTATTGACCAGAGAGGTGTCTCGGTCATGTCTACATAGTTCTCGAACCCGTAGGGTCCGCACGCTTAACGTTCGTTGACGATATAGTATTATATGAGTTATGTATGTTGATGACCGAATGTTGTTCGGAGTCCGGGATGAGATCACGGACATGACGAGGAACTCCGGAATGGTTCGGAGATAAAGTTTGATATATGGAATAATAGTGTTTGGTCACTGGAAGGGTTCTAGAATTCACCGGAAGGGGTTCCGGATGTTTCCCGAAATGTTTGGGTACGAGAACACTTTATTTGGGCCAAAGGGGAAAGTCCACAAGGTTTTTGGAAAGCGCAAAAGGAAGTTTTGCGGAGTCCAGGGGCCAGACGCCGGGGTCCCTGGCGTCTGGGTCCAGACGCCGGGAACCCTAGCGTCTGGCCCTGGAGTCCAAGAAGGACTCTTTCCTTTCGGGTGAAACCGACTTTGTGGAGGCTTTTACTCCAAGTTTCGACCCCAAGGCTCAACATATAAAAAGAGGGGTAGGGCTAGCACCCAAGACACATCAAGAAAAACCAAGCTGTGTGCTGGCAACCCCGCCCCCTCTAGTTTATCCTCCGTCCTAGTTTTCGTAGTGCTTAGGCGAAGCCCTGTGGAGATTGTTCTTCACCAACACTGTCACCACGCCGTCGTGCTGTCGGAACTCATCTACTACTTCGCCCCTCTTGCTGGATCGAGAAGGCGAGGACGTCACCGAGCCGAACGTGTGTAGAACTCGGAGGTGCCGTGCTTTCGGTACTTGGATCGGTCGGATCGTGAAGACATACGACTACATCAACCGCGTTGATATAACGCTTCCGCGAACGGTCTACGAGGGTACATAGACAACACTCTCCCCTCTCGTTGCTATGCATCTCCATGATCCTACGTGTGTGCAGGAATTTTTTTGAAATTACTATGTTCCCCAACAGTGGCATCCGAGCCAGGTTTTATGCGTAGATGTCGTATGCACGAGTAGAACACAAGTGAGTCCTGGGAGATATAAGTCATACTGCTTACCAGCATGTCATACTTTGGTTCGGCGGTATTGTTGGATGAAGCGGCCCGGACCGACATTACGCGTACGCTTACGTGAGACTGGTTCTACCGACGTGCTTTGCACACAGGTGGCTGGCGGGTGTCAGTTTCTCCAACTTTAGTTGAACTAAGTGTGGCTACACCCGGTCCTTGCGAAGGTTAAAACAGCACCAACTTTACAAACTACCGTTGTGGTTTTGATGCGTAGGTAAGAACGGTTGTTGCTAAGCACGTAACAGCCACGTAAAATTTGCAACAACAAAGTAGAGGACGTAAAACTTGTTTTTGCATGGCATGTTGTGATGTGATATGGTCAAGACATGATGCTAAATTGTATTGTATGAGATGATCATGTTTTGTAACCATGTTATCGGCAACTGGCAGGAGCCATATGGTTGTCGCTTTATTGTATGCAATGCAATCGCCCTATAATGCTTTACTTTATCACTAAGCGGTAGCGATAGTCGTGGAAGCATAAGATTGGCGACATGACAATGATGCTACGATGGAGATCAAGGTGTCGCGCCGGTGACGATGGTGATCATGAAGGTGCTTCGAACATGGAGATCACAAGCACAAGATGATGATGGCCATATCATATCACTTATATTGATTGCATGTGATGTTTATCTTTTATGCATCTTATCTTGCTTTGATTGACGGTAGCATTATAAGATGATCCCTCACTAAATTATCAAAGTATAAGTGTTCTCCCTGAGTATCCACCATTGTGAAAGTTCTTCGTGCTGAGACACCACGTGATGACCGGGTGTGATAGGCTCTACGTTCAAATACAACGGGTGCAAAACAGTTGCTCACGCGGAATACTCAGGTTAAACTTGACGAGCCTAGCATATAACAGATATGGCCTCGGAACACGGAGACCGAAAGGTCGAGCATGAATCATATAGTAGATATGATCAACATAGTGATGTTCACCATTGATACTACTCCATCTCACGTGATGATCGGACATGGTTTAGTTGATATGGATCACGTGATCACTTAGAGGATTAGAGGGATGTCTATCTAAGTGGGAGTTCTTAAATAATATGATTAAATTGAACTTAAATTTATCATGAACTTAGTACCTGATAGTATCTTGCTTGTCTATGTTGATTGTAGATAGATGGCCCGTGTTGTTGTTCCGTTGAATTTTAGTGCGTTCCTTGAGAAAGCAAAGTTGAAAGATGATGGTAGCAATTACACGGACTGGGTCCGTAACTTGAGGATTATCCTCATTGTTGCACATAAGAATTACGTCCTAGAAGCACCGCTAAGTGCCAAGCCTGCGGCAGGAGCAACACCAGATGTTATGAACGTCTGGCAGAGCAAAGCTGATGACTACTCGATAGTTCAGTGTGCCATGCTTTACGGCTTAGAACCGGGTCTTCAACGACGTTTTGAACGTCATGGAGCATATGAGATGTTCCAGGAGTTGAAGTTAATATTTCAAGCAAATGCCCTGATTGAGAGATATGAAGTCTCCAATAAGTTCTATAGCTGCAAGATGGAGGAGAATAGTTCTGTTAGTGAACATATGCTCAAAATGTCTGGGTATCATAAACACTTGACTCAACTGGGAGTTAATCTTCCTGTTGATAGTGTCATCGACAGAGTTCTTCAATCACTGCCACCAAGCTACAAAAGATTCGTGATGAACTATAATATGCAAGGGATGAATAAGACTATTCCCGAGCTCTTCACGATGCTAAAAGCCGCGGAGGTAGAAATCAAGAAGGAGCATCAATTGTTGATGGTCAATAAGACCACCAGTTTCAAGAAAAAGGGCAAAGGGAAGAAGAAGGGGAACTTCAAGAAGAACAACAAACAAGTTGCTGCTCAGGAGAAGAAACCCAAGTCTGGACCTAAGCCTGAGACTGAGTGCTTCTACTGCAAGCAGACTGGTCACTGGAAGCGGAACTGCCCCAAGTATTTGGCGGATAAGAAGGATGGAAAAGTGAACAAAGGTATATGTGATATACATGTTATTGATGTGTACCTTAATAATGCTCGCAGTAGCACCTAGGTATTTGATACTGGTTCTATTGCTAACATTTGCAACTCGAAACAGGGGCTACGGATTAAGCGAAGATTGGCTAAGGACGAGGTGACGATGCGCGTGGGAAATGGTTTCAAAGTCGATGTGATCGCGGTCGGCACGCTACCTCTACCTCTACCTTCGGGATTAGTATTAGACCTAAATAATTGTTATTTGGTGCCAGCGTCGATCATGAACATTATATCTGGATCTTGTTTGATGCGAGACGGTTATTCATTTAAATCAGAGAATAATGGTTGTTCTATTTATATGAGTAATATCTTTTATGGTCATGCACCCTTGAAGAGTGGTCTATTTTTGCTAAATCTCGATAGTGGTGATACACATATTCATAATATTGAAGCCGAAAGATGCAGAGTTGATAATGATAGTGCAACTTATTTGTGGCACTGCCGTTTAGGTCATATCGGAGTAAAGCGCATGAAGAAACTCCATACCGATGGACTTTTGGAACCACTTGATTATGAATCACTTGGTACTTGCGAACCGTGCCTCATGGGTAAGATGACTAAAACGCCGTTCTCCGAAACTATGGAGAGAGCAACATATTTGTTGGAGATCATACATACAGATGTATGTGGTCCAGTGAATGTTGAAGCTCGTGGCGGATATCGTTATTTTCTCACCTTCATAGATGATTTATGCAGATATGGGTATATCTACTTAATGAAACATAAGTCTGAAACATTTGAAAAGTTCAAAGAATTTCAGAGTGAAGTTGAAAATCATCATAACAAGAAAATAAAGTATCTACAATCTGATCGTGGAGGAGAATATTTGAGTTATGAGTTTGGTCTTCATTTGAAACAATGCGGAATAGTTTCGCAACTCATGCCACCCGGAACACCACAGCGTAATGGTGTGTCCGAACGTCGTAATCGTACTTTACTAGATATGGTGCGATCTATGATGTCTCTTACCAATTTACCGCTATCGTTTTGGGGATATGCTTTAGAGACGGCCGCATTCACCTTAAATAGGGCACCATCGAAATCCGTTGAGATGACGCCTTATGAACTATGGTTTGGTAAGAAACCAAAGTTGTCGTTTCTGAAAGTTTGGGGCTGCGATGCTTATGTGAAAAAGCTTCAACCTGATAAGCTCGAACCTAAATCGGAGAAATATGTCTTCATAGGATACCCGAAGGAGACTGTTGGGTACACCTTCTATCACAAATCCGAAGGCAAGACTTTTGTTGCTAAATTCGGAGTTTTTCTAGAGGAGTTTCTCTCGAAAAAAGTGAGTGGGAGGAAAGTAGAACTTGATGAGGTAATTGTACCTGCTCCCTTATTGGAAAGTGGTTGATCGCAGAAAACGGTTTCTGCGACACCTACACCAATTAGTGAAGAAGTTAATGATGATGATCATGAAACTTTAGATCAAGTTGTTACTGAACCTCGTAGGTCAACCAGAGTAAGATCCGCACCAAAGTGGTACGGTAATCCTGTTCTGGAAGTTATGTTACTAGACCATGACGAACCTACAAACTATGAAGAAGCGATGGTGAGCCCAGATTCCACAAAATGGCTCGAGGCCACGAAATCTGAGATGAGATCCATGTATGAGAACAAATTATGGACTTTGATTGACTTCCCATTGATCGGCGAGCCATTGAGATTAAATGGATCTTCAAGAGGAAGACAGGCGCTGATAGTAGTGTTACTATCTACGAAGCTAGAATTGTCGCAAAAAGGTTTTCAACAAGTTCAAGGTGTTGACTATGATGAGAGTTTCTCATTCGTATCTATGCTTAAGTCTGTCCGAATCATGTTGGCAATTGCCGCATTTTATGAAATCTGGCAAATGGATAAACAAAACTGCATTCCTTAATGGATTTATTAAAGAAGAGTTGTATATGATGCAACCAGAAGGTTTTGTCAATCCTAAAGGTACTAACAAAATATGCAAGCTCCAGCGATCCATCTATGGACTGGTGCAAGCATCTCGGAGTTGGAATATACGCTTTGATAAGTTTATCAAAGCATATAGTTTTATACAGACTTGCGGTGAAGCCTGTATTTACAAGAAAGTGAGTGGGAGCACTACAACATTTCTGATAAGTATATGTGAATGACATATTGTTGATTGGAGATAATGTAGAATTATTCTACAAAGCATAAAGGAATGTTTGAAAGGAGTTTTTTAAAGAAATACCTCGGTGAAGCTGCTTACATATTGAGCATCAAGATCTATAGAGATAGATCAAGATGCTTTATAAGTTTTTCAATGAGTACATACCATGACAAGATTTTGAAGTAGTTCAAAATGGAACAGTCAAAGAAGGAGTTCTTGCCTGTGTTACAAGGTGTGAAGTTGAGTAAGACTCAAACCCCGACCACGGCAAAAGATAGAGAGAGAATGGAAGTCATTCCCTATGCCTTAGCCATAGGTTCTATAAAGTATGCCATGCTGTGTACCAGACCTATTGTATACCCTGCCCTGAGTTATGGCAAGGGAGTACAATAGTGATCTAGGAGTAGATCACTAGACATTGGTCAAAATTATCCTTAGTGGAATAAGGATATGTTTCTTGATTATGGAGGTGACAAAAGGTTCGTCGTAAAGGGTTATGTCGATGCAAGTTTTGACACTGATCCAGATGACTCAAAGTGTCAATCTGGATACATATTTAAATTGGGAGAAATTAGCTAGAGTAGCTCCGTGCAGAGCATTGTTGACATAGAAATTTGCAAAATACATACGGATCTGAATATAGCAGACCCGTTGACTAAACTTCCCTCACAAGCAAAACATGATCACACCTTAGTACTCTTTGGGTATTAATCACATAGCGATGTGAACTAGATTATTGACTCTAGTAAACCCTTTGGGTGTTGTTCACATTACGATGTGAACTATGGGTGTTAATCACATGGTGATGTGAACTATTGATGTTAAATCACATGGCGATGTGAACTAGATTATTGACTCTAGTGCAAGTGGGAGGCTGAAGGAAATATGCCCTAGAGGCAATAATAAAGTTATTATTTATTTCCTTATATCATGATAAATATTTATTATTCATGCTAGAATTTTATTAACCAGAAACTTAATACATGTGTGAATACATAGACAAACAGTATGTCACTAGTATGCCTCTACTTGACTAGCTCGTTGAATCAAAGATGGTTAAGTTTCCTAGCCATAGACATGAGTTGTCATTTGATTAACGGGATCACATCATTAGAGAATGATGTGATTGACTTGACCCATTCCATTAGCATAGCACTTGATCGTTTAGTTTGTTGCTATTGCTTTCTTCATGACTTATACATGTTCCTATGACTATGAGATTATGCAACACCCGTTTACCGGAGGAACACTTTGTGTGCCACCAAACGTCACAACGTAACTGGGTGATTATAAAGGTGCTCTACAGGTGTCTCCGAAGGTACTTGTTGGGTTGGCGTATTTCGAGATTAGGATTTGTCACTCCGATTGTCAGAGAGGTATCTCTGGGCCCACTCGGTAATGCACATCATTATAAGCCTTGCAAGGATTGCAACTAATGAGTTAGTTGTGGGATGATGTGTTACGGAACGAGTAAAGAGACTTGCCGGTAACGAGATTGAACTAGGTATTGAAATACCGACGATCGAATCTCGGGCTAGTAACATACCGATGACAAAGGGAACAACGTATGTTGTTATGCGGTCTGACCGATAAAGATCTTCGTAGAATATGTAGGAGCCAATATGGGCATCCAGGTCCCGCTATTGGTTTTTGACCAGAGAGGTGTCTCGGTCATGTCTACATAGTTCTCAAACCCGTAGGGTCCGCACACTTAACGTTCATTGACGATATAGTATTATATGAGTTATGTATGTTGATGACCGAATGTTGTTCGGAGTCCGGGATGAGATCACGGACATGACGAGGAACTCCGGAATGGTCTGGAGATAAAGTTTGATATATGGAATAATAGTGTTTGGTCACCGGAAGGGTTCCGGAATTCACAGGAAGGGGTTTCGGATGTTTCCCGAAATGTTTGGGTACGAGAACACTTTATTTGGGCCAAAGGGGAAAGCCCACAAGGTTTTTGGAAAGCGCAAAAGGTAGTTTTGCGGAGTCCAGGGGCCAGACGCTGGGGTCCCTGGCGTCTGGGTCCAGACGCCGGGAACCCTAGCGTCTGGCCCTGGAGTCCGAGAAGGACTCTTGCCTTTCGGGTGAAACCGACTTTGTGGAGGCTTTTACTCCAAGTTTCGACCCCAAGGCTCAACATATAAAAAGAGGGGTAGGGATAGCACCCAAGACACATCAAGAAACACCAAGCCATGTGCCGGCAACCCCGTACCCTCTAGTTTATCCTCCGTCCTAGTTTTTGTAGTGCTTAGGCGAAGCCCTGCGGAGATTGTTCTTCACCAACACCGTAACCACGCCATCGTGCTGTCGGAACTCATCTACTACTTAGCCCCTCTTGCTGGATCGAGAAGGCGAGGACGTCACCGAGCCGAACGTGTGCAGAACTCGGAGGTGCCGTGCTTTCGGTACTTGGATCGGTCGGATCGTGAAGACGTACGACTACATCAACCGCGTTGATATAACGCTTCCACGAACGGTCTACGAGGGTACATAGACAACACTCTCCCCTCTCGTTGCTATGCATCTCCATGATCCTGCGTGTGCGTAGGAATTTTTTTTGAAATTACTACGTTCCCCAACATCAACTCCTTGAACTTGTCGAAAACCTTTCACAACAAGTCGAGCTTTGTAGACAGTAACATTATCGTCAGCGTCAGTCTTCTTCTTGAAGATCCGTTTAATCACTATGGCTTGCGGATCATCGGGCAAGTCAACCAAAGTCCACACTTTGTTCTCATACATGGATCCCATCTCAGATTTCATGGCTTAAAGCCATTTTGCGGAATCTGGGATCATCATCGCTTCCTCATAGTTCGTAGGTTCGTCACTGTCAAGTAACATGACCTCCAGAACAGGATTACCGTACCACTCTGGTGTGGATCTTGCTCTGGTTGACCTACGAGGTTCGGTAGTAACTTGATCAGAAGTTTCATGATCAACATCATTAACTTCCTCACTAATTGGTTTAGGAATCACTGGAACTGATTTTTGTGATGGACTATTTCTAATAATGGAGAAGGTACAATTAACTCATCAAGTTCTACTTTCCTCCCACTCACTTCTTTCGAGAGAAACTCCTTCTCTAGAAAGAATCCATTCTCAGCAACGGATATCTTGCCTTCGGATCTGTGATAGAAGGTGTACCCAACAGTTTCCTTTGGGTATCCTATGAAGACACATTTCTCTGATTTGGGTTCGAGCTTATCAGGTTGAAGCTTTTTCACATAAGCATCACAACCCCAAACTTTAAGAAACGACAACTTGGGTTTCTTACCGAACCACAGTTCATATGGTGTCGTCTCAACGGATTTCGATGGTGCCCTAATTAACGTGAATGCAGCCGTCTCAAAAGCATAACCCCAAAACGATAGCGGTAAATTAGTAAGAGACATCATAGATCGCACCATATCTAATAAAGTGCAGTTACGACGTTCGGACACACCGTTACGCTGTGGTGTTCCAGGTGGCGTGAGTTGCGAAACTATTCCGCATTGTTTCAAATGAAGACCAAACTCATAACTCAAATATTCACCTCCAAGATCAGATCATAGAAACTTAATTTTCTTGTTATGATGATTTTCCACTTCACTCTGAAATGCTTTGAACTTTTCAAATGTTTCAGACTTATGTTTCATCAAGTAGACATACCCATATCTGGTCAAATCATCTGTGAAGGTCAGAAAATACGATACCCGCCACGGGCATCAACACTCATCGGACCGCATACATCAGTATGTATTATTTCCAATAAGTCTCTTGCTCATTCCATTGTTTCGGAGAACGGAGTCTTAGTCATCTTGCCCATGAGGCATGGTTCGCAAGCATCGAGTGATTCCAAAAGCCCATCAGCATGGAGTTTCTTCAAGTGGTTTATACCAATATGACCTAAAGGGAAGTGCCACAAATAAGTTGCACTATCATTATTAAACTTATATCTTTTGGCTTCAATACTATGAATATGTGTATCACTACTATCGAGATTCAATAAAAATAGACCACTCATCAAGGGTGCATGACCATAAAAGATATTACTCATATAAATAGAACAACCATTATTCTACGATTTAAATGAATAACCGTCTCGCATCAAACAAGATCCAGATATAATATTCATGCTTAAAGCTGGCACCAAATAACAATTATTCAGGTCTAATACTAATCCCGAAGGTAGATGTAGAGGTAGTGTCGGTGTCAAAACCGACGGATCTCAGGTAGGGGGTCCCGAACTGTGCGTCTAAGGCGGATGGTAACATGAGGCAGGGGACACGATGTTTACCCAGGTTCGGGCCCTCTTGATGGAGGTAATACCCTACGTCCTGCTTGATTGATCTCGATGATATGACTATTACAAGAGTTGATCTACCACGAGATCGTAGAGGCTAAACCCTAGAAGCTAGCCTATGGTATGATTGTTTGTATATCTATCGACTAGGCTGGCCCTGGTTTATATAATGCACCAGAGGCCTAGGATAACAAGAGTCCTAGCCGAATACGCCGGTGGGGGAGGAGTCCTTGTCTTGACCACCAAGTCTTATGGAATCTTCCTTGCCATCATCTTGGTCGTTCGATCACGATCGCGTGGCCGAAAACCGCACCTCATTTGGACTCTCCTAGCTCCCTCTACCTATAAATATGTGTCTCCCTCTGAAATTCTCGCACAGATAAACCCTAACCTTCGTCCACCTCGCGCCGTCGGACAATTTCCCCGCCGACGGACATGTCCAGCCGCCACGTCGCTCCATCCAATGGGAGCACGACACGTCAGCCTCTCCGCCTCCCGCGCCCAACCGCATGGCGCCATGTGTCCCTGGTCACCGTGTGCCGCCGCCGGCCCGCGCAGCCCGGATCAGGCATGCGGAGCACATCCCAGCGCCGCCACCCGCGCCCGGGGAATCCCTCCGCCCGAGGCGCACCTCCCGCCGCCCGACTGCACCGCTCGCCGCCGCCGCTTCTCCACCACCGGCTGCGCGCCGCCGCCCTTCGCCGGCCCCGCCGCCGTTCGAGCTCGCAGTCGCCGCCCAGTTCCTCGCACGCCGCCGCCGACCACCACCGCATTGCTGCCTCGCCTCGTGCCTCGTGCCTCGCGCCGCCTCCTGCCTCGCCGGCAAATGCCGTCCGGCCGTCGCCTCGGCCTCGCCTTGCCGGAGTCCGCCATCGCCGGAGCTTGCCGCTCTCTTTGCCGGAGTTCCGTCCGGCCGGATCCGAAGAAGAAGCGGGACCAGATCCACCGGTCCCTCCATCCAAACGCCTCCGTCGATCCGGATCTCCTCATCCCGCTTCGCCTCGTCCCCGCGTTGACTTTTCGCGGAGGTAAAATTTCACCAAGTCACCGGAGTTTCCAGATTCATGTGCCCATGTTCATCATGCCATAACTCTGCATCCGTAGCTCTGATTCGTGCGTGTAGCATATGAAAATGTTCATCTCGGCGAGTACATCATTTCATCCCATTGCATCATTTTCATTTGAGCTCATCTTGATGCCCGAAATGCTGTTGGAAGAGGGCTATGTGATGAATTTGTCAGATCTGTTTTAGCAAATAGCCCTTTGTCATTTTTGCCATGATTAATGTGTGCATGCTATGATCCTGAGCTCTACATGTGTTTTGTAGAATGCCATGCCATCTTTACAGGGGTGTATGCCATGTATTTTTGTGATCTATGTGGTGACTAGCACAAGCTTGCAAAGTAGCGCAATCGGTAATGCTGATTTCAGGGACTTAGAATTTCTCCAAGTCCTTGTTCTGATTTTGTTGTTATGCCATATGTTCATGTTGTTTACTAGTGATCCGTGCCTCTTTTGAGGATGATCAGTAAGGATGTTTTGTTAACATTGTGGTGCTCTATCCATCCATGTCTTTAATTGCATTTATGGAGCAACCTAGCTTGAGTCAATCGAGCTCTACTTTTGCTATAAAATGATCCTGGCAGATTGTTGACATGTTTAGCGATTTTGCCAAGGATGTTACTATTGATCCGTGCATGTTATGTTGTTGTTGTTGCCATGTCTATCTTCTATGCCATGTCTTCTTGATGGGTGTATGCTTAGTTTGTCATGTCATGTTCTGTAGTGAGTGCATCGAGCTCGTAAACATGCCTACTCGTTAATCTGTTTTGCATGCTCCAGTTTTTCACTGTCTGAATCTCTTTATGTTTTTGCTATGTTCACATGCTTGCAATTGTATTTTCTGATCCCTTTTGGCTCATGGCCACCAAGGGACTTTTGTTATATGCTTAGAGAAGATTCATGCCATGCCTTGCTTTGCCATGATATGTTCCTGTAGCTTGTAGTTTTCATGCTCTAAACTTTGCTTCCTGATGATAAATTCTTGACATCCTGATAATTTCACTAAGTCTGAAACCTGTTATTGTTTGCACTTTTGCCATGCTTGTTTGAACCTGTTATTGAGTGAATTAGCGGTAGCTCAGTGTTCATCTTTTGTCAAGCATCTTGAGTGGATCCCTGCCATGTATTTTGTTGCCATGTTTGAGTGCTGTAGCTTATTTAACTTGATGCATTTAGATGACTACTTGCTATTTATCGCAGACCAGTGCCATATTTGTTTTGTTTGCCATTTCCAAACTGTGCATCCGATTGCGGCGATCTTCATATCGATTTCAACCGAAATCACCTCACCTTTCCAGTGGCACTCTTGGTTTTCCAAGTTGAGGCCAGTTTCATTCTTTCCTTTCCAAATCATGCATATGCACCGCATACCGCATCCCGCATATCATACCATGTTCATGTGTTGGTTGTTTACTATGTTGTGTGTTTCTTTCCGGTGTTGCTTCTTCGGGTTGGTTCCGATAACGTTGCGTTTGTGAGGAACCATTCGACTACGTCCGTTTGTCTTCTTCATGGACTCGTTCTTCTTCCTTGTGGGATTTCAGGCAAGATGACCATACCCTCGAAATCACTTCTATCTTTGCTTGCTAGTTGCTCGCTCTTTTGCTATGCCTATGCTGCGATACCTACCACTTGCTTATCATGCCTCCCATATTGTTAAGCCAAGCCTCTAACCCACCTTTTCCTAGCAAACCGTTGTTTGGCTATGTTACCGCTTTGCTCAGCCCCTCTTATAGCGTTGTTAGTTGCAGGTGAAGATTGGAGTTTGTTCCTTGTTGGAACATGGATTTTTGTTGGGATATCACAATATCTCTTATTTAATTAATGCATCTATATACCTGGTAAAGGGTGGAAGGCTCGGCCTTATGCCGGGTGTTTTTTTCCACTCTTGCCGCCCTAGTTTCCATCATATCGGTGTTATGTCCCCGGACTTTGCGTTCCTTACGCGGTTGGGTTATAATGGGAACCCCTTGACAGTTCGCCTTGAATAAAACTCCTCCAGCAATGCCCAACATTGGTTTTACCATTCGCCACCTAGCCTTTTTCTTTCCCTTGGGTTCTGCAGACTCAAGGGTCATCTTTATTTTACCCCCCCCCCCCCCCGGGCCAGTGCTCCTCTGAGTGTTGGTCCGAACTGGGCAGCCTGCGGGGCCACCTCGGGGCAACTTGAGGGTTGGTTTTAGTCGTAGCTTGACCTATCTGAGTGTGCCCTGAGAACGAGATATGTGCAGCTCCTATCGGGATTTGTCAGTTGGTTTCGAAAGTCATGCCCGCGGTTATGGGCAGATGGGAATTTGTTAATGTCCGGATGTAGAAAACCTAAAGTTGACCTTAATTAAAACACATCAACCGCGTGTGTAACCATGATGGTCTCTTCTCGGCGGAGTCCGGGAAGTGAACACGGTGTTGGAGTAGTGCTTGACGTAGGTTGTTCTAGGATCACTTCTTGATCATAGTTGTTCGACTGTGCTTTTGCCTTCTCTTCTCACTCTCATTTGCATATGTTAGCCACCATATATGCTAGTCGCTTGCTGCAGCTCCACCTCATACCTTTTACCCTTCCTATAAGCTTAAATAGTCTTGATCATGAGGGTGTGAGATTGCTGAGTCCCCGTGACTCACAATTACTTCCAAAACCAGTTTGAAGGTGCCGATGTTACCGTGCAGGTGATGCAACCAAGCTCAAGGAGGAGCTCTATGAAGATCTTGTCCTTTATGTTGTTCCGTCCTAGTTGATCAGTAGTGGAGCCCAGTCGGGACGATTGGGGATCTGTGTAGCTTTTGGGGTAGTCTTCTTTTATTTTTGTTCCGTAGTCGGACCTTGATTGTATCTGGATGATGTAATGCTTTATTCATGTAATTGTGTGAAGTGGCGATTGTAAGCCAACTATGTATCTCTTTCCCTTATGTATTACATGGGTTGTGTGAAGATTACCTCACTTGCGACATTGCTTTCAATGCGGTTATGCCTCTAAGTCGTGCTTCGACACGTGGGAGATATAGCCGCATCGAGGGTGTTACAAACTGACCGGGAGACGGCATGGTGAGTACCCCCTAGTCCAGGACACCGTCAGTAGCCCCCAGAACCGGTCTTCAAGTTGGGGACGCTCCTCGATTCTTCTGAACTGTTCTTCATCTTCGGTCGTCGGTCTTGAAAACTGGTTCAACAAATCTTCTTCGATCTTGAGGATCACCAACGTGCATCTGAAGAGTTTATACGTCTGGTGTCCGAGGAGCCCTTTAAGTTTTCAGCCTTTATCAATGCCTTGTTTATTTTTATGCCACACATCGGGTTTGAAGTTGTTCCCAGGCGGCAGCGCCCTCTTGCATCTGAGCTCCAACGCCGGACTGCATTCGAGGTATCTTTTTCAGACGAGTACCAACATCGGACCGCTTCCGAGCTCCAATGCCGGAATGTATCCGAGCTCCAATGCCGGACTATATCCGAGCTCCAATGCCGGACTATATCCGAGGTGTCATAAACCACCTTGGTTCAAAAAGGTTGAAGGAGTTTAGCCGAGCTTAATGCCGGAAATGCCCTCTGTGGAGCCAGCCACTAGCGCCCGAGCTTTATGCCAGACTGCTTCCGAGGTGGTGCACCACCCCGACTGTGGGCCGATTTTTTGTCAATATTTTTTATTGGTGAAATTTATTCTCTGCCGAGATATATAGCTAGTAGCCCTCAAGGTGTGTATCGGTCTAAAACCCAAGATGCACCTGAAGGATGACATAAGACCGCTGATCCCAGTAGCCGCTGAGACTCAGGTTGATTTGCAAAATCGGTCCGAGGATCAACTCCTAGCTCGACAGAATACTTTGGGACACAAAAAGCGGTGTGCAGAGTCCTCGAGACTCAGGTTGGGTGCGGCCGACCAACCTGAGGATCATAATCTCCTCGAAAACTATATTGCACTTAAATTTTCTGCACTGGATTGCCAATGCAGTAGCCCCCAAGACACTGGTCGGGTGGCAACACCAGATCAGGGGATCGATACGCCCCTTTAATATTAGTAAATGATAAGCACGAAGCCCAGTAGCCCCCGAGCCTCAATGTGGGCACGGGTGGCTGAATTAAGGATCGATATCCAGAGTAAAATCACAAATTATGTGTAATGATTCTATGTATCCAAGTACTTTACATCATTAATGCTCGGATCTGCATTGTACAAAACTTTGTTGACCGACCATCGGCTTCCACCTCCTAGGCCAGTAGCCGAGGAGTGTTTGTCCTACTTTATAAAGCCTTTATGAGGGCAAAGATTTACGACAAACAAGGCAATCTGGCCATACAGTTTTCTAAACAAAGGTACGCAGAGAGATATGTTATATCACTGTTTAACATAATAAATGTCTTCCAAAGAAAATAATCCCGCTATCGGTTCCTTTCTTTGGGTTGTCATGCTAAGCATGATCATGAAACCTCAGCTCTAATGTAAGAGCAAAATATTGAGGATTTAGTTTGGGAGGCTAGTTACTAGCCCCCAGTAGTGTTCGGCGACAGCCGAGGTCAAGCCGTAAACACTTCGGCCAATGTTATGAATGGCCAGTCATTTAACACAGCCATCGGATCGCTGACTAGTTTACACTTATTGTGACAGTCAGTTTTTGGCTTTCTCCACTGAGGTGCTTAACCATGTGAGCTGGAAGCACAATCGCATTGGTTCTCCCTTTGCACACCTAGCCGAACAAAGCGGAACATAGGAGGCAAGCGCAGGGGCTGGGAAACCCAACTATTGACCGAAGACACAATTCGAAACCGATGCATATTTAGCAATATACGAGAATGTTTTTGCCAAATCTCTAAATGTGTCCGGCGTTGCACTGCGAGACTTGTGTCGAAAACACACAAATAGTTTGAAAGTGCCATAAGCTTGGAAAAACAAACAAAAAAACATCAGTAAAAACTTGACGTCCGAACAAGATCAAGTGTTCGGTGCCAATCCGAAAATTGGAAAAAAAAAGAAATGTGCTTCTGTCGTGCTTTAACATGACACATCCGATCTCAAGACTTCACGCGGGTCAGCCTATGGCTTCAAGCTCCTTATCCCAAAGGCAGAGTACTTCTCCGAGGTCAGTTTAGCAAACTAAACTCAAGCGGCTTTCAAAGAGAAGACAGGCTATCCGGCTATTGACCATAAACTCAAGTCGAAAAAGGAGCGGTAGAAAAAGACTTTGCAACGACCAAGAAGAAAACACATTTACTATAAAACATCTCATATAAATTTTAAGAGCCCCCAAGTGACTTGGGTAAAAGAATTTTATGTATAATGATTGTATGTACCAAAGTACTTATATCATATCTGTGTTCACCCGAACTTTATACGCGTCTTAACCGACTGTCGGCTTCTCCCTCTTCGGTCAAGGGCCGAAGAGTGTTATGTACTCTACCTATCGAGAATATCGATGATGTTTTCGATAACCAGGCAATCAGGCCATAATGCTGTAATAGAGAAAGCATGCTCATGGAACTTATGCTATATTACTGACGAAGTGTAAGAAGCATCTTCGAAGAAATTACCCCACTGATACCTTTCTTCGGTGCTCATTGTTACTATGAGAGTTGTGCAATAGATTTTTTGTACTCATGAGTTCCATTGTGTGCCGACCATAATTGAAAACAATAAGAGCGCTAGCTTTCGACTTCACCCAGTCTGAGGTCCGGCTCGGATGACCCGATCGTGACAATCGCAGGGGTGCTCCCTTTACTCCCTAACCGAACAATCGGGAATGTAGGGGTAAACATAGGAGCGAGGCAACCCAGCTTGCAAATCGCTTAAGTCAATATGGTGCATATTGTGGCATAATACACGAACAAGGAACGAAGCCGTACAAGTATAATCATATGCAAGAGGAAAGGCTTCATGAAGGAAGCCCCCAAGTGAACTGGGTATTTGAATTTGTGTGTCACAAACAAAGTTTTGACAAGGAGATTTTTTACAAGAAACTTTTTTCCAAAAAATTCTTGGTCGAACCAAACACAAGTTAAAAAATTTAAAGCTTCGAGCATGAAGGCAACTTAGCTGGGTAATGTGTTTGGTATTGATGACGCGGTCTGAGCTTGATGCGGGACAAGGTTCCATCCCCCAAGCCGGCCCCAAGGTGGCGGAGCAAAGAGATCGGCACTCCGAAGTGGTGACATAGCACAGTCAATGCAGGCCGACAGAGTGATGCCGAAGTCCCCGACATGGTGTAATGAAGTGCTGACGAAGCCCCCCGTCCAGCCGAGGTGACGTGTTATGTCAGTACGCCGAGTTGACGATACTTCCCAACCCGGATCATTTTCCTGTGCACAAAAAATAGTGCAAACCGGGATAATAATAATAATGATAAAAAATGTTGCATAATAAATAATTTATGCAAAGTGAGTAATAAAAGAAATATGGCCAGGCGCCAAAGTCAATGTCGATGCAGGGCGTTGGCGTGATGCGGTAAAGATGTGGCAAAGCCTGAATTCATAGGTCGGTCCGAGTTCCGGATGCAGCATTCGCCGGACTATGTACGGAAACTGACCGAACCACCACGCGACCGTCGTTAGTCCGGCCATCATTCGATAGACCTGTGTACAGATGATGGAACAAACCAGAGTAATAATTTCTTGGGAAAAATAAACCCCAACAAGCAAAAATTACTAGGATTGATAGCACCTGGTTTATTTGTTGTAGCAATCTGAAGAAAGGTGACTCCCAAAATTGGGACTCGATCCACACACCCATTGCCTGATGGGCGATAAAGCAACGGCATGCCGATGCTGGCGAAGTTTGGCTTGTGGAGGCAAAGCCCTCGGTCCAGCTAACGTGACGAAGCTGGTCGGCTAGCGACGCTGAAGTCTCCGGAGTAGGTTGATGAAGAAATGGCGAAGCCCCTGGTCCAGCCGAGATGTCAAAGCCTCGATGTCAGCCGATGAATCAAAGTAGGTCAGCGTGATGGACATCGGCTTGAAGAAGCAACAGTGTGGCCCTGCCGATGCTGGTCGTGACGTGGTCGATGCCGGCTTGATGAAGTGACTGTGCGGCGATGCAGGTGTGCCCGCTCCGTGTAATCCGTGGGGCGGCGATGTTGGTGATGATTTATCCTTCGCGATGCCGAACTTTTGTTCGGCTAACCGACATGATGATCCGAAGAAGTTGAGCTCGGCTCAACAAAGCGACGACGTGTATAGCGCATGTCGGCAGCCTTGGAGCAATATTGCCGGACTGGTTTGACACCAGCATGATGATGAAGATGACCTCAAGGGAGGCTTAAAATTTTACGGGCACATGTTTAAAAATGACGCACAATACCCTAGAAGAGAATTCCTCTAAAAAGATTGTCCAATATCACGTTCATAAAGAAACATGAATTCGGGTCGGATCTGTATTCGCGTAGAAAACAGATCCGAAAATTGGTCCACTCATCGGAGGGTTACCGGAGTTTGAACCGTCAGATCGAGCTGAAATTTGGAGGGATGGTAGATATGGGAATTACGCAGTAGATGAACAGTTGGATCTTCCCAAGGACCTCTAAGCCGGGCTCTGGAGACCACGCCCTAAACTCGTCCAAATTCCCGTCCAGATTTGACAGGGCTCCGGTATATCGTAGTTTGCCGGAGATTCCTCCATCGAAACTCGACGAAATTTTCCAGGGTTGTTGTAGACTCGACTCTGCACAATTCCACCAAAGCGATCGTTAAAACAACACTCGAGGAGGCGGTGGCGGAGGATACGTGTTCTCTGTCCAGAAAAACAGCACGGTCGCCCGAGGGCAATGTTGACGTTGAGCCCCCGGGCTCCATGGACGATTCCCCCATGATCTTGATAGAGATCGGAGTTGGTGTTGATGAAGGCCCTCGTCCGAACATGACCATCGGAGACAGGGCACAGTCCTCGGTCAAGCCAAGGTGACCAGTCGAGCCGGTGACGAAGATGTCGACATCGCAGTTAATCTGCAGACGAGCCATCGATCCTTTTGCCGATCACACAGCGGAACTCTCAATGAAAGCACCAATGTCGGTGTCAAAACCGGCAGATCTAGGGTAGGGGGTCCCAAACTGTGCGTCTAAGGTGGATGGTAACAGGAGGCAGGGGACACGATGTTTACCCAGGTTCGAGTCATCTCGATGGAGGTAATACCCTACGTCCTGTTTGATTGATGTTGATGATATGAGTATTACAAGAGTTGATCTACCATGAGATCGTAGAGACTAAACCCTAGAAGCTAGCATATGATATGATTGTTTGTATATCTATCGACTAGCCTAGCCCTGGTTTATATAAAGCACCAGAGGCCTAGGATAACAAGAGTCCTAGCCGAATACGCCGGTGTAGGAGGAGTCCTTGTCTTGACCACCAAGTCTTGTGGAATCTTCCTCGTATGCGACAGCTGTCTGAACTGGCCCATGAGTATACAGTCATGGGGATCCTCGGCCCAATCTAACTGACCGGGAGAAGGCGTGGTGAGTACCCCTAGTCCAGGACACCGTCAGGTAGCGTGCCGACCGCGATCACATCAACTTTGGAACCATTTCCCACGCGCATCATCACCTCATCCTTAGCCAATATTCGCTTAATCCGTAGCCCCTGTTTCGAGTTGCAAATACCCAGACGCTACTACACGCATTAGTAAGGCACACATCAATAACATGTACTCCCTCTGTTCCCAAATATAAGTCTTTCTAGAGATTCCAACAAGTGACTACATACGGAGTAAAATGAGTGAATCTACACTCTTAAATATGTCTACATACATCCGTATGTTGTAGTCTATTTGAAATGCCTACAAAGACTTATATTTAGGAACGGAGTGAGTATATCAAATATACCTTTCACTTTGTCATCCTTCTTATCTGCCAAATACTTGGGGCAGTTCCGCTTCCAGTGACCTGTCCCTTTGCAGTAGAAGCACTCAGTCTCAGGCTTAGGTCCAGACTTGGGCTTCTTCACTTGAGCAGCAACCTACTTGCCATTCTTCTTGAAGTTTCCCTTCTTCCCGTTGCCCTTTTTATTGAAACTAGTGGTCTTGTTAACCATCAACACTTGATGCTCCTACTTGATTTCTACCTCCGCAGCTTTTGGCATCGCGAAGAGCTCAGGAATTATCTTATCCATCCCTTGCATATTATAGTTCATCACGAAGCTTTTGTAGCTTGGTGGCAGTGATTGAACAACCCTGTCAATGACACTATCATCAGGAAGATTAACTCCCAGATGAGTCAAGTGGTTGTGGTACCCAGACATCCTGAGTATATGTTCACTGACAGAACTATTCTCCTCCATCTTGCAGCTATAGAACTTATTGGAGACTTCATATCTCTCAATTCGGGCATTTTCTTGAAATATTAACTTCAACTCCTAGAACATCTCATATGCTACATGACGTTCAAAACATCGTTGAAGTCCTGATTCTAAGCCATAAAGCATGGCACACTGAACTATCAAGTAGTCATCAACACGCGTCTGCCAGGCATTCACAATGTCTGCAGTTGCTGGTGCGGGTGGTACATCTAGCGGTGCTTCCAGGACGTAATTCTTTTGTGCAGCAATGAGGATAATCCTCAAGTTACGGACCCAATCCGTGTACTTGCTACCATCATCTTTCAACTTATCTTTCTCTAGGAAAGCATTAAAATTCAGTGGAACAGTAGCACGGGCCATTTATCTACAACAACATAGACATGCAAAATACTATCAGGTACTAAGTTCATGATAAATTAAAGTTCAATTAATCATATTACTTAAGAACTCCCACTTAGACAGACATCCCTCTAATCATCTAAGTGATCACGTGATCCATATCAACTAAACCATGTCCGATCATCACGTGAGATGGAGTAGTTTTCAATGGTGAACATCACTATGTTGATCATATGTACTATATGATTCACGCTCGACCTTTCGGTCTCAGTGTTCCGAGGCCATATCTGCATATGCTAGGCTCATCAAGTTTAACCTGAGTATTCTGCTTGTGTGAAACTGGCTTGCACCCGTTGTATGTGAACGTAGACCTTATCACACCGGATCATCACGTGGTGTCTCGGCACGACGAACTATAGCAATGGTGCATACTCGGGGAGAACACTTATACCTTGAAATTTAGTGAGAGATCATCTTATAATGCTACCGCCGTACTAAGCAAAATAAGATGCATAAAGGATAAACATCACATGCAATCAATATAAGTGATATGATATGGCCATCATCATCTTCTGCCTTTGATCTCTATCTCCAAAGCACCATCCTGATCACCATCGTCATCGGCTTGACACCTTGATCTCCATCGTAGCATTGTTGTCGTCTCGCCAACTATTGCTTCTACGACTATCCCTACCGCTTAGTGGTAAAGTAAAGCAATTACATGGCGATTGCATTTCATACAATAAAGCGACAACCATATGGCTCCTGCCAGTTGCTGATAACTGTTACAAAACATGATCATCTCATACAACAATTTATATAATCACATCTTGACCATATCACATCACAACATATCGTGCAAAACAAGTTAGACGTCCTCTAGTTTGTTGTTGCAAGTTTTACGTGGCTGCTACGGGCTTCTAGCAAGAACCGTTCTTACCTACGCATCAAAACCACAACAATTTTTTGTCAAGTGTGATGTTTTAACCTTCAACATGGATCGGGCGTAGTCTTGATTCAACTAAAGCTGGAGAAATAGACACCCACTAGCCACCTGTGTGCGAAGCACGTCGCTAAACCAGTGGTTATGTAATGTCGGTCTGGGCCGCTTCATCCAACAGTACCGCCAAATCAAAGTATGACATGCTGGTAAGCAGTATGACTATTATCGCCCACAACTCTTTGTGTTCTACTCGTGCATATAACATCTACGCATAGACCTGGCTCTGATACCACTGTTGGGGAATGCAATATTTCAAAAATTTCCTACGATCACGCAAGATTTATCTAGGAGATTCATAGCAACGATAGGGGAGAGTGTGTTTACGTATCCTCATAGACCGAAAGCGGAAGCGTTTAGTAACTCAGTTGATGTAGTCGAACGTCTTCACGATCCAACCGATCAAGTACTGAACGCACGACACCACCACGATCTGCACACGTTTAGCTCGGTGACGTCCCTCGTACTCTTGATCTAGCTGAGGCCGAGGGTGAGTTCCGTCAGCACGACGACATGTCGACGATGATGATGAAGTTACCGACGCAGGGGGGCGCCACCTCTTGTCCTGCCTCCTCTCTTCCACTACTAGGCCCATGAGGCCCAATAACTTCCTCGGAGGGGGAGGGGTTCCGGTAACCCCCGGTACTCCGAAACTTATCCGAAACGACCCGAACCATTCCAGTGTCCGAATATGGCCTTCCAATATATGAATCTTTATGTCTCGACCATTTTTGAGACTCCTCGTCATGTCCGTGATCACATCCGGTGCTCCAAACAACCTTCGGTTCATCAAATCACATAACTCATAATGCATATCGTCATCAAAGTTAAACGGACCCTACGGGTTCCAGAACTATGTAGACATGACCGAGACACATCTCCGGTCAATAACCAATAGCGGAACCTAGATGCTCATATTGGTTCCTACATATTCTATGAATATCTTAATCGGTCAAACCGCATAACAACATACGTTGTTCCCTTTGTCATCGATATGTTACTTGCCCGAGATTCGATCGTCGGTATCATCATACCTAGTTTAATCTCGTTACCGACAAGTCTCTTTACTCATTCTGTAATGCATCATCCCGTGACTAACTCATTAGTCACATTGCTTGCAAGGCTCATAGTGATGTGCATTACCGAGAGGGCCCAGAGATACCTCTCTGATACACGGAGTGACAAATCCTAATCTCAATCTATGCCAACTCAACAAACACCATCGAAGACACCTGTAGAGCATCTTTATAATCACCCAGTTATGTTGTGATGTTTGATAGCACACAAGGTGTTCCTCAGGTATTCGGGAGTTGCATAATCTCATAGTCAAAGGAACATGTATAAGTCATGAAGAAAGCAATAGCAATAAACTAAATGATCATAGTGCTAAGCTAATGGATGGGTCTAGTCCATCACATCATTTTCTAATGATGTGATCCCATTCATCAAATGACAACACATGTCCATGGCTAAGAAACTTAACCATCTTTCATTAACGAGCTAGTCAAGTAAAGGCATACTAGGGACACTTTGTTTGTCTATGTATTCACACATGTAATAAGTTTCTGGTTAATACAATTCTAGCATGAATAAAAACATTTATCATGATATAAGGAAATATAAATAACAACTTTATTATTGCCTTTAGGGCATATTTCCTTCAGCCCAGGCGCGCCCTGGTGGGTTATGCCCACCTCGGGTGCCCCCCGGACCGCCTCTTTGCTCCATAAATACCCCAATATTTCCAGAACCATAGAGGAGTCGAGGAAATATTCATCCAGCCGCTACAGAGTCCAGAACCACCAGATCCAATCTAGACACCATCTCGGATGGGGTTCACCACCTCCATTTGTGCCTCTCCGATGATGCGCGAGTAGTTCTTTGTAGACCATTGGGGTCCGTAGTTAGTAGCTAGATGGCTTTCTCTCTCTCTCTCTCTCTCTTTATTCTGAATACAATGGTCTCTTGGAGATCCACATGATGTAACTCTTTTGCAGTGTGTTTGTTGGGATCTGATGAACTTCGAGTTTATGATCAGATCTATCTTTTTATATCCATGAAAGTATTTGATTTTCTTTGACCTCTTTTATGAATGATTGCTTATAGCCTCGTATTTCTTCTATGATATTTGGGTTTCGTTTGGCCAACTTGATCTATTTATCTTGCAATGGGAAGAGGTGATTTCTAGTGGGTTCGATCTTACGGTGCTTGATCCCAGTGACAGAAGGGGAACCGACACGTATGTATCGTTGCTACTAAGGATAAAACGATGGGGTCTATATCTACATAGATAGATCTTGTCTACAACTTGTCATTGTTCTTATTGCATTACTCTGTTTCTCCATGAACTTAATACACTAGATGCATGCTGGATAGCGGTCAATTTGTGGAGTAATAGTAGTAGATGTAGGCAGGAGTCAGTCTACTAATCTTGGACATGATGCCTATATAATCATCATTGCCTGGATATCGTCATAATTATTTGAAGTTGTATCAATTGCCCAACAATAATTTTTTCACCCACCGCTTTGCTATTTTTCTCGAGAGAAGCCACTAGTGAAACATACGGCCCCCGGGTCTTCTTTCTCATATTATTTGCCTTTGCGATCTATTTTTATTTGCTTTTATTTTCAGATCTATTAATCTAAAAACCCAAAAATACCTTGCTGCAATTTATTTTATTTGGCGTTTGATCTATCAGTGTTTACAACTTTTTTCCTGTCACGCACCAATTTCTGGCCGTACCCGAAAGGGATTGACAACCCTTTTAACACGCTGAGTTGTGAGGATTTGTTATCTATGTGTAGGGGCTGTTTACGTCGTGTTGCTTGGTTGTCCTACTGGTTCGATAACCTTGGTTTCATATCTGAGGGAAATACGTACAGTCGCTATGCTGCATCATCCCTTCCTCTTTGAGGAAATACCGACGTAGCTTCAAGCGACATCAAAAGGAATTTCTGGCGCCGTTGCCGGGGAGGATCTTCAACATATACCAGGTTCCTAATCACAAATCTCATCTCCTCGCAATTTACATCATTTACCATTTTCCCCTCGTTTTCCTCTCCCCCACTTCACAAAAATTTACCATTTTATTCGCCTCTCTTTTTCGTTACCCGTTTTCTTGCCGGATCTGTTTTTGAGTGCAATCTTGTAGTGTAGTCATCAGGACTCAAGAGAACACCAAGTTATGTTATTTCTCAAATACCAACAACAATGATTTTATCGGCACTCTACTTGCTCCACCCGCCACCAGTGCGGAAACTTGTGATATTAATATTGCTTTGCTGAATCTTGTTATGAAAGACCAATTTTCCGGTACTCCAAATGAGGATGCCGCGTCCCGTCTTAATACCTTCATGGAATTATGTGATACGCAAAAGAAAAAAGATGTGGACAATGATGTGGTCAAGATGAAATTATTTCCGTTTTCCTTGTGTGATTCTGCCAAAATTTGGTTCTCTTCTTTGCCTCGCAATAGTATCGATTCTTGGAATAAGTGCAAAGATGCTTTTATCACTAAGTATTTTCCTCCCGCAAAAATTATTTCCCTTAGAACCCAAATCATGAGTTTCAAGCAACTTGAACATGAACATGTTGCACAATCTTGGGAAAGGATGGAAGTGATGCTAAGGAATTGCCCAACTCATGGGTTAAATCTTTGGATGATCATACAATTTTTTTATATGGGATTGAATTTTGTTTCTCATAATCATTTAGATTCAGCCGCGGGTGGTACTTTTATGGAAATTACTTTGGGTGAATCCACAAAATTTCCTGATAATATTATGTCAAATTATTCGCAATGGCATACCGAAGGAGCTCCTACTAGTAAAAAAGCTAATTCGGTTGAAAAATTTCTTCTTTGAGTGAAAAAGTTGATGCTCTTGTGAAATTGGTTGCTAGTAGAAGTGCTCCTATTGATCTTAATGATATTCCTTTGTCTACTTTGATTTAGAAAAATAGTGATGCCATAGATGTGAATTTTATCTCTCGAAATAATTTCAACAACAATGCTTATAGATGTAATTTTAATCCTAGGCCTTTTCCTAGTAATTCCTCTAATAATTATGGTAATTACTATGGAAATCAATCTTATAATAATAATAGGAACACCTCTGATTTTGAGAATAATATTAAATAATTCATCAACACTCAAAAAGTTTTCAACACTTCCATAGAAGAAAAGTTGAGTAAGATTGATGATTTGTCTAGAAGTTTTGATATAATTGCTCATGATGTGGAAAATCTCAAGATGAAATTTTTGTGCCTAAAGTAGATGAATCAATTAAATCTCTTTATGTTTCTATGGATGAAAGTAAGAAAAGAACCGCTATGCTTAGAGCTAAAAGATAATTTTTAGAAAAAGTGTTTTCTAGTGTTTTCTTTCGCAAAAGTGATGAAGATCTTAAAATGATTGGTGTTTCTTCTATTTATTCCTTGTTTAGTAAAGTTAAGATTGATGAAAAAGGGACTGGAGAAGAGTCAACTTTAGGTAGAAGGCGTCCCAATATTTCGGAGGGTGAAAATCTTGTTGAAACAATTGATGAAAGTGGGTTTGGAGAGGTCAAAATTTTAGCTAGTGATGTGCCCACTCTTTTGGATTACAAAGACTTTAATTATGATAGTTTCTCTTTGATTGATTGTATTTCTTTGTTGCAATCCATGATAAATTCACCCCATGCTTATGAATAAAATAAAGCTGTTACTAAACATATTGTTGATGCTATGATGAAAGCTCTTGAAGAAAAAATGGAATTAGAAGTTTCAATTCCTAGAAAATTACATGATGGATGCGAACCTACTATCAAATTCAATATTAAAATTTATGAGTGTTTTGCTCTGTGTGACTTGGGTGCTAGTGTTTATACAATTCCGAAATCTTTATGTGATGTGCTTGGTCTTACTAATCTTGAAGAATGTTCTTTCAATTTGCATTTGGCGGATTCTACTATCAAAAAGCTTATGGGAAGAATTAATGATGTTCTTATTCTTGCAAATAGGAATTATGTGCCCATAGATTTTATTGTTCTTGATATTGATTGCAATCCATCTTGTCCAATTATTCTTGGTAGACCGTTTTTACGCACTATCGGTGCCGTGATTGATATGAAAGAAGGCAATATTAAGTTCCAATTTCCTTTGAGGAAGGGTATGGAACACATTCCTAGAACTAGAATTAAGCCACCTTATGAATCAATCATGAGGGCATTTTATGGATCTCGAACCAAGGATGACAATACTTAGATCCTTGCCTTATGCCTAGCTAAGGGCATAAAACTATAGCGCTTGTTGGGAGGCAGCCCAATGAATAAATTTTATTTTTGCTTTTTTCTTCCTATTTTTGTGTGTTAACACAATTATTCTACTGTTATGATTGTGTTTTTTATGTTTTAGTTAGTGTTTGTGCCAAGTAAAGCCTTTAGGATCTTCTTGGGTGAAAGTTGTTTGATCTTACTGAAAAATAGAAACTTTTACGCTCATGAAATTAATTTTCGTTTTTTACCAGAGAGCGATAAAACACCCATTCCACTTGAATAGATCAATATACAAATTTCTCAGGCCTTCTAATTTTTCAGAATTTTTGGTGTTACAGAAGTATTCGAAATAGTCAGATTACTACAGGATGTTCTGTTTTGATAGATTCTGTTTTCTTTGTGTTGTGTGCTTATTCTTGATGGCTCTATGGTTTTCTTTGATGAGTTTTTGCCATAGAAAATTTGGAATATAGTATATATAATACAAAAACAAAATATGAATTGGGTTGATACAGTACTTATAGTGGTGATTTATTATTCTTATACTAACGGATCTCATGAAGATTTTGTTGAGTTTTGTGTGATTGAAGTTTTCAAGTTTTGGGTTATCTTACGAAGGATGAAGGAAGGATGGAAGAGCATAATCTTGGGGATGCCCCGAAATCCCAAGCTACTATCCAAAAATGAGCAACCAACTAAGCTTGGGGATGCCCCCGAATGCATCCCCGCTTTCTTCCAACGATCATCGGTATTTTACTTGAAACTATATTTTTATTCGTCACATGATATGTGTTTTTCTTGGAGTGTCTTGTATGATATGAGTCTTTTCTTGTTTTATTTTGTGTTTTAATTCATCAATCCTTGCTGGACACACCTATTTGAGAGAGCCAAAATTATGTTTGTTAAAATTGCTCGCTATGCTTAACTTAAATTTTTATGACCAATGGACTTGCTCTAGTGCTTCACTTATATCTTTTTGAGCATGGTGTGCTTTAGTTATTTTTGAAGAAATGCTCTCTTGCTTCACTTAGATTTATTTGAGAGTTAGTAAAAATTTCAAGAAATTCTCTCTTGCTTCACTTAAATTAATTTGAGAGGAAGGAAAATATATTATGCTCATGATCTTCACTTATATTTGTTTGAGCTTGTCAAAAGCAATACATGAAAATTAGTCCCAAAGTGATAGATATCCAAGAAGGATATAATAAAAACTTTCATGAAGATCATTGGACAAAATATACTTGATTCTTAGTAATAGTTTTGAGATATGATGATGTGATATGTGAGTCATCTTGATGAGCAATTATGCTTTTGTAAGAATATTGGTGTTAAGGTTTGTGATTCCCTATGCCAGTATGAAAGTTAATAGTCATCCAATGAAATTATATCCTACTTATGGTGCATTATTCGGTGTTATTTATGCTTAATGCTTGCTTATGAGATTATCTGTTTCTTATTTGGTTGCTTCCCAATCTTTTACTAGCTTTCATTTTGCACTCAGTATGATCACTACTTGTGCATCCAAAAACCTTTAACCCAGTTTTGCCACATGAGTCCACTATATCTACCTATATGCGGTATTCTTTTGCCGTTCTAAGCAAATTTGCATGCGCCATCTCTAATTTTAAAAATAAACTTCTGTTTTGTGTGTTTGTTTCGCTCGTGGATCGGTGAGGGGTGGCTAATATTTTCCATGCTAGATGTGTTTTTCTCAAGACGAGTGTTTATTCACTTGTCATTGCACAAGAGTAAGGAAAAGTTATTAGGGATGCCTAGTCCTAAAATGTAAAAAACTGAATTATTTTATGTTGTCAAATAATAAATTCCTTGAAAAGCGTTGGTATGGAGGGCAACCGTGGATACGGCTAGCCATGGAAAGTGAAAGTTATGGTGGAAAAAGGAATAAACTTTATTTTCTGTTTGGGAACCGCCTATGATATATCTATGCATGGAAAGTATTGGGAACTCTAACTCGTTTTCGTTGGTGGGATGGATACACCTCTCAAAATGTTTTTATCTCTAAGTTTTTTGCTTTGAGCTCTGGCACCTCTACAAATCCCTACTTCCCTCTGCGAATGGCCTTTCTTTTACTTTATGCAATTTTTGTTTTTGAGTCTCCATCTTCTCTTATAAAAGCACCAACTAGGAGGCAATATGATCGTACTTAAGTATTGGGTGTAGCTAATATTCGAGTGTGTTTGGTGAATGGATGAATGTTTGAGCAAGATGGGCTAGGGATAGCTTATTTTAGCGTTGATATTTTGAAAAAAGACATGGTTGCTTGTTGATATGCTTGAGTATCTAAATTATCATGTCAAAATTAGACTATTGCTTTGAACAACTAAAAGTCCAATTGTCCATGCTATAAAGAAAAGAATATGATATGACATGATAGGCAGCATTCCACATCAAAAATTCTGTTTTTATCACTTACCTACTTGGGACGAGTAGGAGTTAAGCTTGGGGATGCTGATACGTCTCCAACGTATCTATAATTTTTTATTATTCCATGCTGTTATATGATCAATCTTGGATGTTTTATAATCATTTTATATCATTTTTGGTACTAACCTATTGACATAGTGCCAAGTGGCAGTTCCTATTTTTTCCGTGTTTTTTACATCGCAGAACACCAATATCAGACGCAGTACAAATGCCACGAAACTTTACGGAGATTTTTATGGACCAGAAGGAACTTGTTGGGCCCTGGTTGCACTTGGGGGGAGTCCTGAGGAGGGGACAACCCACCAGGGTGCGCCAGGAGGCCTAGGCACGCCCTGGTGGGTTGTGCCCACCTCGGGTGCCCCCCGGACCGCCTCTTTGATCTATAAATACCCCAATATTTCCATAACCCTAGGGGAGTCAACAAAATATTCACCCAGCTGTCGCAGAGTCCAGAACCACCTGATCCAATCTAGACAACATCTCGTATGGGGTTCACCACCTCCATTGGTGCCTCTCCGATGATGCGTGAGTAGTTCTTTGTAGACCTTCGGGTCCGTAGTTAGTAGCTAGATGGCTTCATCTCTCTCTCTCTCTTGATTCTCAATACAATGGTCTCTTGGATACCATATGATGTAACTCTTTTGCGGTGTGTTTGTTGGGATCCGATGAACTTCGAGTTTATGATCAGATCTATCTTTTTATATCCATGAAAGTATTTGAGTTTCTTTGATCTCTTTTATGCATGATTTCTTATAGCCTCATATTTCTTCTCTGATATTTGGGTTTTGTTTGGCCAACTTGAGCGATTTATCTTGCAATGGGAAGATGTGCTTTGTAGTGGGTTCGATCTTACAGTGCTTGATCCCAGTGACAGAAGGGGAACCGACACGTATGTATCATTGCTACTAAGGATAAAACGATGGGGCTATCTCTACATAAATAGATCTTGTCTACATCATGTCATCGTTCTTATTGCATTACTCCGTTTCTCGATGAACTTAATACACTAGATGCATGCTGTATAGCGGTCGATGTGTGGAGTAATAGTAGTAGATGCAGGCAGGAGTCGGTCTACTAATCTTGGACGTGATGCCTATATAATGATCATTGCCTGGATATCGTAATAATTATTTGAAGTTCTATCAATTGCCCAACAGTAATTTGTTCACCCACCGCTTTGTTGTTTTTCTCGAGAGAAGCCACTAGTGAAACCTACGGCCCCCGGGTCTTCTTTCCCATATTATTTTCCTTTACGATCTATTTTCCTTTGATTTTATTTTTGAATCTATTAATCTAAAAATCCAAAAATACCTTGCTGCAATTTATTTTATTTGGTGTTTGATCTATCAATATTTACAACCTTTTTCCCGTCACGCACCAATTTCTGGCCGTACCCGAAAGGGATTGACAACCTCTTTAACACGCAGGGTTGCGAGGATTTGTTATCTGTGTGCAGGGGCTGTTTATGTTGTGTTGCTTGGTTCTCCTACTGGTTCGATAACCTTGGTTTCATATCTGAGGGAAATACCTACCGCCGTTGTGCTGCATCATCCCTTCCTCTTTGGGGAAATACCGACCTAGCTTCAAGCGACATCAATCACCTGAGTAGATGAGAGTGTCTCCTCTGGAGGCGGGATTTTCCGCAAGTTCCACTCCTTGCGTGAAGCCCACGAAAGCGTGACTCTGCCCGGCTTGGACCCGGGCGGGTTGCGTAAGCTGAGCCGACTCGACGATGTCAGTGCAGATGTCCGGCTCAGGCTCTGACCCGCCGATCTTGCCGATGAAGACGTGAATTTCGCCGAAGGGGATCCGGTACCCATACTCAATTGAGTCGGCTTTGGGGCCCCAGCCAGCGCCGTCGAGGTAGAGCTTGCCATGGCGACTCTTGGTCGTCCTGCCGACGGTGTATCCCTCAGTCCCTGGGAAAGATCCCTTCAAGAAGTCGAAACCACTGTGCTCTAGCCCCACATCGGGTGCCAACTGTCGTGGTTTTGTCATGACAGATGTCCTAGTAAAAGGACTTAAGCGTGTAGCCATCGCAACGGTGATTAGCTTGTCGGAGTTGAGCGGGACGAGAGACACGGGTTACCCAGCTTCGGCCTCTCATGGTGGAGGTAAAAGCCTACTTCTGCTCCTGTTGCTATTGCTTGAATATCGATTACAAGGGAGCGGATTCTCTTAACCCAGCTCTCGATTGATTGTAACCCATCTATTCTATGCCATGGACTCGCCTTTATATACAGGTTAAGGCCGCCGGCTTACAAGAGTCCGAGTCAGGTTGCGACCCGTGATCGAGTCATATTCTAAATCACCTTGCCTTGTAAGACAAGTCGCCGGATGACGGCTTACACCTCCGGGCCATCTTTTGGATCCAGGCCCTAAGTCGGCCCATCTTGTGAGCCGCCCTTCTTGGTCTTGTGCTTTAGTCACTTAGCCGTGTCTAAAGATTTAATTCCGTGAGTCGCCAATGGTCTAACCCGGCCCTTACTAGGCGGGTTATCATCGCGGGGTTATATCCCCAACAATATCCCTAAGAAAACGGGCACGATCTCCACTTCGATGGGACGCGCCAGTAAAACGATTGCCTTGGGCCACGATTTGGGTGAGCAGTAACTGCTTGACCAGTCATGGGTAGTGCCGCTTCGATAAAGTTGCCAGGCTAGAAAGTACTATTCACACCTATGTGGCTGGCCTTCGAGGCTAAGTAATCTCGCACCTTTGGATGCTGCGCGTTTTTGGCTACGCCAAGGACAGGGAATGATGTTCGTTTGATAGGTGGTTCATGGTATCCTTTAAAGGGAAGAAATCTCAAATTACTAGTGAAGGAGAGCTCGTCTGTCAAGCCAAGGACTTTGGATTCGAAGTTATTTACTTCAAGGGGGTCGTCCTCGGCATAGAAGACCAGTTCGGGGCCAGGGCTACCGACGGTGTCCTGGACTAGGTGGTACTAACATAGTCGGCCCACAGTCCTCAGGTTAGGCTAGTGGGCCCAGATTCTCACTAAGGAAGAATCCGGAAGCTGCACGCCTAGATATGATCAAGACTGTGCCTGACTTGACGTATACTCCAAGACATCCCCTACCGCCTTCATGCGATCTCCCTAGATACCTACCATGTAACCCTAGATACCCTGCCTGGCGTGTATATAGGCCAAGGGGTTTAGCCCGTAGAGGGGACCGAATCGCAATTTCATTCACCTAGCCCCAAAGGTAGAACACAACTTACGATTTCGAGGTAGATCAACTATGTACTTGATACATCTCAATATAAACAAGAGCAGGACATAGGGTTCTACCTCCATCAAGAGGATCCGAACCAGGTAAACATCGTCTCCCCATGTTCCTGTTACCACCGATCCGAGATCCACAGCTCGGGACCCCCTACCCCAAGGTCTACCGAATTTCACACCGATAGCGGGGGAGCACCATGAGGAAGAAGGACTTCCATTTGTGGTACTCATGATCCGCAGGATTCAGCAGGAATTTAATGTGATTGGTGATGTGATCAACAGCAATGGGGTTGTGGGGAGTAAATAGCATAAAACTATTACAATTCAGGCTAGGGTTTCAAAAAACTACTGGATTTATTTTTTCACTGATAACTACCAACTTTGGGGGCTGGCTATTTCAAAAAACACAAATCACCATGGGTTACAAAATTGATCCGGTTTAGTTGACCGTCTGTTTGACCGTTAACATACATGTGGGGCCCACATGTAAGTGTCTCTTCATGCAGTTTGTATGGAAAAGCATTCAGGTCCTCGTAGTTTTTTTGAAAAAGCAATCTGGTCCATACAGTTTTCCTGAAAAAGCCATCAGGTCCCTGCTCATTGTTGCCGTTGCGCCATGCCATCAAAATGCAAACTGTTGTTGCTCCTTGCCGCCGCCGCGCACATGAAGTATGGCTTCTTCTGCTGCTCCTTGCAGCCACCGCGACGACCTCTTTTGCTGCTCCTCCCCTCCTCGAGCTGGTTGCCATCACAACCAGATAGGAGCAGCAGCAGCCGACCTCCTCTCCCCTCCTCAAACTGTCAGGCTCTACTACTAGAAAGGAGCAGTTCACAGCGCGGGAGCAGCGGGACAGGAGCAGACACCACCTACCTTCACGGGGGGCGCCGCTGTCTTCTCCGTCTATCGAGCAGCCATCGCTGAGAGAGGTTGACCGCGGAGGGGCATCGCCGGCTTGGGAGAGGAAAGGGTCGCCGTCTAGGGAGGGGCTAGGTGGGTGCCGTGCTGAGAGAGAGAGAGAGATCAGGGGAGGGGAAGAAAGGATAGATGAAAGAAAAGAGGAAGAGATATCTTACATGTGGGCCCCGCATGTAAACTAACGGTGAAACAAAACAGTCAAACAAATGGATGGTTTAAGTGCGGGCCCGACCTGTCATAAACCGGATCAATTTTGTAACCCACGGTGTTTGGGGTTTTCTAAAAAGCCGCCCCCGAAGTTGGTAGCTATCAGCGGAAAAAATAAATCTAGTATTTTTTGAAACTCTAACCCGAATTATAGTAGTTTTATGCTATTTACTTGGTTGTGGTGGTAGGCGCTGGCGGCGCCGGCGGAGCATGAGAGTTGAAGAGCGGGGCAAATTGAGAACCAGACACGACAAAGGTGCCGCTGAACAAGGATGGGTTGGTGCCGAAGATGAAGGGCGGCGAGGACACCATGGAGGTGGCCAAGGAGGTGTGAGCGGCAAACGCCGTCGAGGACAAGGAGCCCGGCGATGTAGCGGAGCTCGTGGTTGTGGGCGGAGGAAGAGCCGTGCTCGGCCATGGTAGGTTATCCTTGGTAGGTTATCCTGGTGTCTGATACCAAGTTGGAGAGAATGCTTTAGATCCCTTGATTGATTCTGTTAACAATGTACAGGTTATATCTCACGAGGGCGATGAAGAGAGAGAGCCCGAGACTTATACACGGCATGTACAAGTATAACATAACGAGACAGTGTATAAGTTCTAACAGTTTATATCTCCTCTCTTGAGCTAGTGCGACACTGCTACTAGTTGAGCTCGGGCGACGATGAATCTACTAAACCCTATGACATCTGTCACGCTTTCAATTCCTTGTCCCCCTTTTTTCCCCCTCTTTCTCGCTTGCTAAGCCTTTTTGACTAGTTTCTTTTCTTGAAAAGCAGTGAAAGTGCGCAAGCATCCGATTTACTTTTCCTTAACCTTTTTACAAAATTGACCGACGTTGGAACCAGTTGCTTGTAAGGTAGCAGCAGCACGCAAGTGATTGCGAGGAGGTGTCGATTCCATTCGACAGTCTTTTGGCCCGAGCTCAAATAGTAGCAGTGTAGCACTCGCGCAAGAGAGGAGGCATCAACCGTCTTCTCTCTAGGCAATAATTATGTTTCTGCTATCCTAGTACCAGCATGAAGTACGAGCCAAGAATAGCGTATCTGAGGATAGTTTACTATAGGATTCGTCAGCAGCCCTCAACTGAACTAAGGACACTTAGAAGCTTCTGCTTCTTGGTGCATGGCCATGAGCATGAACTCGTGATGAAGCATGGTTGTGGTACGTGCTTCTTGTTACTGTTGATGGCAAGTCCAATCTCTTCGGCAAGCCTGGTTGGCTTGCTCGCATTGGGGTCGCAGCTCCGCTGGACCATCAGCTTGGGCACACAACGAGCCACATGGTGCCTGTTCACGGTTGGACGTGCACAATAAAATATATGAAATTTGAGATCATGAACTGCTCGCTTTTTTCGACCAGATTGTAGATGGAAAAGTTTGCAATACAATAAACGTTGTATTGATGGAGTGCTGATGCACGTATATATAATAAAAGGAAAGGCCTCTACCTCAACTATACAAGACTAGGAGGTGGGCCACAACTCCAATACACGTGCAATACAAAACACATACTCAACACCCCTGCAGTCGAAGCGTTCCCAGAGACACAGAGACTGGACCGAAACTCCTCAAAGACAGGAGTAGGCAATCCCTTAGTCATCACATCAGCAAACTGTTGCGTCGTCGGCACGTGGAGAACCCGGGCAACCTGCTCGCGCACGAAGTGAATATCGAGCTCAATATGCTTCGTTCGTCGATGGTGCACCAGATTGGCGGAGAGGTAGACCGCGCTGACGTTATCGCAGTAGACAAGAGTGGCCTTGTGAACATCACAAAGCAACTCCTGGAGCAGCTGACGTATCTAAGAACACCCGGCCACGGCGTTGGCCACGACGCGATACTCTGCCTCGGCGCTGGAGCGGGAGACCGTGGGCTGCCGCTTCGATGACCAAGAGATCAACGAGGGCCCAAGGTAGACGCAGTAGCCTGACGTAGAGCATCGCGTGTCGGGGCAGCCAGCCCAGTCAGTATCCGAGTAGGCCACAAGGTCGGTGGAGGCGGAGGCCGTCAGGGTGAGTCCCAAGGACATGGTGCCGCATATGTAACGGTGAATACGCTTCACCAGAGTCCAGTGAGAGTCACGTGGGACGTGCATATGGAGGCACACCTGCTGAACAGCGTACTGCAGGTCGGGGCGAGTCAGCGTCAAGTACTGTAAAGCACCAACAATAGAGCGATAAAATGCTCCATCGGACGCGAGAGACCCCTCCAGAGCAGAGACCTTCGCCTTCGTGTCGATGAGGGTGGGCACCGGCTTGCAGTTAAGCATACCGGCACGCTCAAGGAGCTCGTGGGCGTACTTCTGCTGATGCAAAAAGAAACCACCATCCCGGCGGATCACCTCGATGCCGAGAAAGTAGTGCAGGGACCCCAAGCCCTTGAGGGCGAACTCATCACGAAGATGAGCAGTCAGCCGCTGAAGGAGATCGGGGGTGGACGCCGTGAGGATGATGTCGTCGACGTAGAGCAGCAGATATGCAGTGTCAGCTCCCTGATGATACACAAAGAGTGAGGCATCAGAGCAAGTGGACCGAAAGCCCAAAGACTACAGGAAGGCTGCGATACGCTCGTACCAAGCCCGAGGCGCCTGCTTCAACCTGTACAAAGAGCGGGAGAGCAAGCACCCGAAGTCGGGGTGCTCGGCGTCGACGAAACCAGTAGGCTGCTCACAGAACACCTGCTCGGCGAGATGACCGTGCAAGAAGGCGTTGGAAACGTCCAACTGATGCACAGGTCAGGCGCGCGAGACGACCAGCTGAAGGACGGCGCGGATCGTGCCCGGTTTCACAACCGGGGGGAAGGTGTGGGTGAAGTCCACGCCCGCGCGCTGCCGAAAACCACGAACCACCCATCGAGCCTTGTAGCGCTTGAGAGAACCGTCTGGACGAGTCTTGTGGCGAAACACCCACTTGCCAGAGATGATGTTGACACGGGGCACTACTAGGAAAAGGGCTATAGATAGGATTGATACTAATGGCGCACCATGAAAGCAGTGTGCCACTACTATATACTAATGGCGCACCGGTTGGTGATGCGCCATTAGTGTGGATGACACTAATGGCGCACCAGAAACAGGGTGCGCCACTAGTAGTAAATTTTTTTTCCATTTTTCCATACATACTAATGGCGCATCAGGTCGAAGTGCGTCATTACTAGTTCTAAGTAGTAATGGCGCATCAAGAAGACAGTGCGTCATTACTGTAAATTTTTTTTTACTCTTTTTTTTGCAAAACTACTAATGGTGCATCGTTTCACAGTGCGCCATTACTAGTTTAAACTAGTAATGGCGCACTATTACCCGGTGCGCCATTAGTATATATATATATAATTTTTTTTTTACTTTTTGCAAAACTACTAATGGCGCACCACCTGCAGGTGCGCCATTAGTAACCAGGGTTACTAATGGCGCATTTGCTGGTGGTGCGCCATTAGTAACCTGGGACCCCAACAAGATATTTTGGACAGCCCCACACCTACTCACTCACTTTCCCCACTTCATTCCCTCCACCTCCTTCTCCGAGCTTTCGACCATCTCCTCCTCCTCACCTCATTTTCACCATAGATTCATCAAAATTAAGTGGTGAAATTATCTTTTTTTGATAGGTAAGTAAGGGGAAAGCTATCTTCATGATGTAGATCTACTTTTTTTTCTCCCTAGCTCGCTCCAACAACGTGCACATGCACTTTTTGTGGCCTAGCTAGATCTATGTATGTTTGTGGTGTTGCATGTGTTTGTGGTGTTGCATATATGTTTGTGTTTGAAGGTACCGGTATTTGAAATGCGATAGTTGCCAATATTTTGCCAGAATATTTTGATTCATTTCCGTTTCGGCGAGAATTTTGGCACTATGCATTCTTTTTGGTCCTATTTTTAGGGAAGGTCGTGCCAAATTTTTTCTTGGTTCTAAAATATCGTTTTGCTCTACCCCGCAGGTGACCATGGTCCGCACGATGACTGAAGGCATCGTGAATAGGTTTTTGAGCTCCGCGAAGGCCGAGATGCTTCAAAAGAACGAGACGGAGATAAGATGTCCGTGTCGAAGATGAAAGCTGAAGAGCCTTATTGCGGACCCGGATTCCGGGCAGGTGCGGGACCACCTGCTCTTGCGTGGTTTCATGGATGGCTATTGGTGGAAGGTGATGAAGATGACTATGAAGTCGTCCATGGGGGCCGGGCAAGAAATGAGGAAGGGCAACAAGACAAGTACCACCGCGACGAGGGCGGGCGAGAAGACGAAGAATCTCCAGGACATGATCACGACGGTGATGCTGTACACAGTCATCATGTAGAAGATGGCGTACATGATGATGAGGAAGATCAAGACGAAGGGCATGATCATGAAGATGAAGATGCCGGAGCAGACGACGATGGAGGCTGGGTGCAGGACCCTCATATTCAAGAGCTGCTTCTCAAGCAGACGGATAACGCAAGAGGTGCCGCCCGAGAGAAAGCCAAGCTGGATCAACTGGAGATAGACGCGGTTACTCCATTGTATGAAGGATGCAGGCCCGAGGATACCCGCGTGAAAGTAACGCTCATGGCTCTGGAGATGAAGGTAAAACACAAAATGACCGACGCATGCTTTGACGAGAACATGTCATTCTGGCACGAACGTCTTCCCAAGGGGAACAAGTGCTCGACCAGTTTCGAGGAGGCAAAGAAAATCGTGTGTCCTCTGGATTTACCGCACGTGAAATACCATGTGTGCATGAACAATTGTATCATTTATCGGGACGAGCATGCGGAGTCTACCATATGTCCGGTGTGCGGCGTCACTCGATACAAGAAGAGGAAGAAAGCTCCTCGAAAATCGGTGTGGTACTTTCCGATCACTCCTCATCTGTAGCGGTATTTCGCGGACCCTAAGGTAGCAAAGCTCCTGCGTTGGCACGCGGATAGGGAGGAGAAGAAGCGGGAAGATGACAGAAATGATCCGGAGATAAATAAAAAAAGACAAGATGCTGAGTCACCCTAAGGATGCGAGCCAGTGGCAAGCGTTGAACTTCGAATACCCAGAATTTGGGAAGGATCCAAGGAACATCATGCTGGGCGCGAGCACCGATGGAGTCAATCCGTTTGGCAGCCAGAGAAGCACACATAGCACCTGACATGTGTTTGTGTGGATGTACAACCTTCCCCCCTGATTGTGCATAAAGAGGAAGTACATTCACATGAGTATGCTAATTGAAGGGCCGAAACAATCAGGGAACGACATCAATCTGTATCTGGGGCTGCTGAAGGAGGAGCTAGACACGCTGTGGAAAACGCCAGCCAATACGTGGGACGCCGCAGAGAAAGAATATTTCCCTATGAGAGCCGCACTGCTCACGACGGTGCACGACTATCTCGGTTACGGATATCTCGCGGGGCAGGTAGTCCACGGATTTTCTGGATGCGTAAGGTGCATGGATGACACAACGTATCACCAGCTAGATAGAGATCCCGGGTCTTTGAAAACCGTGTTCATGGGACATCGAAGGTGGCTTCGCGACGATGACCCGTGGAGGAAACGCAAGGATCTGTTCGATGGTGAAATCGAACCCCGAAAACGCCCGTGTACGAGGAGCGGCGAGGAAATAGACGAGCTATTGAAAAATTGGAAAGACTGCCCACTGCCGGGAAAGAAGCAAAAGGCGCCAGAGCCGGGAAAGAAGCGAAAGGCGCCAGAGCCGCTGCTGAAGGTATGGAAAACAAGGTCTGTTTTCTGGGACTTGCCGTACTGGAAGATCCACCGTGTACCTCACAGCCTTGATGTCATGCATATCACGAAGAACGCGTGCGAGAGTCTGCTTGGTACCCTGCTCAACATGCCAGAGAGGACCAAAGATGGGCCGAAAGCAAGGGCAGACTTGAAATCAATGGGCATCAGGCAGGAGCTTCACGCTAATGATGATGATGATGATGATGATGATGATGATGATGATGATGATGATGATGATGATGATGATGAGGCGAAGCAGGACACAGAAAGTCGTCGCAAAGGCAAAAAGGCCAAGAAGACCGGAAATGACTACCCTCCCGCGTGCTTCACTCTAAGTCAGGAGGAGATCGAGCAGTTTTTCACCTGCCTCCTAGGAGTAAAACTTTCTTACGGTTACGCAGGGAAGATAAGTAGATACCTAGACCCAGCGAAGCAGAAGTTCAGCGGGATGAAGTCTCACGACTGTCACGTGCTGATGACGCAGATACTTCCAGTTGCAATCCGTGGGATCATGGACGCGCACGTCCGTGAAACGCTATTTGGCCTATGCAACTTTTTCGACGTCATCTCTCGAAAGTCGATTGGCGTGAGGCAACTCAGAAGGCTACAGGAAGAGATCGTGCTGATACTATGCGAGCTTGAGATGTACTTCCCGCACGCATTCTTTGACGTTATGGTGCATCTGCTGGTCCATATCGTGGAGGATATCATCCAACTCGGGCCGACGTTCCTGCACAGCATGATGCCGTTCGAAAGGATGAATGGTGTCATCAAAGGATACGTTCGCAACATGTCACGTCTAGAGGGAAGTATAGCCAGGGGCTTTCTGACCGAAGAGTGCATCTCCTACTGCACGAATTATCTAGGCATCGAGAACCCCATTGGTCTGCCCGTCAACAGGCACCTCGGCAGGCTCGCTGGATGGGGTCATCGTGAGGGTCGCCGCGAAATGCATGTCGACTTCGAGGGTCGACTCGCCGACTTTGAAAGAGCAAACCTAGTCACGCTACAACCCATAGACGTGGCCGATCCTTGGGTGGTAGAGCACAAAACCTTTATTGAGAAGATGTACAATGGCCGAGGCCAACAGAGGACGGACGGAGATATACTCAAAGAGCACAACTCATGTTTCACGCGTTGGTTCAAGCAGAAGCTTCTGTCGTACCCTTTACATGAAGATTCTTCCGCGGAAGAACAACTCATATTCGCCTTGTCACAGGGCGCCGAGCACAACCTGATGACCTATGAGGCATACGATATCAGCGGCTACACATTCTACACCGAGGACAAGGACATGAAGAGCGATGGTTATCAGAACTCCGGGGTAACGATGGAATCCTACACCGGTAACGACAAGGACAGATACTACGGAAGGATCGAGGAGATCTGGGAGCTGAGCTACGCTGGAGAGAAGGTCCCGATGTTCCGTGTCAGATGGGCCAAGAGCGTCCTAAAAGAAGACCGGTATTTCACCACCATGGTTATACCCGAAGCCAAATCCAAGACCGCGGGCGCAAATGTCACCGCGAAAAATGAGCCATGGGTACTGGCTTCCCAAGTGGACCAATGCTTCTTCATTACCGACCCGTCAAAGCCCAGTCGTGTTGTTGTGAGGAGAGGCAAAAGGAAGATCATCGGAATGGATGGAGTAGCCAATGAGCAAGACTTCGACAAGTACGGTGACCCGAAGATCGAACATGACGACGACGATGAAGTAGCAGCACACACCACAAGAAGAAGTAGGACCACCCTACCTAAAGGACGTCCGTTCCACAGAAGAACTCCATTTGTGAAAAAGAAGGGCAAGAAGATTGTGAACAGATAGCTAGCTAAGATCGATTGTATTTAAATCGTAGTCTTCATTTCTCGATTGTATTTCATGGGCACTTTTTGATATCATGAATATTTTTAAATTTCATGGGCACTTTTTGAATTCATGAGGACACTTGATCTCGATCCCCCTCCATCTCGATCTCGATCCCCCTCCATCTCGATCCCACCCGCACCCTCCCCCGCTAGCTCCACCGCCGCCGACGACCCACCGCAACCCTCCCCCGCTCCACTGCCGCCGACGAGCACCCCGCCCCCCCCCGCTCCACCGCCGCCAACGGGCACCCCCCGCACCCTCCCCCGCTCCACCGCCGCCGCCGATGATATTTTCAAGTAACAAATTTGAACATATTTTTAAAAAAATTATTACTGTTTTTATAAAAAAATATTACTGTTATGATTAAAACAAAATTCTAATGGCGCACGAGGGGGTGGTGCGCCATTAGAAAGCTTCCCCCCACACTAAATCCCCAATCTCTCTAATCTCTCCCCTGCCTCATCGATCTCACCCGCTGCCCCCCGGCCATGTTCGCCGTCCCCCTCGCCGCCTTTGCCGTCCCCGAGCAGCGTGGCCAGTCCGGACCAGGGAGGAGTGCCCCATGCACCCACCCGACCGCGCCGCTGCCTCATCTCCTCCCACCTCTCGCCCCTCCGGCAGGATCGGCGGAACCCCCTCCCCCGCCTCCCGCCGCCTTCCCGCGCCGCCCACTCCGACCTCGCCGTCCCCGAGCAACAGCAGCAGCAGCAGCGCTCCTCCCCCTCGCACTAGCCTAGGGCTTCCGCTCAGGTATCGCCCCCTGTGACCTTGGCCACTTTGTTGCCTCCCGGTAGAGCAGAGATTCTACTGCTTGTCTTGTGTTTTTCTGGGTTCCTGCGTGCGCGCGAGAGAGGAACTTACTCCCAGTGAACTTACTAGCATTGTATGTTACTGCTTGATTACTAGCATTGGGTAGCACCAGTAAACCTTATTTTGTGTATATTCACCTAGGTTACATCACCACAGCTCTATTTAAATCTCATTGCTGAAATTATATCTAGCAAATATCATCTCTGGCACTGCTTGTGCTTGTATGTGTTTGTAAATTGAAAACCTGGAGTAGAACAAGTCCATGCATCACAATCTATCATAATCTATTCCCAAAGCTATCACAATCTATCATAATTTATGTGTCCATCTATCATAATTTGATTAGTTCCATAAATTTGTATGACCACAGATTTAGAAAATTTTCAGAGATTTGTATGACCAAAGATACAGTTCACATTTGATTAGTTCCACAAATTTGTATGACCAAATATATATTTCAGATTTGTATAGTTTCAGAGATTTGTATGACCAAAGATACAGTTCAGATTTGAATTGTTTCAGAAATTGGTATGACCAAAGATGCTATTGTATATAAATGGGCTGCTGTAGAACTGTTCTTCATCTTTATAGTGCTGTTGTATAGAAATATGCTGAATTTTCTGCTCTAATTGTTGCTCAAAAAAATTTAGCAAAAAAATGGGGTCCTGGGAGACGCCGCTGCTGCTTGAGGCCCTTGAGAGGCCCTTCGTGTCGTGATGATTTTGCAGGTACCCCGAGAGGCCCTTGAGTTTGCCAGAATGTCAATTAACTTCCGTTCCGGCAAATTCGCGTACTCCATATGTCCTATTTTGAGCAAAGGTCATGCTGAAATTTTCCGTGAATTTTAGCATGACTTTGCTAAAAATCGGACATATGAGGTACTTGCTACTAATGCATGGGCCGGGGTATCTTAGTACTTAATTAAGTAGGATCAACTGCCCCTTTATTCTTGCTGTATTAAACCATAGGTGGCAATAGAGCCAAGTGATTAGTGCCAAGTGATTAGGCCCAACCTAGGGTGCCTCGGCATCGATAAACCCTAAATGATGAAAACTTAACTTGGCTGCCCTGAATGCCTCGGTGTCGATGAGAACCTAAATGATGTACCCTTAGGCTTTTAGGGTGCCTCGGCATCGACAAACCCTAAATGATGAAAGCTTAGGCTTTTAGGGTGCCTCGGTGTCGACAAACCCTAAATGATGAGACCATGATCTTGTTCCTTGACAATAACCAACTTTTTGACCAAACTTTTTTCCTATTTAGAGCGAAACATGGCCCACAATGATGAGGCCGGTGGTTCGGGCGGCAAGAAATTCTGGGAGCTGTCCCAGGATATGTCGTCATCATCATCGGACGACGAAAGTCTCCCGGCGGAGTGCGACTGGTGCCACGACGATCGAGGTCTGTGCGACATGCCTCACCTGGACGATGATCGGCGCTTCAGCATTAAGCTCGAGGAGACCTTCGAAGTTGAAACGATACACAACGACGACAAGTGTTATTTTCATAATTAAGCATGACTTCAACTATTTCAACATGTAATTTTCATCTTTTACAATTCGAGTATAGCTTATCCCATGCCATGCAAGACTCTATTCTTGGAGAGGATGGATTTTGAAGACCATGAAATTTCTGAAACAAAGAAAATTCACCTAAGGACTCATCACGATGTGGACTTTGAAGTAAATCTATATAATTCTGAGAGTGTAACCCATTTTGGTTGCAAAAATTGGGAAGCATTTTGCAAGATGTATGGTTTTGATGAGGGTATGCTTATCACCATGGATCTTGGTAATCCTGACATCAACCAAGACAATATGGACATTTGGGTCCTTGTTGATACGCCTCCAGTTCTACCGCTATGTGAGTTTCTCAAACATAGTTATTAGCTAATTTATATTGTTTATTTCAAAATAGTTGACAGCTTATTTCCATTGACAGCTTATTTTTATTGTTCAAAGAATGTGCGGGAGATGGTAGACAAAACCCACTACACCAATGGCTCCGAATTAACAACTTACAAGGAGAAAAATCATTTGGTCGGATTTTGTACTGACATTGAGAATTACAATATCTACAATCAAACTCCTCAACATTATGGTAAATACGTGCCACTAGTGCATGTGTTCAACTACGGTAACTACCATGGAGATACCCTGGTAAGATTTTTACTATTACGACATCCGTGCATCTTTTGCATACTTCTAAAACTAGTACATCATTGCTAACTATGAAGTTATTACTATGTTTTTCAACAAATAATCCCAGAGAATTGTGTGCCTCATATGATGTATCTGAAAGGTAGTGTTAATGTTTTGAACATACAGCCTGGTCGTCCTACGAATCTCAACTGTCCATACGAGATTTCTGAAAGAAGTGGAGACATGAAAATCAAAGGATGGAAAAAATGTATGGACAGTCGTAAGGAGCTTCTTGGAAGCAAAAGGAAGCGAAGCGCAAGAATTGGAGACAGGATGTTCTCCATTCTCCATAATGGAGAGTCAGGGTCTATATTGTTTTATGCTATTTTAGCTTAAATAGGGTATTTAGGTCCTGCCTAATACTGATGATCATGTGCTAAGAACAATTAAGTAGGGTTGGTTCGAAGACTATCAAGATGATGATCGTATGACTTGTTATGAATAACGAGTAGAAGTTGTATGATGATGATTAGTATTACTTCCGACAAACTCGATACTCGCGGTCTTGAGACTTGTAATGTTTTATCTTTGTTCAGTCTTTTGAATTCGGAGACTAATATGATGAATTGTATTTGGAGACTAATCTTCTATTGTATTCGATGAATCTGATGTTGCTGTGTGCTGCTGTCTATATTCTGTCCAATAATATATTTTGTAACCTGTGCAAAAATCAGAAAAGCAAAAAAAATAAAACCTAATATTCATACTAATGGCGCACCACACAAGACACTAATGGCGCACTGTGATCATCACACTAATGGCGCATTAACTGCTGGTGCGCCATTAGAATGCCAAAGCACATGGGTACATATGGCCCCCTGGGAGGCATTCTAATGGCGCACTGCAGGCTATACTAATGGCGCACTACGTGGTGCGCCATTAGAACACCAGATACTAATGGCGCACCGGTGGTGCGCCATTAGAATTTAATTCTAATGGCGTGATGCTAGTGGCGCACCGATAGTGCGCCATTAGAAGGCAAATTCGGTGCGCCACTAGCATGCCTTTTCCTAGTAGTGAGGGGGTCGCGGAACAAGCTGCCACGTGCAGTTGCGCTGTAAGGCATCGAACTCCTCCTGTATCGCATGGCGATCCCAAAGGGCAGCACGAGCGGAGGTGGGGATGGGTGATGGCGTCGACGTCGAGGCAGTGCACACATACTCGTCGGCAGAGTAGCGCGTACTGGGCCGAAGCACTCCTGCTCGGGCAAGGGTACTCACACCAAGTGACGGGGCAGCAGGGCCGGCGGGTGCCGCAGAGGTAGGGGCCATGGCGGCGGGGGCACCCGGTGCGGCGGCAGGGGCCGCGGTGGTGGGGGCACCCAGTGTGGCGGCAGGGGCCGCGGCGGCAGCGGCGGCGGCAACAGCGTCGGCCGATCCGGCGGCGAAAGAGGCGACGGGCGAAGTTGACATCGAACCCGTCGTAGGCGTGGCGGGCGGGGTGCCGGGCTCAACCTCGTATGAGGGAGACGGGGACCCGGGGGCCCGCTCGGACTCGACCTCGGGGGAGGGTGTCACAAAGCCAGGTGGTGGCGGCATAAGGCGCCGTGCCGGGGGCGCCGCTGGGGGCTGCCGCCACGCATCACTCCATGAAGGGAGCGTGGGGGCCGGCGTCGAAGGGGCCGAAGCCGGAGGATCCTGAAAAGAAAGGGAACACCGTCTCGACAAAGTACACATGCCTCGAGGTGTACACACGATGAGTGACAGGATCATAGCACCGGTAACCTTTGGTATTAGGAGGGTAGCCAAGGAAAACGCATGGGACGAATCGTGGTGCAAGCTTGTGTGGCGTGGTGGACGTGGTGCTAGGATAACAGAGACACCCGAAGATGTAGAGACCATCATAGGACGGTGGTGTGCCGAAGAGAAGGTGGTGAGGGGCGTAGTTCCACCGAGGGCGACACGGACGAATGTTAACTAAGAGAGTGGCGGTAGCGAGGGCATCGGGCCAAAACCGAGCGGGCACGTTAGAGTGAAAGAGTAACGTGCGAACACAGTCATTAAGAGTGCGGACAATGCGATCGGCGCGGCCGTTTGCTGGGAAATGTAAGGGCAAGTCAGATGGAAGATGGTGCCGTGAGAGGTGAGAAGTGTGCGAAGAGCGACGTTGTCAAACTCTTTTCTGTTATCAGTTTGGAGTGCAAGTATGGGGCTGCCGAACTGGATGGTGACATAGGAATAAAAGGCGATGAGTGTGGCTAAAGCATCGGATTTACGACGAAGGGGAAAAGTCCACACATAATGAGAGTAATCATCTAAAATCACCAAGTAGTATAGATAGCCCGTGTTACTCGCAACGGGAGATGTCCAAACATCACTATGAAGTAATTGAAACGGAAAAGAGGAAACTGAAGAAGACGCACTAAAGGGAAGAAGAACGTGCTTGCCTAAGCGACAGGCCTCACAAGAGTGCTCGTCGAGCTTATCACATGAGAAAGAGAAACTCCTAAGGATTTGACGTAAGACAGTGTGGTTGGGGTGACCCAAGCGAGCGTGCCAAAGGTCAACGCCGGCGGCAAGAGCAACGGGTGTGGAGGTGGAGGCGCTGGCGTGCACGGGGTAGAGCTCATCGGGACTGTCACATCGGTGAAGGACCATTCGGGTACGGGCGTCTTTCACAGAAAAGCCGACGCCGTCAAATTCAACAGTAAGTGGGTTCTCACGAGTCAGACGACGAACGGAAACTAGGTTTGTGACTAAATCAGGTGAAACATGAACAGTAGACATAGTGATGGGTGTGGAAGAGGAGGGAAAGCTAGTGCTACCGATATGAGTAATAGGTAAGGAGGAGCCATTGCCGACGGTGATACGAGTGGGTGTGTGAACGGGAGTGAAGGAGGTTAGGTTACCGAGATGAGCTTCCATGTGGCAGTAGCACCTGAGTCCATGTACCAGTCGCCTCCACCGACAGAGCTACTCTGCGGCGGTGCAGAGTTCTGGGCGGCGAGGAGGGTGGGGTCCCATGGCACAGGTACCGACAACGGCGGAAGGCCCCCGTCGGGCAGCGCCGGGACGGGCGGGCCATAACCACCGAGGGGCGGCAGCGCTGGTAGGGCGCCATAGCCGGCGCCGATGAACGCCTGGTGGCCAGCGGGGAGAGCCTACTGATAGTGCGGCGCCCCCCGGCGTCCTGGGCCTGCGGCTGCTGCAGGCGGCGGCGCCCGCCGCCACGCCGGTTGCGTCGGCCCCCGTTCCCTTGCGGGTGCTGTGGGGGAGGACGTGACAGGATTGACGCGGCAGGTGAAGCGGTTCCACCGCAGATAATGAAGTAGCCTGGAGAGTCCATGGAAGACGTCAGAGGCAAAAAGAAGAGGAAGGGGGCAGCGGCAGCGGCGCGTCGAGTTAGGGTTGCGGCGCGACGGGGCGGCAGTGGTGCGGCAGGGGGCGCACTGCGGCGGCAGTAAGTCAGCGCAACGGGTGGGAGCAGAAGCGACGTGGCGGCGTCAGAGGAGGACGCGGCGGCGGGGAGCGGCGGCGGCGGCGTGCGCGGGGCGTGGTGCGGCGGGGACGACGGCGGCGGGGAGCGGCGGCGGCATGCGTGAGGAAGCGCGGCGCGGCGGTGGCAGAGAGCGGCGACTGCGTGCGCGGGGAGGCGCTGCGCGGCGACGGTGGGGAGCAGCGGCGGCGGCGGCTTGCCCTAAGTCAGGACCTTCAAGATGATACCATGTAGACCGGAAATTTTGCAATAGAATAAACATTGTATTGATGAGGTGCTAGTGCACGTATATATAATATAAAGGAAGGCTTCTACTTCAATTATACAAGACTAGAAGATGAGCCATAACTCCAATACACGTTCAATACAAAACACATACTCAACACAAATGAACCATTTGTTTTTATTTGACGTAGAGAGACTGCTTGCCCTTTTTCTTAGGGTAGATGGGCTGCTTGCTTAATACTAGTAAATGTGTATATGCAATGCACATTAATTTAGAAGTATATTAAGTGTATGCGGATATTTAGTACTTCTTTCCGGTCCTTTTTACTCCGCATATTAGATTTGTGTCAAGTCAAACTTAGCAAAGTTTGACCAAATTTATATTAAAAAGTATCAACATCTACGACACCAAATATATATACTATAAAACTACATTTCATAATGAATCTAACAATATAGATTTGATCTTGTGAATGTTGATGCTTTTTTCTATAAGTTTGGTCAAAGTAGATATACTTTCACTTTGGACAAAACTTATATGTAGACTAAAAAGGACAAGGGGAGTAGGATATTATTTATGTGTTATTATGTAATTAGCACTATACTTGACATGAAATTAACTACATGCAGAATGTGTTGAGTGCTCGACATTGAAGCAGTCTAGGTTATTGGATTGACATAATTTGATGGCTAAGATTAATAAAATCTGCCTATTTAGATTTTTTTATATTGGTATAGAAGTATAGATAATAAGTGATAGCAGAGCATCTCCAACTGTTTACGTATCCGTATAATATTGGTGCGGTTTTGTTTAAGGAATCTCATATAATATGGGCAACTTCCTCTCTATCTAGGGGAAGATGACCCTTCCAATAAATCTATCCATAAAACTGCCATGTCAACGCTTCACTGTCATATCCATTGTGCCGTCGCCCAGCCTTCATCATCGTCGACAACCACCGCCTGCCACTGACCATCGCCGCCGTGCCGTCGCCAACCATTGCCGACCACCACGGAGCCCATTGTTGCCGCAGCCAAATACCACTTTTAGGCGAAGTTTGTACAGGAATGGCTAAAGCGCCTTATCTGTGAATCTCCCTTAATTATATGAACACTATGTAAAACCATTTTTACATGAACTTTTTTGATGGAAAATCATTCGAGATGTTATGCTTTTCTAGGGAATCATAGTGACGCTCGAATAATTAAGTTATAGTAATCTCATGCTAATGATGTCAGGTCATCACTCTTACTGTTGCTAATCCTCATCTGATACAAGGCATAAGTAGAATTCAAATTCAAATTAAAGTCCAAATTCAAATTTGTCAAACATGCAAACAAAAATGTTCGAGATGTGGCAAATAATCCCTGGGTATTTGTCATAGTGAACCAACATGTTTATAAAGTGTTTAATTGCTCCTAAGTATTGAAAGCAGTGTCTAAAAACACTATTAAATGCTTTTAAAATTATAAAAATCATTAAACTATTTTATTTAGGAGCAACTGTTAATGTGGTAGTGGTATAATCAATATTACTAATTTAGGTGCTAACCATATGTTTTACAAAACTAAAACAATTTGAAAACTTAAATAAAATAGAAAAGTTTTCAAAAGATAAACAAATGAAAAAGGCAAAATAAAAGGAAAACTCCCATGACTCCCCCTGGGCCTTAGCCCACCCAGCCGGCCCAACGTCCCAGCCATCCCACTCCACCCTCACGGTCTCCTTTCCCTGTTCAACCGACCGCTCGGTCGCGGTCACCACCCGACCAGCTCGCCGGCGTTGTGGGCGAGGGGATAAAATCCCCCGATGCCTCGGGGCCCCCTCGTCTATCCTATCCACTTGCCCCAGGCTCCCCCACTCCTCCTCTCTCTCCCTCTTCCAGATCCATCATGATGAACGCCTCCTGACGCTGCCCGCCGCCGACCGAGCACTCCGGCGCCACCCCGGGCTGCGCCAGGGCATCCAGCAGCTGTGCGGGCCATGGCCTCGTCCTGTCGCCCAACAACAGGAGCCGAGGAGGCTCCACTCTTCGGCTTCGAGCTTGCATGCACGTCGCCCATCGGTGAATCCCCCCGTCTGTGTCGAGCTCTGCCGCTACTAAACTACCGCCGGCCACCATGCGCCGCTCGGTGAGCCACCCGTCGAACCCCCTTCCGTTCTTCTTTTCCACCATAGATGCCTGCTAGCACCGTGTCCGCATCCCACGAGCTCGCGTTCACCGTGTCCTGACCGTGCTCTGCCCCGCATCAGCCTGCGGTGGCCCCGCATGCCTCTCGTCCCGCCCCGTAGCCGCGCCTCCCCCGCTGGCCGAACCCACCCCACGTATCGAGCTTCCCCGGCTGCGCTGGCCTCGCGCCATCGCCGTGCCACACGCCTCCGCCCGCTTCTGCAGCCACAACTGCCGCCTGAGCCCGCCACCATTGCCTCCTGCTGCTCGCTGCCATAGCAACGCGTGCCGCCGTTCGCAGCCCCGCCGTACGTGAACCGCCCTGCGCCGCACCGCTTTCGACCACGCCCCGCTGCTTGCCGCGCTCGTCCACGCCGTCGCTCGCCTTTCCCCGCCCGCCGCCTGCCACGCGCGCGCTGCCCTACGCCAGCGCCGCCCTCCACGGGCCTCGCCCGCTGCTGGCCGCTCATGGTGCCTGCTCGCCCACCACCGCCGCCAGTGCCTACCTCCCACCACCCCAACTGCTGTTGCACGCCGCTCCGCCCTGCCCCTGACCGCTGCGTGCGCAGCCCACCACCGCCTAAGGCCGCCGCTCGCCGCTGCTGGCGGCTGCCGGCGCCTCGCCGCGCCCGGCGGCCTCGCCCCCACTCCCGGGCGGGCTACGCTTCCCCCGGGTTCGCCCCGTCAGGCACCCACACCCACACGCCCGATATACCGCCTGGCTAGGCCACCTGGGCCCATGACAGTAGGGCCTACCCAAAACAGAAATAAAAAAGGGATTTTAAAGTAAAATTAATTAATTAATTAACCTAATTAACTTTGCTTTATTAGTCTAATTACCTAAATTAGTTAACTTAACCCTGTTAAATTAGTTAGGTCGCTGACAGTCGGGTTCCAGTCGTTAGTTTGACCAGTCAACGCTCTATTGACTGCTGACATCATGACGACGTCAGGCTGACATCATAATTCTCTTTTTTTTGAGTTAAAGATACTTCCAAAATATTATTTAAAACTTTAGAAATTCATAGAAATTAATCCGTAACTCAGATGAAAATGTTTTCTACATGAAAGTTACTCAGAAAAGCGAAACAAATCCGAATACGCAGTACATTCGTCTGCCACACGTCCCTAGCATAGCGAACATGCAACCGTCCCACTCCGTTTCACCTGTCCGAAAATGCCAAACTTCGGGAAAATTTCCCGGATGTTATCCCCCTTCACCAATATCGTCTAACACCGCGTTAGGGTACACCTAGCACCGCTTCTTGTCATGTCATGCATCTGTGATAGAGGCGAAGGTGTCCCAATGTTTCGATGAGATAGATATCGTTTTCCGTGGGAGTCGACTTTGACGATCCGACTACGAATGTGCGAAGACGTCGCGCCTTAGCAATCACTAAACCAACTTCCGAGGGTTATTGACCACGCCGGAGCACGATCAACCTGACCACGAGGGTCTATTTCCTGCGAGCAAATGAAGAACAAGCAAGAAACTGAGATTGCAATATGGATATTGCGAATAAAAGAGGAAAGCTTTATTAATGAAGGTGGGGTTCTGTGACATCTTGGTCTGGTCGTTGGACACAAACGAAGTACGCGAAGTTGCAGCTATGGCGAACTATTAATCTAAAAAAAACCCGAAGTCTAAACGACGCCCTAAGGGCTGTATATATGGAGGAAGATGGGGGGGGGGATTTCGTGGCCCTTGGAGGAGGGGTCCGAAACCAACCATAACTCTTATTTCCCCACACATACGGACTCTAAAAATAGCCTATACTTAAGTATTTCGAAAATACATGGGCCTGGCCCAATAATAAGGTGACGCAGCACCTAGAATAGCCTCTACGAAATTTATGAAGTGACATCTTGTATATTTCGTCCAAGGCTTCATGCACTCCTTATGGTGGCTTCAAAGACCTGAAATCATCACTTGTAACTCCGTTCTTGATCCCCTTGCGCATGCCATCATCTCCAAGCTTGGTCTTTCTCCAGTGTTCATCCCTCTTATCCATGCTAGGCCCTTCATTGGTAAGCAAAACAAATGTATCCAATTTAGGCAGCATCATATTCTCATGAACATTAGAGTCATTACCGAAAAACGAAAGTACCTGGTAATTCAATTGGCGTGCGTGAGCTCTAGTAATTGGTCTAGTATGTATAGCAGCAGGGGTTGTGGGTGTAACAATGGTATTGATGTCCTCATCATCCTCCCCTTCTTGAAATGAAGTCGTCCTTGACGGAAGCTCATCTTCCTCACCCAAATAAGGCTTAAAATCTGCAATGTTAAAAGTGGGACAAACCCCAAAATCTGCAGGCAGCTCAAGTTTATATGCATTATCATTTATTTTCTCTAACACCTTAAAAGGACCATCAGCACGTGGCATTAGCTTTGATTTGCGCAAATTAGGGAATCTATCCTTACGCAAATGTAACCAAATAAGATCTCCAGGTGCAAACACAACATGTTTTCTACCCTTATCTCCAACAAGTTTATATTAAGCATTCATACGCTCAATGTTTTCCTTAGTTAACTCATGCATTTTTAAAATCAATTCAGCGCGTTCTTTAGCATCAAAATTAACCTTCTCCGAAGATGGAAGAGGCAACAAATCAATATGTGCACGAGGTAGGAAACCATACACAATTTCAAAAGGGCACATCTTAGTAGTAGAATGCAATGAACGATTATAAGAAAATTTAATATGAGGCAAGCATTCTTCCCACATTTTCTTATTATTCTTCAGAACATCCCTAAGCATAGTAGACAATGTTCTATTGACTACTTCAGTTTGTCCATCAGTTTGGGGGTGACAAGTAGTACTAAAAGCAGTTTAGTCCCCAACTTAGCCCATAAACATCTCCAAAAGTGGCTAAGAAATTTAGTATCACGATCTGAAACAATAGTATTTGGCACACCATGCAAGCGGATAATTTCAAGAAAGAACAAATCAGCAACATTAACAACATCATCGCTTTTATGACATGGTATAAAGTGTGCCATTTTCGAAAATCTATCCACGACAACAAATATGCTATCCCTCCCCTTCTTTGTTCGAGGTAAACCTAAAACAAAGTCCATAGATATATCCTCCCAAGGAACACTAGGTACAGGCAAAGGCATATATAAACCATAAGGATTGAGTCATGACTTAGCTTTTTGACATGTCATGCAGCGAGCAATAAAACGCTCAACATCCCGTCTCATCTTTGGCCAAAAGAAATGTGTAGCAAGTATGTCCTCCGTCTTCTTCACGCCAAAGTGTCCCATTAATCCTCCTCCATGCGCCTCCTGCAACAACAAAAGATGAACGGAGCTAGCTGGAATGCATAGCTTGTTAGCATGGAACACAAATCCATCATTAACGACAAACTTGTTCCACATTCTTCCTTCTTTACAATTCTGTATTACATCTTCAAAATCAACATCATGCACATATTGATCTTTGATGGTGTCCAAACCAAATATTTTGAAGTCAAGTTGTGAAAGCATAGTATAGCGACGAGACAAAGCATCAGCAATAACATTTTCTTTACCCTTCTTGTGTTTAATGACATAAGGGAAAGTCTCAATGAATTCAACCCATTTAGCATGTCTATGATTCAGTTTAGCTTGACTTTTGATATGTTTCAATGATTCATGATCAAAATGTATAACAAATTCTTTGGGCCATAAATAATGTTGCCATGTTTCTAAAGTCTGAGCAAGAGCATACAATTCTTTATCATAAGTAGAATAATTCAGACTAGGCCCACTCAATTTTTCAGAAAAGTATGCAACAGGTTTGCCATCTTGTAATAACACATCTCCTAATCCAATTCCACTAGCATCACATTCAAGCTGAAAAGTCTTATTAAAATCAGGAAGTTGGAGTAAAGGAGCATGTGTCAACTTATCTTTCAATACCATGAAGGCTTCTTCCTGTGCGGTACCCCAAACAAATGGTACATCCTTCTTTGTAAGCTCATTGAGAGGTGCAGCAATGGTGCTGAAATCTCTCACAAAACGCCTATAAAATCCAGCGAGGCCAAGAAAACTCATCACTTGTGTGACCGTTTTGGGCTGCGGCCAACTCTCAATAGCTTCAATCTTGGCTTTATCAACTTCAATTCCCTGTGGAGTAACAACATAGACAAGAAAAGATACTCGGTCGGTGCACTTCCCAAGGTTACCAAACAAACGTGCATCACGTAGAGCAATAAAAACAACACATAAATGTTCCAAATGTTCCTCCAAACAGTTGCTATAAATCAGTATATCATCAAAATAGACTACCACAAATCGTCCAATGAAAGCACGTAAAACTTCGTTCATTAGTCTGATGAAAGTACTAGGTGCATTAGTTAACCCAAAAGGCATGACTAACCACTCATATAAACCGAACTTAGTTTTAAATGCTGTTTCCATTCATCTCCCAATTTCATACGAATTTGATGGTATCCACTACGCAAATCAACTTTGGAGAAAATTGTAGAACCACTCAATTCATCAAACATATCATCTAGCCTAGGAATAGGATGACGATAACGAATAGTAATATTATTAATGCCTCTACAATCAAGACACATACGCGATGTACCATCCTTTTTAGGCACTAGTATAATAGGAACATCACAAGGACTAAGAGATTCGTATGTAACCTTTGTCGAGTAGCTCCTGTACTTGATGCATAATTTCCTTCGTCTCCTCTGGATTGGTATGGTATGGTGCACGGTTGGGTAGCGATGCACCGGGAATTAAGTCAATTTGATGCTCAATCCCTCGAATAGGTGGTAATCCCGGTGGCACGTCTTGTGGGAAGACGTCAGCGAACTCTTGCAAAATGTTAGTGACAACAGGGGGCAAAGAGGAAGGCATGTCCTCGAATGAAAATAATACCTCTTTGCACACAAAAGCATAGCAAACAGATTTGCTGAAATTTATCTCATCAATATCAGATTTTGTGGCAAGTAAATATGGACTTTTCAATTTAATTTCAGAAGCAACACTAGATGGTTTATTATTAGATTTCGTTTGTTGCTCAAATTCTTTTGCCACAATTTGATTTTCACTCTTGTTTTTTCTCCTGTTTTGCTTTATTAGCTCTATTAATATCATCTTTCAAAATGGATTCAGGAGTCATAGGAAGCAAAGTAATACGGCTATCCTTATGAACAAGAGTATACTGATTATTTCTACCATGGTGTACAGAATTTTTATCAAATTGCCATGGTCTACCAAGTAATATGGAACATGCTTGCATGGGTACCACATCACAATCAACACAATCAGCATATGTAGAGATACTAAAATGCACACGAACAGTACGTGTTACCTTAACCTTGCCGCTGTTGTTGAACCATTGGATGTAGTAAGGATGTGGATGCGGTCTTGTGATGAGAGATAGCTTCTCCACTGTCGGTGTCAAAACTGGTGGATCTCGGGTAGGGGGTCCCGAACTGTGTGTCTAAGGCGGATGGTAACAAGAGGCAGGGGACACGATGTTTACCCAGGTTCAGGCCCTCTTGAAGGAGGTAATACCCTACGTCCTGCTTGATTGTTCTTGATGATATGAGTATTACAAGAGTTGATCTACCACGAGATCGTAGAGGCTAAACCCTAGAAGCTAGCCTATGGTATGATTGTCTCTTGTCCTATGGACTAAACCCTCTGGTTTATATAGACATCAGAGGGGGGTAGGGTTACACAGAGTCGGTTACAAGGGAGGAGATCTACACATCCGTATTGCCTAGCTTTCCTTCCACGCCAAGGAAAGTCCCATCCAGACACGGGACGAAGTCTTCAATCTTGTATCTTCATAGCCCAACAGTCCGGCTGTCCGGAGACCCCCTAATCCAGGACTCCCTCAGTAGCCCTTGAACCAGGCTTCAATGACGATGAGTCCGACACGCAGTTTTGTCTTCGGCATTGCAAGGCGGGTTCCTCCTCCGAATACTCCATGGAAGATTTTGAACACAAGGATAGTGTCCGGCCCTGCAAAATAATTTCCACATACCACCGTAGAGAGAATAATATTTTCACAAATCTAATCTGCTGACGTGTTTTGACAGCACGACGTTACGTCATGGCCCGGTCATTATTCGAACCGTTTTCTCAACCAGCACCGCACATATCGCGAGGCGGTTTTCTTGATACGTCTTGTCGAAGCAGAGATCGTGTCCCCCTTATTACAGGATTCTCATCAATACGGACATGGGTAACCCACTCGTGCCCGTTGGTATGACTCCTTGATTTTAGGCGAGTCCAGAACAGCAGCGAGGAGGACGCTTGACATTCACTCTTTTTATAAAGAGGCCAAGACCTATCCCTTTTTCCTCTCACGCTCAATCGAATCCTTCCCCCACCTCGAGTTCTAACACCCAGGCTCAGGTCAGGCGCTTCGGACCTTCAACCATGTCTAGATCCAACCTCCAAGGTTGGTGGATGCCTTCCTCGGTCACAGAGGAGGACATCAAGAAGCTGAGAGAGGCCAGATATCTGACCGCCGAAATTTCGCATAGGCTGCCCGCTCGAGGGCAGGTCATCTCCACTCCCGAACCCAACGAGAGTGTTGTCTTCATCTCTCACTTCTTCCGAGGATTAGGCCTCGCTCTGGATCCCTTTGTTAGGGGACTCATGTTCTATTATGGGCTGGATTTCCACGATCTGGCCCTGGATTCCCTCCTTCACATCTCGTCGTTCATCGTCGTGTGTGAGGCCTTCCTCCGCATTACCCCTCACTTCGACCTGTGGCTCAAGACCATCAATGTTAAGCCGAAGATGATCGAGGGGCGGCACATAGAGTGCGGAGGTGCCGTAATAAGCAAAAGCGCTGATGCTTCATGGCCAGAGGGTTCCTTCCCAGAGGTGTCTAGTTTGTGGCAGTGGGAGTGGTTTTATATCACAGCTCCCCGAAGGTGCCAAGTGGGCAGCCGTCCCTGTCTTTCGCTCAGGCCCCCCACCACAACTGACGTCATGGATCAGCGAGGGGCTAAACTGGGGGTCCAGTAAAGGATGTGCCGATATTGCAGAGCCGCATCCAAGATCTCATTGAGAGAGACATCAACCTGGTCACGGTGATGCAGGTCATGCTAGTTCGTCAGGTCCCGCCTTACAAATGTAGACCTCTCCGTTTGTGGGAGTTCAACCCAGAGGGACCATGAATCATTCAGCACTTCCTCGGCATGACGCTCGAGGAGATGTACAAGTTGTTCTTTGGACCACAAATAAAGTGTCCGAACACCACCGAGGATGCGGGTCTGAGCTGTAATTGCCCGGATACCCAAGTAAGTAATTCCATGGCCGAACACGCTGTTTCTGTTATTTATCATAACATCATTCTGAAAAGTCGCTCTTTGACTAGGACTGGATAACAAAGGAGAAGATGATCAGGTGTCCGGCCCCCCTTCCCGAGGGCTTGACAAATCCAGTACTAGACAGAATGCTGGAGCCGGCGCCTTATCAGGTGCCCTCGAAGGAAGACAAAGGGGGGAATAAAGAGGCCGAAAGCGAGCCTCACTCATTACTCATCCCAACCGAGGGAATGAGCGCCTCCACGAAGGAGGATAACCAGGGAGAAGAATCTGACATTCCCTCTCCCCGAGGAAGGAAGAGGACCACCTCTGAAGATCCGGAAATAGAGGTTTCCAAACAAGGGAAGAAATCTTCGCCAGAGGGTCCTGCCCCGAGGGGTACCCTTGCCGCACAGTGTCCGCAAGGGAATCAGCCCTCTACCGAGCTGTAAGTAATCGAAAAGTACTTAGTAGTGAAAATATCCTACCTTACTTCTGAAGACAATGACCGAAGCTTATATCTTGTAGTTTGGATCGTAGCCCTTCTCGACAGAGTTCGTCTTCGGGGGATCTTCTTCCAGAGATGATGGAGAGCGAAACACCTCCCCCTGCCACCCCGCCTCATGAGGCGGGCGACCCTGAAGTGTCGTCGAGGAGTGTTTCTCCTGATCCGCTAAGGCCAGCGGGTAATCCCTTGGCCACCCGGATTCCTCAGTATTCGGCTCCTAAAGAGAGCAACAGAAAGAGTCCGGAACCGTATAGTGTACGGTCGGTCGTACTAAAGGATCTTCTGGAGCAAGCGGCCATCTCAGAAGCGCATCGTACGCTAATGAGTACGATAGTTGAAAGAATTTCATCCGCTAAAAGCGGATTGCATGAAGCTTTTATGAGTCTGCCGAAAGGCTTTGAGGTACGTGAAATAGTGTATGTTTTTTACGGTACCGCACACGTTAGGTGTGCCCTATGCAATTAGTAGCCCCTGAGACTCTGGTTGTCGTCGAAAACGGCGGCAAACAGAGGATCATAGTCCCAGGTAATAACTAGACCGCCTTTATGTGCAGGTGGCTGAAGCTCCAGTGGCTAGCCGGACTGATGGGTTTGCCGAGCTAAAGCGGCAACTTGATGCGGCAGATGCCTACATCGTGCTTGTTAACAAGCGGCTTGACGAGGCACAAGGTAAGTGATTTCTCCGGTGATCAACGCATAATAAGAGGAGCATGATGCCAGTATCTTTAATATGTTGTGACTGCAGATGGAGCTGCCACCATGGAGACCCTTCGGGCAGAGCTTGCCCGAGCCAATGAACAAGCAAGGAATAGCGATCGGCCACTCTAAAGGCGGTCGAAGAGCTGAGGGCCGAACAGTCCGTGCATCGCCAGAGTAAGGAAAGGATAGCCAAGATGGCCATTGAGTTAAAAGATGCCGCTGACCGTTACCAGTTTCTTGAAAAAGAAAGCCGAGCGCGGGCGACGGACCTGGAAAAGGCCATGGTAGCAGCCAAGGAAGCCCGCTCTAAAATCAGAGCGACGAAGGAAGAGCTGCATCAAGCTGCGGATATCGTGGCTGGGAAGCCCTTCTTGTTGCGGACTAAGTTCGGAGATCCGAAGTATGCTCCGCTAGATCAACTATGGAGTTCTGCGGACGCCTACGTGGATTTGGCGGCAAGTGCTGGTGACGCGGCCGAGTACTTCAAGGATCAAAGAGATCGTGAAGTGGAAAAGTTGTTCTGGTCACAATTCCATGCTCCAGTGCGTCCGAGTGGGCCGAGCTCCATAGGTTGTCCGGACTCGCCATGAGGTCCGTTGTGGATCATCTGTGGCCGGGAGGGCCAAGGCCGAATAGTTACTTTAGTTTAGTGCAACAATTCCTTGGTGCTGTGCCGCACATCGATGCTATGAAGAGGTCGGCTTGCATAGAGGGTGCGCAGATGGCCTTTGCCCGTGTCAAGACATACTGGGCAGAGATGGAGGCCACCACTGTTGCAACACAGGGTTCAACCATGGGCCGAGTGGCTGCCGAGCACTACTTTGAAGAAGTCCTTGAAGGCGCTTGTTCGATAGAGGCTCAGTGCTCGAAGAATATCATGTTCTAGTGACATGTACTCCCATTGTAAGAACAATGTTTTATTGAGTTATCAAGGCTGTGTTTATACTTTTACCTGAAAGTATTATGATGCCTCCTGTCCGGCCGTTTATGTATATATGTATATAACCTGAAAGTTTGGAGTCATCGGCTTCCGCCCCCACGTATATAATGCGGAGGTGTTCGCAAAAAACGTGTATTCACACTTGATCCAACGTCTTGGTCCATTAAGGAGGTGGTAGCGCAGCGAACAAGGCAATCAGACTATATTGCTTTAACACTTTCACTTAGCCATAGGAGTTTGACAGTGGGGCTACTATATATCCCCTGGTACTTCTGCGCTCATCCGAATACGGGGCGCGTACGTACATGACCGGGAAACGGCCCTTCGTTAATGCGAAGGAATCCCGAAGATTCCATTGAGTCATCGAGTGGTTGACCAGTCTCGCGCTATATCATGACAGTCAATTTTCGGCTTTCTCTATTGAGGTGCTCATCCGGATGAACCAGGACACAATCGCAATAGTTCTCCCAGTGCTACCTTAGCCGATATAACGGAACGTAAGGTACCAAAACATGGAAGCCGGGCAAACCCAACATTTGACCAAAGACATGATTCGGAGCTGATGCATATAAGGCAAAACTCGCGACGCCGAACACTCCCTAAGGTATTCAGTCTTTATAACATATGCCGGTCTGAACAATGCCCTTAATAATAAACCCCGGGTGTCCAGGTACGTGCAATATCCTGACGTGGCCAGATGCCAATACGTCGGCATCCTTCTTGGTTGTATTGAGTATCCGAAGGATGTGAACAACAAGAGACAGTAAAAAAGGTTTACGCAGGGTCTTAATTTAAAAAGAAACCTTTGAGCGGGTCCCTGCTGCACGTCTGCGCCTGTGTCTCCGTTGTGCCGTGTCCTGGACGGGTATAGCACGATTGTCATCTGTAAAAGAGAAGAACTTAGGTGAAAGTTGCCGTGCCAAAAAATTGGTTATTATCAATAAACTATTAAAATTCAAGATAAGTCAAGTTGAGCCGGACTAGCCCTGATTACACGCGGGAAGCCCCTGGTACCGTCTAGGAGGGCTTGATCATCAAACCAATCTCATGTATATGTAGTGGTGCACTGGACTCGTCTAACCATGTCCGTGGTCTTGACGACCTGTCATTTTTTCTTGTTGGTGAGGCCGTCTAGTGCTCGGCGGCTAAAGCCGCCACACATTCTTCCATGCGTAGAGCACGCTCAGTATTTCCGCTAATTGTGATGGTGCCACGTGGACCAGGCATCTTAAGCTTGAGAGTAGCGTAATGCAGGATTGCGTTAAAACGAGCGAAAGCCGCTCTTCCGAGTAGTGCCTGATAGCCACTTCGGAATAGAGCGATGTAGAAAGTTAACCTTTCGCTTCGGAAGTTGTCGGAAGAACCGAATACAACCTCTAGTAATAGAGAGCCCGTGCAGCGGGCCTCTAGGCCTGGTATTACTCCGTTGAAGGTAGTGGTACGGTGGCTTCAATACTAGAAAAATGCTTATACATAGAAGTTTACTAGTAGTGTTTGTTTGGGAGGTCGACACAGGGGTGGGGGTGAGGTCGCGAGAGTTCTTTTTTGAGGAATTCACGAGAGTTCGGTGGTGCGAGTGGATCGGGGTAGTAGTAGCGTGGGGTGTCTCACCTGCGCCATAGCTTTTCACTTAGACTAGCCATAGTGGGGTAATTTAGGTAGTAACTTAACATATCTTAAGACAATTTTGTTTATGTGGCAAATATTTAATGAAGAAAGAGGTGTTTGGAGTAACATAATATATTACTGTAACATAGCGCTTCCTGAGGCAAAATGAGTCTATAAAACAATAAATGAAACAAACTATGACACTACTATTAAGATACTTTGCACTATGAGGGTAGTAACTTAGACTAGTGTCATACATATGACACTAGTCTAAGTTACTCCCCACTATAACCAGCCTTAGTAATAGCGCAGGTTTTATCACATGCGCTACTATTACATCCTGTCTACGAGAGATATTTACTAATAGCGTACCAAAAAAAACAACGCTACTATGTATGACACTAGTCTAAGTTACTACCCTCATAGTGCAAAGTATCTTAATAGTAGTGTCATAGTTTGTTTCATTTATTGTTTTATAGACTCATTTTGCCTCAGGAAGCGCTATGTTACAGTAATATATTATGTTACTCCAAACACCTCTTTCTTCATTAAATATTTGTCACATAAACAAAATTGTCTTAAAATATGTTAAGTTACTATCTAAATTACCCCACTATGGCTAGTCTAGGTGAAAAGCTATGGCGCACGTGAGACACCCCACGCTACTACTACCCCGATCCACTCGCACCACCGAACTCTCGTGAATTCCTCAAAAAAGAACTCTCGCGACCTCACCCCCACCCCTGTGTCGACCTCCTCTCCCCCACGATCTCCTCCCCGCCGCCACCACCCACGCCCGCCAGTTCCTCGCCGGCCACGCTCCTCCGCCGGGCGCTCCAGCTCCGCCGCGCCATCCCCTCTCCAGCTTCCTCGCGCGCGATCCTCTCCGCGGCCTCCAGCCGCCTCCTCTCCGTCACCGCCTCCACCGAGCAGAACACCGCCGACACCGCCATCGACCTCTCCAACGAAGAGAGCCGCCGCCGCCTCGTCAACAGGTGCGTCTCCTCCATTACCCCTTCGAGTCTTCAGCCTCTGGGCCAGCAAGAACGGTTTGTTGATTGTGAGGCCGCGTACACCTGCGTGCGCGCAGTATGATGTACAGGAGCAAGCAGAGGGGCTTCCTGGAGCTCGGGACCTGCGTGGAGCAGGACGTCCGCTCCATGGACGAGGCCAACATCCGCTCCCTGCTCCAGATCCTCGACCTCGTGAGCTATCCTGCCCTGCCCCTGCCCCTCCCCTCCCCCTTTTTATTGACTGATCTAGCTACTCATCTGATTGTTTTTCTGTCTTACTATGGTATCTGTAACATACTTCAGACTAAAAAATTCAGCTAGTAGGGATACTCTTGGTTTCTTTGTCCTGGATTTATCACTTCAGCCTGTGTGTGTCACGCTTGACCCAGTCAAATTGGTCCCGAACCACCCCCCACCAGTTTATCTGTAATGTACTGGAAAGTTTGTTAATGGGAATGTTCAGTGTTATGTGGTGTATGCTGCAAGTATCGGATTTAGTTTGATGTCCATCAGTCGCTTCGCAAGAATTGACTAGACAAACACCTATATTACATCTCATGTTCAGGGTTTAGTGTCAGAGATCTTGCCTGTGTTACAGCCAATCATTCTCGAAAGCACATGCGTATTAACAATGGTGTTCCTCTATAGTGCTAGCTATCTGATTTTGCTGTAAATCGTCGCATAACCTAGTCGTGTTAGATTTGTCCATCCCTTATGATAACAGTATGTAGAATCACCAGCTGAACGTGAAGGCCCCTGCAACGTGCTGCTGTTTTTTCTTGGAGTTCTTGGAGTCTCTGGAGTGTGTTCTTGAGCTTTTTGGCCTTTTGGGAACTGCTGGACACTACAACGCCACGGCCACAACAGAGCGAGCTGCACGAATCGATTCACCACAGTGAGGCATAGACCGAAACCTAGCTTGCTTCGCCAATTCGTGGCGGCGGGGACGGCGACCGGCGTGGGGCCGTGGGCGCGTGTCGACTGGCGCTGCTGCTGCGCCGCTGGCGGGTGGCTGGTCGGGCGGTCGGCGGTCATCCTCACATCCTGTTGGAGGCTTGGAGCTCTCGCCTCTGACTCGAGGTCTGAGCCTCTCGGCCTCTCGCCTCTTTATGTTGATAACCGGAGTAGTCCTAGTGTAAATTGAGCTAGCTCTAGTGTTAATGTGTATGTATATTACTCGTTGCTCTTGTTGCGCTGTCAGGTGAAAGCAGTTCTCCTGTAATCCCGAGTTTCATTCATATGGTTCTGAACTTCTGATATTAGCATATACGCTTTCTTCTGAACTGGGTGGATGTTGGTTGGCATATAGTATGAGTAGTTCTTATCTTCCTTTTTAAATTCCTTTGAAGTGGTGCTTGGTACTGACTAATGATGATACTAGTTATTTGCTACTGCTCCTAATGCTCTAGTAGAAGAGGCTGCTGAAGGGCACACTCAAGAACATGGGACTGCTTCAGAACAAGAAGCATGTGCAAGTCTGGTGTAGACAAACAAGGTAGTAACCATGTATTGTTATGACCGGCCAGGTCTATGGCCGCCGCAGGCCCAACAGGCAGGCTTAGGCCCGCAAGTTATCTTAGTTTTATTCAGATTAGGCAAGTTATCTCAGGATTGATTCTTCTACAAGTTATCTAGGATATAAATATAGATTGTAAGACTCTTTTGGATGCAAGCAATAAAGACTATTATTATCTTTTGTTGCCCGGCTCCTAGAGGAGCCGGAAACCCTAGCCGCCGCCGCCCTCAACCCTAGCCACGACGGCGCCCTGCCGCCGGCGCGCCCGCTCCTCGCCGCGCCCACTTCCTCCTTGCCCCTACAACCTACGCAGTAGAGCCGGTAGGAACCCTAGTCCTACCAATTTGGTATTCAGAGACCACGTTGCGATCATGTCGATGCCGCCATCACCGCCGCCGCTGCCCGTCGGCACCACCGCGCCCATGACGACGGCGCCAAGCATCACCGCGCCGACCGCATCCGCCGGGACCTCGCTGCCGTGTCCCGTCTCCTCCTCGGCACCACCTGCACCGGCGTCTCCGGGCGCATCTCCACCATCGCCGCTGGCCGCCTTGTCTCCGGAGCAACTCGCCGCCATGCTACATCACCTCGTCACCGCCGTCCACGGGCTTCAGCTCCACCAGCAATATGGGGCCGGGGCCTATGCTCAACCGCCGTCGGCCCCGATCGCCGCCCCTGGTCTTCTCCTACAGCAGCAGCCGCAGTACGGGGGCGGGGCGAGCCCCTTCGCGCCACCACCAGGACTGTACCAGGGCGCGGCCGCGTACGGCGGGCCCCCGTTCGGGCCGATCCAGGCGGGATTGGCATCCGGGCCAACGCCGGCCGCGGCGCCCCTCTGGCCTTTGCCGCCGGCCACCTCGGCCGCCTCCTGGCTGCAGCAGCCACCGCCCACCGTCTGGCCGGTTCAGCAGACGCCGTTCCCCGCATGGCCGGCCCAGCAGTCGCCGCCGACGGCGTCCCAGGGCCTGCGTCCACCGCCGTTCTCCGCGCCCTCATCAGCCGGGACCACCTCGGGCGCGGCCTCGACTACCGGGTTACCGATCCATCAGGTCCGGTTTCCCCCGTCCCCGTCCCCCCTGCCAGCATGGGCGACGGGGTCTTCGCCTTCACCGGTCTACACCACGACCCCGGTTGAGCCGACTCCGTTTTCGCAGTTCGGCGGGCCATCCGGCCCCGCCGGCCAGTACCCGGACTACTCCGATCAGGCACCTCCGGCTTCACTCTTCCGAGCCCCCGCGCCTGCTCAGCACGGCGGGCCGCAGCAGACACCGCCGCGGTTCGCCAAACTCGACTTCGCCACCTACGAGGGCAGGAGGACCCCCTCAACTGGCTCAACCAGTGCGAACAGTTCTTTCGAGGGCAGCGGACGCTCGCTTCAGATCGTACCTGGCTCGCGTCCTATCATCTTCGAGGCGCAGCACAGACCTGGTACTACGCCCTCGAGCAGGACGAGGGCGGCATGCCACCGTGGGAGCGCTTCCGGGAGCTCTGTCTTCTCCGTTTTGGGCCTCCTATCCGCGGGAGCCGACTGGCGGCCCTCGGCCGTTTACCATTCACATCTACGGTGCAGGACTACGCCGATCGCTTCCAGGCCCTGGCATGCCACGCGCCGGGCGTCTCCGCGACCCAGCGCGCCGAGCTCTTTGTGGGCGGTCTGCCGGACCATATCCGCGTGGACGTCGAGCTCCGGGATCCCCCCGATCTCCAGACGGCCATGTACTATGCCCGGGCCTTCGAGCAGCGGGCCCAGGCACTGCAGCCGCCACTCGGACGGAGTGGCCGCCAGCCCAGTCGGCCAGCACCGACTTCCTCAGCCCTGGGTCGGCCTCTCCCATCCGCGACGGCCACATCCCCGGCTGCCACACGGCCCTTCCATCGGCTGTCACCGGCCGAGCAGCAGGAGCGTCGCCGTTAGGGTCTCTGCTTCAACTGCGATGAGCCCTATACGCCGACCCATGTCTGCCCCCGCCTCTTTTATTTAGAGACGGTCGACTACACCGAGGAGAACGACTCGCCCGACCCGTTACATCCGCCTGCGGCGCCCGAGGACGCGGCCGCGGATTCCGCAGCGACGGCGTGTGTCGTCTCCCTTCACGCCCTGGCCGGCATCCGGGGCGAGCAGACCATGCTGCTGCCGGTGACGATCCATGGCGAGCGCCTGGTGGCCCTGCTAGATACGGGCTCCACACACAACTTTCTGCCCGAATCGACCATGTGTCGGCTAGCCCTCCCGACGACGGGCGGGGAGCGCCTGCGGATCACAGTGGCGAACGGTGATCGCCTCCGGTGCCATGGGCTAGCCCGCGACGTTCCCATCTCCATCGGCGGCGAACACTTTTCCATCACTTGTGCAGGGATCGATCTCGGCTGCTTCGACTTCATCCTCGGGGTGGACTTTCTCCGGACCCTCGGCCCCATCCTATGGGATTTCGACGCACTCATGATGACATTCTGGCGGCAGGGCCGCCGCATCCGGTGGGAGGGCATTGGGGGCGCCGCGGCTGCCGTGCCACATCTCCAGCTGGCTGCCGCGTCCTCGGAGGCTGAGCACCCCCTGTTGGATTCTCTTCTGGAGCAGCACAGCGACCTCTTCGACGCTCCGCGGGGTCTTCCGCCTGCCCGGGTGTACGACCATCATATTCACCTCGTACCAGGCTCCACTCCGGTGGCGGTACGACCCTACCGCTACCCCCAGCTGCAGAAGGATGAGTTGGAGCGCCAGTGTGCCCTGATGCTCGCCGCAGGCATCATCCGGATCTCCACGTCACCCTTCACGGCGCCGGTGCTTCTCGTCCGTAAGTCCGACGGCACATGGCGCTTCTGCATCGACTACCGCGCCCTCAACGCACTCACGCTCAAGGACAAGTTCCCTATATCGGTGGTCGACGAGCTCTTGGATGAGCTCCATGGGGCACGCTTCTTCACCAAGCTCGATCTTCGGTCGGGCTATCATCAGGTGCGCATGCATCCGGACGACATCGCCAAGACGGCGTTTCGCACCCACCATGGCCACTTCGAGTTCTTGGTGATGCCTTTCGGCCTCGCCAACGCCCCGGCGACTTTCCAAGCCCTGATGAACGACGTCCTTCGACCCTACTTACGGCGGTTTGTGCTTGTTTTCTTTGATGACATTCTTATCTACAGCGCCACCTGGGCCGAACATCTCCAGCACGTTGCCATCGTCTTCAACGAGCTTCGGGCGCACCACCTCCACCTTAAGCGCTCAAAGTGCTCGTTCGGGACACCTACCGTCGCCTACCTCGGCCATGTCATCTCGGCCGACGGAGTGGCTATGGACGCCGATAAGGTGGCGGCCGTCTTCGCCTGGCCGACGCCTTACTCACCGCGGGCTCTTCGCGGGTTCCTTGGACTCGCTGGCTACTACCGGAAATTTATCCGGGAGTTCGGACTCATCGCGGCGCCCCTCATGCGGTTGCTTCGCCGCGACGCCCCTCATGCGGTTGCTTCGCCGCGACGCCTTCGCCTAGGACGCTGAGGCGACGACGGCATTCGAGGCCCTCAAGGGGGCCCTCACGACGGGCCCCGTCCTCCAGATGCCCGACTTCGACCGTCCGTTCGTGGTGGACTGTGACGCCTCGGGCGCCGGGTTTGGCGCCGTACTTCATCAGGGCGATGGGCCCCTCGCCTTCTTCAGCCGGCCTTTCGCTTCGCGCCATCTTAAGTTGGCCGCTTACGAGCGGGAGCTCATTGGCCTCGTCCAGGCCGTGCGTCATTGGCGGCCATACTTGTGGGGGCGGACCTTCCACATTCGCACGGACCACTACAGCCTGAAGTTCTTGCTGGATCAACGGCTGTCGACCGTACCGCAGCACCAGTGGATCAGCAAGCTCTTCGGCTTCGACTTCTCCGTCGAGTATCGGCCGGGCCGTCTTAACACCGTGGCCGACACGCTATCCCGTCGCGATTCCGACCTCGCGCCAACCGCCGACGCGTCCGCCGGGACGGCCCTGTGCATCCGCTCCGGGCCATCGTTCGGTCTCTTCACTGACATTCGACGCGCCACTGCGACGGCCGATGACGCCGCACTTCTTCAGCAGCAACTCGCAGTCGGCGACTTGGAGGAGCCCTGGCGCTTCTCTGACGGACTGCTCCTGCATGGACGCCGGATCTTTGTTCCGGCGCATGATGATCTCCGTCACCAGGTGTTGCAGCTCGCTCATTCGGCGGGCCATGAGGGTGTGCAGAAAACCCTCCATCGTCTTCGCGCCGACTTCTACATCCCTGGCGATCGTGCCCTGGTCCGCGACTGGGTTCGGTCTTGTCAGACTTGCCAGCGCAACAAGACAGAGACCCTGAGACCGGCGGGGCTCCTTCAGCCCTTGGAGGTGCCGTCTCAGGTTTGGGCGGATATCTCCTTGGACTTCATCGAGGGCCTTCCCAAGGTAGGGGGCAAGTCAGTCATCCTCACGGTGGTCGATCGCTTCTCTAAGTACGCCCACTTCATCGCGTTGGGCCATCCGTACACAGCGGCATCCGTGGCCCGGGCTTTCTTCGACGGCATAGTCCGTCTACACGGGTTCCCGACGTCGATCGTCAGTGATCGGGACCCAGTCTTCACGGGCCATGTCTGGCGCGACCTCTTCAGGATGGCGGGTGTCCAGCTCCGCCTGAGTACGGCGTTCCATCCTCAGACGGACTTTCAGTCTGAGGTGGTTAACAAGGTCATTGCCATGTATTTGCGTTGTGTGACAGGTGATCGACCTCGCGCTTGGGTGGACTGGCTATCTTGGGCGGAGTACTGCTACAACACTTCTTATCACTCTGCCCTGCGCGCGACGCCATTTGAGGTGGTCTATGGTCGACCACCCCCGCCTATACTTCCGGTCGACCCGGAGACGGCTCGGACAGCAGTAGCGGGTGACCTTATCCGCACCCGTGATGAGATGCTGGCTGAGGTCAGTCAGCGTCTCCTTCAGGCCCAGCAGACGGCCAAGCACTACTACGACGATCATCATCGCGAGGCGGAGTTCGCACTGGGTGACTGGGTGTGGCTGCGTCTTCTCCACCGCTCTACGCAGTCACTGGACCCGCGCGCAAAGCGCAAGCTTGGCCCTCGCTACGCCGGGCCCTTCCCTGTCGTGGAGCGCATTGGGAAGGTGGCCTATCGTCTTCAGCTTCCAGCCCGCGCCCGCATCCACGACGTGTTCCATGTGGGGCTGCTCAAACCTTTCCGAGGCGAGCCACCGGCGGCTCCTCCGACGCTTTCTCCAACCGCCGATGGTCGCATTCTTCCAGAGCCAGCAAAGGTGTTGCAGGCTCAGCTCCGTCGTGGCGTCTGGTTCATCCTAATTCAGTGGGCGGGCCTTCCGGAGGAGGAGGCGACTTGGGAGCAGCGTGCGGATTTCCGTCAACACTATCCAGACTTTCAGCTCGAGGACGAGCTGTTTGCGCAGGCGGGGAGAGATGTTATGACCGGCCAGGTCTATGGCCGCCGCAGGCCCAACAGGCAGGCTTAGGCCCGTAAGTTATCTTAGTTTTATCCAGATTAGGCAAGTTATCTCAGGATTGATTCTTCTACAAGTTATCTAGGATATAAATATAGATTGTAAGACTCTTTTGGATGCAAGCAATAAAGACTATTATTATCTTTTGTTGCCCGGCTCCTAGAGGAGCCGGAAACCCTAGCCGCCGCAGCCTAGCCGCCACCGCCCTCAACCCTAGACGCGACGGCGCCCTGCCGCCGGCGCGCCCGCTCCTCGCCGCGCCCACTTCCTCCTTGCCCCTACAACCTACACAGTAGAGCCGGTAGGAACGCTACTCCTACCATGTATGTTTTCGACATTTTCATAGTTATTACAATATGTGAATTTGCAATGCTTGCATTACACTTAAATTGTGAGCTTTGTGCAGAATATTTTTTAGTGGCACCCCCCATAGTGTAATCCTAGACACGCCACTGTACAGTGTGATTTGACATGCCGCCTGAAAGTACTAGTTGTGAATATTGGATATCTGTAGCATTACATTTTGAACCTAATTTTGGTCTGCTAACTCTACTTGCTTTTCCATGTTAATCAGAATGTGGTGAATTTTTGTAATAAAAAACATGTCACTCCTTGAGTGACAGCTTTTATGGGGCGTAGGAAAGAATGACTTTAAAGAAAATGTACTTTGTGGATGTTCTATATTTCTCGGTTTTGAAGAAGCAGAAAATGAAGAAGTAAGTTGTCTAACCATTTGATCTGTATTGGTTTGCTTGACTCTAATTGTGTAGCTTTTGCATCAATTCATTTGGATCCAATGTTGCCTCGTGTAAAGAATAAACCATGTATCTTGCTTCAGCTTTTATTTGTGAACTAGGACAAAATATTCTAAGAGAACTTCCACATTGACTCATGGCAATGTATGATAATAAAGTATGTTGTATCATTGGTTTCAGACATCTGGACGAGAAGAAAAAGAAGTGCAAGGCCGGTAAGGTCGAGACTCGTCTTGAATTCCCTGGACGTGAAAAGGTTAAATTTGGTGAAGTTGTCGAAGCTCCACCAAAGTTATCATTCCCAAAGGTGCCTTCTCTACTCAAAACCTTCTATGTTATTAGATTTGGTCGGATTCATATGAAGGGTTGACTGAACTTTTGAAGGACGCCCCATATACTTCAGTGCTTGTATGTTTGTCTTAGATTCTTATGATTTGATCTCTGCTAATATGAATTTGACTGTTGGCATTTGTTGTTACCAAATAGGTCACTTTTCAGCCATTTAGAAATGAGAAGTTGACTTCTTGTAAATGTGAATTTGGTGTACAGGATTTGACAACAAAAAATAATGTTATATGATGAATGAATGATATTTTTAACAACCAAAGTGATGTTTGACATTGAGCTTTCTTATTCTTGCAGCACACTGTTAATAGTACTATTTGGTTGAACTGATGCAATTTGCGTACTAACAAGTTTTCACTTTCCCGACGTGGGCGCAGAGGTGATCGACGCTGACAAGCGCGGCCCGGTGGCGCTGTGCTCTTCAACCACTCAGAAGCGGACTTCGCCGTGAAGCCCAGTGGCCACATCGCACAGATGATCGTCCAGGTGATTTCGACGCCGGAGGTCGACGATGTGGAGGACCTTGACGCCACCGTCCGTGAGAGGGAGGATTCGTGTCCACCGGCGTTTGAATTCCTAGCCTTGTAGATACATCTAGAGAGGTGGTCTGTTTAGGTTGGTGGTAGACCACTAGGGAAGGTACCCACCTTATGATGATGGTTGTGTGTGTCTGATGTTAAATGGAATCTTGAGATGGTTCTGTGAGTTGGTTTTGTTTGCACTGGACGCATTACCATTCATGAGTACTACATCTATTTTTATTTTTTAATTCCTAGATTGTTAGTAGTAGCGTGGGTCAAAAGTGAGGGCTACTAGTAGTTAGGTTAGTAATAGCGTGGGTTTTAGGTTAGTACTAGCATGGGTGCACACGCGCTACTACTAACTTTTTAGCTGTAGCGTGGGGTAAAAAATGCGCTAATGCTAAAAATTAGTTGTAGCGTCGTAGCAGTAGCGCGGGAACCCATGCTACTGGTATGCAAAAAACCCACGCTACTGGTAGTGTTTTTCCTAGTAGTGCTTGTTTTTGTCGGGCCTATCCTCATTTTGCAGACTGTGTCCTAATATATCAGATTTAGACCACTGCCGCCGTCCATGAGGACTTGTGTGAGATGGTATCCGTTTATTATTGGGTCTAACACCAAGGCAACCAACCCTTCGTGCAGGATGCTTGTCGCGTGATCCCCGCGATAAAAAGTGATTGGGCAGGCCAACCAGGGGTTGACCCTAGGGGTGACGGGCTCTATGGCGTGTGTGTCTCGGAGTGCATGTTTGCTTCTCCTATTCGTCACATGGATCATGTTGACTGTTTTAACCTCTGGTGGGAATTTTTTCTGTCCTCCAGTGCTTTGCTGGCGAGGCTCGTTCTCGTCTTCGCTTGGTGTCTCCCCTCCTTGTGTTCGGCGTTTAGCTTACCTGCCTGCTTGAAGACCCAGCATTCTCTGTGGGTGTGATTTGCAGGTTTATCTGGGGTGCCATGAATCTGACATAGTTTGTCAAGAATCTTGTTTAGGTCAGACGGTCCGTCTCTGCTGCCTTTGAAAGGCTTTTTCCGCTGGCCTGGCCGAGAGCCCCTAAATCCGGCGTTTACCGCCGTATTATCTGGGCTATCTTCTTTATTTCGATGCTTGTTTTTATTGCGTCGTGGTTTTCCATTGCCATCCCTGACTTCGGATGTGCTTGGGTCGCTGGTGCTACTGCGGGCTAACCAGCTGTCTTCGCCCGCGCAAAAGCGGGTCATGAGACTTGTTAGAGCTGCCATTGTTCTCGGTTTTTCTTGCCCGAGGTGTCTGGTGAGCCATTCGTCTCGGACGCTGTGTTTGAAAGCTGCTAAGGGTTCGGCGTCCGGACAGTCGACGATTTGGTTCTTCTTGGTGAGAAACATGTTCCAAAGCTTTCGGGCGGACTCTCCGGACTGTTGAATTATATGACTTAAATCGTCCATCCGGAGGTCGGACGTAGGTCCCTTGAAAATTAGCCCGAAAAGCATGCTCGAGCTCCTCCCAACTTCCAATTGAGTTTTCAGGGAGGCTTTTCAGCCAGTGCCGAGCTGGTCCTTTAAGTTTGAGGGGCAATTATTTAATGGCATGGAGATCGTCTCCGCGAGCCATATGGATATGGAGGATAAATTCCTCAATCGAGACCCCAGGGTCTGTGGTCCCGTCGTACGCTTCTATGTTCACTGGTTTGAATCCTTCTGAGAATTCGTGGTCCAGCACCTCATCGGTGAAACATAGGGGGTGTGCGGCACCCCTGTACTTGGATGTACCAAGGCGTTCGGACAGTTGTGGTATTTGATTTTGATTTTGTGCCGGAGCACGCTTCCTAGATCCATAGATGGATCTGGTCATACCGGATTTTTGGCGCAAGTCCTCACATACATCGTGTGTTGACTTATGTGCGTATTTATTATCCGCTCTATCACAGTCACAAGGTGGTGGATCCGGCCGGTTGGCCGTTTAATTTTTTGGCTGTGTGGGATCTAAGGCCTCGTCGTCGAATTTAGGTAACAGCTTGTGCTTTGGATAGCTCTTTGTGTGGTAACTTCCACCATACTTTGCTTCGTTGTCGAGCACTTTGTTCCACCTACTGTTGAGTGTATTTTGTGCGGCCCTAAGCCTTTGCTTCTGCTTCTTCAGACTCCTCGATGTGGCAATAAGCCTTCTGCGGAGGTTCTCTTGCTCCAAGTGCGTTTCCGGGATGATGTGTGCATCTTCGTCCGAACCGTTTTCCTCCCCAGAGGGGGTTTGATGAGGTTTATACTCGGTGTCGCCGTGTTCGGACGTCGGATCCGCACTATGTTCGCCGCTTGCAGCCTCATCGTGCTCTGCCTCCAGGGTAATGTGATCGTCGTTTCCTCTGGAGTCGACTGGAGTGTTATTTTCTCTTGCGCTGTTATCGCTGTTTTTGCTATGGCGGGACTTAGAGCGGTGCCGCTGACATCGGCGCTTGGGTTGCTTCTTGGAGGGGCCATCCTCCGCTGTCTCTTCGCCATTGCCTTCTTTGGGTGTATCCACCATGTATATGTCATGTGATGAAGTGGCTGTCCGGCGCCCTGTGGGCGCTGGTTCCTTTTCGTCTCCTGCATCTTCGTCCATGCCGTCGATGTCTTCGGAGTCGAAGTTGAGCATGTCGGTTAAGTCATCGACAGTGGCTACTAAGTGGGTGGTGGGCGGGCAGCGAATTTCTTCGTTGTCCGTGTCCCATTCTAGCCGGACATAGTTCGGCTAGGGTTCTCCTGACAAGAGAGAGACTTTAATGAATTTAGCACATCGCCGAGAGGCGAGTGCTGAAAGATATCCGCGGAGGTGAACTCCATGATCGGCGCCCAGTCAGATTCGATGGGCACAGATGCGGGCGGCTCGAAGTCCGTGGCTGGGGACGAATCCAGTGGTTTGGCGACACGGTTCTCGTAGGGGGTGAAGTCAGTATCCGGCTCCATCGCCACTGAGAGTGCGGCCTCCATGGCGGGGTATATCCCTCCATCCTTGGATGGTGCAATTTGCTCCGGATTGAAGGCTGGAGTAGTTGCAGATGCGATCACCCGAACACTGTCCGACGGCAGAGTTACGTCGTGCTCGTTGTGACTGTGCGGCGCACCTGACACGGGCTCGAATCCGTCGAAGATCAAGTCTCCGCGGATGTTGGCGGTGTAGTTTAAGTTTCCGAATCTGACCTGATGGCCAGGGGCGTAGCTCTCGATCTGCTCCAGATGGCCAAGCGAATTGGCCCGTTGTGCAAAGCTGTCGAATACAAAGATCTGTCCGGGGAGGTAAAACTCACCCTGGACCGCATCGCTACCGATGATCGAAGGAGCCATCAAGCCTTATGGTGACGACACAGTGGAACTCTTAATGAAGAACCAATGTCAGTGTCAAAACCGGCGGATCTCGGGTGGGGGGTCCCGAACTGTGCGTCTAAGGTGGATGGTAACAGGAGGCAGGGGACACGATGTTTACCCAGGTTCGGGCCCTCTTGAAGGAGGTAATACCCTACGTCCTGCTTGATTGTTCTTGATGATATGAGTATTACAAGAGTTGATCTACCACGAGATCGTAGAGGCTAAACCCTAGAAGCTAGCCTATGCTATGATTGTCTATTGTCCTACGGACTAAACCCTCCGGTTTATATAGACACCGGAGGGGGCAAGGGTTACACAGAGTCGGTTACAAGGGAGGAGATCTACACATCCGTATTGCCTAGCTTGCCTTCCACGCTAAGGAAAGTCCCATCCGGACACGGGACGAAGTCTTCAATCTTGTATTTTCATAGCCCAATAGTCCGGCTGTCCGGAGACCCCCTAATCCAAGACTCCCTCATCCACCATCTCCATGCTAGCCAATTTGTTGCAACTCCCTCCATCTATGATGACGCGAATAAAATGTTCCTTCACAACTCCCTTCATATGGAACAAATTATGCCTCTGATTTTGCTCAGCTTGTGTAACCTGCACACTCAAAACACGTTGAGCAAGTAAACATTCATACCTGTCAGCATCCTCAGCAGCCATGTATTGCGTCTCATGATCAGAATCCTCTCCACCGTGTTCTTCATGTGTAATAAGAGCCAAAGTCTCCTCATCATAGTCACTACGGACTCATACCCACCATCCTCAGTAGCAATCATCACACGTTGAGATTTGCATTCTCTCGCAAAATGTCCACTTCCCTTACAACGACGACAAATAATATCACTTGTGTGCCCTATTGATGCCATGGAAGAAGAAGAGCTCTGCGCAGGCCCGACAGGTGTGCTCTTGGCAGATAGTGGTGGTTGTGCCTGCTTTCTTGTATCATGGCTGGAGGCGGCACCTGATGGAGATGCTGGTGCAGTGGAAGTAGAGGATGCACGTGGTGTCCATGATGAAGATCGACCTGCAGAAAAGTTAGTTCACGCCAATGCCTGTCGATCATGCACTTCACGTTCAGCTTTACAAGCAAGATGGAATAAACGAGTGATATTAGTATACTCATTATACTCTAGAATGGTCTGAATATCTCTATTTAATCCACCTATAAAACATGCAAGCGTAGCTTCATTCTCCTCAACAATACCACATCTAATCATGCCAGTTTGTAATTCCTGATAATATTCTTCTACATAATTTTTTCCTTGTCTTAAACACTGCAATTTTTGAAGTAATTCACGTTGATAATATGGTGGAACCCAGTGAGTACGCATAGCAGTTTTCAAAGCAGCCCAAGTAGCTGGAATAGGATATAATTTACAATGTTCAGACCACCAAACACATGCAAAACTAGTGAAAGCACAAACAGCAGCAGGAACACGTCTCTCCTCGGGATATTGTAAACATGTAAAATGTTGTTCAGTTTCTAACTCCCAAGTAAGATATATATCAGGAACATACCTACCCTCAAATGGTGGAATATTCAACTTCAGTTTAGGAAAAAGGTCATGATTTCGTAACTCAGGTGGTGGTGCAGCCCTACCATTGCGATGATATACCTAAGGACGACCTGGTGGTGGTGGTGGTGCTGTTGGTTGCACGTAGTTCTAATTTTGATCAACCTCATCCTCGTAATGGTCCTCCACCTCTGCAGTAGCAGAAGGAGCGACAGAAGCATCAACAACGGCACCAGAATTTTGCCCAGGGTCAATGGGGACGTGTTGTGCTCGTCCCACTTGATTTGGAAGGCGACGTTGTTGTTGTTTTTGTTGTTGTTGTTGTTGTTGTTGTTGTTGTTGTCGTTGTTGTCGTTGTTGTTGTTGTTGTTGTTGTTGTTGTTGTTGTTGTTGTTGTTGTTGTTGTTGTTGTTGTCGTCGTTGTTGTCGTCGTTGTTGTTGTCGTTGTTGTTGTCGTTGTTGTTATCGTTGTTGTTGTTGTTGTTGTCGTCGTCGTCGTCGTCGTCGTCGTCGTTGTTGTTGTTGTTGTTGTTGTTGTTGTTGTTGTTGTCGTCGTCGTCGTTGTTGTTGTTGTTAGGTGCAGTCGGTGGTGGTGGTGGAAGACGCGCGAGCAATTCATTAAACTTGTTATCGAGCTTTGTTTCGAACATCTTCTCCATGCCATCTATCTTCTCCATGGCCTCTTCAAATCTGTTTAGCACATCTTGCACCTGTCCACTCATCATTTGCTGAAATTTATCACGCAACTCCTTATTCGTCATGTTCTCCCAGTCAGTCTTGTCGGCTTGTGATCCTACCATGGTTAGCAGCAATAGAAACACACAAGAATATGATCCTACAGACTACTAACAAGAGGTTGTGGTGGGTGTAACAAATCCGTCAAGCAAATCTCAAATTCTTACCAGTTCTTACCCAACACCAGGCAGTGATCGGCAACCGTCGTAGTCAAAACTCTCAAAGCTTGGATAGAGCGATTACCAGGGAAAGTCAAACACACGACGTAGATGTATGTGGAGCTGGGAAGGCTTATAATATGGTAGCAAAAAGGGTCAGCAATAATCAATTCAGAGATGCAAAGTTGAATAAACGCTCAACGATGGTACCGTGTTGGTCCTAGGCTAGACCGTGCTAGAGACGTGAGCCTAGACCACTAACAAAATCACGGCGCTGCACGTAAACAAGGGAAAAGCACACTCTAGAACTTTTTTTCGCTCTGTTTTTTGGCACTCCTTTTTTTGCGCTCCTCTTTTTTATTTTTTTTGCAAAAAATCACTGTAATGGCGAGTGTCGCAAAACTCTTCCCTCGTCAAATTGACACGATGGGCATGATTTTTTTTACTTTTTTTTTTTCAGAAATCAAGGCAGCGACGACGAAAAAGTGCGACAAAAAATCACTATGATGGCACGTGGCTCAAAAGACTCAGAAAAGCCTAAAAATAGGATAGGGAAAAAATATTTTTGCCCGTGAAAATTTTGGCCTAAAAACTGCCCGGGGGTCTCCAGACTTTTTTCCTTTTTCCTGAAACTTACTTAGGCAAGGAAACACGAATCGGAAATTAGATGGATCTCAAAAACAAACCTAATATGAAAGGAACTCGGATTGGTGGTGGATATATGGTGGTAGGATATGGCAGCGGTGGTGGTATATGGATATAGATTGGTGGTGGTATATGGAGACGAATCGGTGGCGTATAAGCGGTGGTGGTAGATGGCAGGGGCGATGATGATGGTGCGGCGGCGGCGTGACAACTTATGACTAGAACTCGAAACTCTAAAAGACTAGACTCTAAGACCAGCAACTAGACACGACGATGCAACCATAAATTCAACAAAGCAAAATACTGAAAAGACTATGCAAAGGCTCAGACTGGTTCGAATATGATAAAGTAACCCTAATTTTTTTGGCTTTTTCGTGGACTGTAGGTATGAAGAACAGACTCGATCTAAACTACGAAAAACTGTAAAATCTCACCGAGCAACCTAGAAATCTGGTACCACTTGATAGAGGCGAAGGTGTCCCGATGTTTCAATGAGATATATATCGCTTTCGGTGGGAGTCAACTTTGATGATCCGACTACGAACGTGCAAAGACGTCGCGCCTTAGCAATCGCTAAACCAACTTCCGAGGGTTATTGACCACGCCGGAGCATGATCAACCTGACCACGAGGGTCTATTTCCTGCGAGCAAACAAAGAACAAGCAAGAAACTGAGATTGCAATCTGGATATTGCGAATAAAAGAGGAAAGCTTTATTAATGAAGGTGGGGTTCTGTGACGTCTTGGTCTGGTCGTTGGACACAAACGAAGTACGCGAAGCTGCATCTATGGCGAACTATTAATCTAAACAAAACCCAAAGTCTAAACGACGCCCTAAGGGTTGTATATATGGAGGAAGAGGGGGGGGGATTTGTGGCCCTTGGAGGAGGGGTCCGAAACTAACCCTAACACTTGTTTCCCCACACATACGGACTCTGAAAACAACCTATACTTAAGCATTTCGAAAATACATGGGCCTGGCCCAATAATAAGGTGACACTGCACCTAGAATAGCATCTGGACGAAATTTATGAAGTGGCATCTTGTATATTTCGTCCAAGGCTTCATGCACTCCTTATGGTGGCTTCAAAGTCCTTAAATCATCACTTGTAACTCCGTTCTTGATCCCCTTGTGCATGCTATCATCTCCATGCTTGGTCTTGCTCCAGTGTTCATCCCTCTTATCCATGGTAGGCCCTTCATTTGTAGGCAAAACAAATGTATCCAATTTAGGCAGCATCATATTCTCATGAACATTAGAATCATTACCAAGAAACGAAAGTACCTGGTAATTCAATTGGCCTGCGCGAGCTCTAGTAATTGGTCCAATATGTATAGCAGCAGGGGATGTGGGTGTATCAATGGTATTGATGTCCTCATCAATCTGTGTGCCTTGTATTTACTATTTCTTCCCCCTCTTCTTCTTTGGTAGACCCCAAGACCGCTGCTGATGTCCCTGTGATCGACTACGTAGACAAGGACCCTTCTTCCCTTTCAGCAGAGCTTCCAGGCAAGCCCCCCCTTTGATCATCCTGATATTGCCCATTCCATTCTCTCATGCTTGCAGTAGATTTTGGTACAATAATTGATTACTCCTATTCTGATGCATAGCCTGATTTTGTACATGCTATGTTACCTACTTGCTTATCCTAAACTGCTTAGCATAGGTTGGATAGTGATCCATCAGTGACCCCCACCTTGTCGTTGTTGCCCCTGCTTCATCATCGACGACTCGATCAACGTGATCAATGACCAAAGCCCGACCCCTCACATCACATCATGCCCCCTTTGTTGCTCGAATTTGCAGAGCTACTATCGAGTGCCGAGGGTGATACCTCGTAACGCACTCCTGATGATGACTCTGTCGTGTAGCTATTCGGTCGTGGTCATCGAGGGTTATTCATCCTTTACCACTCCCGATACGACTCTGTCGTGCAACACCTCAAGTGTGAACCTCGAGGGTGGTTCCTCTTGCATTCACCTTGATGATTACATCGAGTGGAATCCACCGAGGGTGATTCCTCGGGTTTTCCTCCTTGATGTTTTGGACACACGGTTACCTTGGCTTTACTTGAGACCTTTGCAAAACGCGGGCGGGCCCGAAGAGCACCCGCAAGATAATTACTGTTGGGGAACGTAGTAATTTTAAAAAATTTCCTACGCACACGCAGGATCATGGTGATGCATAGCAACGAGAGTGGAGAGTGTCTTCCACGTACCCTCGTAGACCGTTAAGCGGAAGCGTTATGACAACGCAGTTGATGTAGTCATACGTCTTCACGATCGACCGATCCTCAATACCGAACGTACGGCACCTCCGCGTTCAGCACACGTTCAGCTCGGTGACGTCCCGTGAACTCATGATCCAGTAGAGCTCGGGGAAGAGTTTGGTCAGCATGACGGTGTGGTGACGATGTTGATGAAGCTACCACAGCAGGGCTTCGCCTAAACACCGCTACAGTATGACCGAGGTGGATTATGGTGGAGGGGGGCACCGCACACGGCTGGGAGAGATCTTTGTGATGAACTTGTGTGTCTAGAGGTGCCCCCTGCCCCTGTATATAAAGGAGCAAGGGGGAGGCTGGCCGACCCTTGTTGGTGTGCCGGGAGGAGGAATCCTCCTCCTAGTAGGTGTAGGATTCCTCCCTTTCCTACTCCTACCAGGAGGGGGAAAGGAAAGGGAAGAAAGAGAAGGAAAGGGGGGGCGCCGCCCCCCTCTCCTAGTCCAATTCGGACCAGAGGGACGGGGCGCGCTGCTTTCCCTAGGACGGCCCCTCTCTCTTTCCCTTATGGCCCAACAAGGCCCATTAGCCCCCGGGGGGTTCCGGTAACCCCTCCGGTACTCCGGTAAAATCCCGATTTTACCAGGAACTCTTCCGATGTCCAAATGTAGGCTTCCAATATATCAATCTTTATGTCTTGACCATTTTGAGACTCCTCGTCATGTCCGTGATCATATCTGGGACTCTGAACTACCTTTGGTACATCAAAACATATAAACTCATAAAACCGACCGTCACAGAACTTTAAGCGTGCGGACCCTACGGGTTCGAGAACTATGTAGACATGACCAAGACATGTCTCCGGTCAATAACCAATAGCGGAAACTGGATGCTCATATTGGTTCCTACATATTCTATGAAGATCTTTATCAGTCAAACCTCATAACACTATATGTTCTTCTCTTTGTCATCGGTATGTTACTTGCCCGAGATTCGATCGTCGGTATCCCAATACCTAGTTCAATCTCGTTACCGGCAAGTCTCTTTACTCATTCTGTAATGCACTATCCCACAACTAACTCATTAGTTGTATTGCTTGCAAGGCTTATAGTGATGTCTATTATCGAGAGGGCCCAGAGATACCTCTTCGACAATCAGAGTGACAAATCCTAATCTTGATCTATGCCAACTCAACAAGTACCATCGGAGACACTTGTAGAGCACCTTTATAATCACCCAGTTACGTTGTGATGTTTGGTAGCACACAAAGTGTTCCTCTGGTATTCGGGAGTTGCATAATCTCATAGTCATAAGAACATGTATAAGTCATGAAGAAAGCAATAGCAGTAAACAAAAACGATCAAGTGCTAAGCTAACAGAATGGGTCAAGTCAATCACATCATTCTCCTAATGATGTGATCCCATTTGATCAAATAACAACTCATGTCTATGGTTAGGAAACTTAACCATCTTTTATCAATGAGCTAGTCAAGTAGAGGCACACTAGTGACACTATGTTTGTCTATGTATTCACACATGTATTATGTTTCCGGTTAATACAATTCTAGCATGAATAATAAACACTTATCATGAAATAAGGAAATAAATAATAACTTTATTATTGCCTCTAGGGCATATTTCCTTCAATTACATGGCACGACTGGGTATTCTGGGCCCTTGCCGTAAATCCACGAGACGGGGCAATGGGGTCACATCGATCGTGAGTCTCTGCTCGTCTCCGCAAGCTAATAATACACTATGGTTTGGGTATTTTTTCTGAGTAGGCCTTTGGCCTTTACATACTAACCACCACGCGAGAATAGTTATGGGCCTCGACGACGTAGTATCAGCCGAAGCTTTGTCAGACATCCAGTTCAGCATTGCGGCATGGTTGGGCCGACACCATCATGTAGTGGTGGAGCCTGGACCCGCCCTACGCGCAATGACCCGGAGTGCAACGGGCAATGGGCCTAGACCTCAGAGTGCTTAGGATGTAGACCGGCGGGGATCTCTCTGCTGAGCCTAGGTAGGGCTACGACATGTTAATCTTCTGAGGCTGGGCATTAACCCAGGAAAGTGTGTCCGGCCAGAGTAATCAAGCATGTAAAACGTGGTGCACCCCTGCAGGGAAGATTATCTATTAATAGCCGTGTCCACGATAACGGACGTTCAGACTTATATCCTGATCTTTTACATCTAGAAATGGATACTTGAGATATGTGGAGTCGAGGAAGGATCTCTAGGCATTAATTCTACAACATGCTTGTTAATTATAAACTGCCAATCTTTACTCTTCTACATGCTGCAAGATGCTTGGAGCTGCTTGAAGATGTTAGTCTTCGATAGGCTAGGCCATTCCCTCTATTCTGGCATTCTGCACTTCAGTCCACAGATACAACCCTTCCATTTGATACCAATGCATACTTAGTATAGGTCTTATGCTTGCGAGTACTTTGGATGAGTACTCACAGTTGCTTTGCTCCCCCTTTTCCCCCTTCTTCCTTCTTTCTGGTTGTTGCAACTAGATGGTGGATCCCTTGTGCCAGATGCCACCGCCGACGGATACTACAAGATGGAGATCGCCAACGACCATGAGTAGTTAGGAGGTCCCAAGCAGGAAGCCTTGCCTCTCCGATTGTTGTTGCTTTTGTGTTTGCCTTCTTAAGGCATCCTTGTTTTACTTATGTCTGTACTCAGATATTGTTGCTTCCGCTGACTCGTTTGTATTCGAGCCCTCGAGGCCCCTGGCTTGTAATATTAAGCTTGTATTATTTTAATTTGTGTCTAGAGTTGTGTTGTAATATCTTCCCGTGAGTCCTTGATCTTGATCGTACACACTTGCATGTATGATTAGTGTACAGTCAAATCGGGGGCGTCACAATCATATAATGTTAGCTCACGTTTTTTGGCTTTTTTAGTGAAGTGTAGGATCGGAAGTATGTCTAGAGGGGGGGGATTAGACTACTTGACCAAATAAAAATCTAGCCTTTTCCCAATTTTAATTCTTGGCAGATTTTAGCAACTTAGCACAAGTCAAGAAAACAACCTACACATGCAATTGTAAGAGTATAGCAGCGGAATGTAAAACAATTGCATATGAAGGTAAAGGGAGGAGTTTGGAGGGAGCAAATGCAATGTAGACACGGAGATTTTTGGCGTGGTTCCGATAGGTGGTGCTATCGCACATCCACGTTGATGGAGACTTCAACCCACGAAGGGTAACGGTTGCGCGAGTCCACGGAGGGCTCCACCCACGAAGGGTCCATGAAGAAGCAACCTTGTCTATCCCACCATGGCGATCACCCACGAAGGACTTGCCTCACTATGGTAGATTTTCACGAAGTAGGCGATATCCTTGCCCGTACAAACTCCTTGGTTCAACTCCACAATCTTGACGGAGGCTCCTAAGTGACACCTAACCAATCTAGGAGACACCACTCTCCAAGAGGTAACAAATGATGTGTTGATGATGAACTCCTTGCTCTTGTGCTTCAAATGATAGTCTCCCCAACACTCAACTCTCTCTCACTGGATATGATTTTTTGGAAAGATGATTTGAGTGGAAAGCAACTTGGGGAAGGCTAGAGATCAAGATTTATGTGGTTGGAATGAAGTATCTTGACCTCAACACAAGTGTAGGTGGTTCTCTCTCAGAAAATGTATGTTGGAAGTGTAGGCATGTTCCGATGGCTCTCTCCACGAATGAAGAGTGGGTGGAGGGGTATATATAGCCTCCACACAAAATCTAACCGTTACACACAAATCACCAAACTCGGTGGGACCGAATCATACAACTCGGTCAGACCGATTTAGTTCATAATGTGACTGTTAGGGTTTTCGGCGGGACCGGCATGTCAACTCGGTGGGACCGATATCATTAGGGTTAGGGCATAACGTAATCTCGGTGAGACCGATTACACAAACTCGGTGAGGCCGATTTTGCTAATAGACTAACCAAAGAGTTGGTCAGGCAATCTCGGTGGGACCGATTCGCTCTCTCGGTAGGACCAAAACGTTACAAAAGGGAAACAAAGAGTTTGCATTGCAATCTCGGTTGGACCGATCGCTCGTCTCGGTTGGACCGAAATGTTACAAAGGGAAACAGAGAGATTACAATCCCATCTCGGTGAGACCGAGATCCCTATCGGTGGGACCGAAAAGACTAGGGTTTGTGGCAGTGGCTATGTCAAGTGAACTCGGTGGCGCCGGATAGATCAAATCGATGGGGCCGAGTTTGACTTTTGGTTTGGGATATATTTGGATATGAGAAAGTGGTTGAGGGCTTTGGAGCATATCACTAAGCACTTGGAGCAAGAACCTCATTAAGCAACACCTGACCCCTCTTAATATTATTGGCTTTTCCTATGGACTCAGTGTGATCTTGGATCACTATAAATGAAATGTAGAGTCTTGTGCTTTGAGCTTGAGACAATCCTTTTGTCCTTAGAATTTTGAGGGGTCCACTTTGTAATCCATGCCATGCCAATCATTGAGCTTTTCCTGACATATTTATCTTCAAGTAGCATTAGCTCAATGAGCTATATGTTGTTAGGAATTACCAAAACCACCCAGGGATAGTTGCAGTTTCAATCTCCCCCTTTTTGGTAATTGATGACAACATATAGATCAAAGCTTCGACAAATGATTATAAGATTGAAAAACATCGTCGCTTTGAGAAGTATGTGATAAGAAAGAGCTGCCCCTAAATTTGTGCATTATTTAAAATTTGCTTTTGAATGCAAATGCACAATCGATTAGGATCATGGGTTACTCTTCCATGTCACATACATCTTGGCGGAGCGCTCAAAATGATAGAAACTAAAAGCATGCACTCATCACCGAGCAAGTGAATGATCATATATGGAATATAAAGGATAGCATCATTCAACCAAACATTAAGGTAGCATACAATCATCCACATGATTATATAAGTATGTCACAAGGACATAAAGTATCTCACACAAGCACACAATAAAGTAGTTCAACCAAAATAGCAAGAGAGATAAAAAGCAAGACACTCTCTCTCGAAGCCTATGATCTATACATATTTCTCCCCCTTTGGCAACAAGTTACCAAAAAGTTCGAAAATGCATAGTGCTATACGTATCTCAGGCTTGGTCTTCGGGAGGTGGTGTAGATAGAACTCCAAGGACGAAGGCTTCCGACGATGTAGTTGGAGCTGATGGAGTGGGTGCTGGAGATGGCACTGGAGCTATAGCTGCTGGTGCTGACACTGAAGCTCTAGCATCTGAGACTGGTACTACAGCAGACCTCGGACCTCGTGGCACACGCTTAAAAGCACCAGTGGCTGCTTTTCCTCTCCTCTCCTCTACTTCCTCCTGAAGCTGCTCAACTGCAGTCTGAATCTCAGTCACCTTCAGATCAAGATCATAGAATTTTGTTTCCACAATCCTCTCCAGCCTCTCCTGGTTTTGAGTCAGGGTGGCCAAGCCCTTCTCAATCCTCAGTGTAGCTTGAATCAGATAGCCTAACTGATCTTGCTTGCTCTTCAGGAAGACTCGAGATCCTCTTCAACACTTGGTGTCGGTGTCAAAACCGGAGGATCTCGGGTAGGGGGTCCCGAACTGTGCGTCTAGGCCGGATGGTAACAGGAGGCAGGGAACACGATGTTTTACCCAGGTTCGGGCCCTCTTGATGGAGGTAAAACCCTACGTCCTGCTTGATTAATATTGATGATATGGTTAGTACAAGAGTAGATCTACCACGAGATCAAGGAGGCTAAACCCTAGAAGCTAGCCTATGGTATGATTGTTGTATATGGAGTTGATTGCCTACGGACTACAACCCTCCGGTTTATATAGACACCGGATAGGGTTAGGGTTACATAAAGTCGGTTAAAATGGTAGGAGATCTTGAATATCCGCATCGCCAAGCTTGCCTTCCATGCCAAGGAAAGTCCCATCCGGACAGGGGACGAAGTCTTCAATCTTGTATCTTCATAGTCCAGGAGTCCGGTTGAAGGTATAGTCCGGCTACCCGAACACCCCCTAATCCAGGACTCCCTCAGTAGCCCCTGAACCAGGCTTCAATGACGACGAGTCCGGCGCACAAATTGTCTTTGGCATTGCAAGGCGGTTTCCTCCTCCAAGTCCTTCATAGAAGATTGTAAACACCAAGAGTAGTGTCCGGCTCTGCAAAATAAGTTTCCACATATTGCCATAGAGAGAATAATATTAACACAAATCAAATCTGCTGACGTATTCCGCTGTGCGTCATCACACTACGGCCAAGTCCTTTACTCGAATCATTTTTACTTTTCCACCTCAGCATGTTTTGCGAGGCGGTTTCCTTGGCACGTCTTGTCAAAGCAGAGATCATGTACCCCCCTTACGGGATTTTCATCAATACGGACGTGGGTAACCCAACCGCGCCATTTATCACGGCGCTTGGGAGGCAAGCGAGTTTTACTAGGCTGGTGGGGACGCACAACCGCATCCGCCCATATAAGGGGATAAGGATCCACCTTTTTACCTACGCCTTCTTCCTCCTTTGCCTATCCATCTCCTGCGCGCTTGAGCTCCAGCGCCCAAGCCTGCACTTCCCACCTCAACCTTCTCCAGCAATGTCCGAAGTGGGAGTCAAGTGGATGGTCTCCTCCGTTACGGAGGGCCAAGTCAAGAAGCTAAGGAAGGCCGGATACCTCTCTAAGGACATCGCGCACCGGCTTCCCTAAAAGGGGCAGCTTCTCCCCACCCCAAGGCCCCATGAGAGGGTAGTATTTCTTCCCCACTTCCTCCGCGGACTGGGTTTTCCACTCCACCCATTTGTCCGGGGGCTCATGTTCTACTACGGCCTGGATTTCCACGATCAGGCCCCAAACTTCATCCTCAACATCTCGGCGTTTATCGTCGTGTGCGAGGCTTTCCTCCGCGTCCGCCCTCATTTCGGCCTCTGGCTCAAGACCTTCAACGTCAAGCCCAAGGTGGTGCGCGGCAGCCAGGCGGAGTGCGGAGGCGCCATGGCGGGCAAGATGGCCAACGTCCTATGGTTCGAGGGCTCTTTTGTGGAGACCCTAAAGGGGTGGCAATCCGGGTGGTTTTACATCACCGAGCCACGCGATCCGAACTGGAACGCAGCCCCCGAGTTCCGATCCGGACCCCCCACGCGGCTTATGTCCTGGAAAGAGACGGACCTGTCATGGGGTGACGAAAAAGAGGTGACCGGATTGCAAACATGCATCCAGTCCCTGGTGAACAAGCCAATCCGGCTTGTTAATGTAATCCAGGTTATGCTCGTCCGCCGGATCCTCCCGTGCCAACAACGGGATTTTAATCTGTGGGAGTTCGACCCGGCGCAGCACCAAACCCTTAGCAGGATCTTCGACACGATGTACGAAGATGCCTGGAAGGTGCTATTCAAGGGCGCCGAGGCTCCCGCATCCGCTTCTGAGGACCGCGGATACAGCTTGCAGCGTCACGCTAGCGAGGTAAGCTATCTTCACCTTTTACAGGATGTTAAGCTTTTTTCATAGTTTGACTCTATGCGGGATCTAAACTCCCTTACCTTTGACAGGCTTGGCGAGCGGTATCCGGACCGATTAACTGTCCGGCTCCGCTGCCCGAAGACCCAGCCCCAGCTCTACTAGTGAAGCTGCTGGTTCCGGCGCCTTATGTGGTGCCGGAGAAGAAGGCCAAGAAGAAGAAGACCACGGGGACTCGAAAGAGTGCCCGTAACGTGGTGGTGCCGGACTCGTGATCCGATGAGTCCGAGACGCCCTCCTCCCGTGAAAACGAGGAGGAGGAAGAAGAAACCTCTCCCCCTCCAGCGGGGGGAGGAAAGAAGAGGAAGGCCGCCCCAACGGGGGAGGCCGAGGGGTCTAGGAAGAGGAAGACCCCTCCGCCGGACTACTCCCCCGACGCCAAAGAGGACGAAGAGGAGTGGCCAGATAGGGCCAAGCGTCCGGCGAAATTGTAAGTTCGGATATCAGAGTAACTCATGATGTTCCTTTGTCGCGCAGCTTTCCCTAATGTCGATCATAATTATGCAGCCCGCCCCGGGCCGAACTCAATGAGTCGTTGAGCGGCTCCCTGGATTCATCGGACGTGAACTCCGTTCCACCCGCTCTCTCCCCCCCGCACCGCGGACGACGCCGAAGTGGCGTCGCGACAAGCTCCGGGGCAGGAGGAGGTGGTCCTGGAGGAGCCGCAAGGCAACCCCCCGGACTCCAGGAGTAAAGGGGACAAGACCCCCCAGGGCTCCAAGTCCGGCTTTGAGCCGGACACCGTGCCGGAATCTTAAACAATTCCGAACCGCGGCAGGCGAACTCCTTCCAAGAGGAGCAAGCCTTCTAAGCCGGCAGCCTCCGTCCAACTGGAGGCGCCGGACAATCTGCTGGAGGTGCTTAAAGGCGCCTCCATCGACGAGGAGCATCGTACTATTATGAGTACGGTGATCCAGAAGGTTCAGTCCGCCAAGAGCAGACTGACTGAAGCTTACGCTAGCCTTCTAACAGGTTTCGAGGTAAGTAAAAATATGTAAAAATATTACCGCATAGACAGTAGCCCCTGATGCTCTGTTTGGCGTTCGAAAAGAAAAGCCGAATAGAGGATCTATTAAATTTCGCAGGAGTCTAACAATAAAGAGTCAATATGCGTATGCAGGCTTCGCTGCTATCCACCGCCGCACTGACGGCGGAGGTGGGTGTCCTGAAACATGACCTCGAGCGGACCGAGCAAGAGCTCGGCCTGGCCAAGCGGCAGCTCAAGGAAAAAGAAGGTAAGAAATACCTTACAGAAAAAGTGCCTATAGAAAGGCTTGATTGCAAAAAAGAGTAACAGGATTGTACTGCTTATTGTAGGGGCCACGACTGAGGTTGCGACCCTTAAGCAGGCGCTGTCTGAGGCCGAAAAGAAAATGGCCGCGGAGCGCACCGAGCGAGACAGACTTGGGGCTCAGGTCGGCGAGGTGCAGCAAGAGCTTCAGGCTCTCATGAAAAAAACACGAGAGTTTGGAGCTTGAGTCAAAGGCGCAAGCATCCGAGCTCGCGACGGCCCTTGAGACTGCCAAGTCTGCCAAGGTCGAAGCCCAAAAGGCCCTCCAAGAGTTGGAGGAGATGAGGAAGATAGCAGCGGGTAAGGCATTCTTCATGCAAAGCAGAAATATAAAAGTAAACTACTTGTTACTTACCCGAATTCGGAGCTCTCCAGGGGCATTCGCAGATCTTCCCCGCAGCGTATCCGATGCCGCCGCATTCTACCGAGCTGAAGAGGGCAGCTCGACGGAGAAGGTGTTCTGGTCTCAGTATTCTGAGGCCGGTCACCCTGTGCCTTTGAGCGACCAGCTGAAACAGCTGGTCGAGCTCCACAAGGCGGCCGAACAGGCCATGAAGGGCTTCATAGTTCGGCTGTGGCCCGGAGAGGCCCTGCCTGGGAGCTATTTCGGGCTGGTGCGGCAGCTGGTGGAGGCCTTTCCGAGGCTCGAGGTCATCAAGCGCTTCGTCTGCATCGAAGGTGCCCGTCGGGCCCTTGCCCGTGCAAAGGTGCACTGGGGTAAGCTGGACGGTGAGAAGCTTGTGAAGGACGGGCCGCTGCCGGGGAAGGAGCATCGCAAGCCCGAGAACTACTACAAGGATGTTCTTGCAGGTGCCCGCCTTGTGGTGGATGAATGTACCAAGGATGTGATTTTTGAATGAACTCGCTCGTGTTTATCCTGTGCGCTGAAAACTTGTTCATATGCGCTAAGCAATGCTTATTGAATTTAAAATATTACTTTCTGTGCGGCCGTTTATCAAAAAATTGAGAGATGGCCAGTCGTCGGCTTCTGCCCCCATGCCACTAGTGCTGGGGTGTTCGGGATAAACCTGAGTGCTCTTTTTCCCATAGTTGGGTCCTTCGAGGGAGGCGCTCAGCACAACGAACCAGGCAATCGGACTATAATGCTTGAACACTCTCACTTAGCCATAGAACTCTATAATTTTAAATTTCGGCGAAGCCCCTAGTTCGGAAGACCGAGTTCGGGGCGCTATCCACGCCTTGGCCGGACAAAGCCAGCTCCTCGCTCGAAGAGGCATAAGTATTTAGGGACTCGAAAAACCTCTCGAATAGCGACCGGTCTCTCGCCTCATCATGACAGTCAGTTTTAGCTTTCTCCACTGAGGTGCTTAACCCAGCTCAACCGGGGCATAATCGCAGTGGTTCTCCTAGTGCTACCTTAGCCGATAGAGCGGAACGTAAGGCACCAAAACAGAGGAGCCGGGCAAACCCAACTATTGACCCAACTCATGATTCGGAGCCAATGCATATAGTGCTATAAGTTCGGGGTGCCGCACTTGTGAAAGTGTACGGACTTCTCACACCATAATGAGGGGTACTGAAGCCCCTGGCGTGTTTGCCGTACCATGGTGTACGGGTGCAATCATGTCATTTAATAAACATATATGTGAAAAGAGGATAATGCAAAAAATAGACAAGAAGCTAAGCATTGTCTATAGAGAGGCTATTTATCAAAGACGAACGATGCAAATAGTGCGGTAAGCAAAAGATATTGGATTATTCAGTATGTCCTGACCAAGGGCAGGCCACGGAATTGTATTTAAAACAGGTATACCGCTCGTAACAGAGACCACCTGGGAGTTCCATAATGCGGCATGGCTTGTCTGTCGCCCTGGATCTTGCATCGTTTGTGCGGCAGGCGAATTGCCGAACAGGTCGTCCGAAGTATGGAGTCCTGAAAGTAAGAAAAAATTAAAAAAAGGAATCCGGCAGCCCCTAGTACGTTTTAAGCCGTATTTTGGGTATGCCGTTATTGTGCCCCTTCCCCTGTGCCCATGGTATTTCAAGGGCGTAGTTATGTACGCGAGGTACTGGTTTCGCTATGTCGCGAAAGCTGGGGTTGGGGCCGCATTGCTACGCTTGCTCAGAGTGTGCCAGGCGGTCCTGCTGTGGGTTACTCTGGGCGCGCTTGGCAGTGTCTGGCTTTTTAATGGCCGGACTGGAGAATTGCCTGAGAAGGCTACTTTGTACCTCCGCTGCGAGAGCCGCCGTGTGCTCCTCCGTACGGAGGGAGCGTTCGGTGTTTCCGTTGACCGTAATTACTCCTCGAGGGCCTGGCATCTTGAGCTTGAGATATGCGTAGTGAGGCACCGCATTGAACTTTGTGAATGCGGTTCGTCCGAGCAGGGCGTGATAGCCACTGCGAAATGGGACTATATCGAAGATTAACTCTTCGCTTCGGAAATTGTCCGGGGATCCGAAGACCACGTCAAGTGTTACTGAGCCTGTACAGTTGGCTTCTACACCTGGTATAACGCCTTTAAAGGTTGTTTTTGTGGGCTTAATCCTTGAGGGATCTATGCCCATTTTCCGCACTATATCCTGATAAAGCAGGTTCAGGCTACTGCCGCCGTCCATGAGGACTCTTGTGAGATGAAATCCGTCGATGATTGGGTCGAGAACCAATGCGGCGAATGCGCCATGACGGATGCTAGTGGGATGGTCCCTTCAATCAAAAGTGATCGGGCAGGAGGACCATGTGTTGAACTTTGGGGTGACTGGCTCTATCGCGTATACGTCCCGTAGCGCACGCTTCCGCTCCCGCTTGGGAATGTGGGTTGCCTATATCATGTTCACCGTCCGCACTTGTGGGGGAAAGCCCTTCTGTCCATTGTTGTTCGGCGGCTTGGGCTCCTCGTCGTCGCTGTGCAGCCCCTTGTCTCTGTTTTCGGCCCTTAACTTGCCTGCCTGCTTGAACACCCAACAATCCCTGCTAGTGTGATTGGCTGGTCTTTTGGGGGTGCCATGTATCTGGCACAAGAGATCGAGTATTCGGTCCAAACTGGACGGGCCCTGAGTATTCTTTTTGAATGGCTTTTTCCGTTGACCGGATTTATAGCCTTTGAATCCGGCATTGACTGCCGTGTCTTCATTGCTATCCCTGTTAACGTGGCATTTTTACTTATTCCGACGTGTCCTGCCACTTTTGTCCTTGGTATCCGAATTACCAGGGTTCTTTGATAAGTTGTTACTGCGAGCTAGCAAGCTATCTTCTCCTGCGCAAAAGTGGGTCATGAGTGTCGTGAGGGCTGCCATGGATTTCGACTTTTCCTGTCCTAGGTGCCGGGCAAGCCACTCGTCGCGGATGTTATGCTTGAAGGCTGCTAGGGCCTCTGCGTTCGGACAGTCGACCATCTGGTTTTTCTTTGTTAGGAACCATGTCCAGAATTGTCTGGCCGATTCCTCTGGCTGCTGAATTATGTGGCTTAAGTCATCGGCATCCGGCGGTCGCACGTAAGTGCCCTGGAAGTTATCGAGGAATGCGGCTTCCAGGTCCTCCCAAGAACCGATTGAGTCTACTGGCAAGCTGTTAAGCCAATGCCGGGACGGTCCTTTAAGTTTGAGCAGGAGGTATTTGATGGCGTGTAGATCATCGCCGCGTGCCATGTGGATGTGAAGGAGATAATCCTCAATCCATACCGCCGGATCTGTTGTGCCATCGTATGATTCGATGTTTACGGGTTTGAAACCCTTTGGGATTTTATGATCCATTACTTCATTTGTGAAGCATAGCGGGTGTGCAGCGCCTCTGTACTGGGCTATATCACGACGCAGCTCGGAAGAGCTATGTCTGTTGTGTTCGGCCCGGCTGGATTTGTTGTATCCGGAGTGAAGATCATTGTCACATGCCGTAGGGCGCCTGCGCGATCCGTAGATCGATCTTGTTTGTCTTGCCTTATCCTCCAGTATGTCTCGCAGGTCGGGCGCATTTTCCCGTGCCTTAGTTGAGCGGCGTCGGGGCATGGCTTGGGTGGAGGGCCGAGAGGCCTCTCTGTCGCGGCCGCGAGGTGGCCGGTCTGCCATGTCATGCGCTGGTGATGTAGGTGCTTCCTCCTCTGATCGGGGTAGAGGCCTGTGCTTCGGGTAACTCTTGGAGGGGCGTTTGAGTTCATACTCTTCGGCCACAAGGACTTCAGTCCATCTGTCAGCTAGCAAATCTTGGGCAGCTCTAAGCTGTTGCTGCTTTTTCTTGAGGCTGCTTGCCGTGGCTAGAAGCCTGCATTTAAAATGCTCTTGTTCGGCGGGGTCTGATGGTATGACGAATTCGTCGTCATCGAGGCTTGCCTCATCTTCGGAGGGAGGTGTATAGTTATCATCCTCGACCTCTCGGTCTGCCGCTCTCTCATGAGGGCTGGCTTCTCCATCTTCCTGCGCCGAATCTTGCTGAGGTGGGTGTTCTTCGGCGCTATCCGGGGTAGTATTATCTCCCGTGCCGGAATCACCATTTTTGCTTTGGCGGGATTTAGAGCGGCGCCGCTGACGCCGGCGCTTTGGCTGTTTCTTGGGGGCATCATCCCCCACTGTTCCATCGCCATCTCCATCTTTTGGAGTATCCACCATATATATGTCATATGACGAGGTGGCCTTCCAGCGCCCTACAGGTGCAGGTTCCTGTTCATCTCCTACATCGTCGTCCATGCCGTCGATGTCTTCGGAGCTGAAGTCAAGCATGTCGGTTAGATCGTCGACAGTGGCTACAAAGTGGGTGGTGGGTGGGGTTTGAATTTCCTCATCGTCCGTATCCCACCTTCGCTGACCGTAGTCCGGCCAGGGCTCTCCTGATAAAGAGAGAGACTTAAGAGAATTCAGGATGTCGCCAAAAGGCGAATGCTGAAAGATGTCTGCGGCGGTGAACTCCATTATCGGCGCCCAATCGGATTCAATTGGCAGGGGCGCGGGAGGTTTGGAGTCCGGAGAGGAATCCGGCTCTTCGGAGTCACGGGCCATGTAGAGTGCGGGGCTGGAGTTCGGCTCGATCGCCTCTGAGATCGCAGCCCCTGAGGCAGCGTCCAACTGCTGATCCTCGATCAGCGCAGTAGGCTCCGAGTCAATGGTCGGAACCGGTGCGTGTGCGGCCTCCACAGCGCTGTTCGGCGGCAGAGCTATATCATGCCCATCGAGACAGTGCGGCGCGCTTGGCTGTGGCTCGAATCCGTCGAAGACCAAGTCCCCGCGGATGTCAGCCGTGTAGTTTAGGTTTCCAAACCTGACCTGATGGCCAGGGGCGTAGCTTTCGATCTGCTCAAGGTGGCCAAGCGAATTGGCCCGCAGTACGAAGCCGCCGAAGACGAAGATCTGTCCGGGGAGAAAAGTCTCACCCTGGACTGCATCGTTGTTGATGATCGAAGGAGCCATCGGGCCTAAAAGCGACGACACAGAGGAACTCTCAATGAAAGCACCAATGTCAGTGTCAAAACCGGCGGATCTCGGGTAGGGGGTCCCGAACTGTGCGTCTAGGCCGGATGGTAACAGGAGGCAGGGAACACGATGTTTTACCCAGGTTCGGGCCCTCTTGATGGAGGTAAAACCCTACGTCCTGCTTGGTTAATATTGATGATATGGGTAGTACAAGAGTAGATATACCACGAGATCAAGGAGGCTAAACCCTAGAAGCTAGCCTATGGTATGATTGTTGTATATGGAGTTGATTGCCTACGGACTACAACCCTCCGGTTTATATAGACACCGGATAGGGTTAGGGTTACATAAAGTCGGTTACAATGGTAGGAGATCTTGGATATCCGCATCGCCAAGCTTGCCTTCCACGCCAAGGAAAGTCCTATCCGGACACGGGATGAAGTCTTCAATCTTGTATCTTCATAGTCCAGGAGTCCGGCTGAAGGTATAGTTCGGCTACCCGAACACCCCCTAATCCAGGACTCCCTCACTTGGCATCCGGGCAACTTTCTCAGCCATTTCCCTGGCTCTCTTCTCCTGGACTTGAGGTGATGATGGTTCTTCCTCATTCATTACAACAGTGTTGTCTTCAAACTCAGGATATAGAGGTAGATGCTCCTTGTCCAACAAGTAAGTCCCTGTGCCCATTTTAGAGTTGATGAGCTGCTGAATGTGTGGGGCATACCCACAACTCCTCTTTTGATCAGCAGCAGTCCTTTTGATCGTTTCTACAATCAAGCTCATAACTTTGAACTTCTGGGGAACATCAAAAATTTGTAGCATGTTGATGGAGTGTCCTCTGATCATCTTGTGATCTCCTAACTTGGGTAGCAATGTGTGCCTGAAGATCCTGTTGATCGTAGGCAGACCAGACAACAAGAAATGCACAGATCCAAGCTTGTGAGTTTCCATAGCCTTATCAGGGATCTCCTTGTACATGTTTGCCATTGAGTTGTGGTCTTTCTTCTTGGTGGCATACACATCCAAGTCATCTTCATGTTCTTTGGGGGCATTGATTAGCTTGGCCCATTCATCAACTATGGACTGGTACCTAGTACCCTCAGACATCAAAACTATCCTCCCATCTGGATGGAAGTGGGCAGTGGAGTAGAACTACATGATCAACTCATCATTCCACTTGGTGAGCTTTTGTCCAACGAATTCATCAACTCCACATGCATTTAAGCTGCCATACACTAAGAAAAAGGTTTTCCCCCGCTTTGTATTCCAAAGCAACCATCCGATACATCCAACGATAGGTGCTGGGGCGGAAGCAGCACAAGCACGCCCAAAAGAAAAGAAAAAGAAAAAGTAAAAGAAACAAATGCCGATAATGGCGGATCGACAAAAACTACGAAGCCTCGCGACCGCTGCGTCCATCGGAGATCACCCACCAAGGTCCAAGACTCCGAAGCGCCGGTACCAGTCAACACCTCCGAGAAGGAACACGACGATGACGACGCTGCTACCAAGGGTTTCCCCCAGTACGCGGCGAGGAGAGAGGAAGGGTAGCCCCGACACCCTCCAGGAAGGTCTGGTGGCACCCTCAAGCGCCACCGCGTCGGTGTCGGCCAAACCAACAGGGATTTCTCCCGATCCCATCCTCTAGCTCAGGCACTTCAGAGCTCGCCACGAAACCGACCACCACCCAGCGCCAACACGGACACGAAGCTTCCCACGCTGTCTCACCAAAGCACCGCCAAGATGGCTTGCACAACGAAGAAGAGGAGCCGGGACTAGTGCAGCAGCACCGTCGGCATATGGGAGGGCCCGACCTCCATCGTCCATGATGGTAGCCAGCCGTACGCCATAGCAGGAGCCTACCGGGCCCATGGCCCCATAGGCCCGGCCGGGCCCTCAAAGGCCCGGACAGCTCCCTCCTCCGCGCAGCTGCTAGCATGCCGCCGGCTCCACTGTCCCAGTCAAGCCGCTCCCCTGCCTCCCCATATAGAGGGCGTCGCGGCCGCGCCGAAGTCGACCCCCAAGGACCCAAACGGGACCCTACGGGCCCAGATCTGGGCCGGGGACGCCGCCCACCGACCAGCACCACCAGACTGCCCTGCCGCCAAGAGGTGGCACCACCACGGCGAGCGCCGTCGGCCATCGCACCAGGACGCCGGACCACCACCAGCCGAGCAGTACCGCCGCGTCCCCCCCACACCCGGAAGGAGGAGCGCGTGCGGGGAAGGGACGACCCGCCGCCGCCGACACCACCCAACCTGATCAGGGGCACCCGCTAGCGGTGGCGGGAGGGAGGGACGAAGGTGGGCGGACAAGGAGGGAGGGGGGCGCGCGCCGCCCCGGCCGTCTCCCGGGGAGACGGCGGAGGCGGTGGGAGGAGTAGGAGGGGAAAAGGGGGAGGGGTGGGGCGGAGCGGCGGCGGAAACGGGGGAACGGGAGTGGGGAAGCGGGTGTGGGGGAGCGGGGCGCCGCGCCGGGCGGGCGGCAGCGGCAGGGAGGGCCTACGGCCCGCCGGCGGCGACGGGCGGGCGGGGGGGGGGGGGGGGGGGGGGGGGGGGGGGGGGCAGACTAAGCGTATTCCAAGAGACTGGTTCATCAAGCTACCTGCCATACACTCTAGGGAAGTGACTTCATTTTCCCGAATGAACTCCCAGTCCAGCCATTTCATGTCACACACTATGGGCTTCTTGTCAAGCAGAATGGTCTCATAGAAATCTTGTTGTTCCTTTGTGTGGAACCTGTAGTCAACTACAGTCCTCCTCCTAACAGCATAGGGATTAGACTGTCTCCATAACCTCAATCCTGCATCTTTCCTGATGTGCATGTCCTCAGCGACAGGATGAGCATCATTGTGGTCAGGAATTTTGGGCTTCAACTTCCTCAAAACATGAGAATCATCATCTTCTTCTTCAGCTTCAGGCACTGGGGCCTTGTTCTTCTCCTCAGTAGGTATACTCCTAATGTTCCTCTTGGGCTTTGGGAGTTTCTGAGCAGCAGCCTTGGGAGAAAATTTGGGCTTAGATGGAGCAGCCCCTGACTTGATTGCATCTCACATAAGCTTCTGGGCCTTAGGAGGTGCTGCAGCATCCGCTTCCTCCTCCTCTTCTTCTGAATCTCTCATAATGGAGGGTCTACCAAGTACTCTGGCAATGGTCTTCTTGACCCTTTCTTTTCTCTTCTTTCCTTCTCTAGCAGCCTCTCCAGTTGGCTTGGAGGTTTCCGCAGTTGAGGCTCTAACTTTTAAGGTTGGCACCCTCTTGGCAGGGGCCTTTTTGTGCAATCCAGGCTTATTTGATGCAACTGTGCCATACTCTTTCTTCAACACCTTTTTCTTGGAGCTGACTTCTTCCTCAATAGTCACATAATCCTCATCCTGAGAATCTGAGGTCTTCTTCTTCCTTGTTCTGGTGGCTGCCTTGGGCAAGTTGCTTCGTGTGCTCCTGCTTCCCTCATCAGAAGTGCTAGAGGGACTAGTGCCCTCACTCATATGAACCTGCTCCTCAGACTTGTTCTGGCTGTCACTTTGGTCAGACATCTTGCAGGCAAACTGTCAGCAGACCCTGTGAATAGGTTGTAGATGAGGTAGAGTAGATGAGCATCACAAAGTGTAGAATTTTTGCAAAATAGTTGACTTAAAAACTTAGTTTTAGTTCTTCATAGAAAGCATTTCGGATCTACCGATTTGTAAACTCGGTGATGCCGAAGCAGCTTTTGGAACCAAAACTAGTGAACTCAGTTAGGCCGAGTCACAGTTTAGTGGCACCGAGACTGCTAGGGTTTCATAGAGAATCGAACTCGGTCACACCGATTTGCAATTTTTGGTTAGACCGAAAACGCATGTGCAATGGCCTAATCCAAATTGGTGAGACCGATTTCTACAACTCGGTCGGTCTGAGATGAGTTCGGTGGAGACCTAACCCTAAATTTTTAAATCAAATCTAATCTACGGGATGCTTTCGCTGGACAGGATGATTTCATATGTGGCAAGAATCATGGCAAAGCAATGTGCTACGAATCGGAGTTAAGGAATAGCACAAAGATCAAGTTCATACCCTACTTTGGCGGTGAACTTGCTACGGCGGCAACGGCAGGGCAGATTGCCATTGACGGCGGAGGAGACCGGCAGTGGGAGGTCGCTGGTGGAAAGAGGACGATCCGGAGACCTGAGGAGGCAGAGCAGGTCACGCGCGGGTGAAGGGTTTTGGAAATTTTTCCAAAATTTGACCCGTCATTATATATAACCTGACCCTGTCAGTGTGACCGAGTGGAACAACTTGGTGGCACCGAGATGCAGAACTGCAAGCGGTTACTGCAACTCGGTGTGACCCAAAAGTTCTAATCGGTCGCACCGAGATTGAAAACCTAGATCAACTTAGTGATCTCGGTGTGACCGAGATGGATGACTCGGTCATACCGAAATGCACAAAGTGGTTTTGGAAGTTTAAGTCTATGACGAATCGGGGACTCCGAGTGCTCCTCACACAGAGTGGTTCGAATCTGACTTGATCAAACTTTGTGATGTAGCATGAATAGAGTTTGAGACGATAAAAACATAGATAGCTAGAGGGAGTTCTTAGGCATTCTTGTCCATCCATTTGGCAAAATAGAAAAATCCAAACAATCAAAGCAACAAATGGATGTCCTTGAATGAGTAAAATATGAAACCAACATGCTCACACAATAAGGTGGCAAAAGAAACATGTGACAAAGCATGCACAAGCACTCTAGAATCTATCAAGCAATTTGGCGATGACTAGGTCATCTATATATGAGTATATTGACTTAGGAGTCAAATGAGAACATTTGATCGTGGGTCATACTCATCGTTTAAGCACAAGTGGGGTTGCCACTTTTACATAAAGCATTGTTGTGTTCACACCATTAGAGTTGCTTTAACTCAATTGATTAGAGTAAACCTCCCCCTAGATGTGATATCCTCCCTAAGAGGGATGAACTAACCTTGGGTTTGTCGATGATGACTTCATGTAGGTGTTGAAGATGTGGACCCTCAATGTTGACGTAGATCATTCGGAGCAATCCATTGGAGTGAGTTGCACTTTCAATACCTACATGGGTTAGTCCCACAAGGAATAAACAAGGATATCCATAGACATAGAGTGATATACACATGAGATGATGTCCATGAATGCATTAGGTTACCTTGTCCCTTGTCTTACGAACAAGAGGGTTTGTGACTCCTTGAACTAGTGCAAGATATGGAAGTTGTTTGCACTTGTCCTCGCCAAAATGATATGAGTGAAGTATGTTGGCGGAGTCACCCTCAAAAACTCTCTAGTTCTTCTTCTTCGGGATCCACACCATCTTGATGGGAATCCTTGGAGTTTTAGTCGTACTTGATGAAGTAGAACTTGATGTAGTCTTGGGAACCCACTTGACCAAGGCTTTGGGAGCTTCCTCAAACTCATCAATCTCCTCTTGAAGCTTGTCCTTGCCTTTTTGCTTGTGGTCTTGTGGTGGAAGATCATCTTGAGCTTGTGTTCCTGGGAAGGAAGTAGGATCATACTTCTCTTGTTGAGGAACAAATTTCTTCTTGGGGTATTGATCTTCTTCCCACTCAACTCCATTGACATTGAACTTTCATTCAAAACCAACACCTTGATTCTTCCGGTGTCTTCCTTGCTTGCGTACAATTTCCTCAAATTGCTTACTTCCGGCAAGGCTCTTGTAAACACCTTTCTCCATAATTCCCTTCAATAAGCTATTTTCTTTCTCAAGTGTAACTTGGCTAAGAGAATCATTAGTGGAATCAAGAGAACTACTAGAAGCAACATCATTGGGTTTAGCATGATTATTGTTACTACTAGAGGAAGAATCTTTCTTATTCTTGTTGCTAGATTTAACTTATGGCATGTATGTAGACAAAAGTAAATGCTTGGCAATGTAAGAAGAACTTTTCTTGCGAACATCATCATTGATTGCTTTTGAGAACCCATGCTCTTGCTCAAGGTTGAGCTTTTCGAAGCGTAACTTCTCATGAGTCTTTAAAAGCTCTTGATGATTTTCCAAGGTAGTTTCATGAGCTATCTTAAGAGTGTTAAGATATTTAGTTAGACTCTCAATATCTTACTTATCATCATCATTCATTTTGTCTTGATTAGCATGATTAATAGCAAGTTCATCATAGTTTTCATCACTAGAATTGTCAACAAGTAAATCATCATCACCTAGCAAGTCATCTTCATCACTATTGAAATCAACATACTCGAGGTGTGATACCTTTGGGCCTTTAGCCATGGAGCATCTTCCAATTCCTTCATTTGGTGACTCAAATATGTCGTAGGAGTTGGTTGACACAAGTGCTAGACCGGAAACACCTTCATCTTGAGTATATTCGGAGTCGGAGTGATAACTTCTCTCAGAGTGATCGTCGGAGTCGAAGTCGGATACCCATTCACCAACGTGAGCTTGATGTCTTCATTTTGTGTAGCCCCTTGATGATTTGCCCTTCCTTTCTGAATCCTTGCTTCTCCGTGATGTTCTTCATTCATAACGGTCATCTCTACTCCTTCTCTCTCTTGGTGGTGATTCTTCTCTCCTACTCCTTCTTTTGGGAGAATCTTCTCTTCTTTTGTAGGGAGCCGTACACTTATTGGAGTAGTGTCCAGGTCTTCCACAATTGTAGAAATTATGTTCACGACTTGAAGATCTTTTGTCATTGTAGGACCTTGACTTGGAACTTCTTTCCTTGCTTCTACTCTTGTAGAACTTGTTAAAGTTCTTCACCATTAGGCTCAACTCTTTATTGAAGTTTTGTTTCTCACTTGATGATGTGGGAGCATCACATGAGGATTTGTAAGCACCACTTGACTTGTTGTGAAGCTCTTCCTTATCCTTGAGTGACTCTCATGAGCAACAATTCTTCCAATGACTTTTGCTGGCTTGAGATCTTTGTAATTAGGCATCATTTGGATCAATGTGCACACGGTATCGTATTTTCCATCCAAGGCTCTTAGGATCTTCTTGATGATGAATCTACCGGTCATCTCTTCACTCCCTGAGCCGGCAATCTCATTTGTGATGATACCAAGCCTAGAGTACATTTCAGCGACACCTTCACCATCCTTCATTTTGAACTTTTCAAGTTGACTTTGAAGCACATCCAATTTGGATTCCTTGACGGAGTCGGTACCTTCATGCATATCAATCAAAGTATCCCAAATTTCCTTTGCATTCTCAAGACGGCTGATTTTGTTGAATTCTTCGGGGCACAATCCGTTGAAGAGAATATCACAAGCTTGAGCATTGTATTGCAACAGCTTCAACTCTTCCACGCTAGCCTCACGGTTCGATTCCCTCCCATCAAAGAATTCACCTTGCAAGCCAATACATACAATAGCCCAAACGGCGGGGTTATGTCCAAGAATATGCATTTTCATCTTATGCTTCAAACTAGCAAAATTAGTACCATCAAAATAATGACCTCTACGGTGGTAATTTCCCTCACTAGACTTCATACTCTCCTAGGTTGTGAAACCAAGGCTATGATCACCAAAGAAATGGAAATCAAGGCAAATGGAGACCAAAGCTCTAATACCACTTGTAGGATCGGAAGTATGTCTAGAGGGGGGGGGGGTGATTAGACTACTTGACCAAATAAAAATCTAGCCTTTTCCCAATTTTAATTCTTGGCAGATTTTAGCAACTTAGCAAAAGTCAAGGAAACAACCTACACATGCAATTCCAAGAGTATAGCAACAGAATGTAAAACAATTTCATATGAAGGTAAAGGGAGGAGTTTGGAGGGAGCAAACGCAATGTAGACACAGAGATTTTTGGCGTGGTTCCGATAGGTGGTGCTATCGTACGTCCATGTTGTTGGAGACTTCAACCCACGAAGGGTAATGGTTGCGCGAGTCCACTGAGGGCTCCGCCCACGAAGGGTCCACGAAGAAGCAACCTTGTCTATCCCACCATGGCCATCGCCCATGAAGGACTTGCCTCACTAGGGTAGATCTTCACGAAGTAGGCGATCTCATTGCCGATACAAACTCCTTGGTTCAACTCCACAATCTTGACGGAGGCTTCCAAGTGACACCTAACCAATCTAGGAGACACCACTCTCCAAGAGGTAACAAATGATGTGTTGATGATGAAGTCCTTGCTCTTGTGCTTCAAACGATAGTCTCCCCAGCACTCAACTCTCTCTCGTAGGATATGACTTTGTGGAAAGATGATTTGAGTGGAAAGCAACTTGGGGAAGGCTAGAGATTAAGATTTATGTGGTTGGAATGAAGTATCTTGACCTCAACACAAGTGTAGGTGGTTCTCTCTCAGAAAATGTATGTTGGAAGTGTAGGCATGTTCTGATGGCTCTCTCCAGGAATGAAGAGTGGGTGGAGGGTATATATAGCCTCCACACAAAATCTAACCGTTACACACAAATCACCAAACTTGGTGGGACCGAATCATACAACTCGGTCAGACCGATTTAGTTCATAATGTGACCATTAGGGTTTTCGGTGGGACCGACATGTCAACTCGGTGGGACCGATATCATTAGGGTTAGGGCATAACATAACCTCAGTGAGACCGATTACACAAACTCGGTGAGACTTATTTTGTTAATAGACTAACCAGAGAGTTGGTCAGGCAATCTCGGTGGGACCGATTCGCTCTCTCGGTAGGACCGAAACGTTACGAAAGGGAAACAGAGAGTTTGCATTGCAATCTCGGTGGGACCGATTGCTCATCTCGGTTGGACCGAAACGTTATGAAGGGAAACAGAGAGATTACAATCCATCTCGGTGAGACCGAGATCCCTATCGGTGGGACCAAAAAGACTAGGGTCTGCGGCAGTGGCTATGTCAAGTGAACTCGGTGGCGCCGGATAGATCAAATTGGTGGGGCCGAGTTTGACTTTTGGTTTGTGATATATTTGGATATGAGAAAGTGGTTGATGGCTTTGGAGCGTATCACTAAGCACTTTGAGCAAGAACCTCATTAAGCAACACCACACCCTCTCTTAATAGTATTGGCTTTTCCTATGGACTCAATGTGATCTTGGATCACTAAAAATGAAATGTAGAGTCTTGTGCTTTGAGCTTGAGCCAATCCTTTTGTCCTTAGCATTTTGAGGGTCAACTTTGTAATCCATGCCATGCCAATCACTGAGCTTTTCCTGACATATTTATCTTCAAGTAGCATTAGCTCAATGAGCTATATGTCATCGATAGCAGCCGCCGGGTGAAGCCCACACGGATCTGGCGACAGTGGGCACTTGTTCCCCGTGTGGCGCGGTCATGGGCTGGGGGAGTTCTATGTGGCGGCGGCCGGCACAGCGCGACTCCGGTGCGCGGCGGTTCAGACGGTGGTGGTTGGGGATGGTGGTGTGGATGCGCTTTTTGGTCCCTCCCGGTGGCCTGCTTCGATTCAGCAGCTTCCCCCTGATGCGCTCCGGTGGGCGTTGGGTCACTGTGAGGCGCGCGTGGAGGTGCTCTCCCTCCCCTTCTGCGTGTTCAGCTGGTGGTTCTGCTTGCTGGGCGTGCATGCAATGTCATGCCTGCCGTTGACGGCTTGGCGCGTTCGGGAGATCTAGATCTGCGACCCCGAGTTCGACCTGGCATGCTCCGGCGGCGGGTGCTTTCTCCCCTATCCCTGGTAGGGCTCTGGCATAGTTCTGGACAGGGGGCGTGCCGGGTGGTGCCAGTGGTTGCTAGGTGTGGCCACACCTGGGTAGGCTCTCGTCATGGTGCTTGCTGGCGTGGTGCTGAGTGGCTCTGACTGGACTGCAGTGACGTGGTGCCGGCTCGTCTTGGGAGGTTGGCTGGGCGCCGCAGTAGGGGTGGTTGGTGGTGGCAGTTCGACTCGGGTCTGAGTGGCGTTGGGGCTGCTGGGCCTAATGCTTCTGGTGCTACAGGTGAGTAGTCTACCTTGATTAATCGGGGCTTTGGATGTGTGTGCTCAACACGATGAAAGCCGTGCTCTCACTGGAGCCAGTGACGGTGATGCTTGTAGGCGCCACAAAACCTTCTTGAAGGCGTTGCTGTAATGTTGAGCTCACTATCCTAGTCGTGACTTCAGGGAGACCCAGGTTCTAGGTCCGCCTGGAATGGATGATGGCGACGCTATATGCGTCGCATCCTTTCTTGAAGGCATCATCTGAAGTATGCATGTTGTTTTATCGGGTAGCTGCTCGCTATGGGGTTGTTGTTGGTGGTGGTGCAACTGGATTGGGGTCGATGGTCGATGTGAGGTGGTGGAGTGGGATGGTGGCGCTCTGTCAACGTGATTTTGGCTCGATCATGCCCTAGAGTGGTCTGATTTTTCATCCGAAGCCGGGTTAGCGGGGGTGTTATGCTCTTTGGATCACCTTGTTCCTGTATGACACCCTACCTCTCCGGGGTGTTGTTGGGTGGTGACTAGATGACCAACGTTCAAGGCTCTTCTCCTTGCTTGGTCATATGAAGATGGAAGTTGAAGTCCTCCTATTTGCTGGTTTTGCTGATGAGTTTGGTAACGGGGGTTGGTGGTGGGACCTCCCATGGCTGCGGTTGTGGAACTGCGAGCTTCGTGCTCTTGGCATTGTCTTGGTTCATCTTTGCTCTGTGATGCTACAAGACGCCTCCCCAACCTACTAATCATTCTTGAATTTTCATGGCAGAGCTCCCAGTCAAGGTCTGTGCTTGTCACTCATTGATTGTGGATGCTCCTTTGTTGCGCCGTGGTGTTTGGTACGCATGCCGGTGTGGTGCGTTGGGCCGCTTGCCAAGTCTTGGTATTGTGATCCTTCGATGACTCCCCTAATCTAATTGTGACTTTCGTGGGCTGTCCTTGGTCTTCTTGTACAGTTTTCAACCCGATTTTACTCATAAACTGGATCAATCTTATGGCATTAAGGACACTTTGAAATATATTCAGGTGGGGAGTCTTTCCCCCTGGTGACCATTTAAAAAAAATTCCCTTTCGCCGTACATAAGATGCGCTGCGCTGAATTTCCCTGCGGTGCGTATAAACCTTCAAACCCCAAGAAATAACATTTGTGGATGCACTAGTAGAAAACGGACCTTTAGTCCGAAGCATTAGCCCCGGCTAGGTTTGGGTCCAGGACTAATGTGAGCATTAGTCCCGGTTCCAACGGCTAGGAGCGGACCGGGGCACGGCCACCTCTAGTCCCGGTTCAAATTGGACCTCTAGTCCCGATTGGTATCCCGGTTGGTGATACCATCTAGGACTAAAGGTCTATCTCTAGCCCCAGCTGGTGATACGAACCGAGACCAACCGGGACTGAAGGGGCTCGCAGGGGCCTCATCCCGGTTGGTATCACCAACCAGGACTAGAGATAGACCTTTAGTCCCGGTTGGTATCACCAATCGGGACTAAACATATCCCTATATAAAGTTGCTTCGTCCAGCCCGAATCCAAGCTTCTCCTTTCTCTCCTCTCTATTTCATTCCCCTGGCTCGAGTTCATCCTCCATTTTTGCCAAGATTTCTCAATATTTGAGGCATTCCATCTATCCAATGGTTCTAAAAGGTTAGCAACTTCATCCTTTCATCTCTCAAAGCTAGTTTAGCTCGTTTCATGCTCTATAAGTATAGTGATTTGTGGGTTTTAGTTTGGAAGTAATTATGAGGGAGTATATTTGATTTATATGCAATTTGAGCTCAAATTAACTTCTTAGTTTGCGTATGTCTAGGTGTGGTTTACTTAGTGCCTTCCCGTCCCCATCCTCACCGTCGTCGATCGCCCGCGCTGTCCCGTCATCGGCACCACTTGGTGAGCCTCTTGTTCTTGTACTTTTTGTAAAAAAATCTTATATGTATGATTTTAGATAGTTACTTATATAATTTTCTTACTTGTATGATTGTTTGTTATATATAGTGCCATGGTTTTGATATCCGTCCCCATTGGCCCTCGTCCGATTTGTGATTCGGATGTGGTATATTATCTTTTATAACTATTTGTTTCATTTCGTGTTTATGACAATTATGCCCATCAAGTTGACATAGATATTTTTATCTAGGAGGTATGTGAACCAGAAATTGCAACCGACCCACTTGTCTAGAAGTTAAATTTAGTTGAAAAAGAAAATGATTATTTGAAAGAAAACATGAAAACAATTGAAGAAGAGAAGTTGAAATTGGAGTTGTATGTTGCTGATGTCGTCGATGATCACAAGATCAAGATGGATGCGTTGCGCTTGAAGATTAGAAAGATTAGAAAATATGCCATTAATAAAGAGGCTTGGTATCATTATGATGTTGGATTAATTATTACCTTAGTTGCGATTTTGATCGCATTTGTTGTTGCATTTAAATGCTTTAGCTAGATAGTTGTATGTTGTTTTATGAGAAGTATGTATGAACTTGTATTAATTTGGCCACTTCGATATTATGTAACGAAGATGAGCCGGCAATGGATGTACGATGACTGACGCTCTCCCTAGTTCATTAATGGCTTGCATAGTTTTCTGACTGTGGTTGAGGAAAAGAAGCGGAATGGTTTTATGTGTTTTCCATGTGGTGTCTGTAAGAATGATAAGGATTACTCTACCTCAAAAATCCTTCACAACCACCTGCTTCAGTCTGATTTCATGCCCGGCTATAACTATAGGACCAAGCATGGAGAAAGAGGGGTTATAATGGAAAACAATGAAGAAGAAGAGGATGATAGCAACTATCCTAGGTTCCCTGAATACGATGGTACTACACTGGGGGAAGCTGAAGAAGAGGCATCATATGAGCCCCATATGATCTTGGTCGGGCCATTGCTGATGCAAAGAGAAACTGCTAAAGTGAAAAGGAGAAGTTGAAGTTGCAATGCATGTTAGAAGATCGCAAAAAATTGTTGTACCCAAATTGCGAAGATTGCAAGAAAAAGCTAGATACCACACTAGAATTGCTGCAATGGAAGGCAGAGTATGGTGTATCTGACAAGGGATTTGAAAAGTTCCTGAAAATGTTAAAGAAGATGCTTCCAAAGGATAACAAATTGCCTGATAGTACGTACGAAGCAAAGAAGGTTTTTTGCCCTCTAGGATTAGAGGTACAGAAGAAACATGTATGCCCTAATGACTACATCCTCTACCGCAGTGAGGAGCACGAGAATTTGAGTGCATGCCCGTTATGCAATGCATTGCGCTATAAGGTCAGCCGTGATGACCTTGGTGATGTTGAGGGTGAGCGCCCTAGGAAGAGGGTTCCTACCAAGGTGATGTGGTATGCTCCTATAATACCATGGTTGAAACGTTTGTTCCTAATGAAAGAGCATGCGAAGTTGTTGCGATGGCACAAAGAAGACCGTGAGAAAGAAAGGATGTTGAGAGTACCTGCTGATGGGTCATAGTGGAGAAAATCGAGGGAAAGTGGCCAGAGTTTGCAGATGACGCAAGGAACTTATGGTTTGATATAAGTACAGATGTCATTAATCCTTTTGGGGATCAGAGCAGCAGTCATAACACCTGGCATGTGACTCCATGTATCTATAACCTTCCTCCTTGGTTGTGCATGAAGCAGAAGTTCATTATGATGTTAGAGCTCATCGAAGGCCCTAAGCAACCCAGCAACGACACTGATGTGTACCTAAGGCCATTAGTTGAAGAACTTTTACACTTGTTGGATATAAAAGGTGTACGTGTGTGGGATGAGCACAAACAGCAGGAATTTGACCTACGAGTGTTGCTATTTGTAACCATCAATGATTGCCCTGCTCTTAGTAACCTTTCAGGACAGACAAACAAGGGATACAATGCATGTACGCACTGTTTAGATGAGACCGAAAGTTTATATTTGGATAAATGTAAGAAGAATGTGTACCTGGGAGATCATCGATTGCTTCCAATCAGGCATCTCGTAAGAAAGAAAGGCAATCATTTCAAAGGTGAGGTAGATCACCGAAAGAAGCCTAACCACTGTACTGGTGATCCTATACTTGATATGGTCAAGGATTTAAAAGTAATCTTTGGAAAGGGCCCTGGTGGAAAATATGTTCCGAATGATGCTAACGGGCGCGCATCCATGTGGAAGAAGAAATCTATATTTTGGGAGCTACCCTATTGGAAAGTCCTAGAGGTCCGCTCTGCAATCGACGTGATGCACGTGAAGAAGAATCTGGGTGTGAACTTGCTATGCTTCCTGGGCGTGTATGGGAAGACAAAAGATACACCGGAGGCACGGGAGGACCAGCAACGTATGAACAAAAAAGACGGCATGCATCCAAAGTAGTATCAAGGTCCTATCAGCTATGCCCTTACCAAAGAAGAGAAGAAAATATTTTTTGAATGCCTGAGCAGTATGAAGGTGCCTGAGCAGTATGAAGGTCCCCTATGGCTTCTTATCGAATATAAAGGGAAAAATAAATATGGCGGAGAAAAAATTCCAAAACCTAAAGTCTCATGACTGCCACATGATTATGATGCAATTACTTCCGGTTGCATTGAGGGGGCTTCTACGAAAAATGTTCGATTAGCCATTGTGAGGCTATGTGTATTCCTTAATGCAATTTCTCAGAAGGTAATCGATCCGGAAATCCTAAAGGTTACAGAATGATTTGGTCCAATGTCTTGCCAGTTTCGAGTTGGTGTTCCCGCCATCCTTTTTCAATATTATGACGCACGTCTTAGTTCACCTAGTCGAAGAGATTACCATTCTGGGTCCTGTATTTCTACACAATATGTTCCCCTTTGAGAGGTTCATGGGAGTCTTAACGACATATGTTCATAACCATGCTAGGTTAGAAGGAAGCATCTCCAAGGGCCATGAAACAGAGGAGGTTACTAAGTTTTGTGTTGACTTTATTCCTGACCTTAAGCCGATTGGTGTTCCTCAATCGCGGCATGAGGGGAGACTGAGTGGAAAAGGCATGCTAGGAAAGAATTTAGTAATAAATATGGACGAGCATTCTTTCACTCAAGCACACTAAACAGTTCTACAAAATTCCACCTTGGTGGCTCTGTATATCGAGGAACACATGGATGTTGTATGCACCAAGAACCCAGAGCAGTCTAACCCCTGGATTAAATGTACACAAATGGTGACTTTTGGAGGTTAGTTTCAAACATATCTCTTGAATAATAACTTAAAGTGCAAGAGTCACTTAAAGTTTATTTTGGTGTGATGACAATATGTTAGAGGAACTAATATTCGGTGCTAAAGTTTATCTCAAGATATTGGTTCCAAGTTCTTCTTGATGGAGGTGTGCGACCCCCAATTCAAAAAGATCAACAGGCTGTTTGGATTGAAGCTGTCGGTGTCAAAATAGGCGGATCTCGGGTAGGGGGCCCCGAACTGTGCGTCTAAGGCGGATGGTAACAGGAGGCAGGGACACGATGTTTTACCCAGGTTCGGGCCCTCTTGATGGAGGTAAAACCCTACGTCCTGCTTGATTATTCTTGATAATATGAGTAGTACAAGAGTAGATCTACCACAAGATCAGAGAGGCTAAACCCTAGAAGCTAGCCTATGGTATGATTGTATGTTGTCATACGGACTAAAACCCTCCGGTTTATATAGACACCGAAGGAGGCTAGGGTTACACAAGTTCGGTTACACAGGAGGAGATATGCATATCCGTATTGCCTAGCTTGCCTTCCACACCAAGTAGAGTCCCATCCGGACACGGGACGAAGTCTTCAATCTTGTATCTTCATAGTCCAACAGTCCGACCAAAGGATATAATCCGGCTGTCCGGAGACCCCCTAATCCAGGACTCTCTCAGTAGCCCCTGAACGAGGCTTCAATGATGATGAGTCCGACGCGCAGTGTTGTCTTCGGCATTGCAAGGCGGGTTCCTCCTCGGAATACACCACGGAAGAGTTTGAATACAAGGATAGTGTCCGACCCTGCAAAATAAGTTCCACACACCACCGTAGAGAGAATAATATTTCCACAAATCTAATCTGCTGACATGTTTCGGCAGCATGACATCACGCCACGGCCTGGTAATTATTTGAACCATTTTTCTTTAACCAGCCCCGCACATAACGTGAGGCGGTTTCTTGACACGTCTTGTCAAAGCAGAGATCGTGTTCCCCTTATCACGGGATTCTCATCAATACAAACATGGGTAACCCAACCGTGCCTGTTGGTATGACTCCTAGAGCTTAGGTAAGTCTCGAACGACCACGAGGAGGATGCCTGATATTCATCCCCTTTATAAAGGGACAAGGCTTTTTCTTTTTTCCCTCCCGTGCTCAATTGAATCCTTCCCCCGCCATGAATTCTAACACCCAAAGCCCAGGTTAGGTGCTTCGGACTTTCAATCATGTCCGGATCCAGCCTTCAAGGCCAGTGGATGCCTTCCTTCGTCACAGAGGAGGACATCAAGAAGTTGAGGGAGGCCAGATATCTGATCGCCGAAATTTCGCATAGGCTGCCCGCCTGAGGGCAGGTCGTCCCTACTCCCAAACCTAACGAGAGCGTTGTGTTCGTCTCCCACTTCCTCCGAGGACTAGGCCTCGCTCTGGATCCCTTTGTTAGGGGTCTTATGTTCTACTACGGGCTAGATTTTCACGATCTGGCCCCGGATTCCCTTCTTCACATCTCATCATTTATTGTCGTTTGTGAGGCCTTCCTCCGCATTACCCCTCACTTCGGCCTGTGGCTCAAGACCTTCGATGTGAAGCCGAAGATGGTCGAGGGGCAGTACGCAATGTGCGGAGGTGCTCTAATAAGCAAAATTGCTGACGCTCTATGGCCAAAGGGTTCCTTTCTAGAGGTGTCCGGATTGTGGCAACGGTAGTGGTTTTACATCACAGCTCCCCGAAGTGCCAAGTGGGTAGCTGCCCCCACCTTTCGCTCGGGCTCTCCACCACAACTGATGTCATGGATCAGCAGGGGGCTGAGCTGGGGTCCTGCCGAGGACATGCCAGTATTGCAGAGCCGTATCTAAGATCTCTTCGAGGGAGATTTCAGTCTGGTTATGGTAATGCAAGTTATGCTGGTTCGTCGAGTCCAGCCTTGCAAACGCTGGCCCCTCCGCATGTGGGAATTCAACCCGGAAGGACCACGCACTATTCAGAATTTCCTAGGCGTGACGCACGAGGAGATGTACAAATCATTCTTCGGACCCCAAATAGAGTGTCCGGACACTACCGATGACGTGGGCCTGAGCTGCAACCGCCCGCCGCCCAAGTAAGTATTCCCATGGCTGAACTCACTGTCCTTTTATTTATCATGACATCATTCTGAAGAATCGCTCTTTGACCAGGACTGGATAACAAAGGCAAAGATGATCCGGTGTTCGGCCCCCCTTCCTGAAGGCTTGGACAATCCGGTGTTGGAAAAGATGCTCGAGCCAGCACCTTGTCTAGTGCCCTCAAAGGAAGATGAAGGGGGGAATAAAGAGGGCGAAAGCGGGCCTCCATCGCTACATATTCCAATCGAGGGAATGAGCGCCTCCGCGAGGGAGGATAACCAAGGGGAAGAATCTGACATTCCCTCTCCCCGGGGAAGGAAGAGGACTACCTCTGAAGATCCGGAAACTAAGGTTTCCAAACGGGAGAAGAAATCTCCGCCAGAGGGTCCTACCTCGGAGGGTATTCTTGCCGCACAATGTCCGCGCGGGGATCAGCCCTCTACCGAGCTGTAAGTAATCAAAAAGTACTTAATAGTGAAGATATCCTACCTTACTTCCAAAGACAATAACCGATGCTTGTAAATTGTAGTCCGGATCGCAGCCCTTCTCGACAGAGTTCATCTTCAGGGGATCTTCTTCCGAAGATGATGGAGAGCGAAACGCCTCCCCCGGACTCCCCAGCTCAAGAAGCGGGCGACCTTGAAGTGTCGTCGCAAAGGGTATCTCTGGATCCAATGTCTCTAGAGGATAACCCTTTGGCTGCCCGGCATCCCCAGTATCCGGCTCCTGAGGAGAGCGACAGCAAGGGTCCGTACTGTGTACGGTTGGACGCGCTGAATGATCTTCTAGGGAAAGCTATCGTCTCGTAAGCGCATCGTACGCTAATGGGTACGGTAATTGGAAGGATTTCATCCGCCGAAAGCGGTTTGCATGAAGCTTTTATGAGTCTGCTGAAAGGCTTCGAGGTACGTAAAATAATGTATGCCTTTAATAGTACCGCATACGTTAGGTATGCCCATGCAGATAGTAGCCCCTGAGACTCTGGTTGTCGTCGAGAATGGCGGCATACATAGGATCATAGTCCCAGGTAATAACCAGACCGCCTTTATGTGCAGGTGGTTGAAGCTCTGGTGGCTAGCCGGACTTATGGGTTTGCCAAACTAAAGAGGCAACTGGATGTGGCAGATGTCGACATCGTGCTTGTCAACAAGCGGCTTGACGAGGCACAGGGTGAGTGATTTTCTGGTGATCGTCACATAATAAGAGCAGCATGATGCCAGTATCTTTAATATGTTGTGACTGCAGATGGAGCGGCTAGCGTGGAGACCCTTCGGGCGAAGCTTACCCGAGCCAAGGAGCAAGCAAGGAGTAGCAATGCGGCCGCTTTACAGGCGGCCAAAGAGTTAAGGGCCGAATAGGCCGCACATTGCGAGAGCAAAGAAAAAATTGCCAAGATGGCCGTGGAGTTAAAAGATGCTGCTGACCGTTACCGGCTTCTTAAAGAGGAAAACCGGGCTAAGGCGACGGACCTGGAGAAGGCCCGGGTGGCTGCCAAGGAAGCCCGCTCCAAAATTAGAGCGACGAAGGAGGAGCTGGATCAAGCTGCAGATATCGTGTCTGGGAGGCCCTTTTTGTTGTGGACTAAGTTCGGAGATCCGAAGTATGCTCCTTTGGACCGGCTATGGAGTTCTGCGGATGCGTACATGGATTTGGCTGCAAGTGCTGCTGATGCAGCCGAGTACTTCAAGGATCAGAAAGGTCCAGAATTGGAAAAGCTGTCCTGGTCACAGTTTCACACTCCAGTCCGTCCGCTGCTGCTGAATGAGCGATTGACCGGCTGGGACGAGCTCCATAGGTTGTCCGGACTTGCCATGAGGTCCATTGTGGATCACCTGTGGCCGGGAGGGCCAAGGCCGAGTAGCTACTTTAGCTTAGTGCAACAATTCCTTGAAGCTGTGCCACGCATCGATGTTGTAAAGAGATCAACGTGCATAGAAGGTGCGCGGATGGCCCTTGCCCGTGTCAAAACATACTGGGCGGAGATGGAGGCCACCACTGTTGCGGCATAGGGTTCGGCCATAGGCCGAGTGGCTGCCGAGCATTACTTTGAAGAAGTCCTTGAAGGCGCTCGTTCGATAGAGGCTCAGTGCTTGAAGAATGTTATTTTCCAGTGACATGTAGTCCCATTGTACAAACAATGTTTTATTGAATTTATCAAGGCTGTATTTATACTTTTGCCCGAAAGTGCTATGATGCCTCCTGTGCGGCCGTTTATGTATGTATGTATATAACCTGAAAGATGGCAGTCGTAGGCTTCAGCCCCCACGCATATAATGCGGGGGTGTTTGCAGAAGACGCATGTTCACACTTGATCCAACGTCTTGGTCCATTAAGGAGGTGATAGTGCGGCGAACTAGGCAACCGGACTGTAATGCTTTAACACTTTCACTTAGCCAGAGGAGTTTGACAGTGGGGCTACTATATAGCCCCTGGTGGCTCCACGCTCATCCGGATTCGGGGCGCGTACATGCCTGGCCGGGAAACGGCCCTTCGTTAAGGCGTAGGAATCCCGAAGATTCTGATAGGTCATCGAGTGGTTAACCAGTCTCACGCTATATCATGACAGTCAGTTTTTGGCTTTCTCTACTGAGGTGCTCGTCCGGATGAACCAGGGCACAATCGCAGTAGTTCTCCTGGTGCCGCCTTAGCCGATAGAGCGGAACGTAAGGCAGCAAAACACAGGAGCCGGGCAAACCCAACATTTGACCAAAGACATGATTCAGAGCTGATGCATATAAGGCCAAACTCGCGATGCCGAACACTGCCTAAGGTATTTGGTCTTTATGATGTAAATCGGGCCTAAATAGTGCCCTTTGTAATAAGCCCCTGGTGTCCAGGTACGTGCAATATTCTGACGTGGCCACATGCCAATACGTCAGCATCCTTCTCAATTGTATTGAGAATCCGAGGGATGTGTATCAACAAGAGACAGTAAAAAAGGTTTACGCATGGTCTTAATCTAAAAAGAATCCTTGGAACGGGTCCCTGCTGCACGTCTGCGCCTGTGTCTCTGTTGTGCCGTATTCTAGATGGGTGTAGCACGATGGTCATCTGAAAAAGAAAGGAACTTAACTGAAAAGTTGTCATGCAAAAGGTAGGTTATACTAAATAAACCATGTACAGTTCAAAATGAGTAAAGTTGAGCCTAATTGCCACTTGTTTGCGTGCGTTGAGCCCCTTGTATTGTAATAGGGGTATAGCCATCAAACCTGTATCAATTACATATAGCTTAGCCGGACTCGTCCAACCGCGTCCGTGGTGTTAACGACCTGTGAGATGCATTAGTTGGTGAGGCCGTTTAGTGTGCGGCTGCCAAGGCAGCCGCATGGCCTTCTGTGCGCAAGGAGTGCTCAATACTTACATTTACTATAATGATGCCACGTGGACCAAGCATCTTAAGCATGAGAGAAGCGTAATGCGGTATTGTGTTAAAGCGAGCGAAAGCTTCGCGTCCGAGTAGTGCTTGATAACCACTTTGGAACGGAGCGATGTGGAACGTTAAATTTTCGCCGCGGAAGTTATCGGGAAAGCCGAATATAACCTCTAGTAGCAGGGAGCCCGTGCAATGGGCCTCTGGGCCTGATGCGAGCCCTCACGCAGATCGCGTACTAGCTTATGTGCGGCGTCGTTTGCCGCTCTATGTTGGCCACGAGATCGTCTATCCAACTGGACGAGCGTTTTGTTTTTTGATTGCAGGGGATCTAAGGCCTCCTCATCGAATTCAGGTAGCAACTTTCGCTTCGGGTAGCTCTTGGTGTGGCGATTACTGCCTTACTTCGCTTTAGTGTTGAGTACTTCACTCCATCTGATTCTGAGTGTGTCTTGTGCAGCCCTGAGCCTTTGCTTCTGCTTTTTCAGACTCCTCGCAGTGGCAACAAGCCTTTTATGGGTATTCTGTTGCTCCGGGTACCTCTCCGGTGTGATGTTATCCGGACTATTATCTTCGACGGAGTCGGGTTGTTCGGTTTGACTCTCTGTGTTGCCGTGGTCGGACGATGGTTCGTGTTTGTCGTCCACTGGCTCGCCTTGCTCTATAGCTGGGTTTATATGATCGATGCTTCTGCCGAGGCAGGATTTGGAGCGGCGCTTACGCCGCCGCTTTGACTGCTTCTCGAGGGAACAACCCTTCACTGTGTCCTTCCGTTCTTCGTTGTTTTCTTTGGGTGTGTCCACCATGTATACATCATATGATGAAGTGGGCGTCCAGTGCCCTGTGGGTAGTGGTTCTTGTTCGTCTCCTGCATCGTCGTCCATACCATCGATGTCTTCGGAGTCGAAGTCAAGCATGTCGTTCAACTCGTCGACAGTGGCTACTAAGTGGGTGGTGGGTGGGCGGCAAATTTCTTCGTCATCCACATACCAATTCTGTCGGACATGGTTCGGCCAGGGCTCTCCTGACAGAGAGGGAGACCTTAATGAGTTCAGTATGTCGCCAAAGGGCGAGTGCTAAAAGATATCTGCGAAGGTGAACTCCATGATCGGCGCCCAATTGGATTCGATGGGCATGGGTGCAGGCGGTTCGGAGTCCGTGGCAGAGGAAGAATCCGACAGTTTGGCGTCACAGCTCTCGTGAAGGGTAAGGTCGATACTCGGCTCGATCGCCGATGAGAGTGCGGCCTCCGTGGCGGGGTCTATCCACCCATCACTGGATGGCGCAATTGGCTCCGATTTGAGGTTCTCGGGTAGGGGGTCCCGAACTGTGCGTCTAAGGCGGATGGTAACAGGAGGCAGGGGACATGATGTTTTACCCAGGTTTGGGCCCTCTTGATGGAGGTAAAACCCTACGTCCTGCTTGATTATTCTTGATAATATGAGTAGTACAAGAGTAGATCTACCACGAGATCATAGAGGCTAAACCCTAGAAGCCAGCCTATGGTATGATTGTATGTTGTCCTATGGACTAAAACCCTCCGGTTTATATAGACACCGGAGGAGGCTTGGGTTACACAAGGTCGGTTACAAAGGAGGAGATATGCATATCCGTATTGCCTATCTTGCCTTACACGCCAAGTAGAGTCCCATCCAGACAGGGAACGAAGTCTTCAATCTCGTATCTTCATAGTCCAACAGTCCGACCAAAGGATATAGTCCGGCTGTCTAGAGACCCCCTAATCCAGGACTCCCTCAGAAGCCATCAACTACCTGACCAAAATTTTGATGCTGACTCGGGCCGTGGGCATGCGTTTGGTTGGTGCCCAGGATTTCGGATCTGCGCCAAAATTTTGGCTACACACTCAGTTACCTTCAGTTTTTTGCGCCAACTGTTGGCGAGGCGGGGGCGGCGAAATCCTGCGCCAAAGAATTGGCGAGCCTCCGATTTGGCAGGGTTGGCGTAGGCGGCATCCAAACAGCCCCCAAAGTTCGTTTGGTTCGACTCGAGTCATAGGAAAGACCGCACTATTAAGAGGGTTGGTGTGGATATGTGTTGAGTGGGAATGCCATTGCCAAAACATAAACGCCAGCCTACCCATTTCTAACACTTAAATCCGTAGTGTGCTTGTGTGTGGTACTCAGAGATTTTGCAACAGAAAGTTTCTGGGTACCTCATGCACACGGAGTATTTTGACCCCCGCGCGCACGAGGTATTGCATAACTTCCTGGGTACCCCGTGCGCACGGGGTATTTTGAGCCCCGTGTGCACGGGGTACTACGTACCTCCCTAGGTACCCTGTGTGCATGGGGTGGTGCGTAAGTCTCTGAGTACCCCATGCACATGGGTCTGACTTAGCCCGTGTGCATGGGGTCCAACGGGCAGAAAACCCCATCTGGCCAAGAACACTATAAAACCCCCTTCTTCCTCCTCCGTCCTCTAACCCGAATGTCTTATTGAGCCCCACCATTGCTACACCCCAGTTTACTCAACACTCTCAATCCCTCCACCTAAACTTGCTAAAACTTTGGGGATTGGGAGAGCAAGACCTGATCTACATCTTGACCAAACCAAATCGCGTTCCCCGCAACATTTCTTCCCCATTGACTACTTACTCTTGGAGCTTCGGCTCCTAGGTGGTTAGCGGTTCGTCTGGAAGATTCCTTGCTTGTGTTGTGCTCCGAAGAAGTTTGTAAATGTGTGGTAGCCTTCAAGACCAGCCCTGAATGATTTGAGGCTCATCAGTTGGGGTGACTCAAAGATATTACGGTGAGCCTTCGTGGCGTTCCGCAAGCTTTGGCTCCGGCACCGCTCTAAATGGAGAGTAGCTCTTCCCCAAGGAAGAGTGAACTTCGGTATAAAATCCGTGTCCTCGCCTCACTTGTGATTAATCCTTTCCCGTACTTTACTCTTCCTTGTATGCTTGTTGGCTTGCTAATTAGATTTTTTCCTAGCATATTTAGATTTAAGCTTTCTTGTCATATAGGTTGTGTTCACCTAGTTGCATATCTAGTGAATCCTATTTATCCGCTAAACCTTAAAATTGACAAGAAAGATTAAAATTAGTAGTCTCCTATTCACCCCCTATAGTAGACTATATCGATCCTCTCAATTGGTATCAGAGCCTTGTGCTCTAATATAGGGTTTTACAACCTTAGAGGATATGGTCAACCTCAGGAATGTGGGAGGTGGCGCACCCATCGCGGAGGATGGTGAAAACCTACCCCCTAATGTCTACTACACAACTTGTTCTTGTAGACTTGTGTTGGGCCTCCAAGCGCAGAGTTTTGTAGGACAGTAGCAATTTTCCCTCAAGTGGATGACCTAAGGTTTATCAATCCATGGGAGGTGTAGGATGAAGATGGTCTCTCTCAAACAATACTGCAACCAAATAATAAAAAGTCTCTTGTGTCCCCAACACAACAAATACAATGGGAATTTGTATAGGTGCACTAGTTATGCAAAGAGATGGTAGTAAAAGCGTATTAACGATAGTGGATATTGATTTTTGTGATAGGAACAATAAAAACAGCATGGCACCAAGTAACAAAAGTGAGCACAAACGGTATTGCAATGCTTGAATATGAGGCCTAGGGTCCGTAGTTTCGCTAGTGAAATCTCTCAACAATGCTAATATAATTGGATCATATAACCACCCTCAACGTGCGATGAAGAATTACTCCAAAGTTATTATCTACCAGAGAACATAAGAAGAAATTGTTTGTAGGGTACAAAACCACCTCAAAGATATTCTTTCCGATCAATCTATCCTAGAGTTCGTACTAAAATAACACCAAGCTATTCTTTCCGATCGATCTAACCAAGAGTTCATACTAAAATAACACAATATGATACACATCAACCAACTCTAATGTCACCTAGATACTCCAATGTCACCGCGAGTATCCATGAGTTGATTATACGATATGCATCAAACAACCAGATTCATAATACTCAATCCAATAGAAAGAACTTCAAAGAGTGCCCCAAGATTTCTACCGGAGAAACAAAGACGAGAACACCCCCATGCATAGATTACCCCAATGTCACCTTGGGAATCCGCGAGTTGAGTGCCAAAACACATATCAAGTGAATCAATATGATACCCCATTGTCACCATGGGTATTCATAGCAAGACATACATCAAGTGTTCTCAAATCCATAAAAGTATTCAATCCGATAAAATGGAATCTCAAAGGGAAAACTCAATTCACAACAAGATAGAGAGGGGAAAACACCATATGATCCAACTATATTAACAAAGTGAAAGGACCGATATAGTTGACTAGAGGGGGGGTGAATAGGTAACTAACATTTTTTAGCTTTTCTTTACCAAATTAAACTTTGCATCAAAGTAGGTTGTCTAGATATGCAACTAGGTGAATAACCTATATGATGCAACAACAAGCACACAAGAAAGCAAGGGATACAACACAATATAAGCTTGCGCAAGTAAAGGTAAGAGATAACCAAGAGTGGAGCCGGTGGAGATGAGGATGTGTTACCGAAGTTCCTTCCCTTTGAGAGGAAGTACGTCTTTGTTGGAGCGGTGTGGAGGCACAATGCTCCCCAAGAAGCCACTAGGGCCACCGTATTCTCCTCACGCCCTCACACAATGCGAGATGCCGTGATTCCACTATTGGTGCCCTTGGAGGCGGTGACCGAACCTTTACAAACAAGGTTGGGGCAATCTCCACAACTTAATTGGAGGCTCCCAACGACACCAGGAAGCTTCACCACAATGGAATATGGCTCCGTAGTGACCTCAACCGTCTAGGGTGCTCAAACACCCAAGAGTAAAAAGATCCGCAAAGGATTAGTGGGGGGAATCAAATTTCTCTTGGTGGAAGTGTGGATCGGGGCCTTCTCAACCAATCCCTAGAAAATCAACAAGTTTGATTCGCTAGGGAGAGAGATCAGGTGAAATGGAGTTTGGGGAGGGATGTTCTTGGGGAAGAATACCCCCTTTATATAGTGGGGGAAAAGATCCAACCGTTAACCACTTATTCAGCCCTCGACACACGGTACTACCACACAAGCTCGCGGTACTACCGCAAGGGGTTGCGGTACTACCGCTTGCCTGTGCGGTACTACCGCTGGAGCAACAGTGACCAAACGAGGACCTATTGAGCATAGCAACGAGCGGTACTATCCCGTGCCCTTGCGGTACTATTGCAAGGCAAGGCTCAACTGGGCTAGAAAGGCACGAACTAAATAAATTACGTCTGTGACTGCTTCTGCTGAGATCAGGACTATACGAAAATCCAGCATGGTACTACCGCTGGCAGGGAGCGGTACTACCGCGTGGGGCGGAAGTAAAAAATTACTTCCGTGCCTACTTCCGCACGCGCCAGTGTCAGGGACAGAGCGAGCGGTACTACCGCTCACCAGGAGAGGTACTACCGCTGGACCCTGTGGTACTACCGCTCCACTGAGTGGTACTACCGCAAGGCCCTGCGGTACTACTGCTCACTTGAGCAGTACTACCAAACGCCACATACACTTAAGCATTTGGAAGCCTTCGTTTCGTAGAGACAAGGGTAAATGAATGGTGCTCCAAAGATGCGAAGGAAAGGTGGTGCAAAGGAACTAATGTGTTCGTGTTGATTCCACCCTAACCTTTCTGAAGCAGACCCCTTCTTAATAGTATGGCTTGCCTACGACTCAAATCTACCGAAAAGAAACGTAGAAAACCGCTGTCTTCTATAGGCTCTGAGGGGCACCGAATCGTCTTGTGCCTATACATGAGATATCTGAAATGCTCAATGCACACGATTAGTCCGCAAATGCACTGTCATCAATCACCAAAACCACATAGGGAGAAATATGCCCTTACAATCTCCCCCTTTTTGGTGAATTGATGACAATACAGGATTTGCACATAAGGATATAAAATGAACCTAAGCAAACCCAACATCAAAAAATATAGACAGGCTCCCCATAGAGGTGTGCACTCTATAGATATGCTTTGGACTGCATGGCACACATACTAGGATCAACACTCCCCTATATTTTATAGACAAGGCAAAACTTGCAATAATATACGTGACAATAAGCATTGAGGCAAGGTAAAGTAAGGGAGCATGAAGTAAAGGGGACCAGATAACATAAGCTCACAATCTACTAATGTACTAGACAAAAGATAAGATAAGTTTGAGGGCATATGTCTCACACCATATGATAGCATAGGTCTCCTAGTCTCACATTCATACCAACACAAACCAACAAACCAAAGCGACGAAGGTTCAACGAAATGAAAGCAACAAGACACAAGACTCGCAAATCCTACACTCTCTCGCCCTTTGGCATCGAGACACCGAAAAGGCAGAGAGGAAACCTACGACACAGGTGGTAGCTCCTACTGACATGATCACCCATCAAGCTCCTCATTTGTCTCAACAACAGGAATGGACTCCCCATCTGACTCGGTCCACTAATAGCCCTACTTCACCATCCAGGCAGCCTCAGGGGTGATGTTCTTCTCTAACCCGCTCACGACGTCCTCGCCAAGCTTCCTTAAGATCCTCTTATCGCGCTGGCAACTCTCCTTCTGAGCAACATGGGCCTTGTACTGTCCCTTAGCCTACATGCAGAATAGAGCCTTCATCTTGGCCTTGAGCTTCTTAGCCCAAGATGGCTCCATAGATGGAGGTGAATACCCCGCAGAACTGTCCTCAACCTCCTCCTCCTCAAACTCATCCTCATCAACGTCCATGCGAGCAGCTTCGGCCTCAGCCCGGGTAGTGGTATTAGCCTACTTGCTCTGGATGCGTAGCTTGATAGGCTCATGGTGAATCCAATTGGGAGAAAGAACTCTTCACCCAAAAAGAGCTTCTACCAAGTCTTCGAGATCAAGAGGTGCAAGTAAGGTCCATAGATGGGCACCTTACGATGAAACACAGCAAACTGAAGCTCACACCACATGATATGAGAGACATCAAGTGGTACAGGTAGTTTGCGATGAGCTTCCTCACAAATGAGCATCATATCCACAAGGTAGGAATGCACCTTGTCCTTGTCGCCTATGCGAGGGAAAAGGCTGTTGTGGAAGATCTGATGCATGATGTCAAGCAACGGGTCCAGCACATAAGTGTTCTTGTCATTGGGTAACTTCTTCTCAACAAGGAAGGGCTGGAGCTTGTTCTTTTTGGCAGACTCTCGTTGGCATGTGGGCGGACACCAATGGGCATCTATAGCCCCTCATCACGAACATGCAACATGTCCATGAACTCCTTCCAATCAACAGTCATCCTCTTTTTGTTGTTCATCCAAGTCATGGTCCGCTTGTCATCCATGTGGAAATGGACAGAGACAAAGAACAAAGCCACAATCTCTGGGTCAAAGTCCATGTGAAACGTGAGAAACTCCTCAATGCCAAACTGCTCCACCAAATCCAGATTCTCACCAAAATATGCCCGGTTCTTCTTCAGATGTTCCAAGTCAGTCCACTGAACTGAGACATAGATGTTCTGCTTTTCCTTGATCACGTCTAGGTAGATGATATTTTGTTGCTTGGTCCAGAACAAGTTATTTCCCCTTGAGAGCTCCCTAGGGTTGACGTAGGGGTTGAGCTTCCTTTGAATTAGAAACTCCGCTTGAGGCATTTCATCAATGCAAATGTTTGGCTCCTTGATCTTGGTAGTTGTGGTCTTGACTTTGCGTTGTGGGGCACTGGAACCCTCAGGAGCTTCTTGGTTGCGAATCCGCTTGGATCTCATGTCACGGCTAGGATTCGAGCATCGCACATTGGAACCGGAGCTACCACCTATGACACACAACACAAACACACGAGAAAAACGAGAAGGATTATTGCAAAGACCAAGGCCAAAACCAAACGAAACAAGTAGAAATGAGATTGAGTGGACAAAATAGAGTAATATTTAACTCAACGGTAGTATCGGGCCAGAATGCGGACATAAAACTTTACATACGCTCTAGCCACGGTAGTACTACACCGGGTTGGCATGATGGTACTGCGCCTGGAGCGGAAGTAAAATTTTACTTCCACGCGCCAGGCTGTAGTACCTCTCCAGCGGAGCGGTAGTAGCGTACGGGGCGGTTCATACACGAGCGGGTGGTAGTACCGCACGGAACAACATCTCACAAGAACGGCAAGAACGTATCAAGAAACATCCGTAAATGTAGATCGGAACAACCGTTGATCAAAACTACACGGTTGCATCACACCAAATAGCATATCTATTGCACTAGCACTCTCCAAGAATCTCCTCTTGCAAAGATTTAGCCTAAAATCACAAGAACTACACATGCATCTCCCAAAACCTAGAAGCACAACAACGGGGAAAAGTGAGAGGGACTAAGGGAGATACCGGCTTCCATGACATGAGGGTGAGGTGGGAATTGATCCCACCGGTCGGAATGCGAGGAGAGCGGCCGGAGACGGAGATCCGGCGAGGTCCTCCAACGCCGTTCTTGGGTAGGAGAGAGAGAGAGATGAAGTGAGGGGAAGAGATGAATGGGTGTGGGGGAGTTGGAACTCCCCTGCCCGCTCTTAACCCCCATGGGCTCTCAATAGCGCGGTAGTACCGCGAGTCATCGCGGTAGTACCGCTCGGGCGGAAGTACTGCACACAGGGCGGTAGTACCGCCCAGGTGGAAGTACCGCACACAGGGCGGTAGTACCGCTCTTCCAGCGACAGTAAAAAATTTCCGCCGTGCTAGAAGCGGTAGTACCATGCCGGGGTTGCAGCTGCTCAAGCACAAATGCCACCCACCTCCTGCGGTAGTACCGTGGCTAGCCGCGGTAGTACCATATGTCGTGGTTCTAAGTCTGACAGTAGATTAGGGGGTACGTAGGAGGAGGCAAGTTCCTAGCTACAATGAGGCTGTGCACGCAAGGTTTACGAGTTCAGGCCCTTCTCGGAGGACGTAAAAGCCCTACGTCTCAGTGCCCTAAGGCGGTCGACTGGATTATGCGTGAAATTACAGCATGTGCGAACCCTTGTCTCAGTGGAGGGGGGTGGCTTATATAGAGTGCGCTAGGACCCCAGCCAGCCCATGTTACCAGGAGTTCAATGTACATAAAGGTGAGGAATTACTGGTAACGCCGACAATAAAGGCATATAAATGACCACTAACACTACGGAGTGAACTCTTGACCGTTGCCATCCTGAGTGACTTTAGATCTTCTGTACTCTGAGTGGTTTCTCGTATGGCCGAATGATGATATATTGGTCGAATGGAATTGGGTTATCCGAGTGCAGTTACTGGTCGAGTGGGTTGCATTCTGAGGTGATTCCAATCGGTGGATGCTGCTGTTGAATGTTGTTGATCTTAAGGTAGTGTCTTTGGGAAGGGCGTCTAGGTCAGGCCTATTACCCTACCCTAGGTACATGTCATCATCATTATCCCCCGAATGGATCGAGGTCCGAGGGGAGAAGAGGTTGAAGATGGTTCCGACCCAATTCTTATGCTTCGGGGGCATCTTACTTGGGTTGGCGAACCACTTTGGAACTTCAACTTTATTTTCAGTCGCCTTGATCCATTCAGAATTTGTCGAGTGAACTCATTCTGGTATGCTCCGAGTGTTGGAGTGGTATGAAATCTTTGGCGTGACTGATTCCGCTGCCATTCCCGGATCTCACAGGATTCAAAATTTGGGGAAGCGCGCGGGACAGAGAGTGCCGCAGTAATCAGGATGGATTAGGCAGGGGCGCCTCAATCTCCGCGCCACCTTTTTCGCCACATACCGAGCACGCGACTGTTGCAGGATTTGACAGGATTTCTCAGGCCCGCATGTCAGCCACTCGGAAATTGGCAAATAAAAGGCGTCGTGGCCAGTGTGTCTGCACATCGCATCCCATTCCCCTTCTTCTTCCTCTGCTTCTCCGCCTCGTCCTCCGCCACTCTCTACGCCACCGCACCACCCGTGAGAAGTCCGCGGCGATGCGAAAGGACAAGACGAAGGCCCTAGAGCGCGCCAAGAAGGCGACAGCTGCAGCGATGGTGAAGCCGAAGGGCAAGAAGACGAGTCAGGGGGATATTCCTCGAGGTCTGGCCTGCCGACAGGCTGGATCCAGGGCGACTGGATTCAGTCCACAATTCAGCAAGAGGACGTGGAGGATCTGGCTGAAGGGGGTTTGATTGCCCACAAATCTTGGAGGCTGCCTGGCAACGAGATCAAGCCGCAGCCACGAGAGGGTGAGTGCTTCCTCCTCGGGACTCACGTCGACCGTGGTTTTTCTCTGCCCCCTCATCCTTTCTTCTGGGGTTTTCTGAACTTTTTTGGAGCCCAACTTCATCACTTTACCCCCAACACCATCACGTACCTCGCTGCATTCATTTCCGTGTGTGAAAATTTCTTGGGCTGTCGACCGCATTGGGGTCTCTTCAAACACATCTTTACTTGTCGCTCTCACTCTGTGAAAAAGGCTAATTCAAATGATGAGAAGACACATGTGATCCAGATGTGTGGAGGTCTAGGTATTCAGATGAGAAGCAAAAGTACTTTTGCAGCTGTAATTCTTCCCGAGTCAGTTAGAGGGTGGCAGTCAACCTGGTTTTATTGCAAGGACCAACCGACTCCTGGTCAGTCGACCAGTCTTCCCCCCTTCTCCATGGAGCGAGTCCAGCAGCCCACTTCTTTGAAAGTAACCCCAGCAGAGAAAGCAGAGGTGAACAAGCTGATGGAACGATTAGTCCAATTAGTCCGCGATGGCGTGACTGGTATGGACTTGCTGGAGCTGTTTCTCAGTCGACGCGTCCAGCCACTCCAGGCCCGCGATCATCCTATGTGGATGTACTCGGTTATTGAAGACACCACTCGGATGCACCCGGAGGAGGTCACCGAAGAAACGGTGGAGCAGTGGTTGCAGGGCATCCCTGGAAACAAAGATAACCCCAGGGGGTCTAGAAGAGTCCAACCATTCAGCGCTGACCATGAACCAGAAAAGGTCTATCCTTTACTGTCGAGTGATTATTCATTCCGATTTGCAAATGTCTTTGTGTCCGACTCATGTATATGCTATTCTTTTCCTTGCAGGTTTACACTGAGATGTACTCGATACCCAATGGAGATCGGGACCAGGAGGGAGAGGCGAGTGGAGGCGAAAGTGGTGAATGGAAATCCAATGACGAAGATGGGGAGGAGAGCGAGGACTTAAGCGACGGAGAGGAGGTCGACTCCCCACCCCGCACTGAAAGGCTCTCCAAGCAGACCCATGACCCAGCGAGTATCTGTGGCAAGGCAGTCGCGCAGACCTCGAAGTGCACTCGGACTTCCTCTCCTGTTCCGACTGAGAAGGCCCTGAAGCAACCCAAGATTGCGGCTCCCAAGCCTCGGAAGGCCCTTCCTAAGATCAAGATTGATGTTCCCATCGCCTCTAGGTAAGCGTTTTTTCTCTCTCTTTGTTCAAGAGCTTCTTAAGTAGCTGTCGACTCATTTTCTTTCTTGGCCGATATAATTCGGAAACTTGCAGTGCTGCTACTTCTGGGACTTCTATAGATATTTACAGAGATGAAGATGATGCGGAAATGGAAGACGCCGCCACCTCCAAAGCAGGTATGACTCTGCCATCTTGTTTTTATTTTGCCAGTTGATTTGTAGGCCGACTAATGTCTTATGGTCTAGTCATTTGTAGCGCCGCAACATGTTATTGAACTTCCAGATGATGATGATGATGAAGATGTGCCCCATAGGTCTTCGGGAAGGAGACGCAGGAGCTCGGGTAGAAGGGCGCCGTCCGGCAAAATAGCTCAGACGACATCAGTGCCCGAACCGTTAACCCAGCAGACTGGAGACCTCAATCGGGCCTCTGTCACTTTTGCCGATCCTGTGTCGAATGAGCATCCTTCAGAGTCGGCTGTTCAAGATCCTACTTCATCTGTACAACTCCATACTTCAGATCCTTAGACTGCTACGGCAGTTCCACCGTGTCCGCTATTCGTCACCCATCATGTCCTGGAGGATCAGGCGAGTGCTGCTAAATAAGCTATACGCCAAGCAGGCCTGATGATGGAGCGGATGAAGATGGTGCGCGAGACCAGCCAGGCCGCCTATGACGCTAGTGCAGCTCTCCAAGCCAACGTCCAGGTTAATTATTTTCGACTGATCTCCTAGCTTGACACTTGAAAACTGTTGCCTTATCATTTGTAAGATGTCTGTGGATGAGCGTTCTCAAACCTTTTCAAACTTCATGTGCATCTGTCATGAGTCTGCATCTGTTCACCCACTGGGTGCCTTCCTTTACATTGAATCCTTGTTCACTTGAGTTGACTCTGTCTCGTCGAATGAACTTTCAGATTTGTGGGGGCACACAGAGTGCACCCACTGGGTGTAGTCCCCGAGACCGTCGTCGAATGTTTGATTCGGCGAGGGTCTTAGATCTTGTTTATAATATATCCACTCGGTCTTGAATGGATCCCGTCGAGTGAATTCTCAAACCAGTGGGGGCATGCCAAGTGCACCCACTAGGTGTAGTCCTCGAGACCGCGGTCGACTGTGGGCAGTTGGCGGTGGTCTGGGAATCAATGTTGTAGTTACTTTTCATTCTTTTTTTGGCGACTGGCTGACCAAGTCGAGTACCGAACCGAGCCAGTGGGGGCACGCCAAGTTCACCCACTGGGTGTAGTCCCCGAGACTACTGTTGGATGTTTGATTCTGTAGTAGTCTTAGAACTCTTTTTGTCGTAATATCCTGAACTTGTACCTTCATTTCCGTCGACTGACATATCTTATTTGTTGACTTCAGAAATCCAGTGAGATCATATCCCAATTTGCTGAATTCGAGAGGAAGCCGATCCAGCTCAATCTTGATCTAGACTTGGCCAAGCAGAACTTGCAGAAAGCTAAGGACGAATAGCTGGTATGGAAGGTAAAAGCTTGCCGACTTGAGATTGGACTGTCTCTTGTGTCATCTTTCCGTTCTTCTTTCTGAACCGAGTGTTGTTTATTATTTTTTAGAGAAAATGAGGCAGGCTCTGGCACAGAAGGACCTCGATCTCGCAGCGGCACAGAAAGAAGCCCAAGAGAAAACAACACTCGCCGACAAGAAGTTGGCTTCAGTCAGGACGTTAGAGGAAGACAACACCAAGCTGAAGACTGCTCTTGTCGAAGCTAACAAGGAAGTGACGCGTCTGAAGAAGGACAACGTGGACCTGAACGACAAGATTGAAGACCTCTCCCGGAAGAGGAATGAGCTGGAGGCTTATCTGGGGGGACTTGCTAAGAAGTTATTCCTCATGCTTGAAGGTATTTTCTCCTGCTCGAATGGTTTCTCTTGACAGTTCCTCAGACGGTTCTTCGACTCATTATTTTGCTGTGTTGTGCAGACTTTTGCCAAAACTTTGAAGAAGAGACTGGGCAGATTGAAACGAACTTGGACCCCATCAACTCCCCTGTTAAGGATGAAGCCGCCATGAACGTACTCTGACTAGAATCTCGTCTTGCCAGCGTCGTGGATTATCTGGCTCAACTGAAGGTGGCGGTTTCCCGAGTCGACATGGAGCTCCGGCTGAAGGAGAGGTTCCAGAATGACCACGAGTCTCTGATGACTCCACTCAATGAGATTCCCGACCGAGTGCAGGCATGGAAGAAATCATCTGCCCGATGTGGTGCTGATGTGGCTCTGTCTCTGGTTCATGTCCATTGCAAAGAGGTCAAAGAGGAGAAGCTAGCAGTGCTCAAGGTCGCCAACACCAAGCATCGCCAGTTCCAGTCCTGCATGGAGACCTTCATTAAAGCAGCCACTGGCATCGCAGACTGAATTGACTTGGACGAATTCGTCGAGCCAGCCAGTCCTCCTCCAGAGGAGTGAACAAACTTTATGCCTTAATTAAATTTGCCTCGAAATGCTGAGTGATTTTGTAACCGTTAAAACTCCTTCGATCCTGATGCCTGAGCACTTTTATCTGCGGTTCTGAACTTTGCGCGATTTATCTGAACTTGGTTTTTCTTTGAATATGTTTGTCTTCATCTTTGCTGCTTTCAAATCCCTTGAATCCGAGTCGGAATTGTCATTGACATTGTGATATAGCTCTGTCGAGTGGGTCATGGAAAAGAGTACTAGGTGTTGTGCACGACCTGCACTTTGTCGTCCTTGCAGATCGAGATGGAGTGGACGTTGTACTTGTGGCGCAGCTCCATCGAGTGGGTCATGGACAGGAGCACTAGGTGCTGTGTACGACCTGCACTTCGTCATTCTTGTGGATCAGGATGGAGTGGACGTTGTACTTGTGGCACAGCTCCGTCGAGTGGGTCATGGACAAGAGCACTAGGTGTTGTGTACGACCTGCACTTTGCCGTCCTTGCGTATCGGGATGGAGCGGACGTTGTACTTGTGGCGCAGCTCCATCGAGTGGGTCATGGACAAGAGCACCAGGTGCTGTGTACGATCCACACTTTGTCGTCCTTGTGGATCGGGATGGTCTTTAACTTAGGCGAGTACGAAACTGCAGCTAAGCCTCCGAGTGGGAGGATTGCTCTCCACTCGGTAGGATTTTAGAAACATAGGTGAGTACGGTACTACGGCTAAGCCCTCGAGTGGGAGGATTGCTCTCCACTCGGTAGGAGTTTAGAAACTTAGGCGAGTATGGGACTGCAGCTAATCCCCCGAGTGGGAGGATCGCTCTCCACTCGGTAGGATTTTAGAAACTTAGGCGAGTACGGGACTGTAGCTAAGCCCCCGAGTGGGAGGATCGCTCTCCACTCGGTAGGATTTTAGAAATTTAGGGGAGTACGGGACTGAAGCTAAGCCCCTGAGTGGGAGGATTGCTCTCCACTACGTAGGATTTTAGAAACTTAGGCGAGTATGGGACTACAGCTAAGCCCTCGAGTGGGAGGGTTGCTCTCCACTCGGTAGGATTTTAGAAACTTAGGCGAATCTGGTTCGCAGCTAAGCCCCCGAGTGGGAGGATTGCTCTCCACTCGGTAGGATTTTAGAAACTTAGGAGAATCAGGTTCGCGGCTAAGCCTCCGAGTGGGAGTATTGCTCTCCACTCGGTAGGATTTTAGAAACTTAGGCGAATCAGGTTCGCGGCTAAGCCTCCGAGTGAGAGGATTGCTCTCCACTCGGAGTAGTTTTTCGAACTTAGGCGAATCAGGTTCACGGCTAAGCCACCCACTAGGGGATTTGAACATATAACTTGACAGGATAACAATTATTAAGGCACTACAAAAATCTTTTCTTTGATAAGCAAACTGAACGATTCTTATTACAACTCATCGACCTGAGTGCCTAAGTGTTAAAATGGCAGAGCAGATCCGCGTTCCAAGCACGTGGCTCGTCTTTATTGTGTTCCACATTGTAAAGGTGATATGCTCCATTGTGGAGCACCTTGGTCATGATGAAGGGACCTTCCCAAGCAGGAGCCAGCTTGTGAGGCCGTGGCTGATCTACCCGAAGCACCAAGTCTCCTTCCTGAAATGCTCGACCTCTCATGTTTGTGGCATGGAATCGACGGAGGTATTGTTGATAGATGGTCGATCAGATCAAGGCCATCTCTCTCTCTTCTACTAGGAGGTCAATAGCATCTTGCCGAGCCTTCTCTGCTTCAGCCTCTGAGAAAAGTTCCACTCAGGGCACCTTGTGAAGCAAATCGCTTGGCAGCATGGCTTTAGCCCCATAGACCATGAAGAAGGGAGTCCGACCAGTCGACCGATTTGGTGTTGTTCTCAACCCCCAAAGGTCAGATGGCAACTCATCTACCCAAGAGCATGCTGCATGCTTGAGGTCACGCATCAACCGGGGTTTCAGCCCTTGGAGGATCAAACCATTTGCTCTCTCTGCCTGCCCATTTGACTGCGGATGCGTGATAGACGCGTCGTCGACCCGAGTTCCTTGGGAGGCGTAGAATGCTCTGAACTCATTAGAATCAAAGTTGGAGCCATTATCCATGATAATACTGTGAGGACTCCATATCTGAATGTCAGCTCTCTGATGAAACTGATGGCCGTGCTTGAATCGAGACTCTTGATAGGCTTGGCTTTGATCCATTTGGTGAACTTGTCGACTGCTACAAGCAAATGAGTGAAACCACTTCTGCCGGTCCTTAGGGGTCCAACCATATCCAATCCCCAAATAGCAAATGGCCAGACAAGTGGAATGGTCTTCAGGGCTGAAGCAGGTTTGTGGGATATGTTGGAGTAGAACTGGCAGCCCTCAGAGTTGTGGACTATTTCCTTTGCCATTTCATTTGCTCGAGGTTAGTAAAAACCTGCTAAGTATGCTTTGGCCATGATTGTGCGAGAGGACGCATGGTGACCACAGGTCCCCGAGTGGATATCATTGAGAATCATTCGACCTTCTTCTGGTGTAATGCATCGTTAAGAAACTCCAGTCAGACTCTCTCTGTATAGTCGCGCACCTATCACGGTGAAGGCTTTGGATCGACGAACAATCGGACGGGCCTCATCCTCATCTTCTGGGAGCTCTTTTTCTGAGTAGGTATGCAACATATGGCACCGTCCAATCGGGGGTGATGACCAAAACTTCCATGATCAGGTCGACCACGGCAGGGATTTCAACTTCAGTCGGATCGATGGAATTTTTTGGTTGTGGGGGCTCTTCTGTGAAAGGATCCTCTTGAACTGACGGAGTGTGGAGATGTTCCAAAAACACATTGCTGGGAATAGGCTCGCTCTTGGAGCCTATCTTTTCCAGATCATCAGCTGCTCGATTCTTGACTCGGGGTATGTGGTGGAGCTCTAACCCCTCAAACTTCTTTTCCAACTTCCTCACTGCATTGCAATAGCCAGTCATAGCTAGGCACCTGATATCCCATTCCTTCATCACTTGATTGACCACCAAATCCGTGTCGCCGTAAACCATTAGGCGACAGACGCCGAGTGAAATGGCCATACGCAACCTGTACAGAAGTGCCTCAGATTCAACCTCATTATTGGAGGAATCAAGGTGAATCTGGAGAACATAACTGAGCTTTTCACCTCGCGGGGATACCAGGACTACCCCAGCACTAGAACCATTCAACATCTTGGACCCATTAAAGAACATAGTCCAATGTTCCCCTTGAACTTGAGTCGATTGTTGCTGCTCATTCCACTAGGTGAGAAAATCTGCAATTGCTTGGGACTTGATAGCTTTCTTTGCCTCAAACTTGATATCGAACGGAAGGAGTTCAATCGCCCACTTTGCCACTCGACCAGTTGCATCTCTGTTGTTCAGAATTTCTGATAATGGAGCATCACTGACAACTGAAACCGAGTGATCTGAGAAGTAGTGTGCAACTTCTTTGTCGTCAAATAAATTCCATAAACCAGCTTCTGATAATGCGGATATCTCTGCTTGGACGGAGTTAAGACTTCAGAAATATAATACATTGGGCACTGAACTTTGTAGGCTTTGCCTTCTTCTTCCTGCTCGACCGTGAGCACCGTACTGACAACGTGTCCAGTGACTATGATATAAAGCAGTAAAGGCTCTTTGCTGATTGGAGTAGCAAGCACCGGCTGGGTGGAAACCTGGGCTTTGAGGTCTGCAAACGCTATGTCAGCTTCGGGAGTCCACTCGAACTTGTCAGATTTCTTTATCAATCGGTAAAGAGGCAATGCCTTTTCACCAAGACGAGAAATGAATCGACTCAATGCAACCAAGCAACCAGTAAGCTTCTGAACATCATGCACACGTACATGGCATTTCATTCAGAGGATTGCCCCAACTTTCTCTGTGTTTGCATCGATCCCTCTTTCGGAAACGAGAAAACCGAGTAACTTTCCTCTTGGGACTCCGAATGTGCACTTTGACGGGTTAAGCTTGATATCATATCTTGTCAGATTGACAAAGGTTTCGGCGAGGTCAGTCAGTAGGTCAGAACCTTTTCGCGAGTTAACCGTGATGTCATCCATGTATGCTTTCACATTCCGACTGATTTTAGTGAGCAGGCACTTCTGAATCATGCGCATGAATGTGGCACCATCATTCTTGAGACCAAAGGGCATGGTAACATAGCAAAAGCACCAGAATGGGGTGATAAAAGCTGTTTTTATTTCGTCAGGTGCATACAGTCGGATCTGATGGTACCCAGAATAAGCGTCCAAAAAGGACAAACGCTCGCATCCCGCTGTCGAGTCAACAATTTGATCGAGGCGGGGCAGTGGGAAATGATCTTTCGGGCAAGCCCGATTGATATGCTTGAAGTTGATGCACATGCGCAGTGAATCATCGTTCTTGGGGACCATGACAACATTGGCGAGCCACTCGGAGTGGTATATCTCACGGATGAACTCAGTTGCTAGAAGCCGAGCCACCTCCTCACCAATTGCCTTCCTCTTCTCCACGGCAGACCGACGGAGATGCTCTTTGACAGGTTTTGCTTTCGGATCGTCTGACAAACGGTGCTCAGCCAGTCCCCTAGGTACACCTGGCATGTCAGAAGGTTTCCATGCAAAGATGTCCCAGTTGTCATGGAGGAACTAGATGAGCGCTTCTTCCTATTTGCTGTCGAGTGTTGTTGAGATTTGAGTCGGAGCAGCATTAGGATCGGTTGGATGAATATGAACTTGCTTTGTTTCACCAGACGACTAAAATGCAGATTCTGAAGCAGGCTTCTTGGCATGTAGCAAATCACTCGGATCTGTGTTATTCTAGTACTCTTGCATTTCCACTACTACCATTTGTTCATCGGCAATCTTTGAGCCCTTCAGGAAACACTCCTCCGCTCTCTTCCGATTACCAGTGATAGTGATCACATCCTTGGGACCAGGCATCTTCAGCTTGAGGTATACGTAACATGGTCAAGCCATGAAGCGACATACTCAGGCCTGCCCAGAATAGCATGATAAGCACTATGAAAATCCACAACATCAAATGTCAACTTTTCCTTGCGATAATTCTCCAAATCGCCGAAAACCACGTCAAGAGTAATCTGGCCGAGTGAATTAGCTTTCTTCCCAGGGATGACACCATGGAAGCGCATATTGCTTTCACTGAGCTTGTACATTGGGAAGCCCATCTCTTGGAGAGTCTCAGCATACAAAATGTTCAAGCCATAGCCACCATCCATCAGGACCTTGGTCAACCAAGTGCCCCCAACGACTGCGTTGACCACCAACGCTTGGCGCCCTGGGGTAGCAACACGTGCCGGATGGTCAGATTGGTTGAATGTAATGGGAGTCTTAGACCACTTCAAATACGTTGGCGTTGCTGGGGCAACCATATTTACTTCTCTGCTAATGACTTTCAGTCGACTTTTGCTCTCAACGTCAGCAAAAATCTGCAAAGTGGCATTGATGTTGGGGAAACCATCATCTTCCTCTTTGTCTTCGTCCTTATCAGACTCTTTCTCTTTCTCCTTGGGCTCGCCCTCTCAGAATTGCTGGATAAGGAGTCGACACTGTCGAGTGGTATGCTTGGGATAAATCAGGTTCCCCTCTTCATCCACCTTGGTGTGTATAGGACACGGTAAATCAAGCACATCATTCCCTGCTGAGTCTTTCACCTTTTTGGGGACCCATGGTCCTTTAGATTTTTCTTTGAATTTTCCCTAGGTCACCACTACTGTCTCACCAGGAGTGGCGGGTTCGGCTTTGTGCTTCTGTTTCCGATTGGAATTACCTCCTCCGGCGTCTTGGGCGACTGGTTTATTCTTGTCACTGCGGAGTCAGTCTTCTTCCTCACCGTTAGCGTACCGAGTGGCTATTTCCATCGTTTGGGTCAGATTCATATCTCATGTACGACCGAATTTCATTTATGCACCCTGTACCGAACGCCTTCCTTGAAGGCGCAAACTGCTTGGTGTGGTGACACGTTTTCCACTGTGTGATGCAAAGTGGTCCACCTCTGGATGTAATCCCTCAAAGTTTCATTCGGTTTCTGAACACAATGCTGCAATTCTGTCAGCCTTGGAGGCCGCTTACAGGTGCCCTCAAATGTCCTAACAAACACTCCGGCCAACTCTTCCCAACTGAATATGCTACCAGGAGCCAACTGATTCAGCCAAGCCCTGGCCGACCCTTCCAACATCATAGGAAGATGTTTCATGGCTACCTCATCATTATCGCCACCAATCTGCATAGCCACTCGGTAATCCTCCAGCCAAGTGTCAGGTTTGGATTCACCGGTAAACTTACTTACCTAGTCGCCAACCTGAAGTTGGGAGGGATCTCCGCGACATTGATGGCTCTGCTGAAACTCTCAGGTCCAGATACATGCACTCGGTTGCTCGTTGGATGATCTCTGTCCTGTCCTACTCTGTGGGCTCTGTTCCGGTCGACCAGACCTTGTACCAAAATTGACCTTGCATCAAATCCGGGTTCTCTGGGGTCGACTGGATGTCTTCGCTCATCACCATATGGACGCCTGCCATCGGGTCACTGGGTGATGTCTACTACACAAACTTCTTCTTGCAGACGTTGTTGGGCCTCCAAGTGCAGAGGTTTGTAGGACAATAGCAAATTTCCCTCAAGTGGATGACCTAATTTTTATCAATCCGTGGGAGGCGTAGGATGAAGATAGTCTCTCTCAAACAACCCTGCAACCAAATAACAAAGAGTCTCTTGTGTCCCCAACACACCCAATACAATGGTAAATTGTATAGGTGCACTAGTTCGGCGAAGAGATGGTGATACAAGTGCAATATGGATGGTACATATAGGTTTTTGTAATCTGAAAATATAAAAACAGCAAGGTAGCAAGTGGTAAAAGTGAGCACAAACGGTATTGCAATGCTAGGAAACAAGGCCTAGGGTTCATACTTTCACTAGTGCAAGTTCTCTCAACAATAATAACATAATTGGATCATATAACTATCCCTCATCATGCAACAAAGAGTCACTCCAAAGTCACTAATAGCGGAGGACAGACGAAGAGATTATTGTAGGGTACGAAACCACCTCAAAGTTATCCTTTCTGATCGATCTATTCAAGAGTCCGTAGTAAAATAACACGAAGCTACTATTTCCGTTCAATCTATCATAGACTTCATACTAGAATAAAACCTTAAGACACAAATCAACCAAAACTCTAATGTCACCCAGATACTCCAATGTCACCTCAAGTACCCATGGGTATGATTATACGATATGCATCACACAATCTCAGATTCATCTATTCAACCAACACAAAGAACTTCAAAGAGTGCCCCAAAGTTTCTTCCAGAGAGTCAAGACAAAAACATGTGCCAACCCCTATGCATAAGCTCACGAGGTCACGGAACCCGCAAGTTGATCACCAAAACATACATCAAGTGAATCACGTGATATCCCATTGTCACCACAGATAAGCAGGTGCAAGACATACATCAAGTGTTCTCAAATCCCTAAAGACACAATCCGATAAGATAACTTCAAAGGGAAAACTCAATTCATCACAAGAGAGTAGAGTGGGAGAAACATCATAAGATCCAACTATAATAGCAAAGCTCGCGATACATCAAGATCGTACCACCTTAAGAACACGAGAGAGAGAGAGAGATCAAACACATAGCTATTGGTACATACCCTGAGCCTCGAGGGTAAACTACTCCCTCCTCGTCATGGAGAGCGCCGGGATGATGAATATGGCCACCAGAGAGGGATTCCCCCCTCCGGCAAGGTGCCGGAACGGGTCTAGATTGGTTTTCGGTGGCTACGGAGGCTTCTGGCAGCGGAACTCCCGATCTATTATGTTCTCTGATGTTTTTAGGGTATATTGATATATATAGGCGAAAGAAGTCGGTCAGGGGAGCCACGAGGGGCCCATGAGGGTGGGGGCGTGCCCAGGGGGGCAGGCGCGCCTCCCTGCCTCATGGCCACCTCGAAGCTTCCCTGACGTCTACTCCAAGTCTCCTGGATTGCTTCCGTTGCAAAAATAACTCTCCCAAAGGTTTCATTCCGTTTGGACTCCGTTTGACATTCCTTTTCTTCGAAACACTAAAATAAGCAAGAAAACAACAATTTGGGCCGGGCCTCCAGTTAATAGATTTGTCCCAAAAATAATATAAAAGTGTATAATAAAGCCCATAAACATCCAAAACAGATAATATAATAGCATGGAACAATCAAAAATTATAGATACGTTGGAGACGTATCAGCATCCCCAAGCTTAATTCCCGCTCATCCTCGAGTAGGTAAATGATAAAAACAGAATTTTTGATGTGGAATTATTTCTAGAATATTCTTTAATGTATTTTTCTCTATTGTGGCATGAATGTTCAGATCCGAAAGATTCAAGATAAAAGTTTATTGTTGACATAAAAATAGTAATACTCCAAGTATGCTAACCAAGAAATTATGTCTTATCAAAATACCATAGCCAAAGAAAACTTATCCCTACAAAGTCATATAGTTTGGCCATGCTTCATTTTTGTCACACAAAATGCTCTCATCATGCACAACCCCGATGACAAGCCAAGCAATTGTTTCATACTTAGCTTTTTCAAATGATTTCCACTTTTACACAATATATGAGCGCGAGCCATGGACATAGCACTATGGGTGGAATAGAATATGATGATTGAGGTTGTGTGAGAAGACAAAAGGGAGAAAGTCTCACATTGACGCGGATAATCAATGGGCTATGGAGATGCCCACCGATTGATGTCAATGCAAGGAGTAGGGATTGCCATGCAACGGATGCACTAGAGCTATAAATATATGAAAGCTCATCAAAGAAACTAAGCGGGTGTGCATCCAACTCACTTGCTCACGAAGACCTAGAGCATTTGAGGAAGCCCATCATTGGAATATACAATCCAAGTTCTATAATGAAAATTTCCCACTAGTATATGAAAGTGACAAAATAAGAGACTCTCTATCATGAAGATCATGGTGCTACTTTGAAGCACAAGTGTGGAAAAAGGATAGTAACATTGTCTCTTCTCTCTTTTATCTCATTTATTTATTATTATTATTCTCTTTTTTTATTTGGGCTTTCTTTCTTTTTTTGGCTTCTTTTATTTCCCTTCTTTTTCTTTTTTTCGTCCGGAGTCTCACCCCGACTTGTGGGGGAATCATAGTCTCCATCATCCTTTCCTCACATGGGACAATGCTCTAATGATGATCATCACACTTTTATTTTCTTACAACTCAAGAATTACAACTCGATACTTAGAACAAAATATGACTCTATGTGAATGCCTCCGGCAGTGTACCGGGATTGCGATGAATCAAGAGTGGCATGTATGAAAAAATTATGAACGATGGCTTTGCCACAAATACGATGTCAACTACATGATCATGCAAAGCAATATGACAATGATGATGCATGTCATAATAAATTGAACGGTGGAAAGTTGCATGGCAATATATCTCTGAATGGCTATGGAAATGCCATAATAGGTAGGTATGGTGGCTGTTTTGAGGAAGATATAAGGAGGCTTATGTGTAATAGAGCGTATCATATCACGAGGTTTGGATGCACCAGCGAAGTTTGCACCAACTCTCAAGGTGAGAAAGGGCAATGGACGGTACCGAAGAGGCTAGCAATGGGGGAAGGGTGAGACTGCATATAATCCATGGACTCAACATTAGTCATAAAGAACTCACATACTTATTGCAAAAATATACAAGTCATCAAAACCAAGCACTACACGCATGCTCCTAGGGGGATAGATTGGTAGGAAAAGACCATCGCTCATCCCCGACCACCACTCTTAAGGAAAGCAATCAAAGAACACCCCATGCTTCAAATTTGTCACATAACGTTCACCATACGTGCATGCTACGGGACTTGCCAACTTCAACACAAGTATTCTTCAATTCCACAATTACTCAACTAGCACACTTCTAATATTACCCACCTTTATATCTCAAAACCATCTATCAAGCATCCAACTTCTCTTAGCATTTAAAATTTATAACCAAAGTGAATTACCATGCTATTGTAAAGGACTCTCAAAATTATATAAGTAAAGCATGAGAGATCAATTATTTCTATAAAGTAGAACCACCGCCATGCTCTAAAAGATATAAGCGAAGCACTAGAGAAAAAACTATATAGCTCAAAAGATATAAGTGAAGCACATAGAGTATTCTAATAAATTCCAATTCATGTGTGTCTCTCCTGAAAGGTGTGTACATCAAGGATGATTGTGGTAAACTAGAAATCAAAGACTCAAATCATACAAGACGCTCCAAGCAAAACACATATCATGTGGCGAATAAAAATATAGCTCCAAGTAAAGTTACTGATAGACGAAGACGAAAGAGGGGATGCCTACCGGGGCATCCCCAAGATTAGGCTCTTGGTTGTCCCTGAATATTACCTTGGGGTGCCTTTAGCATCCCCAAGATTAGGCTCTTGCCACTCCTTATTCCATAGTCCATCAAATCTTTACCCAAAACTTGAAAACTTCACAACACAAAACTTAACAGAAAACTCGTGAGCTCCGTTAGTAAAAGAAAACAAACCACCACTTCAAGGTACTGTAATGAACTCATTCTTTGTTTATATTGGTGTTAAACCTACTGTATTCCAACTTTTCTATGGTTCATAAACTCTATTGCTAGCCATGGATTAATCAAAATAAGCAAACAACACACGAAAAACAGAATCTGTCAAAAACAGAACAATCTGTAGAAATCTGTAGGTTTTCGAATACTTATGGAACCCCAAAAATTCTAAAATAAATTTATGGACGTGAGGAATGTATCTATTAATCATCTGCAAAAATAATTAACTAAATATCACTCTCCATTAAAAAATGGCAGCAAATCTCGTGAGCGCTAAAGTTTCTGTTTTTTACAACAGGATCGCAAAGACTTCCCCAAGTCTTCCCAAAGGTTCTACTTGGAACAAACACTAATTAAAAGCATAAAACCACATATAAACAGAGGCTAGATTAATTATGTATTACTAAACAGGAGCAAAAAGAAAATAACAAAAGTAAAATTGGGTTGCCTCCCAACAAGCGCTATCGTTTAATGCCCTAGCTAGGCATGATGATTTCAATGATGCTCACATAAAAGATAAGAATTGAAACATAAAGAGAGCATCATGAAGAATATTACTAGCATATTTCATCCTAACCCACTTCCTATGCACAGGGATTTTGGGAGCAAATAACTTATGGGAACAATAATGAACTAGCATAGGAGGGCAAAACAAGCAAAACTTCAAAACTTTAAGCACATAGAAAGGAAATTTGATATTATTGCAATTCCTACAAGCATATATTCCTCCATCATAATAATTTTCAGAAGCATCATGAATGAATTCAAAAATATAACCATCACATAAAGAATTGTTTTCATGATCTTCAAGCATAGATAATTTACTACTCTCCACATAGGCAAAATTCTTCTCATTCGAAATAGTGGGAGTATCATAAGAAACTCGAATACTACAAATTGTTTCCACATTAAAAGAGTAATATTCAGGAAAAGGGTAATCATAATCATGACAAGTTTTAATATAATCATCAGTACTTTTTATAGCATACGTGTCATCACAATAATCATTGTAAGTAGCAACTTTGTTCTCATCATAATCAATTGAAACCTCTTCCAAGATAGTGGAATCATTACTAAATAAAGTCATGACCTCTCCAAATCCACTTTCCATAATTGTCAAAATAAGATTCAACATCCTCCAAAATAGTGGGATCATTACTTCCTAAAGTTGACACTCTTCCAAACCCACTTTCATCAATATAACCATCATAAATAGGAGGCATCCTATCATCATAATAAATTTGCTCATCAAAACTTGGGAGACTAAAAATATCATCTTTATCAAACATAGCATCCCCAAGCTTGGAACAAACATTAATTGCAGCAAATATATTTTCAAACTTGTCATTCTCATCAAACATAGCATCCCCAAACTTGGGCCTTTTCATATCATAAGCATAATCAATTTTATCATTTATAGTATGGATAGCACCAATAGTATAACAATTATCATCATCACAGTGAGTAATAGGAGCAACATCATTTGGGAGGGATATCTCTTTACCTTTACTTCTCCGTATTTTCTTTTTCTTCTTCACATTATGTGTGGGTTCAATCCTCTTTTTGGAGCTCCTTATTGATGAGATTGGTTGAATAGAAGGCTCCTCCTCGTTACCTGATTCATCATAAGAAATAATAGGAGGATATCGGGAAGCCTCTTCCCTTTCATTAGTATTCTCTTCATCCTCTATTTCTTTTCTTTTCTTTATGTAATTGGCAATATAAGGATTTTCAATGCAATTCACCGCACAATACATAATAATTTCTTCTAGATCAATATCGAGGAATTTCTCAAGGTTATATTCTGAAATATGCTTAGTTATAAGTTTCATTTCTTCATAACCCAAAAGCAAACTAAGTTCATTATGATGTGCAAGGGAAATCAAATCGTCACAAATTTTTGGACATGATATGATCATGAAACAGTTTGCATTTGAGATTTAAATGACAATGTTCATTGCAAAGTTCACATGTATGGTGAAGAAATTTCAAATTTTCAGCACAAACATCTAGACTTTCTTGTAACCATTTAGTTTCTAAATACTTATGCCTCTTGCGAAATCTATCTTCCCTATTTGGTGTGTACTTGCAAGCTCTATGTATTTGATGACCCAAAAGTATAGGGGATCTATCGTAGTCCTTTCGATAAGTAAGAGTGTTGAACCCAACGAGGAGCAGAAGGAAATGATAAGCAGTTTCTAGCAAGGTATTCTCTGCAAGTACTGAAATAAGTGGTAACAGATAGTTTTGTGACAGGATAATTTGTAACGAGCAACAAGGAACAAAAGTAAATAAAGTGCAGCAAGGTGGCCCAATCCTTTTTGTAACAAAGGACAAGCCTGGACAAACTCTTATATAGAGAAAAGCGCTCCTGAGGACACATGGGAATATTGTCAAGCTAGTTTTCATCACGCTCATATGATTCGCGTTCGGTACTTTGATAATTTGGTATGTGGGAGGACCGGTGCTTGGGTGCTGTCCTTACTTGGAGAAGCATCCCACTTATGATTAACCTCTATTGCAAGCATTCACAACTACAACAAAAGTATTAAGGTAAACCTAACCATAGCATGAAACATATGGATCCAAATCAGCCCCTTACGAAGCAACGCATAAACTAGGGTTTAAGCTTCTATCACTCTAGCAACCCATAATCTACTTATTACTTCCCAATGCCTTCCTCTATCCCCAAATAATGGTGAAGTGTCATGTAGTCGACATTCACATAACACCACTAGAGGAGAGACAACATACATCTCATCAAAATATCGAACGAATACCAAATTCACATGACTACTAATAGCAAGACTTCTCCCATGTCCTCAGGAACAAACGTAACTACTCACAAAGCATAACTATGTTCATAATCAGAGGGGTATTACTATGCATATAGGATCTGAACATATGATCTTCCACCAATTAAACCAACTAGCATCAACTACAAGGAGTAATTAACACTACTAGCAACCTACTAGTACCAATCCCGGACATGGAGACAAGAATTGGATACAAGAGATGAACTAGGGTTTTGAGAGGAGATGGTGCTGATGAAGATGTTGATCGAGATTGCCCTTTCCCGATGAGAGGAGCGTTGGTGATGACGATGGTGATGATTTCCCCCTCCGAGAGCGAAGTTTCCCTGGCAGAACAGCTCTGCCAGAGCCCTAGATTGGTTCCTCCAAGGTTCCACCTCGTGGCGGCGGAGTTTCGTCCGAGAAGATGGCTTCTTATTTTTTCCCATCGAAAGACATCATATAGCAGAAGATGGCAACCGGAGGGCCACCAGGGGGCCCACGAGGTAGGAGGGCATGCCTAGGGGGGTAGGGCGCGCCCCCCACCCTCGTGGGCAGGGTGGGGCCCCCCTGGTGAACTTCTTCCGCTGAGTATTTTTTATATATTCTGAAAACGTCTTCCGTGAAGTTTCAGGACTTATGGAGCTGTGCAGAATAGGTCTCTAATATTTGCTCCTTTTCCAGCCCAGAATCCCAGCTGCCGGCATTCTCCCTCTTTATGCAAACCTTGTAAAATAAGAGAGAATAGGCATAAGTATTGTCACATAATGTGTAATAACAGCCCATAATGCAATAAATATCGATATAAAAGCATGATGCAAAATGGACGTATCAACTCCCCCAAGCTTAGACCTCGCTTGTCCTAAGCGAAAGCCAAAATCAAAAAATATGTCCACATGTTTAGAGATAGAGGTGTCGATAAAAAATAAAATACAGACATGAGGGCATCATGATTATTCTTAGAACAACAACTTATATAATTCTTGTCATATGATTTCTTATGCTAGAGTAATAATTCAATCACAATTTCAAGTATGAGTCGTAAACTTCATTAAAAACTAACAAACTATAATCTCAGTCATTGGAGCAATTGCAATTTATCATAACATAGGAAAGAGTCAATGTATAAGAGCTTTTCAGCAAGTCCACATACTCAACTATCATATAGTCTTTGACAATTGCTGACACTCACGCAATACTTATGGGTATGGAGTTTTAATCGGACACAGAGAAAGATAGGGGCTTATAGTTTTGCCTCCCAACATTTTAGCTCAAGGGTAATGTCAACAATAATAGTTCATGAAAATTAACATCCAATTAGCCATATATACCAGGATCTTTCCAACATACTGTGCTTGCCAAAGGATAAAATGTAAAAAGGAAGGGTGAAGATCACCATGATTCTTATGCAAGGTAGGAGATAAAAGTAAAAGATAGGCCCTTTGCAGAGGGAAGCAGAGGTTGTCATGCACTTTTATGGTTGGATGCACAAAGTCTTAATGCAAGAGAACGTCACTTTATATTGCCACTTGTGATATGGACCTTTATTATGCAGTCTATCGCTTTTATTTCTTCCATATCAGACGATCGTATAAAGCCACTTATGATTAACCTCTATTGCAAGAATCCGCAAATACAACAAAAGTATTAAGGTAAACCTAACCATAGCATGAAACATATGGATCCAAATCAGCCCCTTATGAAGCAACGCATAAACTAGGGTTTAAGCTTCTATCACTCTAGCAACCCATCATCTACTTATTACTTCCCAATGCCTTCCTCTAGGCCCAGACAATGGTGAAGTGTCATGTAGTCGACGTTAGCATAACATCACTAGAGGAGAGACAACATACATCTCATCAAAATATCGAACGAATACCAAATTCACATGACTACTAATAGCAAGACTTCTCCCATGTCCTCAGGAACAAAAGTAACTACTCACAAAGCATAAACATGTTCATAATCAGAGGGGTATTAATGTGCATATAGGATCTGAACATATGATCTTCCACCAATTAAACCAACTAGCATCAACTACAAGGAGTAATTAACACTACTAGCAACCTACTAGCACCAATCCCGGACTTGGAGACAAGAATTGGATACAAGCGATGAACTAGGGTTTTGAGATGAGATGGTGCTGATGAAGATGTTAATGGAGATTGCCCTCTCCTGATGAGAGGAGCGTTGGTGATGACGATGGCGATGATTTCCCCCTCCGGGAGGGAAGTTTCCCCGGCAGAACAGCCCCGCTAGAACCCTAGATTGGTTCCGCCAAGGTTCCGCCTCGTGGCGGCGGAGTTTCATCCGACAAGATGGCTTATGATTTTTTTTCCATCGAAAGAGTCCATATAGCAGAAGATGGTCACTGGAGGGCCACTAGGGGGCCCACAAGGTAGGAGGGCGTGCCCGGGGGGTAGGGCGCGCCCCCACCCTCATGGGCAGGGTGTGGCCCCCCTGGTGAAGTTCTTGCGCTCAATGTTTTTTATATATTTGGAAAACATCATCCATGAAGTTTCAGGACTTTTGGAGCTGTGCAGAATAGGTCTCTAATATTTGCTCCTTTTCCAGTCAGAATCCCAGTTGCCGACATTCTCCCTCTTTAAGTAAACCTTATAAAATAAGAGAGAATAGACATAAGTATTGTGACATAATGTGTAATAACAGCCCATAATGCAATAAATATTGATATAAAAGCATGATGCAAAATGGACGTATCAACTCCCCCAAGCTTAGACCTCGCTTGTCCTCAAGCGAAAAGCCAAAATCGAAAAATATGTCCACATGTTTAGAGATGAAGGTGTCGATAAAAATAAAATATGGACATGAGGGCATCATGATCATTCTTAGAGCAGCAACTTATATAATTCTTGTCATATGATATCTTATGCTAGAGTAATAATTCAATCACAATATCAAGTATGAATCGTAAACTTCATTGAAAACTAACAAACTATAATCTCAATCATTGAAGCAATTGCAATTTATCATAACATAGGAAAGAGTCAATGTATAAGAGCCTTTCAGCAAGTCCACATACTCAACTATCATATAGTCTTTCACAATTGCTGACACTCATGCAATACTTATGGGTATGGAGTTTTAATCAGACACAGAGAAAGATAGGGGCTTATAGTTTTGCCTCCCAACGTTTTACCTCAAGGGTAATGTCAACAGTAATAGTTCATGAAAACCCACATCCAATTAGCCATATATACCAGGATCTTTCCAACATATTGTGCTTGCCAAAGGATAAAATGTAAAAAGGAAGGGTGAAGATCACCTTGACTCTTTTGCAGTATAGGAGATAAAAGTAAAAGATAGTCCCTTCGCAGAGGGAAGCAGAGGTTGTCATGCGCTTTTATGGTTGGATGCACAAAATCCTAATGCAAAAGAACGTCACTTTATATTGCCACCTGTGATATGGACCTTTATTATGCAGTCTGTCGCTTTTATTACTTCCATATCACACGATCGTATAAAGCTTATTTCCTCCACACCAATCAATCATACATATTTAGAGAGAAATTTTTATTGCTTGCACCGATGACAACTTACTTGATGGATCTTACTCAATCCATAGGTAGGTATGGTGGACTCTCATGGCAAAACCGGTTTAAGGGTATTTGGAAGCACAAGTAGTATCTCTACTTGGTGCAATGAATTTGGCTAGCATGAGGGAGAAAGGCAAGCTCAACATGTTGTAGGATCCAAGACAATATAATTTATCTCAGATGTAAGAAAACATAACCCATTATGTTGTCTTCCTTGTCCAATGTCGACTCTTTAGCATGTCATATTTTAATGAGTGCTCACAATCATAAAAGATGTCCAAGATAGTATATTTATATGTGAAGACCTCTCTTTCTTTATTACTTCCTATTAATTGCAACGATGACCAAAACTATGCTTGTCAACTCTCAACAACTTTTATTCATCATACTTTTTCTATGTGAGCTCATTACTCTCCATAAGACTCGCATGATCTCTTTGTTTCTTTTTATTTCTTTCTCTTTTCTTTTGTTCCCTTAGGATCATGGCAAAATAATCAATCCCTTGACTCAACACTAATCTTTATTATATAGCTCACATGCTCGATTACATAGAAAAATTATAAAGCAAAACTCACAACTAGATCATACTAAGACTTCTATTCTACTAGATCAATATATTACCGAAAGGATCGAACTAAGAAAAACAGTACAGATAGAAGTGATGGTGATACAATACCGGGGCACTCCCCCAAGCTTGGCAGTTGCCAAGGGCAGTGCCCATACCCATGTGATTATGTCTCCTTTGTTGGTGAAGAAGGTGGAGTTGTTGATGATGGATAGTCGCACATCGAGCGTAGGAGGTCTTCTAACTTGCGGATAATAACTTTGAGTGCGATGATATGCTCCTTCAACAAAATATTTTCACATGTGAGATACTTATTTTGTATACGAGCTAACTCGATCATCTTGAAAGCTTCGATCTCAGTTGGGGTAACAAGATTGTGATCAAGTTGAAGGATGTCTTCTGTTGCCGGAGCTTGGTCCTCCATGGCCTTCTTGATCCCTCCATCCGTGTGGGTCTCCATGGGTTCTTCTCTCTTCAACTCTATCTTCATTATCCAAGCATCGTTGCCCTCATTTTTGGAGGAGGAGGGAGACGACATGATGCTTAGCTTCGAAAACCCTGGCAGAAAACATCTCGAAACAAGAACAAGAGATTTTTGCGTGATACGGTGGTCAAAACCCCCGGGAGATTATATAATGAATTTTTACCGACCAAAATACGTGTCGTGTGCGAAAACAGAGTCCGGAGAGCACACGAGGTGCCCACAAGGTAGGGGGGCGCGCCCAGGGGTAGGGCGCGCCCTCCACCCTCGTGTCCTTCCCGGACTGCTTCTTATTTTTCTATTTTTCTAAATATTTCAAAACAGAGAAATATTGCCTTAAAAACTGTTTTGGAGTCGGTTTACTTACCGTACCACATACCTATTCCTTTTCGGAGTCTGAAACGTTCCGGAAAGTGTCCCTTATGTATTCCTCCGGGGTTACGGTTTCAATAACATTGGTTTCAACATTTATGAGATTACCTGAGATATAATGTTTGATTCTTTGACCGCTCACCACCTTCGGATTTGTGCCTTCGAAGTTGTTGATTTTTATGGCACCTGAACGATAGACCTCCTCGATAACGTAAGGACCTTCACATTTAGAGAGAAGTTTTCCTGCAAAAAAATCTTAAATGAGAGTTGTATAGCATTACATAATCACCTACATTAAACTCACGCTTTTGTATCCTTTTATGATGCCATCTTTTAACCTTTTCTTTAAACAACTTGGCATTTTCGTAGGCTTGGGTTGTCCATTCATTGAGTGAGCTAATATCAAATAACCTCTTCTCACCGGCAAGTTTAAAATCATATTTGAGCTCTTTAATAGCCCAATATGCCTTGTGTTCTAGTTCGAGAGGTAAGTGACATGCTTTTCCATAAACCATTTTATACGAAGACATACCCATAGGATTTTTATATGCAGTTCTATAGGCCCATAATGCATCATCAAGTTTCTTGGACCAATTCTTTCTAGATCTATTAACAGTCTTTTGCAAAATTAACTTGAGCTCTCTATTACTCAATTCTACTTGACCACTAGACTGAGGGTGATAAGGGGATGCAATTCTATGATTAACATCATATTTAGCAAGCATTTTAGAGAAAGCACCATGAATAAAATGTGAACCACCATCAGTCATTAAATATCTAGGGACTCCAAATCTCGGAAAAATAACTTCTTTAAGCATTTTAATAGAAGAGTTATGATCAGCACTACTACTTGGAATAGCTTCTACCCACTTAGTAACGTAATCAACACCAACTAAAATATGTGTATATCCATTAGAGGAAGGAAAGGGTCCCATATAGTCAAAGCCCCAAACATCAAATGGTTCAATAACGAGTGAATAATTCATAGGCATTTCTTGACATCTACTAATATTACCAATTCTTTGACATTCATCACAAGGTAAGACAAACTTACGGGCATCCTTAAAGAGAGTAGGCCAATAAAAACCAGATTGCAATACCTTATGTGCAGTTCTATCTCCAGCATGGTGTCCTCCTTAAGCTTCGGAGTGACACTTGCGTAGGATCTGTTCCTGTTCATGCTCAAGCACACAACATCTAATAACACCATCTACTCCTTCTTTATAATGATGTGGGTCATCCCAAAAGTAATGCCTCAATTCATAGAAGAACTTTTTCTTTTGCTGGTATGTGAAACTAGGTGGTATAAACTTAGCAACAATGTAATTAGCATAATCAACATATCATGGAGCAGTATGAGAAGCATTTATGACATTTAATTGCTCATCAGGAAAGCTATCATCAATAGGAAGTGGGTCATCAAGCACATTTTCTAACCTAGACAAGTTGTCTGCAACGGGGTTCTCAGCTCCCTTTCTATCAACGATATGTAAGTGAAATTCTTGTAGCAAGAGAACCCATCTAATAAGTCTAGGTTTAGCATCTTTGTTTTCCATAAGATATTTAATAGCAGCATGATCAGTGTGAATAGTTACTTTAGAATCAACAATATAAGGTCTGAACTTATCACAAGCAAATACAACTGCTAAGAATTCTTTTTCAGTAGTAGCATAATTTCTTTGAGCATTGTCTAGGGTTTTACTAGCATATTGAATAACATTTAATTTCTTATCAACTCTTTGCCCTAGAACAGCACCTACAACATAATCACTAGCATCACACATAATTTCAAAGGGTAAATTCCAATCAGGTGGCTGAACAATAGGTACAGAGATCAATGCTTTATTAAGTATTTCAAATGCTTCTACACAATCACCATCAAAGACAAATGCTATATCTTTTTGTAATAAGTTAGTCAGAGGCCGAGAAATTTTTGAGAAGTCCTTAATGAACCTCCTATAAAATCCGGCGTGACCAAGGAAACTTCTTATACCTTTGATGTCCTTGGGGCATGGCATCTTTTCAATAGCATCAACCTTGGCTTTATCAACTTCAATACCTCATTCAGAAACTTTATGCCCCAAGACAATACCTTCATTAATCATAAAGTGGAACTTTTCCCAATTCAAGACAATATTAGTTTCTTCACATCTCTGCAAAACTCGATCAAGGTTGCTCAAGCAATCATCAAAAGAAGATCCATAGATAGAGAAATCATCCATGAAAACCTCACAAATCTTTTCGCAAAAGTCAGAGAATATAGCCATCATGCATCTTTGAAAGGTAGCAGGTGCATTACATAAACCAAAAGGCATATGTCTATAAGCAAAAGTACCAAAAGGGCAAGTAAAAGTAGTCTTTGATTGATCTTTGGCTGACGCAGGTATTTGAGAGAAACCAGAATAACCATCTAGAAAGCAAAAATGTGTATGTTTGGATAATCTTTCTAGCATTTGATCGATAAAAGGTAAGGGGTAATGATCCTTTTTAGTGGTCTTATTTAATTTGCGGAAATCAATTACCATCCTATAACCTGTAATAATTCTTTGAGGAATCAATTCATCTTTATCATTAGGAACGACAGTAATACCTCCCTTCTTAGGGACACAATGGACATGACTTACCCACTGACTATCAACAACGGGATAAATTATACCTGCCTCAAGGAGCTTTAATATTTCTTTTCTTACCACTTCTTTCATTTTAGGATTTAGTCGTCATTGATGATCATGAACTGGTTTAGCATCTTCTTCCAAATTAATTTTATGTTGACATAGAGTGGGACTAATGCTCTTAAGATCATCAAGAGTATACCCAATAGCAGCACGGTGCTTCTTCGGAGTTTTCAATAATCTCTCTTCCTCATGATCTAAAAGGTTAGCACTTATAATAACATGATATATCTTTTTCTCATCAAGATAAGCATACTTAAGAGTTCAGGTAGAGGTTTAAGCTCAAACACGGGATCACCCTTGGGTGGAGGAGGATCCTCTAGGATTTCAACAGGAAAATTGTGTTTCAGAATAGGTTCCTGTTTAAAGAATACTTCATCTATTTCCCTTCTTTCATTCATAAACATGTCATTTTCATGGTCTAGCAAATATTGTTCTAAAGGATCACTAGGAGGTACGGCAATAGAAGCAAGACCAATAATTTCATCCTTACTAGGTAATTCTTCTTCACGGTGTTGTCTACTAAATTTAGAGAAATTAAATTCATAAGTCATATCATCTAAACCGATAGTAACAACATCCCTTTTGCAATCTATGGTAGCATTAACAGTGTTCAGGAAGGGTCTACCAAATATAATGGGACAAAAGCTATCTTGTGGGGAACCAAGAACAAGAAAATCAGCAGGATATTTAGTTTACCCACACAAGACTTCAATATCTCTAACAATTCCCATTGGTGAAATAGTATCTATATTGGCAAGTTTAATTGTGATATCAATATCTTCTATCTCAGCAGGTGCAATATCATGCATAATTTCTTTATATAAGGAATAAGGTATTGCACTAGCACTAGCACCCATATCACATAAGCCATGATAACAATGATCTCCTATTTTAACAGAAATAACAGGCATGCCTACCACATGTCTGTTTTTATCTTTAGCACAAGGTTTAGCAATTCTAGCAGTCTCATCAAGGAAATGAATAACATGCCCATCAATATTATCAGACAAGAGATCTTTAAACAATAACAATATCAGGTTCAACTTTAATTTGTTCATGAGGTGTATAAGTTTTAATATTGCTTTTACGAACCACAGTTGAAGCTTTAGCATTATCCTTTATCCTAACAAGAAAAGGTGGTTTCTCAACATAAGAAGTAGGAACAATAGGATCATTATAAGTGACAATATTTTCTTCAACTTTAATAGGTGCAGCTACTTTTACTTCTATGGGAGGATGTTATTTAAACCACTTCTCCTTGGGGAGATCAACATAAGTAGCAAAAGATTCACAGAAAGAAGCTACTATCTCAGAGTCAAGTCCATATTTAGTGCTAAATTTACGGAAAACATCGGTATCCATAAAAGATTTAACACAACCAAACCTAGGTTTCATACCTGACTCCTTACCTTTGTCGAGGTCCCAATGTTCAGAGTTGTGTTTAATTATTTCCAATAAATCCCATTTTAATTCAATAGTCTTCATCATAAAAGAGCCAGCACAAGAAGTATCAAGCATGGTGCGATTGCTATCAGAAAGCCGAGCATAAAAATTTTGAATAATCATTTCTCTTGAGAGCTCATGATTGGGGCATGAATATAACATTGATTTAAGCCTCCCCCAAGCTTGAGCAATGCTTTCTCCTTTGCGAGGCCAAAAATTATATATATAATTGTGATCACGATGAACAAGATGCATAGGATAAAACTTCTGATGAAATTCCAATTTCAATCGTTTGTAATTCCAAGACCCCATATCATCACATAGCCTATACCATGTCGATGCATCTCCCTTCAAAGATAAAGGGAAGACCTTCTTCTTAACGACATCTCTGGGTACACCTGCAAGCTTAAATAATCTACAAACTTCATCCACATATATTAGATGCTCATCAGGATGCTTTGTTCCATCTCCTAAAAAAGTATTAGCTAGCAGCTTTTCTATCATACACGAAGGAATTTCAAAGAAGAAATTTTCATTTTCAGTAGGTTCAGTAGGTTGAGGAGCAACTCTTTGCTCTACTGGTCAGGGTGAAGATACCCCAAACAAGCCCCTCAGAGGATTACTTTCCATAGTAACAAGTGACAGTAAATTTCAGCACACTATATAAATTTTTCCTTACCAAATTCCACCTACCAAAGGCGCTTCACTCCCAGCAACGGTGCTAGAAAAGAGTCTTGATGACCCACAAGTATAGGGGATCTATCGTAGTCCTTTCGATAAGTAAGAGTGTCGAACCCAACGAGGAGCCGAAGGAAATGATAAGCGGTTTCCAGCAAGGTATTCTCTGCAAGTACTGAAATAAGTGGCAACTGATAGTTTTGTGATAGGATAATTTGTAACGAGCAACAAGTAACAAAAGTAAATGAAGTGCAGCAAGGTGGCCCAATCCTTTTTGTAACAAAGGACAAGCCTGGACAAACTCTTCTATAGAGAAAAGCGCTCTCGAGGACACATGGGAATATCGTCAAGCTAGTTTTCATCACGCTCATATGATTCGCGTTCGGTACTTTGATAATTTGGTATGTGGGTGGACCGGTGCTTGGGTGTTGTCCTTACTTGGACAAGCATCCCACTTATGATTAACCTCTATTTCAAGCATCCGCAACTACAACAAAAGTATTAAGGTAAACCTAACCATAGCATGAAACATATGGATCCAAATCAGCCCTTACAAAGCAACACATAAACTAGGGTTTAAGCGTCTGTCACTCTAGCAACCCATCATCTACTTATTACTTCCCAATGCCTTCCTCTAGGCCCAAATAATGGTGAAGTGTCATGTAGTCGACGTTCACATAACACCACTAGAGGAGAGACAACACACATCTCATCAAAATTTCGAACGAATACCAAATTCACACGACTACTAATAGCAAAACTTCTCCCATATCCTCAGGATCAGAGGGGTATTAACATGCATATAGGATCTGAACATATGATCTTCCACCAATTAAACCAACTAGCATCAAGTACAAGGAGTAATTAACACTACTAGCAACCTACTAGTACCAATCCCGGACTTGGATACAAGAATTGGATACAAGAGATGAACTAGGGTTTTGAGAGGAGATGGTGCTGATGAAGATGTTGATGGAGATTTCCCTCTCCCGATGAGAGGAGCGTTGGTGATGACGATGGTGATGATTTCCCCCTCCGGGAGGGAAGTTTCCCTGGCAGAACGTCTCTGCCAGAGCCCTAGATTGGTTCCGCCAAGGTTCCGCCTCGTGGCGGCGGAGTTTTGTCCGAGAAGATGGCTTCTTATTTTTTCCCATTGAAAGACTTCATATAGCAGAAGATGGCCACCGAAGGGCCACCAGTGGGCCCACGAGGTAGGGGGTGCGCCCAGGGGGGTAGGGCGCGCCCCCACCCTCGTGGGCAGGGTGTGGCCACCCTGGTGAACTTCTTCCCCTGAGTATTTTTTATATATTCTGAAAGCGTCTTCCGTGAAGTTTCAGGACTTTTGGAGCTGTGCAGAATAGGTCTCTAATATTTGCTCCTTTTCCAGCCCAGAATCCCACCTGCCGGCATTCTCCCTCTTTATGCAAACCTTGTAAAATAAGAAAGAATAGGCATAAGTATTGTGACATAATGTGTAATAATATCCCATAATGCAATAAATATCGATATAAAGGCATGATGCAAAATGGACGTATCAGTATTCCATAAAAGTTGACATGCTTATAAGAGACATTTTCATCATGACTAGTGCAATCATCATTAGTACTATGGATATACAAAGAGTTCATACTAACAGCATTGCAATCACGCTCATCATCCAAAGATTTAGTGCCAAACATTTTATAGACTTCTTCTTCTAGCATTTGAGCACAATTTTCCTTTTCATCATTCTCACGATAGATATTAAAAAGATGAAGCGTATGAGGCAAACTCAATTCCATTTTTTGTAGTTTTCTTTTATAAACTAAATTAGTGATAAAACAAGAAAAAAAGATTCGATTGCAAAATCTAAAGATATACCTTCAAGCGCTAACCTCCCCGGCAACGGCGCCAGAAAAGAGGTTGATGTCTACTACACAACCTTCTTCTTGTAGACGTTGTTGGGCCTCCAAGTGCAGAGGTTTGTAGGACAGTAGCAAATTTCCCTCAAGTGGATGATCTAAGGTTTATCAATCTGCGGGAGGCGTAGGTTGAAGATAGTCTCTCTCAAACAACCCTACAACCAAATAACAAAGAGTCTCTTGTGTCCCCAACACACCCAATACAATGTTAAATTGTATAGGTGCACTAGTTCGGCAAAGAGATGGTGATACAAGTGCAATATGGATGGTAGATATAGGTTTTCGTAATCTGAAAATATAAAAACAGCAAGGTAGAAAGTGGTAAAAGTGATCACAAATGGTATTGCAATGCTAGGAAACAAGGCCTAGGGTTCATACTTTCACTAGTGCAAGTTCTCTCAACAATAATAACAAAATTGGATCATATAAATATCCCTCATCATGCAACAAAGAGTCACTCCAAAGTCACTAATAGCGGAGAACAAACGAAGAGATTATTGTAGGGTACGAAACCACCTCAATGTTATCCTTTTTGATCGATCTATTCAAGAGTCCGTAGTAAAATAACATGAAGCTATTCTTTCTGTTCAATCTATCATAGAGTTTGTACTAGAATAATACATTAAGACACAAATCAACCAAAACCCTAATGTCACCTAGATACTCCAATGTCACCTCAAGTATCCGTGGGTATGATTATACGATATGCATCACACAATCTCAGATTCATCTCTTCAACCAAAACAAAGAACTTCAAGGAGTGCCCCAAAGTTTCTACTGGAGAGTCAAGACAAAAATGTGTGCCAACCCCTATGCATAAGTTCACGAGGTCACGGAACCCACAAGTTGATCACCAAAACATACATCAAGTGAATCATGTGATATCCCATTGTCACCACAGATAAGCACATGCAAGACATACATCAAGTGTTCTCAAATCCTTAAAGACTCAATCCGATAAGATAACTTCGAAGGGAAAACTCAATTCATCACAAGAGAGTAGTGGGGGAGAAACATCATAAGATCCAACTATAATAACAAAGCTCGTGATACATCAAGATCATACTACCTCAAGAACACGAGAGAGAGAGAGATCAAACACATAGCCACTGGTACATACCCTCAGCCCCGAGGGTAAACTACTCCCTCCTTGTCATGGAGAGCGCCAGGATGATGAAGATGGCCACCGGAGAGGGATTCCCCCCTCCAGCAGGGTGCCAGAATGGGTCTAGATTGGTTTTCGGTGGCTACAGGGACTTCTGGCAGCGGAACTGCTGATCTATTCTGTTCTCTGATGTTTTTAGGGTATATTTATATATATAGGTGAAAGAAGTCGGTCAGGGGAGCCACGAGGGGCCCACGAGGGTGGGGGGCGTGCCCAGGGGGCAAGCGCGCCTCCCTGCCTTGTGGCCACCTCGAAGCTTCCCTGACGTCTACTCCAAGTCTCCTGGATTGCTTCTGTTCCAAAAATAACTCTCCCGAAGGTTTCATTCCGTTTGGACTCCGTTTGATATTCCTTTTCTTCGAAACACTGAAATAGGCAAGAAAACAACAATTTGGGCTGGGCCTCCGGTTAATAGGTTAGTCCCAAAAATAATATAAAAGTGTATAATAAAGCCCATAAACATCCAAGATAGATAATATAATAGCATGGAACAATAAAAAATTATAGATACGTTGGAGACGTATCACCGGGGTGCATATGATCCGCCCCTCGAAGGGGGCGTCGGCACTCGACGGCGATCTTCACGGCCGAACCGATGATCATATTGCTCGTGGTTTCGACCCATGTACTGCTCTTGACGGTGCCCTCGGCCCTCACGCCGTGGGGGCGATCTTGGGCTATGAGCCGACTAAACGGTGTCCCCCACCACGGATCTGCTATGGATCCTGTTGCGCGACTGGGAAACTGTTGTGTTCTGCTCCCCCGCTGCCCGGAGCAACACCCGAATCTGCATCAAACCCCTTCCGGCCTCTGATTGGGACGGCATGATCGACTCTCCTATGAGGGCTGCAGCAGTAAGATTCTAAATCAAAGTGCGGTATACCTAAGGTTCGGGTGGGAACAATTACCGCTATCGTAGACTGGATTCTGGAATCAGTCGCCGAGCGCATTCGTCGAGTGAATGCTAAAGATTCTCCAGCCATGCGCACTCAGCCAACGTGGCCAGGCACGCCGCCTCCAAGGCCCGAGCCTCAAAGGTTTCCCCGACGATGGGAGTGTGGAGTGTCTCCGTGTTGCGACAATGCAACTCCTCCTTCTGCTGCGGAGTGAGGGCTTGAGGACGATATTCTTCGCGAACATGCGACAGATCGCTGCCACCATCGCGCCATCGCTGTGGTGGAATCTATGCGGGCTGTGCGGCGTGTCGACCATCCGGACTTCTGCCGCAGGGTCACTGCTGTCACACTCGGACAGGGTCTCGACGGAGCCAGTCGATAGGTCGAACAGCCCGTAGAGAGATTCGTCAGGCTCGATTGCCGCGACTTGAGGGGTGGCCAGTTGACGAGCCACCACGTGCTTAATCCACCACTGAAGCTGCGATCAACCGGATCACTTACGACGGTGAACAGCGGGAAGCGAAGATGTTGTGGGAGCCTGCCGATACAGGGTCGGCGGTCGTCGCAGAAGTACGCTGCGGACGCACACGCGGAAGGGTGTCGCCCGGCGGACGAGGAGCCTCTCGACGTCGAGAGGAGCCTCTTGGAGCCAGGCGGAGTCGTCGGCGATGAAGATGAGCGCGCTGAGATGGATCTCGCGGCCCTCAGCCAAACCACCGCCAGAAACCATGATGATGGGAACTGGAAAAATTGCAACCTCACCGGAAGTCGCTAAGACACCTACCCCACTGTAGGTGCCAACTGTCGTGGTTCTAAGTCTGATAGTAGATTAGGTGGTACGTAGGAGGAGGCAAGATCCTAGCTATGATGAGGTTGTGCACGCAAGGTTTACGAGTTCAGGCCCTTCTCGGAGGAAGTAAAAGCCTTACGTCTCGGTACCCTGAGGGGGTCGACTGGATTATGCGTGAAATTACAGGGGCTGCGAACCCTTGTCTTAGTGGAGGGGGTGGCTTATATAGAGTGCGCCAGGACCCCAGCCAGCCCACGCTACAAGGAGTTCAATGTACATAAAGGTGAGGCGTTACTGGTAACGCCAGCAATAACGGCATATACATGACCATTAACACTACGGAGTGAACTCTTGACCGTTGCCATCCTGAGTGACTTTAGATCTTCTATACTCCGAGTGGTTTCTTGTACGGTCGAATGATGATATACTAGTCGAATGGAATTGGGTTATCTGAGTGGAGTTACTGGTCGAGTGGGTTGCATTCTGAGGTGATTCCAGTCGGTGGATGCTGCTGTGCCTTGAATGTTGTTGATCTTAAGGTAGTGTCTTTGGGAAGGGCGTCTAGGTCAGGCCTATTACCCTACCCTAGGTACATTTCATCGTCACCGTACACCCAAGAAAGTGCAAGTTTCGAAGGGACAGAAAAACACGGCCTTTGCAATGCACACTTCTAGCAACCGGACACGCAAAAGAGCACAAACGAAGCAACTAATACACACCCAAAGCCAAAAAGAAGGCGAAAAATACAAAGAGGACCAAACATGAACCAAAACCTCTCAAGAGGAGAGGGCGGTGGCCGGAGCCACCTTTGTTTGAGTCAATTGGTATGGCACCACGAAGAATTATCCTTGGGCCTGAAGTCTACTACGCAACTTTATTCTTGTAGACACGTGTTTGGACTCCAAGCACAGAGTTTTGTAGGATAGTAGAAATTTTTCCTCGAATGGATGACCTAAGGTTTATCAATCCATGAGAGGTGTAGGATGAAGGTGGTCTTACTCAAACGACCCTGCAACCAAATACAAGAAATCTCTTGTTTCGCTAACGCACCCAATACAATGGCAAATTGAATAGGTGCTCTAGTTCGCAAAGAGATGGTGATAAAAGTGTAATACAGATGGTAGAAATATATTTTTTAATCTGAATAAATAAAAATAGCAAGGTAGAAAATAGTAAACAGGCACAAAAACGGTATTTCAATGTTTAAAAACACGGACTAGGGTTCGTACTTTCGCTAGTGCAATCTCTCAATAGTGCTAACATAGTTGGATCATATCATTATCCCTCAAAGTACAGTAAAGAATCACTCCCGAGTTCCTATTAGCGGAGAACAAAAGGTAGGAATTGTTTGTAGGGTACGAAGCCACCTCAAAGCTATTCTTTCCGATCAATCTATTCAAGAGTTCATACTAAAATAACACAAAGCTATTGTCTTCGTTCAATCTATCCTAGAGTTCGTACTAGAATAACACCAAAGCATATTCATATTTATAAGACACAATCCACATAAAGAACTAAAAAGAGTGCCCCAAGATTTCTACCGTTGAAACAAAGACAAGAACATGCATAAGCCCCTATGCATAGATTACCCCAATGTCATCGCAGGAATCCACAAGTTGAGTGCCAAAACATATATCAAGTGAATCAATATGATACCCCATTGTCACCACGAGTATTCAATTGCAAGACATATATCAAGTGTTCTCAAATCCATAAAAGTATTAAATCGAATGACAACGAGATCTCAAAGGGTTACGACAAACCCTTGAGGTTCGAACACTGGGGTGCGCACGAAGATCTCTCTCCCCCTAGCCCATGCTCTCGCAGTGATCTCAAAGCCTAGCTCTTCCAACCCAAGGAACAAAGGACACTAGAGTTTATACTGGTCCGGGCCACCATTGCGGTGTAATACCCTACTCCTGTGTGGTGTGGTGGATTGCCTTGTAGGCTGGGGATGAACAAGTACAAGGGAAGAATAGCCTCCTGAGGAGAGGTGTTATTGAGCTCAATGATCTTGTGTGGTTGGGGATGATCAGAATGATCCATCTCCAAATTAGCCAATCCCTCACTATGGTGGTGGTAGCCCTATTTATGGAGGCCCGGGTCCTCTCCCCAAATATTAGGCAGGAAGGGTTCCCACAACGGCCAACTTGAAGGGACACAACAAGTACAAGTTATCCTGAAAAAAGGCTCTAGTGGTGATGCCGTCATGGGCTCTGTGATGACCTCTGTCTTGCTGTCCTGCTGGTCTTGGTCTCATTGCACCGATATGGAAACCTTTGTCTGATGCCTCGGGACTCCTCGCCTGCCCCTGTAGATAACCCACAAGTATAGGGGATCAATTGTAGCCTCTTTCGAGAAGTAAGAGTGTCGAACCCAACAAGGAGCTAAAGGTAGAACAAATATTCCCTCAAGTTCCATCGACCACCGATACAACTCTACGCACGCTTAACGTTCGCTTACAAGCATGAAACTAGAAGTACTTTGTAGGTGTTGTTGGATAGATTGGCAAGATAATGAAGTGCGCGTAAATAAAAAGTAGGGGCTGTTTATATGAAGACACAACTAAGTTATTTTTAGTAGAGAGATTGTTGTCACACAAGAAAGTTATTTGTCCCTAGGCAATCGATAACTAGAACGGTAATCATTATTGCAATTTTATTTGAGGGAGAGGCATAAGCTAACACACTTTCTATTCCTGCATCATATGCACTTATGATTGGAACTATAGCAAGCACCCGCAACTACTAAAGATCATTAAGGTAAAACCAAACCATAGCATTAAAGTATCAAGTCCTCTTTATCCCATATGCAACAACCCCCTTACTCGGGTTTATGCTTCTGTCACTCAAGCAACCCACTATAAGCGAATCATGAACGTATTGCAACACCCTACAACAGGAATCTCTCATGCTTGCGAAACATGGAGAGCACCATAGGACGGCGCCAATAATAAAACATGCAACTTAAACCAATCACGATCATCAATTAACGCATAGGACAAAACATATCTACTCAAACATCATAGGATAGCCATACATCATTGGGAAATAATATATAGCATTGAGCACCATGTTTAAGTAGAGATTACAGCGGGTAAAAGAGAGATTACACTGCTGCATAGAAGGGGTAAGAGTTGGTTATGAGGGCGGTGAAGTTGTTGGTGTAGATTGCGGTGATGATGATGGCCCTGGAGGCGTTCCGGCGCCACCGGGAGAGAGCCCCCCTTGTTCTTCTTCTTACTTGACCTTCTCCCTAGATGGGAGAAGGGTTTCCCCTCTGGTCCTTGGTCTCCATGGCATGGGAGGGGCGAGAGCCCCTCCGAGATTGGATCTGTCTCTCTGTGTTTCTGTGTTCCCAGATCTGGCCTTTCACCGTTTCTTATATTCCCAGAGATCTATAACTCCGATTGGATTGAAATTTGAACACGATTTTTATCCGGATATTATATTTCTTGCGGCGAAAGAAGGGAAACAACCACCTTACAAGGTGTCCACGAGGGTCAGGGGCGCGCCCCTGCCTCGTGGTCCCCTCGGGCATCGTCTCGCGTTGATTCCACTTCCCAAAATTCACATATATTCCAAAAAAAATCTCCGTCAGTTTTTATCCCATTTGGACGCTGTTTGATACGGATTTTCTGCGAAACAAAAAACATGCAACAAACATGAACTAGCACTGGGCACCAGAGCAATATGTTAGTCCCAAAAAATAGTATAAAAAGTTGCCAAAAGTATATGAAAGTTGTAGAATATTGGCATGGAACAATTAAAAATTATAGATACGACGGAGACGTATCAACATCCCCAAGCTTAATTCCTGCTCGTCCTTGAGTAGGTAAATGATAGAAATTATAATTTTTGATGTGGAATGCTACCTAGCATAATCTTGATCATGAAATCTAATCATGGCATGAATATTAAGACACGAGTGATTCAAAGCAATAGTATATCATTTGAAATTAAGAAAATAATTCTTCAAGCATACTCATAAAGCAATCATGTCTTTTCAAAATAACATGGCCAAAGAAAGTTATCCCTACGAAATCATACGGTCTGGCTATACTCCATCTTCACCACACAAAATATTCAAATCATGCACAACCCCTATGACAAGCCAGGCAATTGTTTCATACTTTTGACATTCTCAAACCTTTTCAACTTTCACGCAATACATGAGCGTGAGCCATGGACATAGCAGTATGGGTGGATAGAATATGATGGTGGAGGTTGTGTGGGGAAGACAAAAAGGAAGAAAGTCTCACATCGACGCGGCTAATCAATGGGCTATGGAGATGCCCATCAATTGATGTCAATGCGAGGAGTAGGGATTGCCATGCAAAAGATGCACTAGAGCTATAAGTGTATGAAAGCTCAAATTGAAACTAAGTGGGTGTGCATCCAACTTGCTTTCTCATGAAGACCTCGGGCATTTGAGGAAGCCCATCATCGGAATATACAAGCCAAGTTCTATAATGAAAATTCCCACTAGTATATGAAAGTGATAACTCAAGAGATTCTCTATATGAAGAACATGGTGCTACTGTGAAGCACAAGTGTGGTAAAAGGATAGTAACATTGTCCCTTCTCTCTTTTCTCTCATTTTGTTCTTTTTTCTTTCTTTTTTTGTAGGCTTCTTTGGCCTCTCTTTCTTTTTTTGGGGCTTCGTTGGCCACTTTTATTTTGATAACCTCTCATGGGACAATGTTCCAATAATGATGATCATCACACTTTTAATTACTTACAACTCAATATTACAACTTGATACTAGAACAAAATATGACTCTATATGAATGCCTCTGGCGGTGTACCGGGATGTGCAATGATCTAGCGTAACAATGACATCAAAAAATGGACAAGCCATGAAAACATCATGCTAGCTATCTTACGATCATGCAAAGCAATATGACAATAAATGCTCAAGTCATGTATATGATGATGATGGAAGTTGCATGGCAATATATCTCGGAATGGCTATGGAAATGCCATAATAGGTAGGTATGGTGGCTGTTTTGAGGAAGATATAAGGAGGCTTATGTGTGATAGAGCGTATCGTATCATGGGGTTTGGATGCACCGGCGAAGTTTGCACCAACTCTCGAGGTGAGAAAGGTCAATGCACGGTACCAAAGATGCTAGCAATGATGGAAGGGTGTGAGTGCGTATAATCCATGGACTAACAACTAGTTATAAAGAACTCACATACTTATTGCAAAAATCTATTAGTCATCGAAACAAAGTACTACACGCATTCTCCTAGGGGGATAGATTGGTAGGAAAATACCATCGCTCGTCCCTGACCGCCACTCATAAGGAAGACAATCAATAAATAAATCATGCTCCGATTTCATCACATAACGGTTCACCATACGTGCATGCTACGGGAATCACAAACTTCAACACAAGTATTTCTACAATCCATAACTACCCACTAGCATGACTCTAATATCACCATCTTTATATCGCAAAACTATTGAAGGAATCAAACATATCATATTCAGTGATCTACAAGTTTTATGTAGGATTTTATGACTAACCATGTGAATGACCAGTTCCTGTCATCTCTCTAAATAGATATAAATGAAGCAAGAGAGTTTAATCCTTTCTACAAAAGATATGCCCATGCTCTAACAAATATAAGTTAAGAAAAAGAGCATTCTACAAATGGTGGATTTCTATGTGAAGAGAAACAGGCAATCCAAACTTTAAAATATATAAGTGAAGCACATGAAGCATTCTATAAAGCCATACTCAAAAGATATAAGTGAAGTGTAATGAGCATTCTATAAATCAACCAAGGACTATCTCATACCAGCATGGTGCATCAAAGAAAAGTGAAAACTAAATGCAAAAGACGCTCCAAGATTTACGCATATCATGTGACGAATAAAAATATAGCTCCAAGTAAAATTACCTTTGATTGTTAGAAGAAAGAGGGGATGCCTTCCGGGGCATCCCCAAGCTTGGTTGCTTGGGAGTCCTTGAATATTTCCTTGGGGTGCCTCGGGCATCCCCAAGCTTAGGCTCTTGCCACTCCTTATTCCTTCATCCATCGTGATCTCTCCCAAAACTTGAAAACTTCAATAACACAAAACTTAACAGAAAGTTTGGTAAGATCCGTTAGTATAATAAAGCAAATCACTACTCTAAGTAGTGTTGCAAACCAATTCATATTTTGTTTTTGCATTGTAGCTACTGTAATATAACTTTTCCATGGCTTAATCCACTGATAGAAATTGATAGTTTCATCAAAACAAGAAAACTATGCATCAAAAAAAGAATCTGTCTTAAAAAGGATAGTCTGTAGTAATCTGAACATTCACGAAACCTCTGGTACTCCAAAAATTCCGCAAAAATTAGGAAAAATAAAAAATTTGTATAGAAACACAGTGCAAGAATTTTCAGAACCGTTTGAAGTTCCAGTAAAAAAATGTAAAATCGCGCACTACAGCCAACGTTTCTGTCTTGCACCGCACAAACCAACAAGCAATGTAAACATCCTAAAGGCAAATCTTGGCACATTATTTTTATAATACAATGGAGTTGTACAAGGGGATAATTATTTTTGTTTAAAAGTTTCTGTAATCAAGATTCACAAAGTTTCCGTTAGCATGAACAAAGTTCAAGGAGCTCCCCCACTTCAACAATGCTTGTCTCTCTCACTTTCACTTTCCTTTTTGAAAAGTTTTGGGTTCCCCTCTTTACTTTTTGGTTTTTAAACTACATAAAAGCACTCAACAGAAATAAATGACTCTCTAAAACTTCTGGGTTGTCTCCTTGCCAGCGCTTTATTTAAAGCCATTAAGCTACGCATAAGGTGCTCAAGTAATGAATCCACCCGGATCCCAAGGTATATCAAAGCCAATTTGAATTAGCAATGATTTGGCATTTAGTAGTGAGCACAAAGCAACATATATCATGTAATGATGAACTCTAACTCTCTTCCCATGCATCGGCATGTCATAAAAGAACATTTCATGCACACAAAGTAATGGCCAATGCATAGCATAAGAAGTTTCTTGCAATTTTATCATATTGGAAACATAGAGAGGCGGAGATGTAGTTCCTCTCTCATAATAATTGCAAGTAGGAGCAGCAAGCACATGCATATTATATCTATCAAAATCATCATGTGTAGTAGTGAAACTCAACCCATCAATATAATCCTTAATAAGGGCAAACTTCTCCGATATAGTGTAATTGGGAGAATTCAAAAGGATAATAGGACTATCATGCGTGGATGCAATAGCAACATTTTCATGTTTAACATAAGGAACTATAGCAAGTTCATCTCGATAAGCATCATTCATATTGGCATCTTGGCCACAAGCATAGCAAGCATCATCAAAAAGGGATATTTCAAAAGAATCAACAGGATCATAACAATCATCATAGCAATCATCCTTTGGTAAGCACGAAGGGAAATTAAACAATGTATGAGTTGAAGAGTTACTCTCATTAGAAGGTGGGCACGGGTAGCTAATCCGCTCTTCCTCCTTTAGTTCTTCGCTCTCCTTGTCGTCTTTTTCATCCAATGAGCTCACAGTTTCATCAATTTCTTCTTCCATAGACTCCTGCAAAATATTAGTCTCTTCTTGGACAGCGGAGGAGTCCTCAATATATGGTTTAATATAAGGATTAGAAGCATAATTATCATAACAATATTTAAGTATGGCCAAATTTTTAGATTTGTAGAGAGTAGTATCACACTCTTCAATAAAAGAAGCAATTTCACAAGTACCCCGAAAAGCAACAAATTCTTCAGTTTGTTGAACATCATAGTAATTATAAACACCCTTAGTATACGAAGATACGATTCCATTATCACTAAACCCACATTGGTAAGGAAGGTGTTTCTTAGGGTCTTCAGAACAACAAGTAAAATCATATATTTCACATAAATTCCAAGCATAGCATTGCGAACAATGAATTTGATCCAGTAATAGTTTCCCTTTTTCAGATATGCGGTGTCACACATAACAAGCATGCTCATCTAAAGATTTTCCCTCAACTAAGCTAGTTGGGGTTTCAGCACGAGCACATAGGGATCGAAGATGATCCAAGTAAAAAGCTTCAGGAGTGTGATAGATTTTGAGTGGTTCTTCAACCATTGGTGTAGTAGGTACAACTATTTTCTTTGGTATTTTGTGTTTCCTACCCATAACTAAAGATAGAAAACAAGAGCACAAAAATAAAAACTACTTAGTGATAAAGAAAACAAGCACACACGAGAATATTTACCCCACGCTATAACTCCCCGGCAACGGCGCCAGCAAAAGGTCTTGATAACCCACAAGTATAGGGGATCAATTGTAGCCTCTTTCGATAAGTAAGAGTGTCGAACCCAACGAGGAGCTAAAGGTAGAACAAATATTCCATCAAGTTCTATCGACCACCGATACAACTCTACACATGGTTAATGTTCTCTTTACCTAGAACAAGTATGAAACAAGAAGTACTTTGTAGGTGTTGTTGGATAGATTTGCAAGATAATAAAGAGGGCGTAAATAAAAAAGTAGGGGCTGTTTAGATGAAGACACAACTAAGTTAGTTTTAGTAGAGAGCTTGTTGTCACACAAGAAAGTTATTTGTCCCTAGGCAATCGATAACTAGACCGGTAATCATTATTACAATTTTATTTGAGGGAGAGGCATAAGCTAACACACTTTCTCTTCTTGGATCATATGCACTTATGATTGGAACTCTAGAAAGCATCCGCAACTATTAAAGATCATTAAGGTAAAACCCAACCATAGCATTAAAGTATCAAGTGCTCTTTATCCCATAAGCAACAACCCCCTTACTCGGGTTTATGCTTCTGTCACTCAAGCAACCCACTATAAGCGAATCATGAACGTATTGCAACACCCTACAACGGGAATCCCTCACGCTTGCGCGACACGGAGAGAACCATAGGATAGCACCAATAATGAAACATGCAACTCAAACCAATCACCATCATCAACTAACCCATAGGACAAAACGGATCTACTCAAACATCATAGGATAGCCATACATCATTGGGAAATAATATATAACGTTGAGCACCAGGTTTAAGTAGAGATTACAACGGGTAAAAGAGATGTTACACCATTGCATAGAGGGGGGGAGAGTTGGTGATGAGGGCGGTGAAGTTGTTGGTGTAGATTGCGGTGATGATGATGGCCCTGGCGGCGTTCGGGTGCCACCGGGAGAGAGGGGGAGAGAGCCCCCCTTCTTCTTCTTCTTCCTTGACCTTCTCCCTAGATGGGAGAAGGGTTTCCCCTCTTATCCTTGGTCTCCATGGCATGGGAGGGGAGAGAGCCCCTCCGAGGTTGGCTTTGTCTCCCCGTCTCTCTCTGTTTTTGTGTTCCCAGATCTGGCCTTTCACCGTTTCTTATATTCCCAGAGATCTGTAACTCCGATTGGATTGAAATTTGAACACGATTTTTATCCGGATATTAGCTTTCTTGCGGTGAAAGAAGGGCAACAACCGCCTAACCGGGTGTACACGAGGGACAGGGGCGCGCCCCCTGCCTCGTGGCCCCCTCGGGCATCGTCTCGCGTTGATTCCACTTCCCCAAATTCACATATACTCCAAAACAATCTCCGTCAGTTTTTATCCCGTTTGGACTCCGTTTGATATGGATTTTCTGCGAAACAAAAAACATGCAACAAACAAGAACTGGCACTGGGCACTGGATCAATATGTTAGTCCCAAAAATAGTATAAAAAGTTGCCAAAAGTATATGAAAGTTGTAGAATATTGGCATGGAACAATAAAAAATTATAGATACGACGGAGACTTATCACCTGCCCCTTTAGCACCAAAGAGGAAACTGGCACTCTGCACCCGCTGGCGCCCGTCTGTCCTTGGTCGTCATGGCTCACGTTACGAAAACCTCACGAGGTGCCCCTTGCCTTGATCTCTCCGCTCCTCGCGAGCCTGCCTAGTGAGGCTACCCCTGAGGAGGTATTGTGTCGTCCGCCTCGCAAGGCTTGGCCCCTTGAGAGGGTCTTGAGCGTTGGTTGATGAATGTGGCCGTACCAGGCCGCCGGTGGAGCCACGCCCTGGGCCGAAGGCAGGCAAGTCTGGTTACCCCCATTCCCAGGATGCCGACAGTAGTCCCCTGGCCCAAGGCGCGCTCGTGCTTGACTTCGCAGCGAAGCCAAGGGTCAAGTGTGGAGCGCTGTGGGCCCTAATAGCCTGCAGCCTTGATTGACGCGTGGTGATTGATGGGTTGTTGGCATCTCCGCTTCCCCATGCTGCCTCGATAAGTGCCTGACTTGACGATTCCCTATTGCATGCAGAAAAGGTCATTATTACCTTAGATCATGGAGGCCGGCGATTGGCCTCGTCCTGGCTATAAATAGGAAGGAGGGAGGAGCCCCCGTCACCCATCTCTTCCCTCACTCCTCCTGCTTCTTCTCGTTCCTCCTTGCTTCGCTGCTACGCCGAGCCATCCATGGTGCCAATACGGAGGTTCTCCGCCGCCAAGAAGGGAAAAGCTCCCCGCGAAGAGCTTGGGCCTCTCCCATCGAAGAAGAGGCTGGCTCGCTCGCGTGATGCCGATGTGAGACCGGAGGTGACGAGGCCTTTTTACGAACGGCCTCCCTCGGGCTATCCACTGCCTTTGGACGCCCAGTTAGAGGGCTCCGAGGGAGGTAGCAGGGACCGACGCCCCCATGCCACGACCGCGGTGGCCGTGCAGTGGCGGTGTGCGCTGCCGCCCCGCGAACCCACGCCGAGGGCCCTTCGCATGAACTCGTGGTGTGGGCGATGATGCCACCGAGCACGTGGATCCGGTTCCCACTGTTCTTCACCAAAGTGATGCCGCCGAGGGGGCCGCTGGAGCTGTGGCTTTAGCACGCTGGGTGCGACACCCCAGCGACCGGGGGGGGGGGAGGTTGAGGTCATCTCCCCCAACAACGTCTTCATGACCCACGGATGGGGTGAGGTTGCCCGCGTCCACCGTGCGGATGGGGCGCTCGCCATCCATTTCGAGTATCACGACGCCTCCATGCTATTCTTCAAGGACTTCGACGAGGAGGGCAATAGCCTGGAGTGCTGTCCTGGAGGTGTCCGCTCGGATGGTGCAGCGGCAGGCGCTCGGGCCTGCTGGCAGCTCCTCCAGCATTAGCGGTGGCTCCTGGTGGTCCAACGACTCTCCCAAGCCTGACGAGACTCTGGAGATGAGCGACGACAGGTACGTTCCCCCGAGCTCGCGCCGTGCCCGGAGTGCGGCCACGGCGTCTGCCCGCCGCCGCCGTTGATCTAGATGGGGTTGGTGTCGGCCCCTCGTGGCCCACTGTTGATGATGGCTTCGACGATAATGCCTGTAGATAGGGCTCCTAGAAACCTTTTTATTTTGTTCCCTGCAAGGAGTCGAGATGAACCCCATGGGGGCGTGTAAAGAGTTTGTAGTGTCTTTCGTTAATATTTTCCTTATTATGAAGATCTATGACTGCGATATTGCTTCGGCTCAGTCCCCCCTTTCCGTCCTCGCGGTAGCCTAGTGGTCTACACCAACAGGTCCCGGTCCCCAGGCAGGCTGCAGTCGTCGCTGGTATGCCAGGTCGCGAGGCCGTGGTCAAGGCCAGGAGGTGAGCAGCCCGAGGTCCAGTAAAAGCTCTTGAGGCGCGGTGCTCAAGAGGTCCCCTTTAGCGTGCAAGCAACTACCTGAAGGTAGGAAAGGAAGGCGGCGGCGCCGTATCAAGGCTACAAGAGAGGGGATCCTGTGTCGCATCGCTTGGCTGATCCTGGTGTGAGACTTATCTTAGTGGTCCAAAGTTGATTCCCTGTGCCGCGCCAGCTTCGTGTGTCAACTGAGTCGAACTCACGCAAGCCTCCCCCTCCTTTCACGCCCTTCTATGTGCTCTGCGTCCCTGGGTCTCGGCCCTCGAGCGAGCTCAGCCACCGCCGGTATGCCAGGTCGTGATGCCATGGTCAAGGCTAGGTGGTGAGGGCTGGAGAGCCAGTAAGAGTTCCTGAGTCGTGATGCTCAGGAGCCCCCCTTTAACGCGCAAGCAAATCATGTGAAAAGAAAGGAGGAGTCTGCGATGCCGTCCGCCATCAGCCTCCGGAGGTTCCTGCAGTTTAGCGCGAAGGAGGAATATAGACTGCAACAGCGCCTGCCGGTCTGCCACTAGTTGTTCCATAAAAAGGTGAAGGCACTGAGGGCCTTGTGAGGTGACGTGCAGGGGCGTGCCGCGAGCCAGAGCTCGACCGCTCAGATTTGTCAGTGTTGCAGGGACGGACCCGAGCACAAGCGTCGTGCCAGCATGGGTAACCCCCATTGCGAGATGAGAAGGGGGCCGCGATGGATAATAGACGAGCAGGTGATAATCATGAAATGACTCAAGCAAAGAGGCAGGTTAGCTCAGATAGATGCAAGAACAGTACATGCCACTGGGACGAGCCTGAGCGGCCTGGGGATGATGCAGCCCGAGGGGCGCCCCCAGCATGTAAGCTAGAAATGCAAAAGGATACATGTCACAGGGACAGACCCATGCGACTTGGGGATAATGCGGCCCGAGGGGTGCCCCCAACTGAATGAATTGGAAAGAGTCACCTGATAACGCCGCTAGAGTGGTGTTGGAGTAGCCGATGATGCGTGCCGAAGAGTCGTTCCTCACGAGCTGCCAAGGCCCTGAGCCTCAGGAGGCTCCGGGGGCTCGGGTGGTTCCTAGAAGACCGTCACCATCTCCGCAAGGACAGCGTGATGCCTGGCCTCCTGAGCCGCCAGGATGCCCCGCAGGTGGTGCTGGCAGGTGACGGCCACATTCGGCAAGCCAAATGACATGCGAACGTAGTTGTGAGGTGGACCCTCGCACCGACCAACACATGAAGGCCAGAAGCGCTCCTGAGATGCGGCCCTGTTGAGCCCTAGATTGTCGATGCAGATGCGCAGCCCGCCATCCTCGCCAGGATGGGGGGCTACGCCAGGTGGTGGGTGGTGGTCGCCACGTAGGGCCCTTGCCTCTTGAAGCTCCTGGGTCGCCTCGACGATGAACTCCTGAGCGCCGGGCGCTCCCTGCCCAACGCCCTCGTGAGGGAAACGTGAGGCAAAGCATGCCTCCACATGGTGCTCGAGCGCCTTCCTCGTGATGTTGGCTTGGTCTGAGGCCCTCCAGAAGAGAGCCCTCGAGCCTTTCCCAAGGAGGGCGCCGGGCGCGCCTCCCTATGCGAGGGAGGGAGGCACCCCCGCTGTGGGAGTAGGTCCTGAGGTGGTGCCGCTGGAGACGCTGCTCTCCTGAGGCCTCGGGAGGAGTAGCTGCTTCTTCTTCTTGGGGATGGCCTCAGGAGGGTACGCGATGACTTCGTTGTCGGGGTCTTCGATTGCAGCGGCTTGGAACGCGCGCTCAAGGCAGCACACCACATCTCTTTCTTCGCAGGGGACCGTGATGATGCCTCCACTCCCTGCCATCTTGAGGACGTTGTAGCCATGGTGGGTCACCGCCATAAACTTGGCCAATGCTGGATACCCGAGGATGGCGTTGTACGGCACACGGATGTGGGCGACGTCGAAGTCGATGAGCTCGGTGCAGTAGTTGTTACACTGGCCGAAGGTGATAGGGAGGTGGACCTGCCCTATCGGGGTGGTGGAGACGTCGGTCACTCCTGAGAAAGGCTTGGTAGGCTGCAACTGATCATATGGCACCTGGAGGTTGTCGAATGTCTCGACGGACAGGACATTGAGCCCTGCGCCGCCGTCGATGAGGGTCTTGGTGACTTGGACGTTGTCGGTGTCAAAACCGGCGGATCTCGGGTAGGCGGTCCCGAAATGTGCGTTTGAGGTTGATGGTAATAGGAGACAGGGAACACAATGTTTATCCAGGTTTGGGCCCTCTCGATGGAGGTAAAACCCTACGTCCTGCTAGATTAATATTGATGAGTATGGGGCTTACAAGAGTTGATCTACCACGAGATCGTAATGGCTAAAACCCTAGAAGTCTAGCCTATCTGATTATGATTATCCTCCGTCTCTATAGACTAAGCCCTCCGGTTTATATAGACACCGGAGGGTACTAGGGTTGTACAAAGTCAGTTACATAGAAAGGAATCTTCATATTGGGACGCCAAGCTTGCCTTCCATGCCAAGGAGAGTCCCATCCGGACACATGTGAGAGTCTTCGGTCTTGTATCTTCACAGTCCATTAGTCCGGCCCACGTACCATAGTCCGGACACCTGAGAACCCCCTAATCCAAGACTCCCTCAGTAGCCCCTGAACTAGGCTTCAATGACAAGGTGTCCGGCGCGTAAATTTTCTTCGGCATTGCAAGGCGGGTTCCTTCTCCAAACACTCCACCACAGTCTTCGGACGCAACGAACGTGTCTGGCTCTGCAAAGCAAAAACCACACACCACCGCAGAGGAAACAATATTTTGTGAGTACAATCTGCTAACAATTTTTCTGCGACGTGATATCACATCACCACCTGGTTATTATATCGAACCGTTTTTTTCATCGCCAGCCGTTCCATGTTCCGAGACGCAGTTTTATTGGCACATCTTGTCGAAGCAGAGACCGTGTCCCTTATTGCGAGATCCTCGTTAACTCGGGCGTGGGTATCCCAACCGTCCGGTTGGCATGATTCCTTAAGAATAGGCGGGTTTCAAGGCCGAGGAGGAGGTGTTTGACATTTATCACCTTTATAATGGGACTAAGGCCCGTCTGGCTTCTTTACGCCAACCCTTTCCTCATCCTCTCCAACCTCGAGCTGCAGCACCCAAGATTCCGATTGTTTCAAGCTTCCCAGTCATGGCCGACCCTTGTCCTCAAGGTCGGTGGGTGCCTTCCTCCGTCACAGAGGAGGACATCGCGAAGCTTCGGGTGGCCAGATACCTGACCGCGGAAATCCCCCACAGGCTTCCTGCTCAAGGGCAGGTTATTCTGACTCCCAGATCAGGCGAGAGGGTCGTATTCATCTCCCACTTCCTCCAAGGGATAGGGTTCGCCCTCCACCCCTTGGTTCGAGGGCTTATGTTCTATTACGGGCTAGATTTTCACGACCTAACTCCGGACTCCTTCCTTCACATCTCGTCGTTCATTATCACGTGTGAAGCTTTCCTCCGTATTCCCCCACACTTAGGCTTATGGATTAAGACCTTTAATGTGAAGCCAAAGGTAGTCGATGGGGGACGAGTAGAGTGCGGTGGTGCTACAGTGGGCAAACTTATCAACGCTTCCTGGCTAAAAGGATCCTTCACAGAATCTTCCGAATTATGGCAGCCGGAGTGGTTTTACATCACTGAACCCTGTGGCACCAAGTGGGCAGCTATACCTGCGTTCCGATCTGGCCCTCCAATTCAACTTGCATCATGGGTCAATAAGGGGTTGGACTGGGGATCAACAGATGAAGTGCAGACTCTACAGAGCCGCATTGGTACTCTCCTTGAGAAGAACACCGAACTCATCGACGTGATTCAAGTAATGCTAGTCCGTCGGGTCCTCCCGTGCCAAAGATGGCCCCTACGTATGTGGGAGTTTAATCCAGAAGGACCACAAACCCTTCAGCACTTCTTCGGTACAACACACAAAGGAATGTGGAAGTTATTTCTCGGGAAACGAAAACAGTGGCCAGATACTACAGAGGACATCGGCCTTGACTGCAACCATCCGGATACCTCGGTAAGCACTCGACTCTCGAATACATCTTAGATACGCATCTCGTAATAAGATGCTGAGAAAACGATCTTCTTCCAGGAATGGATAAAGAAGGCGGAGCGAATCAGGTGTTCAGCTCCTCTTCATGAAGACTCAGCTAGTCCCGTACTAACAAGGATGCTGGTCCCGGCGCCATACCAGGCACCGATGGAAGATGAGAATGAGGAGAGCGAGGAGCCAAAGGTGGCTTCCATCCTGGAGGCAAGCCACACACTGTGTCCGGGGAGACTAGGGCTCCGTCTTTCGAAGACAAAAGGGAAGGAGAAGCTGATATCCCTTCTTCCTATGGTAAGAAAAGGGCCGCCTCCGAGAGTTGGGAGGTAAGGGCTCCTAAGCGGGGCAAAACGCCCCTGTCGGATGGTTCAGGCTCGGAAGGTGTCGTTGTCACACAATCCCTTCGTCAGGACAAGCCTCCAGCCAAATTGTAAGTGAACAAAGATATTTTAAACATACCCTGTTCCTTTTCTCTTTGCAAAGGTAACATCTAGAATATGTGTTTTGTAGTCCGGCACACAGTCTTCCTCAACAATCCTCCTCCTCGGGGGACCTTCTACCAGTGATGATGGAAAGCGAAACGCAACCACAAGCTTCCTCGCCCAACAGGGCGGACGACGTCGAGGTGTCGTCCCGGAGGGTCTCTCCCGATCAGGGGATAATGGAGCCAGCGCCCCAAGGTGAAACTTCGGCCGCCCAGGGTCCGAAGTGTGCGGTCCCTACAAGGGTTAACAATAAAGGCTCCTGACTATCTGGTTTACAGCCGGAGACGACTCTAGGGTCGAGTAGACATACCCTTTCAAAGGGAGTCCGTATTGCCATAGCTGCTTCCAGGAATCCGGATGCACCGGATACACTGACAGACATGTTATGGGATTCGTCAATCTCAGAGGATCATCGTACCTTGATGGGTATGGTGGTTGAGAGGATTCTGTCCGTGAAAAGAGGATTGAATGAAGTCTTCATGGGCCTGCTAAGAGGCTTCGAGGTATGTAATGTTATATTTTCGATTGTGCTCTATACGCAAAATGCACCTGTGTATAGATAGTAGCCCCTAAGACTTTGGTTGGTTCCCAAAGGTAGGCAATTAGAGGATTGAAAAAGATGTCCTCAGGCAATAATCTAATGACTGGAAACACAGGCTGTTACCTCCATGACGAGTGCCCACGCTATAGAGGTTGCAGGTCTAGAGCATAAGCTTGATGTGACGGATAACGACATCACGCTTATTAATAGGAGACTCGACGAGGCACATGGTTTGTGTTAGAGTATGTATAGTAACATGAGCACGGAGCTAGAATTAAGTTCTGAGACATGCGTATCTGCACATGGTGCTACCGCGGTTGAGACCCTTCAGGCTGAACTTGCCCGAGCCAAGGAGCAAGCCCGGATGAGTAATGTGGCTGCCAAGAAGGCAACTGATGAGTTAGAAGCCGGACAGGCTGCACAACACCAGTTTGAGGAGATAATGGCCACTATGGCGCACGAGCTGAAGGAAGCCTCTGTCCGGTGCGAATTCCTCGAGAAGGATAACAAGGCCAAAGCAGTCAATCTTGACAAGGCATTACAAGAGGCAAGAGAAGCACGATCTAAGTCTAGAGTGGCTCGGGAAGAGATCCGACAAGTTGGGGAGATAGCGGCCGGTAAGCCTTTCTTATTACAGACTAAATTCGGAGATCCAAAGTATGCCCCGCTTAATCAAATGTGGAGCTCCCTAGACGCCTTTTTGGACTTGCCGAAGAGTGCCTCCGATGCGGCGCAGTTTTATGAAGCATAGGAAGGGCATGCAATGGAGAAGCTTCTTGTCACAATTCGGCATGCCGAAGCGCCCACTGTTGCTGAATGAACAGATGGCCCAGTGGGCCGAGCTCCACATGATATCCGGTTCTGCCATGAAGGGCATTGTAGTCCGGCTGTGGCCGACTGAGCCAGTTCCGAAGAGTTATTTCGGTTTGGTACGGCGACTAGGTGATGCAGTGCCGCGTATCGACGCTGTTAAGCGGTCCACATGCATTGAAGGTGCACGGATGGCCCTTGCCCGTGTGAAGACGTACTGGACGAAGATGAAGGCCACCGATGTTGCGGCGAAAAGTCCACCCGAGAGCAAGGAACATCACGCGCCAGAGTATTATTTTGAGGATGTCTTAGAGGGTGCCCGCTTGATAGAGGGTCAGTGCTCGAAAGAGATGATGTTCGATTGAAATGTATTGAAATTGTAGAAACAATATTATTATATTTTAAGATTATGCCTAGAAGTTGTGGCTCCTCCTGTGCGGCCGTTTTTGTATAATCTAAAAGTTTTCCAGTCGTCGGCTTCAGCCCCCTCACATAAAATACAGGGGTGTTCGAGAAAGCACTTGATCACTCTTGATCCAACGTCTTGGTCCGTGAAGGAAGTGCCAATGCGGCAAACCAGGCAATCAGGCTATAGGGCTTTAGCCCGTTTGTGCAATATGGAAGGAATCGCGAAAGATTCTATTAAGTCATTGAGTGGTTGACCAGCTCTCGCCGCATCATGATAGTCAGTTTTTGGCTTTCTCTACTGAGGTGCTCATCCGGATAAACCGGGACATAATCGCAGTAGTTCTCCCTTTACTACACTAGCCAACATAGCAGAACGTAAGGTAGTAAGCATTGGAGCCGGGCAACCCAACTATTGACCAAAGACATGATTCAGAGCTGATGCATATAAGGCCAAACTCGTGACGCCAAAATGTGCTATAAAGCTGTTTGGACTTGTCAGCAATTTATTTGTTCCCATATCGATCCCTAGTCAACCCATGCCGAGGTGCGAGTGTGAAACAACCGGAGAAATTCAGCTTTTTTAGAAAAAGCGAATACTGGATATGGTTTCTGTTTACTGGGATCCGATCGATATGTCAATTGCCATTTTACAAATAATAATGCCACGACCCAGGCTCCGGTGGTCGAAGGCTGAGGGATAAGGCACTTTACAGGCTCAAAATAGAGAGTGCGTTCTACAAAATTATTCGGACCTCCTGTCGCACGTCTGCGCTGCCTTGCCTCGGTTAAAGGATTCCTTTAACAGGAACAACCTTGGGGTAAGTGTATGAAGCCGAACTCCGAAAGAGTCCGTGAGATGACCTATATTTTGCGTCACTTGTGATAAGATAAAAAAGAAATAGTTAGAAATGAAAAGGAGGGAATGGGAATGCTTGTAGGCTTGCCCGTATTGTGCCTCCGTCGATGACCAAGGTATTTTAAGTGCATAATTATGCATGCGCGGTATAAACTTTGCGTGATTGTGAGGCGAACGATGGAGGCTAAACTGCTAATCCTGCTCCGATCCAGATTGGTTCCATTTAATGTAAACCGGCGGCTTAATGGCCGATGAGTTGTGTGGCTTAATGAGAGCGCTTTGTGCTTCGGCTATAATGGCCGTAGTACAATCCCCTGTACGGAAGGGGTGTCCCGTATTTCCGTTTATTGTTATGATGCCGCGTTGACCGAGCATTTTAAGTTTTGCGAGGGCGTAGATTACGACCGCATTAAATCGAGCAAAAGCGGTATGCCCCAGAAGTGCGTGGTAGTCACTGTGGAATGGGGGAATATCAAAGGTCAAGCCCTCGCTTCGGAAGTTGTTTGGCAAACTGAAAACGACATCCGGTGTGACGGAGCCCGTGCAGTGAGCTTCTATGCCGGGTACTGCTCCCTTGAGGATTGTTGTGGTGGGTTTGATTCTAGAAGGATCAATGCCCATTTTGTGGACAATGTCTTGGTACAGTAGAGTAAGGCTACTGCCGCCGTCCATAAGGACTTTTGTGAGATGGAACCCATCAATAATTGGATAGGTAATTAGAGCTGTCAATCCTTCGGGATGGGTATGACTAATTTTTGGGGGAACCCGCTCTATAGCGTATGTGTCCCATAATGCGCGCGTGTGCTCCCCTATAGGGGTGTGTGTCGCGTATATCATATTTACGATTTTCACTTCGGGGGGAGGGGGGATTGCTTTTGAACCCCGGTATTCGGTTGGCGAGTCTCTTCGCATCGCTGTCACTGGGCGGCCCCTTCCCCTTGTTTTCGGCTTTTAGCTTGCCGGCTTGTTCGAAGACCTAACATCTTCTATTAGTATGAGTAGCTGGTTTATCGGGGGTGCCATGAATCTGGCAGGGCCGGTCGAGTATGTTATCAAGGTTGGATGGTCCGTCTCTATTTGCCTTGGATGCCTTTTTCCGTTGACCAGGCTTGGAGCCGCTGAATCAGGCGTTAACTGCTGTGTCTTGCATTATTTCATCATTATTACGATGCTTGTGTTTATTGCGCCGTGACTTTCCATTGCCGTCTCGGACTTCGGAAGTGCCCGGGTCGCTGGCGCCGTTGCCCCTATGAGCGAGACAGCTGTCTTCTCCCGCGCAAAAGCGGGTCATTAGAGCAGTAAGCGCTATCATGGATTTTGGTTTTTCTTGACCGAGGTGGCGAGCGAGCCATTCATCCCGGACACTGTGTTTGAAGGCTGCAAGGGCTTCGGCGTCCGGACAATCGACAATTTGGTTATTTTTAATTAAGAACCTAGTCCAGAGCTTTCTGGCAGACTTTCCGGGCTGCTGGATGATGTGACTTAAGTCATCGGCATCTGGTGGCCGAACATATGTACCTTGGAAGTTATCACGAAAGGCGTCTTCCAGGTCTTCGCAGCTGCCAACGGAGTTCTGTGGAAGGCTGTTTAACCAGTGCCAAGCTGGTCCCTTTAGTTTTAGTGGTAGATATTTAATGGCGTGGAGATCATCGCCGCGAGTCATGTGGATATGGAGAAGAAAGTCCTCAATCCACACTGCTGGATCTGTTGTTCCATCGTATGATTCGATGTTCATGGGTTTAAACCCTTCTGGGAATTCGTGGTCTATTACTTCGTCAGTGAAGCAAAGTGGGTGAGCGGCGCCTCTATATCGGGCCACGTCGCGACGTAGCTCGGATAGAGTCCGTGTGCGGTTCCCGGCTTGGGCATGAGTATGGCTATTGCGTTCGGCTAGATATCCATTATCGCGTGTCGGGGCACGTCCCCGTGATCCATAGATCGATCTGTTCGGACCTGCTCTACCATCCGAGTCCTGCCATAGGTCATACGTGTGTCCCCGAGCCGTTTTATCTCTGCCTTTACGGTGAGGTAGGGCATGCCGGTGTTCGGCTTGAGTTGCCGCTTTATCCCGACCGCGTGCTAGTCTGTCAACCGCATTGCGCAATGATGGTATGGGCTCCAACGCCTCGTCATCGAACTGAGGTAGCAGTTTGCGCTTCAGGTAACTTTTGGCTAGGCGCTTGAGGCCGTATTCCTCGACTGCTAGGACATCAGTCCATCTATCATTGAGAAGATCTTGATCAGCTTGAAGCTGCTGCTGTTTCTTTTTCAGGCTCCTTGAAGTGGCTATTAGCTGGCGCTTGAAGCGCTCCTGCTCGAGAGGTTCCTCAGGCACCATAAAATCCTCAGTGCCGAGGCTCGCCTCGTCCTCGGAGAGCGGAAGATTATTACTGTCCTCCGAGTCTTTGTGTCTGGCCTGTTCATCAGGGCTAACTTTCCCATCTTCCCGTTCATCTTGTTCGGAAGTTGCCTCAACGGGGTCTTCATTGTCTTCGGCACCGACCGAAGTGTTATCTTATCCTGTGCCGGTGTTGCTATCTTTGTTGCGACGTGACTTAGAGCGGCGCTGCTGACGCCGGCACTTTGGTTGTATCTCGGGAGGTTTATCCTCAACTGGATCTTCCTTGTCATCGCCGCTATTTTCTTTTGGTGCATCCACCATGTATATGTCATACGATGAAGTGGCCGTCCAGCGTCCGGTAAAACGGCGGGTTTTGGGTCTCTTCTTCTCCGGCATCGTCGTCCATATCGTCAATGTCGTCAGAGCCGTAATCGAGCATGTCAGTTAAGTCTTCGACAGTGGCTATTAAGTGGGGGGGGGGTAGGAAGTGGAATTCTCCGTCATCAGCCTCCACTCCAAACCGGATATACTTCGGTTGTGAGTCCCCCGCAAAGGAGAGTGTTTTTAATGAGTTTAGCACGTCGCCTAAAGGCGAGTGCCGGAAGATGTCCGCGGAGCTGAATTCAATGATCAAGCCCGATCAAGCTCGTTGTGCCCGGACGCACATGCTTCGGAACCTGCAGCCGGAAACGTGTTTGAGGTTCTAACGACACAGTTCTCACTTGAGGTTGGGTCTGTGTGCGGCTCCAACGCCGCTGAGTCTGCGGCCTCCTGGCGGGGTTGAGCCTCCCGTCCTCAGATGGTGTGATCTGCTCCGGATCTAGAGCCGGAGCAGTTGCAGGTATCTCCTGGGTGTGGTTCGATGACACATTTAAGTCATGTTCATCGTGGTGATAGGGAGCAGCTACTGCCGCGGTCTCGAATCCGTCGGAGATCACGTCTCCGCAGATGTCCGCGACATAGTTCATGCTTCCAAACTAGACCTGATGGCCAGGGGTGTAGCTATCGATCTGCTCTAGATGGCCAAGCGAGTTGGCCCATAGTGCGAAGCCGCCGAACACGAAGATCTGTCCGGGGAGGAAAGTTTCTCCCTGGACAATGTTGTTGTGGTTGATTGACGGGGCCATCGAACCTCTTGGTGACGACACAGCGGAACTCTTAATGAAAGCACCAATGTCGGTGTCAAAACCGGCCGATCTCGGGTAGGGGGTCCCGAACTTTGCGTCTGAGGTTGATGGTAACAGGAGACAGGGAACACAATGCCTACATAGGTTCGGGCCCTCTCGATGGAGGTAAAACCCTACGTCCTGCTAGATTAATATTGATGAGTATTAGGGTTACAAGAGTTGATCTACCACGAGATCGTAATTGCTAAAACCCTAGAAGTCTAGCCTATCTGATTATGATTATCCCCCGTCTCCACGAACTAAGCCCTCCTGTCGTGGGTTTGTCACGGCAGATGTCCTCGTGAAAGGACTTAGTCGTGGAGCCATCGCAACGGGTTAGCTTAAAGGGATTAAACCGGACAAGGGGACACGGGGAGTTTATACTAGTTCGGCCCCTTCGATGAAGGTAAAAGCCCACATCTAGTTGTGATTGGTATTGCTAGGGTTTCGAAGACCAGGGAGCGAATCCGCTTTGTCTGGCTCTCGAGTTATTGTCCGTCGTCCCTAAACCGCTGCCGGGTCATCCCTTTATATACATAGGTTGACGCCCGCCGGTTTACCGAGTCCGAAGCCGGATCATAAACGTGTCCGGTTCGGTCTCTACACTTCCTATCTTACAATGCAAGTTACATAATTAGGTCGGTTTACATCTACAGGCCTTAACTCGCCTCTGGGCCTTGGGACTTCATAAAGTGCCATCATTCTTACGTCTTCATGGGCTTCTAATCTTTGTAAAGCTAATCCAGCTACTCCTGCCCGGTTTACGTCCAATAGTAATATCCCCAACACCTCCGGTTTACATAGACACCGGAGGGGACTAGGGTTGTACAAAGTCGGTTATAGAAAAAGGAATCTTCGTATTGGGACGCCAAGTTTGCCTTCCATGCCAAGGAGAGTCCCATCCGGACACGGGTGAGAGTCTTCGGTCTTGTATCTTCACAGTCCATCAGTCCAGCCCACGTACCATAGTCCGAACGCCCAAGGACCCCCTAATCCAGGACTCCTTCAAACGTTGCTGATGATGGGTGAACATGTTATTGGAAGGACGCTGGCGGTCGCTGCACACTTGAGCTTGTCCGCTGAGCTGAAGGTGATGGCACACATGGACCACCTGAGTGGGCGCATGGCCTCGAGCCTGGGAAGGGCCGCGTTCACCTCATGAGCAAACTGCTTGAAGATGCACTGAGAAGCTGGGGCCCGAGCCCCATCCATGATGCATGCGATAGCGCGCGGCTCCTGGAAGCCCCCAGACCCCTCGTCCTGATGGTGGTCGTTGAGGGAGTCTTGGATTAGGGGGTCTCTAGACAGCCGGACTATATCCTTTGGTCGGACAGTTGGACTATGAAGATACAAGATTGAAGACTTCGTCTCGTGTCCGGATGGGACTCTACTTGGCGTGGAAGGCAAGCTAGGAAATACGGATATGTATATCTCCTCCTTTGTAACCGACCTTGTGTAACCCTAGCCCTTTCTGGTATCTATATAAACCGGAGGGTTTTAGTCCATAGGACAACATGCAATCATACCATAGGCTAGCTTCTAGGGTTTAGCCTCTCCGATCTCGTGGTAGATCAACTCTTGTAATACTCATATCATCAAGAATAAATCAAGCATGACGTAGGGTTTTACCTCCATCAAGAGGGCCCGAACCTGGGTAAAACATCGTGTCCCCTGCCTCCTGTTACCATCCGCCTTAGACGCACAGTCCGAGACCCCCTACCCGAGATCCGCCGGTTTTGACACCGACATCGGTGCTTTCATTAAGAGTTCCTCTATGTCGTCGCCGTTAGGCTTGATGGCTCATACTATCATCGATAGCGATGCAGTCCAGGGTGAGACTTTTCAACCCGGACAGATCTTTGTGTTCGGCGGCTTCGCACTGCGGGCCAACTCGCTTGGCCATCTAGAGCAGATCGAAAGTGACGCCCCTGGCCACCAAGTCAGGTTTGAAAGCTTAAACTACACTGCAGATATCCGCAGAGACTTGATCTTCGACGGATTCGAGCCCCTGCCTTGTGTGCCACGTGGTCACGATCGGTACGATTTAGCTCTACCATCGGACCGTATTCAGGAGATCGCACCGGGAGCCGCTCTGAGCGTCAATTCGGAGCCAGTTGCGGCATCCTTGGATGGGTGGATAGACCCCGTCATGGAGGCCATATCCTCAGCGGCGATCGAGCCGAATATCGACCTTACCCTTCACGAGAGCCGTGTTACCAAACTGTCGGATCCTTCTCCGGCCGCGGACTCCGAACCGCATGCGCCCGTTCCTATCGAATCCGATTGGGCGCTGATCATGGAGTTTACCTCCGTGAAAATTTTTCAGCACTCGCCCTTCGGTGACATACTGAACTCATTAAGGTATCTCTCCTTGTCAGGAGAGTCCTGGCCGAACTAGGTCCGGCAGGATTGGGATGCGGATGACGAAGAAATTTGCCGCCCACCCACCACCCACTTAGTAGCCACTGTCAATGACTTAACCGACATGCTCGACTTCGACTCCGAAGACATCGACAGTATGGACGATGATGTGGGAGGCGAAGAAGAACCACTGCCCACACGGCACTGGACAGCCACCTCATCATATGATATATACATGGTGGACACACCCAAAGAAGGCAATGGCGACGAGACAACAGAGAATGGCCCCTCCAAGAAGCAACCCAAGCGCCGGCGTCAGCAGCGCCGCTCTAAGTCCCGCCAAGGCAAAAGTGGTGATACCGGCATAGGAGATAATAGCACACCGGACAGTGCCGAAGACGGCAACAATCCCCTCCAGCAAGATTTAGGGCAGGAGGATGGAGAGGCCAGCCCTCCTAAGAGAGCGGCAGATGGAGAGGCGGAGGATGATAATTACATGCCTCCCTCCGAAGACGAGGCAAGCCTTGACGACGACGAATTCGTCGTGCCAGAGGATCCCGTCGACCAAGAGCGCTTCAAGCGCAGGCTTATAGCCATGGAAAATAGCCTTAAGAAAAAGCAGCAGCAGCTTCAAGCTGATCAAGATTTGCTAGCCGACAGATGGACTGAAGTCCTGGTGGCCGAGGAACATAAACTCGAACGCCCCTCCAAGAGTTACCCAAAGTGCAGGTTGCTACCCCGACTGGAGGAGGAAGCACTGAAACCTACATCCCTGGCGTATGACGCGGCTGATCGGCCACCTCGTGGCCGCAACAGAGAAACATTCCAGCCAAAAGCTCAGCCCGCACCCCGACGCCATTCAAATAAAAAGGCATGGGGAAATACGCCAGACCTGCGAGACGTATTGGAGGACAAAGCAAAACATGCAAGATCTATCTACGGATCACGAGGGCGAGCCACTATGCGAGATGATAATCGTCACGCCGGATACAGTAAAAGGAAGTCCTGCCACGCCGAACACAGCGGGCAAAACTCATTCGAGCTACGTCACGACATAGCCCAGTACAAAGGCGCCGCACACCCCTTATGCTTCACAGACAAAGTAATGGATCATCAAATCCTAGAGGGTTTCAAACCCGTAAACACTGAATCATACGACGGCACAATAGATCCTGCGGTATGGATCGAGGATTTCCTCCTGCACATCCACACGGCCCGCGGTGATGACCTACACGCCATCAAATACCTTCCACTCAAACTCAAAGGACCAGCTCGGCATTGGCTCAATAGCATGCCAGCAGAGTCCATTAGCTGTTGGGATGATCTGGAAGCCGCATTCCTCGACAACTTTCAGGGCACTTACGTGCGACCACCAGATGTCGATGACTTGAGCCACATAATTCAGCAGCCATAGGAATCGGCCAGGCAATTCTGGACACGGTTCCTAACAAAGAAAAATCAAATCATCGACTGTCCAGATGCAGAGGCCCTAGCAGCTTTCAAGCACAACATCCGCGACGAGTGGCTAGCCCGACAACTTTGTCAGGAAAAGCCGAAATCTATGGTAGCCCTCACGACACTCATGACCCGCTTTTGTGCGGGAGAAGACAGCTGGCTGGCTCGCAGTAATAACATATCAAAGAACCACGGTACTTCAGATACCAACAACGACAATGGCAGGTCACGTCGCAACAAACATAAGCGCCGCATTGACATCGACAATACCGAGGATACAGCAGTCAATGCCGGATTCAAAGGCTCTAAACCCGGTCAGCGGAAAAAGCCATTCAAAAGAAGCACTTCGGGCTCGTCCAGTTTGGACCGTATACTTGATCGCTCGTGTCAATTACACGGCACCCCCGACAAGCCAGCCAACCACACCAACAGGGATTGTTGGGTGTTCAAGCAGGCCGGCAAGTTAAATGCTGAAAACAAAGATAGGGGGTCACATAGCGATGACGAGTAGGAGCCCCGACAGCCAAACACCGGAGGACAGAAGAGGTTCCCCACACAAGTGCGGACGGTGAACATGATATACGAAACCCACATCCCCAAGAGGGAGCGGAAGCGTGCGCTCAGCGACGTATATGCGTTGGAGCCAGTCGGCCCAAAGTTCAACCCATGGTCCTTGTGACGCCCGGGTAATTAAACTACAGTAACCCTCTACTGAGGATGCCACGTCACCTCGGTTACTGTTGATAAACTCGAGTTAGTTCAAAAAACGATCCAAATTTAAATCCTAAATAAGTCAAACGACAAAAGTTTTCAAATATTATAATAAAAATGTTCGGGCTATGTCAATTATTGCATCATTAATTATGGTGAAGTAAACACATTTTTATAAAATGCCTAAATACTTTTAAATGAATTAAAACAGAAAAGAAAATACAAAAGCAAAAGACAAAACAAAAAAAAGGGGGCCCCTGGCCAACTGGGCCAGACGGCCCAGCTCACCGGCCAGGGCGGCCCACCTGGCCCAGCTGGCCGACACGCCCCTGCCTTATCCCCACGAGGGGGAAAACCCTAAACCCCCCCCCCCCACGATGCCCCACTCCCCCACTCGTTACCCACCCCCGCGCGTCTCCCTCGCCCCTCCCCGATCTAGATCGAGGGAGACGGCGCCTCGGCCCCGCCGCCTCAGCCATGCGCCCGATGCAAGCCAGCGTCGGCGCCGCCCCTCCCGGACTCCTCGCCCCTCCTCTCCCTCGCGCGGCGCCCAGCTGAAGCCGCGGCCTCGCCTCGTCATCGACCCGACGCCATTCGCCGTCGCTGCCACCTCGCCCCCGTCATCGATCTACCTCGTCGGACCACCCCGAGCCCGCTGTCTGTCCCTACAGCATCGCCGTGAGCTCCGCCACCCCCCCTGTGCCTTCCCGAGCTCGGATACGAGCTCCTACACGTCCTCCCCACCACCCGTAACTCCGGCCACCGCTCCCCTCGCCGCCTCCGCCGCGCTTGTCGCCGTCCCCTGCCTGGCGCCACTCCGGCCTCCTCACGGCCCGTCGCGTCCCTGCTCCGGCCGTGCCCACGAGCCACGCGCCGACCCCCCCTTCTTCCTCCCCTCTTGCTGGCCGCATCGGGCGCCGACGACCGCGCCTTCCCGGTCCGGCGCCGTGGACGCTGCCGCGCCCGCCGGCCACGCCGTGCCCTGGCCCGCCTCCCCTCTCGCCTGCAGCCGGCGCCCAGCCCGCCTCGCCGGCGCTGGCGCGCGCGCCTGCGGCGGCCGCCCGAGTTCGCCCGTTAACGGGTGGCGCCCGCAGCCTGCACCCAGCGCCCGCAAGGCCCCCCTGGGACAATGACGCGTGGGGCCTAGCCCCCACAGAACGTTTCTGTTAAAAAAAGGGAATTAAAAAAATAAATAAAAATAAATAAATAGATAATAATAATTAAATTAATTAATTAATTAAGGAATTAATTAAGTTAATTAATCACAATTAGATTAACCTAATTAACTGTTAGATAATTAATCAAACAATGACAGTGGGGCCCACCCCCTAATTAATTATGATTAGTTTAATTAATCTGTTAGTTAAAATGTGTCACTGACCAGTGGGACCCACTGGTCAGGTTGACCAGTCAACTCTATTGACTGCTGACGTCAGCATGACATCATGCTGATGTCATTAATCTATTTTCGAATTTAATTTAAATAATTAATTAAATTCCAAAAATTATTAAAATCTTTAGAAAATCATATCTTTTAATCTGTAACTCGGATTAAAATACTTTCTACATGAAAGTTGCTCAGAACGACGAGACGAATTTGAATACGCAGCCCGTTTATCCGCCACGCATCCCTAGCATAGCGAACACGCAACTTTCCCCCTCCGGCTCCTCTGCCCGAAAACGCGAAACACCGGGGATACTTTCCCGGATGTCATCCCCCTTCACCGGTATCACCTACTACCGCGTTAGGGCACCTCTAACGCCGTTACTTGTCATGTCATGCATCGCTAAGCACCTGCTTGCTTAAATATTTATTGTTTCTTCCCCCTCTTCTCTCGCTAGACACCGAGACCGACGCCGCTGCTACCCAGTACGACTACGGTGTTGACGACCCCTCTCTCTTGCCAGAGCAACCAGGCAAGCCCCCCCTTTGATCACCAGATATCGCCTACTCTTATTTATACTGCTTGCATTAGAGTAGTGTAGCATGTTACTGCTTTCCGTTATTCCTATCCTGATGCATAGCCTGTCCTTGCTACTACTGTTGTTACCATTACCTTCTATCCTACTGCTTAGTATAGGATGCTAGTGTTCCATCAGTGGCCCTACACTCTTGTCCGTCTGCCATGCTATACTACTGGGCCGTGATCACTTCGGGAGGTGATCACGGGCATATACGATATACTTTACACAGTTACATTACCTGTGATACTGTTCGGAGATGGGGGCTGAAGGGGCAGGTGGCTCCATCCAGGTAGAGGTGGGCCTGGGTTCCCGACGGCCCCCGACGGTTACTTTGAGGCAGAGCGATAGGGCAGCTTGAGACCACCTAGGAGAGAGGTGGGCCTGGCCCTGGTCGATGTTCGCGGGTACTTAACACGTTTAACGAGATCTTGGTATTTGATCTGAGTCTGGCTACTGGCCTATACGCACTAACCATCTACGCGGGGACAGTTATGGGCACTCGACGTCGTGGTATCAGCCGAAGCACTTCGTGACGCCAGTGACTGAGCGGCGCGCGCCGGGTTGGACCGCGTAACGTGACTTCCTTTGTAATGGAGGTTGCTAGGTCTGCTCTCCGGCCGCGTACGCAACGTGCAGGTGTGCTATGGGCGATGGGCCCAAACCCCTGTGCGCTTAGGTTTAGACCGGCGTGCTGGCCTCTCTGTTGTGCCTAGGTAGGGCTGCGACGTGTTGATCTTCCAAGGCCGGGCATGACCCAGAAAAGTGTGTCCGGCCAAATGGGATCGAGCGTGTTGGGTTATGTGGTGCACCCCTGCAGGGAAGTTAATCTATTCGAATAGCCGTGATCTTCGGTAACAGGACGACTTGGAGTTGTACCTTGACCTTATGACAACTAGAACCGGATACTAAATAAAACACACCCTTCCAAGTGCCAGATACAACCGGTGATCGCTCTCTCACAGGGCGACGAGGGGAGGATCATCGGTTAGGATTATGCTATGCGATGCTACTTGGAGGACTTCAGTCTACTCTCTTCTACATGCTGCAAGATGGAGGTGGCCAGAAGCGTAGTCTTCGACAGGACTAGCTATCCCCCTTATCCCAGCTTTCTGCAGTTCAGTACACATATAATAGCCTTATTCCAGTTGATACCAATGCATACATATGTAGTGTAGCTCCTTGCTTGCGAGTACTTTGGATGAGTACTCACGGTTGCTTTCTCCTTCTCTTCCCTCTATCCTTTCTACCTGGTTGTCGCAACCAGATGCTGGAGCCCAGGAGCCAGACGCCACCGTTGATGACGACTACTACTACTCGGGAGGTGCCTACTACTACGTGCTGCCCGCTGACGACGACCAGGAGTAGTTAGGAGGATCCCAGGCAGGAGGCCTGCGCCTCTTTCGATCTGTATCCCAGTTTGTGCTAGCCTTCTTAAGGCAAACTTGTTTAACTTATGTCTGTACCCAGATATTGTTGCTTCCGCTGACTCGTCTATGATCGAGCTCTTGTATTCGAGCCCTCGAGGCCCCTGGCTTGTAATATGATGCTTGTATGACTTATTTTATTAGTAGAGTTGTGTTGTGATATTTTCCCGTGAGTCCCTGATCTTGATCGTACACATTTGCGTGCATGATTAGTGTACGATTAAATCGGGGGCGTCACAAGTTGGTATCAGAGCCGACTGCCTGTAGGAATCCCCCTTTCCAACTCCTTGGCCGAAGTCGAGTCTAGTCATTGAAAAACTTTTACTAACATGGTTTTGCGGCTTACGGGCCCACGTCGCCATCTGGGTGGTATTAGGATCTTTTACTCCTCGATCCTTACTCGGGGACTCTGAACTCTCTTCTATTCGGGTTAAATGAATTTTGCTAAATCTAACATTAGGATCTTGTTATCACTTTCACCCGGAGACCCCCTTATTACTGATGATCGTCTGCTGCACATGAAGACCCTGAAGATACTCACCGCTGTTAACCCGAGAACTTGTGTTCATCGCGTTTACAATTCCCCTTCCACCGTCAACCCTTATGGATAAATACTTGCAGTTGTTATGCTTGCATACATCCCTAGTTGGTCTTGTTATTACAAGATACCCCGAAATACTCGTCGTATTTTCGAGAATCCTATGAGCTTACTGCCTTGTTGTTCTTTGTCACCTGAATACCCCTACGGATAATTCTCGCACTCATCGAGTATCCGCTCATCCCCAGATATTCATGTAGTTCACAAAATTCTTCGAAATACCATTCGGTCTTCCGAAAATCCTGAGCAACCTATTGCTCCTGAAATTGTTGCTTGCTTGCATTATGGTTAATCCCATAATTAAGTATAGTAATCTTATTGGCAACCTTTGTCAATATCATTTTGAGTCCATTGACTCAATATGTTGCGAATGCTCGCAATCCTCACTCAGATCATAGAATTCATCCTTCCAGCTCAGATGTCATTTAAAACGCGAGCTGGTCCTCGGCCAATCAGATTGCCATCGATTGTACCCCTAAGTCTATTCAACTTGTCCGTCCTTGATCAGAGCGTTTGCTCCTGATCCCTTGATTCGAAAATCATAATTCCTTTGTTATTTAAACATTGAATTATTCAGATGTTCTATAAAACGATGCATTTGCATTCTTTCTTCCTCTGATTGGGTATTGATACTCACATCAGCTCCATTGTGGATCACCATATCCACTGTTGGATTATTATCCGAGAATGTCCTTCATAATTAATCACCTTGTGAGTTCTTTCTCCGCTAGATAATGCCTTTGGTAAATTGTATCCTCTCCTTTTGCCAACCATGCTCTGCTTTCGAGCTGGTAATATTTACTCTCAAAGCTTGTGGTATATGTTTCCACGATACCCTGACGGGTTGAACCTATGCCTTCCTTAATTTGTGTGACCTCGAAAGTTATGCGGGTTAAACCCTGCTGACGCTTCGTCAGATAACTTCTCAACACTACAACTTCGAAAAAGGGGAGGTAAATGTAAGGTTATGCATTGAAGAAGTGGGAGTCGACCTTGAACTTTGTGTTCATGCCCATGGACACGATGTAGATCTTATCATTAAAGCTTCTCTTAAATTAATTACTCCCTTGGTATAAGTTCATATTATATCTGGGATCTGGCCTTTTTGCAATCGTGGTTTCGACCATGTTCTCTTTTAGGTACCGTTTCTCGTGCAAGTTTAAGCACTTGTCTTCTGCAGAGCAATACCCCAGTCCAACCTCTACTTTGATCTGTCGTCGAGTATTACCCCCTGGTATCTCGAGGATACCACGGAATACATAACTTCTTATGAGTTCTGCATCAACTAATATTCTTGCCAATTCCATTTTTCCAATGGGTTCTCAGTTGTTAGAACCCCTCAAGGACACCGACAACTGAATTGAGTCTGCACTACGATTCAACAACTCTTGGTAACCTTCATTACTTACGAGTCTGAACTCGATCACGTCATTCCGAGCCTACTCGGCTATATCATTATCGTGCCAAATTTTAACTGTGCTACCTGGTCCGTCTTTCCGGAGCACAATTTCGACGATGGGCTAAGCTTACGTCGATCTTCCTTGTCTTATCGTTTCACCTCAAACAACAAACTTGATTTCAAGTTTGTGTCGTACCCATGGTTCCAATAACCTTTCGCTTCATCATTCGTTTGACTTGATGTCATCGTCGACCGATTACATCTCCATGAAACCGCTCGACAGAAATTGTCATGATAATCATCAACATTTCAAGCTCCTCAAGGATATCAATTGAATTCCTGATGAGAAATACCATCCTTGCCCTCGATGATTTGTGTTATCATCGACCACTCGATTGCCTTCCGTCCGACACAAACTTGTTCGTGTTTTGTGTTATGCCTTGAGATCCTTGCTATCCAGCATTTGTTCTCCTTTACCTTGGAGTACTACCATCTTTTATGTCAAGAATGTTGTGAGAATTTCACCACCTCTTAAGAATTCTTGATATAGGTGATACTTCTTGCCATATCCGTTCATTCCTTGCCCGCGAGTTCAAAAGTTCTAGCAACCCTTTTGCTCTGAAGTTAATGGTTGATATTTCATTCTTAGACCATTGGTTGTCGAATCACCATTCTAACTTTGATCATGCTACCTAAACCCATATTTCGGGTGGACCTTTCAACCAATGTTTAATTGTGTATGTTCTCCTCGAGCATATTTCACTATATCATTTGATCCGACAAATGTTATCTCCTTATCCACATAACTGTGGAGACCCATCTTTTGGGATACCATCGTTGAATTATCACTGAGTCCATCAGCCACCTCCTCATCCTCTCCTTGGCTTAAATGATGAACTCATGATTCGGAACTTGCTTCCATAGTTCATTTCCCGAGAATCTTGCAAATCATCTCGTCAATTTGTCTTGTACCTTTTCTTCTCAGGCATCTTGAGTCTGAGGTTTCCTAACACTGATCAGATCTGAATCTCGGTCAGATCTGATGGTTGGAACATATTCCCAAGAGTTATAATACTGGTCTTTTATATGACCCGGTAAGGTGATGTCATGCCTAGCACACCTGGCCGTAGGCCCTATTGTTATAACTTCCTTTTTAGCAAGGTTAACCATTCTGCCATGACGAAATTGTAAAACTTATTCTATAAGTTGTTTTCGGTGGATCCTTTGTATCCAAAGTCTGATCTTCACCTGGAGACCATGCCAATGCTATCTCGAAGCATGTCTATGGTACTCCGATTTTCCACAAGAGCATTTGAAGCCCAATGCTAAATGTTTCCTGCTCAATTATCCAAACACCGTTGTATGGGTAATGTCAGGAAATTTCTCTCCCCATACTTAAAGAATTTTCTACATTATATCCTGTCATGGATATCATGCTCTGCTTGTCCATGGGAAGGATATATCCCTGAAATATGTGTTTAAACAAATTTTAATTTCCATTGTTCTATTTAAATCTGATGATCACCTTTTCCTTTCCATTGTTTTGTTTAACCTTATTGGTGATATATATGATCTAAGCAGTAATATTCTCCTGCTTATGTAAACACCATGGTGTACAACTCAGTCAGTAAGACCCTGTTACTATTGTTGATGATATTCCGGTAACCACCGATGGGCGAGAACTTTGCCTATTGGCCCGCCTCGTTTCGACGAGCAGGAAGATGGTTCTCTTCGTCTCTCGCCCTTGGTACCAACGTTGTTTCCGACATAACTGACATGGTACTCTCTGACATGCCTTGCTATCATGACCCGGCAAGATGTCCCTGCTCCTATAAAAAAAATCACCTGGTGGGCCCATAACCCACAGGTCCACTGGATCGAAACCTGACTCTTCTTTACAACCCGGATTCTAATGTGTCCTGTGCACCTAGCTTCGTATGTGATTCACGAGCTAAAATATATACCATTATTCATCCTGAAATCTAACAACATGTTATTCTCGTTGTTCAAACCCCCATTCCAGCTTCTATCTAGTCAACGAATGATCGCCTGCCAGTTTGAAACTTTGGTACCATCGTATATTGCACTCAGAGACTTCACTGAAATACAACTCGTGGGGTACCTTGTGTATTTCCTATTGAGTTCACCGTCAGATGCCCAGCCTTCTGGAGATGCGTTCTTCCGGAGTTTTTCCCCTTGGTCGCGTTCGTAGGACGATGGAGATCCCGGAGAAAGGATGACGAGTTGATCATGGTGATTGGAAGCAGAGAAATGAAGACATCAACGAAAGGGATCAACCTCTTCGAAAGGACAACCAAGACCGAGAAGACTCGTTAGGTTTCTCGCTACCAGCACCTTCCCCCCTACTCCCCTGCTTAAATCTCGGGACGAGATTTCTTGTAGTGGAGGAGATTTGTGACGCCCGGGTAATTAAACTACAGTAACCCTCTACTAAGGATGCCACGTCACCTCGGTTACTGTTGATAAACTCGAGTTAGTTCAAAAAACGATCGAAATTTAAATCCTAAATAAGTCAAACGACAAAAGTTTTCAAATATTATAATAAAAATGTTCGGGCTATGTCAATTATTGCATCGTTAATTATGGTGAAGTAAACACATTTTTATAAAATGCCTAAACACTTTTAAATGAATTAAAACAGAAAAGAAAATACAAAAGCAAAGGACAAAACAAAACAAACAAAAAAAGGGGCCCCCTGGCCAACTGGGCCAGACGGCCCAGCTCACCGGCCAGGCCGGCCCCCCTGGCCCAGCCGGCCGACACGCCCCTGCCTTATCCCCACGAGGGGGAAAACCCTAACCCCCCCCCCCACGATGCCCCACTCCCCTACTCGTTACCCACCCCCACGCGTCTCCCTCGCCCCTCTCCGATCTAGATCGACGGAGACGGCGCCTCGGCCCCGCCGCCTCACCCATGCGCCCGATGCAAGCCGGCGTCGGCGCCTCCCCTCCCGGACTCCTTGCCCCTCCTCTCCCTCACGCGGCGCCCAGCTGAAGCCGCGGCCTCGCCTCGTCATCGACGCGACGCCATTCGCCGTCGCTGCCACCTCGCCCCCGTCGTCGATCTACCTCGTCGGACCACCCCGAGCCCGCTGTCTGTCCCTACAGCATCGCTGTGAGCTCCGCCACCCCCCTGTGCCTTCCCGAGCTCGGATACGAGCTCCTGGATGTCCTCCCCACCACCCGTAACTCCGGCCACCGCTCCCCTCGCCGCCTCCGCCGCGCTTGTCGCCGTCCCCTGCCCGGCGCCACTCCGGCCTCCTCACGGCCCGTCGCGTCGCTGCTCCGGCCGCGGCCACGAGCCACGCGCCGCCCCCACCCTTCTTCCTCCCCTCTCGCTGGCCGCATCAGGCGCCAACGCCCGTGCCTTCCTGGTCCGGCGCCGTGGACGCTGCCGCGCCCGCCGGCCACGTCGTGCCCTGGCCCGCCTCCCCTCTCGCCTGCAGCCGGCGCCCAGCCCGCCTCGCCGGCGCTGGCGCGCGCGCCTGCGGCGGCCGCCCGAGTTCGCCCGTTAACGGGTGGCGCCCGCGGCCTGCACCCAGCGCCCGCAAGGCCTCCCTGGGCCAATGACGTGTGGGGCCTAGCCCCCACAGAACGTTTCTGTTAAAAAAAGGGAATTAAAAAATAAATAAAAATAAATAAATAGATAATAATAATTAAATTAATTAATTAATTAAGGAATTAATTAAGTTAATTAATCACAATTAGATTAACCTAAGTGAACTACTGATAATTAACTAAACAGTGAATGACAGGTGGGTCCCACTGGACCCACACAGTAGGTTGACCAGGTCAACGGTCAACGTTGACTGCTGACGTCATGCTGACGTCAGCATACACTATTCTGGATAATGTTAGAGTTAAATAATTAAATAAATTCTAAAAATGATTAAATTTTTTTAAATTAATATAAAATAAACCGTAGCTCGGATGGAAAAACTTTGTACATGAAAGTTGCTCAGAACGACGAGACGAATTGATACGCAGCCCGTAGTCCGCCACGCATCCCTAGCATAGCGAACGCAACTTTCCCCCTCCGGCTCCTCTGCCCGAAAACGCGAAACACCGGGGATACTTTCCCGGATGTCATCCCCCTTCACCGGTATCACCTACTACCGCGTTAGGGCACCTCTAACGCCGTTACTTGTCATGTCATGCATCACTATGCATATGCTTGCTTAAATATTTATTGTTTCTTCCCCCTCTTCTCTCGCTAGACACCGAGACCGACGCCGCTGCTACCCAGTACGACTACGGTGTTGACGACCCCTCTCTCTTGCCAGAGCAACCAGGCAAGCCCCCCCTTTGATCACCAGATATCGCCTACTCTTCTCTATACTGCTTGCATTAGAGTAGTGTAGCATGTTACTCCTTTCCGTTATTCCTATCCTGATGCATAGCCTGTCCTTGCTACTACTGTTGTTACCATTACCTGCTATCCTACTGCTTAGTATAGGATGCTAGTGTTCCATCAGTGCCCTACACTCTTGTCCGTCTGCCATGCTATACTACTGGGCCGTGATCACTTCGAGAGGTGCTCACGGGCATATACAATATACTTTACACAGTTACATTACCTGTGATACTATTCGGAGATGGGGGCTGAAGGGGCAGGTGGCTCCATCCCGGTAGAGGTGGGCCTGGGTCCCCGACGGCCCCCGACTGTTACTTTGTGGCGGAGCGATAGGGCAGGTTGAGACCACCTAGGAGAGAGGTGGGCCTGGCCCTGGTCGGTGTTCGCAGATACTTAACACGTTTAACGAGATCTTGGTATTTGATCTGAGTCTGGCTATTGGCCTATACGCACTAACCATCTACGCGGGGACAGTTATGGGCACTCGACGTCGTGGTATCAGCCGAAGCACTTCGTGACGCCAGCGACTGAGCGGCGCGCGCCGGGTTGGACCGCGTAACGTGACTTCCTTTGTAATGGAGGTTGCTAGGTCTGCTCTCCGGCCGCGTACGCAACGTGCAGGTGTGCTATGGGCGATGGGCCCAGACCCCTGTGCGCTTAGGTTTAGACCGGCGTGCTGGCCTCTCTGTTGTGCCTAGGTGGGGCTGCGACGTGTTGATCTTCCACGGCCGGGCATGACCCAGGAAAGTGTGTCCGGCCAAATGGGATCGAGCGTGTTGGGTTATGTGGTGCACCCCTGCAGGGAAGTTAATCTATTCGAATAGCCGTGATCTTCGGTAACAGGACGACTTGGAGTTGTTACCTTGACCTTATGACAACTAGAACCGGATACTAAATAAAACACACCCTTCCAAGTGCCAGATACAACCGGTGATCGCTCTCTCACAGGGCGACGAGGGGAGGATCATCGGTTAGGATTATGCTATGCGATGCTACTTGGAGGACTTCAGTCTACTCTCTTCTACATGCTGCAAGATGGAGGTGGCCAGAAGCGTAGTCTTCGACAGGACTAGCTATCCCCCTTATCCTAGCTTTCTGCAGTTCAGTCCACATATAATAGCCTTATTCCAGTTGATACCAATGCATACATATGTAGTGTAGCTCCTTGCTTGCGAGTACTTTGGATGAGTACTCACGGTTGCTTTCTCCTTCTCTTCCCTCTATCCTTTCTACCTGGTTGTCGCAACCAGATGCTGGAGCCCAGGAGCCACACGCCACCGTTGATGACGACTAGTACTACTCGGGAGGTGCCTACTACTATGTGCTGCCCGCTGACGACGACCAGGAGTAGTTAGGAGGATCCCAGGTAGGAGGCCTACGCCTCTTTCGATCTGTATCCCAGTTTGTGCTAGCCTTCTTAAGGCAAACTTGTTTAACTTATGTCTGTACCCAGATATTGTTGCTTCCGCTGACTCGTCTATGATCGAGCTCTTGTATTCGAGCCCTCGAGGCCCCTGGCTTGTAATATGATGCTTGTATGACTTATTTTATTTGTAGAGTTGTGTTGTGATATTTTCCCGTGAGTCCCTGATCTTGATCGTACACATTTGCGTGCATGATTAGTGTACAATTAAATCGGGGGCATCACAGTCCTCCTGTCCGATCACCTTCGATCGCAGGGACCACCCCACTAGTATCTGCCATGGAGGATTCACAACACTGGTCCTAGACCCAATCATTGATGTATTTCACCTCACTCGAGTCCTAATGGACGGCGGCAGCAGGCTGAACCTACTTTATCGGGACACAGTGCACAAAATCGGTATCGACCCCTGAAGGATCAAACCCACAAAAACGACTTTCAAAGGCGTCATACCAGGTGTAGAGGCCCATTGTACAGGCTCAGTCACACTAGAAGTGGTCTTCAGATCCCCGGATAACTTCCGAAGCGAAGAGTTAATCTTCGACATTGTCCCGTTCTGCAGTGGCTACCATGCACTGCTCGGGCGAACCGCATTCGCAAGATTCAATGCAGTACCGCATTATGCATATCTCAAGCTCAAAATGCCAGGACCTCGGGGGGTCATCACAGTCAATGGAAACCCAGAGCGCTCTCTTCGCACGGAGGAGCACACTGTGGCCCTCGCAACAGAAGCACAAAGCAGCCTCTTAAGGCAATCCACTAGTTCAGCGATTAAGGACCTGGACACCTTCAACCGCGCCCGGAGTAATCAGCAACAGGACTGCCTGGCACGTTCCGAGCTCGCATAGCAATGCGGCCCCCACCCCGGTCCCAGCCAAACGGCGAAATCCATGCCACACGTACATAATTACGCATTAAAAATACCATGGGCACAGGCGGGGAGGGGGGAACGACTGCGGCACACCCCAAGTCACGGCTTAAACCGCACTAGGGGTTTCCCGCTCTGTTATTTTTCTCTTTCAGGACTTTAATCTCTGCAAACCCTATCTGCCAGCATGATTGCCAAACACATGATGCAGCAACCAAGGAGGCAGAAAGCTACGTCACACCACAGAACTCCTAGGTGGATTACGATAACGAGTGAAATATTTGCTTTAATACTATTCCTCAGCTTGCCCTTGGAAGGGACATGTCAAACAATCCTACTTTTTGCTTATCGCACTACTTGTATCATTCTGCTTTAACGCACCTTTTTGAATAAACAATGCATAGTATTAAGACTATTATTGCATTCTTCCTTTTTATATATATGTTCATTCACGACATCTAACACCCGTACACTCTGGTATGACAAATACGCTAGGGGCTTAAGCATACCCCATAATACAGCGTGAGAAGTCCGAACACTTTCGACAGTGCGGCACCCCAAACTTATAGCATTATATGCATCAGCTCCGAATCATGTCTTGGGTCAATAGTTGGGTTTGCCCGACTCCCATGTTTTTGTACCTTACGTTCCGCTATATCGGCTAAGGTAGCACTGGGAGAACTACTGTGATTTTTCCCCGGTTCTGCTGGGCTAAGAACCTCAGTGGAGAAAGCTAAAACTGACTGTCATGATAAGGCGAGAGACTGGTCGTAGTTCGAGAGGTTTCAAGTCCCTAAAGACTTATGCCGCTTAGAGCGAGGAGTCAGCCCTGTCCAGCTTAAGGCGTGTATCGTGCCCCGAATTCGGCCTTCCGAACACTAGGGGCTTCGCCGAAATTTAAAATTATAGAATTCTATGGCTAAGTGAGAGTGATAATGCATTATCGTCCGGTTGCCTTGTTCGTTGTGCTGAGCACCTCCCTCGAAGGACCCAACAATGGGAACAAGAGTGCTCAGGTTTATCCCGAACACCCCAGCACTCATGGCGTGGGGGCAGAAGCCGACGACTAGCCATCTCTCAGATTTGATAAACAGCCGAACAGAAGGTAATATTTTAAATTCAGACAAGCGTTGCATAGCGCATATGAACAAGTTTTCATAATACAGGATCACACGAGCAAGCTTACTCAAATATTACATCTTTCGTACACTCGTTCGCTACGAGACGGGCACCCTTCAGGACACCCTCATAGTACATCTCAGGGTGGCGATGCTCCTTGCCCTGCGGCGGCCCTTCCTTCACCAGCTGCATGGTGTCCATCTTGGCCCATTGCACCTTCGCACGGGCGAAAGCCCGGCGTGCACCTTCGATGCAGACGGACCGCTTGATGACTTCCAGTCGTGGGCAGGCATCCACAAGCCGCCTCACCAGGCCGAAGTAGCTGTTGGGAAGGCGTCGCCAGGCCACATCCGGACTATAAAGCCCTTCATGGCCTGTTCGGCCGCCTTGTGTAGCTCGACCAGTTGCTTTAGCTGGTCGCTCAGAGGCATCGGGTGTTCGGTCCCAGTATACTGAGACCAGAACAACTTCTTCGTTGAGCTTCCCTCCTCGGCTTGGTAAAACTGTGCAGCATCCAACACGCTGCGGGGCAAATCTGCGAATGCTCCTGGAGAGCTCCGGATTCGGGTAAGTAACAAGTAATTGACTTTCACATGCTTGCTTTGCATATAGAATGCCTTACCCGCCGCTATCTTCTTCATCACATCAATCTCCTAGAGGGCCTTTTGGGCTTCGGCCTTGGCTTTCTTTGCGCTCTCAAGGGCCGCGGCAAGCTCGGACTATCGCGTCTTCAAGTCAAGCTCCAACGCCTCGTGCTTCGTCACGAGAGCGTGGACCTCTTGCTGCACCTCTCCCACCCGTGCCTCGGTGTACTCCTTGGATGCTTTGTTTTCGGCCTCGGATAGCGCTTGCTTCAGGATCGCCACCTCGGTCGTGGCCCCTGGCAAATTTACAATGATCCTGTCATTTTGCAATCACATCCTTTTTTATATATCCATAGACTAAGTATTACTTACTTTTGTTCTCCTTGAGCATCCTCTTGGCAAGGTCGAGCTCTTCCTTCGACCCTTCAAGGTCCTGCTTCAGTGCGGCGACCTCCGCAGTCAGTGCGGCAGAGGCCATCAGCGAAGCCTGCATACGCATATAGACATATTTATATTAGACTCCTGCGATATTGTTTGATCCTCTGTTCGGCTTTTCTTTGTGAACACCGAACAGAGCATCAGGGGATATTTTCTATGCGGTAATATTTTTCCTATATTTAAAATACTTACCTCAAAGCCTGTTAGAAGGCTGGCACAGGCTTCAGTCAGTCCACTCTTGGCGGACTGAACCTTCTGGATCACCGCACTCATAATAGTGCGGTGCTCTTCATCGATGGAAGCGCTGCGAAGCGCTCCCAGCAGACTATCCGGTGCCTCTGGATGGACAGAGGTCACCAGCACAGGCGTCTTGCCCCTTTTGGAAGGAGGCCGCTTGCATGAGTCCGGAACCACTGGTGGTTCCGGCGCGGTGTTCGGCTGAGGGCCGAACTCGGAGCCCTCGGGAGCCTTGCTCCCTCTGCTCTCGGAATCTGGAAGGTCGCCTTGAGGCGCCCCTGGGACTGTTTCCCCTCGACCCGGTGCCTCTTGAGACAATACCTCGGCGTTGTCCGTAGGGCAAGGGGAGGTGGCGGTCGGAAGTGGATTGCTATCCCTATCCGACGAGCCGAGGGAGCCGTTCGACGAAGATACGTCGATGCGGGCTCGTGGCGGTCTGCATAATCATAATTCGACGTTAGGAGAAGCAGTGCAACAAAGGTATGCTATGAGTTACTCTGGCATCTGAATACTTACGACTTCGCTAGGGGCTTGGCCCTGAGCAGCCACTCGTCTTCGCCTTCGGCGGCGATGGTGGAGTAGTCCGGAAGGAGAGTCCTTCCCTTCTTGGATTGGGGCGGCCTTCCTTTTGTTGTCTCCTCCGACTGGAGGGGGAGCGTCTTCATCTTCCTCCTCGTCTTCGGGGGAGGTGTGCGTCGCGGAGTTATCGGACGATGAGTCCGATAACAGCTGGCGTCGGGAACTCTTTCGGGTTCCCTTGGCCTTTTTGGTCTTCTCTGGCACCTTGTAAGGAGCCGGAGTCAGCATCTCCGTCAGGAGAGCGTCCGCAGTGTCTTTAGGCAGAGGGGCCGGACAGTTAATCTGCCCCGACGTCTCCACCCAGTCCTGTCAAAGGCATGGAGCTCAGACCCCGCACATGGTTAAGCTAGGGGAAATAAATATCCTACCAGATGAATAGAACTCACCGAATGCGCTAGGCGCTTCGCGCTTAGCCCGCGGTCCTCGGTGAGAGAGGGAGGGACCTCGGCGCCCTTGAACAGCACCCTCCAGACGTCCTTGTGCGTCGTGTTGAAGAGCTCGCTCAGAGTCTGGTGCTGGGCTGGGTCGAACTCCCACAAGTTGAAATCCCGTTGTTGACACGGGTGGATCCGGCGGATGAGCATGACCTGGACTATGTTGACAAGCTTGAGCTTCTTGCCTGCCATATTCCGGATACATTTCTGGAGTCCGTCTAGCTCCACCGATGAACCCCAGGACAAGCCCTTCTCTTTCCAGGAGGTGAGCCGCATGGGGATTCCGGATCGAAACTCGAGGGCAGCCACCCAGTTGGTGCCGCGCGGCTCGGTGATGTAGAACCACTCCGATTGCCACCCCTTTCTGGTCTCCACGAAGGAGCCTTCAAGCCATATAACATTGGGCATCTTGCCCACCATGGCTCCGTCGCATTCTGCTTGTTGGACTCCCACCACCTTTGGCTTGATATTGAAGGTCTTTAACCACAGGCCGAAGTGAGGCCGGATCCGGAGGAAAGCCTCACACACGGCAATGAACGCCGAAATGTTGAGGATGAAGTTCGGGGCCAGATCATGGAAGTCCAGCCCGTAGTAGAACATGACACCACAGACGAATGGATGGAGGGGAAACCCCAGTCCGCAGAGGAAGTGGTGGAGGAAAACTACCCTCTCATGAGGTTCAGGGGTAGGAACGATCTGCCCCGCAGCGGGCAGCCGATGCGCGATATTCGCGCTAAGTATCCGGCTCCGCGCAGCTTCTTGATGTGTCCCTCCATAATGGAGGAAGCCTTCCATTTGCCTCACGCTCCGGACATGATTGGAGAAGGTTGAGGGGAAGGATGTGGACTTGGGCGTTGGAGCTCAAGTGCGCAAGAATGGATGAGCAAGGAGGAAGAAGGCGTGGGTAGAAAAAGGTTAAACCTTGTCTCTTTATAAGGGCGGCCGAAACTATGCGCCCCCACTAGCCTGGTAAAACTCGCTTATCCCCCAAGCGCCGTAATCGATGGCGCGGTTGGGTTACCCACGCCCGTATTGATGAGAATCCCGTAATAAGGGGGGCACGATCTCTGCTTTGACAAGATGTGTCAAGAAACTGCCTCGCGTTATGTGCGGGGCTAGTTAAAGGAAATGGTTCGAACAATCACCGGGCCATGGCATAATGTCATGTTGCCAAAACGTGTCAACAGATTAGATTTGTGGAAATATTATTCTCTCTACGGTGGTATGTGGAACTTATTTTGCAGGGTCGGACACTATCCTTGTATTCAAATTGTTCCTTGCTGTATTCAGAGGACAAACATGCCTTGCAATGCCGAAGACAATACTGCGCGCCGGACTCATCGTCATTGAAGCCTGGTTTAGGGGCTACTGAGGGAGTCCTGGATTAGGGGGTCTCCGGACAGCCGGACTGTTGGACTATGAAGATACAAGATTGAAGACTTCGTCTTGTGTCTGGATGGGACTCTACTTGGCGTGGAAGGCAAGCTAGGCAATACAGATATGTATATCTCCTCCTTTGTAACCGACCTTGTGTAACCCTAGCCCTTTCCGGTGTCTATATAAACCGGAGGGTTTTAGTCCGTAGGACAGCATACAATCATACCATAGGCTAGCTTCTAGGGTTTAGCCTCTCCGATCTCGTGGTAGATCAACTCTTGTAATACTCATATCATCAAGAATAAATCAAGCAGGATGTAGGGTTTTACCTCCATCAAGAGGGCCCAAACCTAGGTAAAACATCATGTCCCCTACCTCCTGTTACCATCTGCCTTAGACGCACTGTCCAGGACCCCCTACCCGAGATCCGCCGGTTTTGACACCGACAATCGTCGTTCCTCCTCGGTGGTGGCGGCAGCGGAGGGAGGCTAGCATTTCCCTGGGGACGGTTCTCACGAGGCGGGCCCCTCCAGGCGCCCTCGCGAGGCTTGTCCTGCCAGTAGTCCTCGCGAGGCCGGTCAGGCCACTCCGGACGGGGGCTGCGGTCGTCCCAGCGTCCCCCACTTTGCCCTCCTCCTCGGCCGTAGCCCCGGTCGTTGCGCTCGGGGCGCTGACCAAAGCGTCCATCTCGAATGGATCTGAGCTCTTGGCTATCGTTAGTGTTGTGGCTGTGTACGTTGTGGAAGGCGCAGAATGGACGGCTGCTCTTAGACGACTCGTGGTGGTCCCGGCCGTGCTTCGAGTCCGGCTCCGCAGCGAGCACGGCTACTCCCTTGTGCTTCACGTCCTTGGCCTTGGCTTTCTTCTCTTCGGGGTTAGTAGCATGGAGCTCGAGGAGGGAGAGGCGCCCCTCCTCAGCTCTAGTGCACTTGGTCGCCTTATTGAACATTTCCAGGGCCGAGCATAGATCTTCGTGGATGGCGAGATCCTCCTTCATCTTGTCATCGCAGACGCCATCGGAGAACGCGGAGATGATGGCCTCGTCCGTCACCTTGGGGATGTTGATGCGGACGTTGTTGAAGCGCTAGATGTACTTTTGCAGGGTTTCCCCCGGTTGCTGCTTGATGCGCCGCAGGTTGCCTATGGCTGGCGGGCAGTCGTGAGTACCCTGGAAGTTGGCGACGAAACGTCCGCCCATCTCGCCCCAAGAGGAGATCGATCACACGGGCAGGTTCAGGAGGCACGAGTGAGCACCATCCTTGAGAGCCATGGGAAACCAGTTCGCCATGACTTTCTCATCGCCGTTGGCTGCCTCGATGCTTAGCTCGTAGAGCTGCTAGAACTCCGCAGGGTCGGGGGTGCCATCGTAGCGCGGAGGCAGATCCGGCTTAAACTTGCCTGGCCAAATGATGGTGCGGAGCTCAGGCTCGGCAGCCTGCTGTGGTCACCGGAGCCCGTAGTGGCAGTGGAATCTGGTCTTGGCACCCACGTACTACCACAGCAAGCGGCGCGCGGTCTCGACGTAGTGGTACGGGGAGTACGGGAGCGTTTTCTTGCGGTCGAGGGACCTACTAGCAGCTTCTTTCTTTGTGTGCGGGCACACCGCGTGGCGGATCATGCCGTGGGACCGCGCCTCTTGGGGAGAGGACACCGTCTTCATGCGGAGGAGGCGGGGGCGCTCTGCAAGCCGCGCGTCTTGGCGTGAGCGCACCGTCTTGATGCAGGGGTGGCGGAGGCGCTCCGTGAGCTACGTCCCCCGTGGCTGGAAGCGGGCGATGTAGCGAGAGGGATGGTGCAGGAGAGCCCCCAGCGGCGCTGACGAGCTCGGCGATGCGGTCGAGCCAGTCTTCGTAGAGGTCGTCGACCGAGTGGTAACGCAGGAGCTCGCATGCCATGAATAATGCGGCCTGCGCATCTGTGGGCGCGCGACGAGCGTGGGACGACAAGGCGGCCGGAGTCAGCAACGGGGTGGCGTTGCGGCCGTCCTGCCACATAGAGGGGTGCAGCGATGTCGCCTACTGCTCGTTCGCTGTCGGGCCGGTGGAGGCATTTGCAGCAGGTGACGGAGAACAACGGGGAGGTCCGCCAATGGATGCCGTCTGGGCGACGTGGGCAGCGAGGGCGGCGCGGCGCTCAGCACGGGCTCGGCGAGCGTCTAACATGGATGCGGAGGGGCCGTGGAACGGGGATCGACAGAGGGAAAGCTTCAGCGCACCCCTACCTGGCGCGCCAAATGTCAGATTACGGGTTCCGGCAAACCCTTGAGGTTCGAACACTAGGGTGCGGATGAAGATCTCTCTCCCTCTAGCCCACGCTCTCGCAACGATCTCAAAACCTAGCTCACCGAACCCAAGGAACAAAGGACACAAGAGTTTATACTGGTTCGGGCCACCATTGTGGTGTAATACCCTACTCTAGTGTGTTGTGGTGGATTGCCTTGTAGGCTGGGGATGAACAAGTACAAGGGAAGAACAGCCTCCTGAGGTGAGGTGTTCTTGAGCTCGATGAGCTTGTGTGGTTGGGGATGACCTGAATGATCCGTCTCCAGATGAGCCGATCCCTCACTATGGTGGTGGCTAGCCCTATTTATAGAGGCCCGGGTCCTCTCCCCAAATATTAGGCGGGAAGGGATCCCACAACGGCCAATTTGAAGTGGGACAACGAGTACAAGTTATCCTGATAAAAGGTGGTCTCCGCCTGCCAAAGGATCTGGTGGTGACGCCATCGCGGGCACCGTGATGACCTCCGTCTTACTGTCCTGCTGGCCTTGGTCTCGTTGCACCGATATGGAAACCTTTGCCTGATGCCTCAGGACTCCTCGCCTGCGCCTGCCTCTTTAGCACCAAAGAGGAAACTGGCACTCTGCGCCCGCTGGAGCCCACCTGGCCTTGGTCGTCATGGCTCATGACATGGAAACCTCACGAGCTGCCCCTCGCCTTGATCTCTCCGCACCTTGCGAGCCAGCCTAGTGAGGCTGCCCATGAGGAGGTCTTGTGTTGTCTGCCTCGCGAGGCTTGGCCCCTCGTGAGGGTCTTGAGCGTTGGTTGATGAAGGTGGGCCGTACCAGGCCGCTGGTGGAGCCACGTCCTGGGCCGCAGGCAGGCAAGTCTGGGTACCCTAGTTCCCAGGACGCCGACACTACTGGTACAAACCCTCAGCCCCAAGGATGGACTACTCCCTCCTCATCGTGGTGGCCGTCGGGATGATGAAGATGGCCACCGGAGATGATTACCTCCTCTGGCAGGGTGCCGGAACGGGTCTAGATTGGTTTTCGGTGGCTACGGAGCCCTGCGGCGGCGGAACTTCTGATCTAGGTTAACCCCGAGGGGTTTCGGAATGTTTGGGAATTTATAGTGCAAAGAAGGGGTGCGGGAGGCCACCTAGGTGGGCACAACCCACTTGGGTGTGCCAGGGGGCCCTGGCGCGCCTTGGTGGGTTGTGCCCCCCTCTGGGAACCCCCAGGTGTAGTCCGGCCCATTGGGTTCCTTCCGGTCCATAAAACATCCACAAAAAATTTGGCGGTGTTTGGACTCCGTTTATTATTGATTTTCTACAATGTAAAAAACAAGCAAAAAATAGCAACTGGCACTGGGCACTGGGTCAATAGGTTAGTCCCAAAAAACAATATAAAGGTGCTATAAAATGATTGTAAAACATCCAAGAATGATAATATAACGGCATGAATACTTCATAAATTATAGATACGTTGGAAACGTATCAGCATCCCCAAGCTTAATTCCTACTCGTCCTCGAGTAGGTAAATGATAAAAGAAATAATTTATGAAGTGTGAATGCTAGCAAAGTGCAAAAGTTTGATCAATGATAATTTCAATCACTCTTCCTAGCATCAGAACAACAATTCTTTCTTATGAAACTTCTCATGTTACAGTGGCAACCAATTCACATGTTAAGGTTCAAACAATGAATTCTCTTGAAACCCAACAACATATGTTCTCAGTCACCAAGCAATAGCAATTCAACTTATTCAACAGAGTTTAAGTAAGAGCTCCACATACTCAACCATCATATAGTATTCTATGATTGCTAACACTCACCTTGTACACATGAGCAAAACGTTTCAACCGAACACATAGAAAGATAGGGGCTTATTGTTTTGCCTCCCAACATATTCACCTCAAGGGTGATGTCAACAATAATAACTCGTGCTATCCATATTAAACTGGACATATGTTCCTAGATCTTTCCTCACCACATGATGCTTACCAAAAGAGAAAATTAAAAGGAATAGAGAGGAATACTTTGACTCTTTGCATAACAGTAAATACTGAAAAGTAAAAGATAGGCCCTTCATAGAGGGAAGCACAGATTGCCATGCGCTTATTTGTTTGTATGCTCAACCCCTTAGTGCAAAATAACGTCACATTATATTGCCCCTTATGATAGCAACCTTTATTATGCAGTCCGTCACTTTTATTACTTTGCCATCACAAGTTCGTACAAGGCTCAATTTTCTCTTACACTAAATGATCTTACACTTTTAGAAGCAATTTTTATTGCCTTATTGCACCGATGACAACTTACTTGAAAGATCTTGCTCAATCCTTAGGTAGGTATGGTGGACTCTTGAAAATAAGATTTGGGTTTAAGGGTTTTTTGGATACACAAGTAGTATTTCTACTTGGTGCAGAATTTTTGGCTAGCAAAGATGGGGGGCAAGCACCACATGTTGAAGGATCTATGACAATATTACTTCTATGTGAATATGAACAAACATAAATCATTATGTTGTCTTCCTTGTCCAACGTCAACAATTATGGCATATAATATTTTTATGGGGGCTCACAACCATAAAAGATTTCCATGACAGTGTATTTATATGTGAAAGTTCTCTTCCTTATACTAATTATTCGTGAATTGCTTGTATGACCAATATTGTGATTGTCAAGCCTCAAAAGATTTCACTTTCTAGACCCAATGTGAAGCTACCACTAGGCATGATATGATTTCAACTTCATGACATTTAATTTATTCAACAATTTACTCATAGGATATAAGTGAAGCACAAGAGTAAATGACACGGAAAAGAGCCTTGTTGACGGGATGTGAATGCCGCATACTTAGCCCCTCTAGCAACTATTTGAGGACTCTATTTTATTTAAAAACTTTCATATCTATGTTTCTTATTAAAACAGCAACAAGAACAAAATAAAATGACAATCCAAGGATAGCACACATCATGTGAAGAAGCAAAAACTTAGGCTCAACCGATACTAACCGATAATTGTTGAAGAAGAAAGGTGGGATGCCTACTGGGGCATCCCCAAGCTTAGATGCTTGAGACTTATTGAATATTATCATGGGATGCCTTGGGCATCCCCAAGCTTGATCTTTTGTGTCTCCTTAATTCTTGTCATATCACGGTTTTCCTAAATCTCAAAAGCTTAATCCACACCAAACTCAACAAGAACTCGTGAGATAAGTTAGTATAAACCAATGCAAAATCCTTATCATTCTCTACTATAGAAAATCACTAAAATTATTATTCAACATTGCATACTAAATGCCTCTTCATATTTAATACTCCTATCCTCAAATAGAATCATTAAACAAGCAAACATATGCAAACAGTGCAAACATAACAGCAATCTTCCATAACAGTATAGTCTTTAGAAAATGCAAGAGTATCAATACTTCCCTAACTCCAAAAGTTATGAAAATTTACCATGCTGTAGAAAATTTACCAGTGCTCATTTTTCAACAAATTTCAACATTTTATCACATTCTGACTTTTTAGGGAATTTTTTCAACAGTGGTAAACTTTCTGTTTTCAAACAGCAACATGTATACTTGCAAAATAAGCATAGTAAAGGTATACATGCCACTTTAATTGAAATAAAAGATGCAAAACATTATTCTAAATAACAGAAATCAAATCCTAAAAAAATAAATTGACGCTCCAAGCAAACCACATATAATGTGACGAAATGAAAACATAGCTCCAAGTGAGGTTACCGATAATGTTGAAGACGAAAGATGGGATGCCTTCCAGGGAATCCCCAAGCTTAGTTGCTTGGCTATTCCTTGGATATTAACTTGCGGTTCCTTGGGCATCCCTAATATTAGGGTCTTGTCACTCCTTATTCCCCTCATATCGATATCTCACCCAAAACTTGAAAACTTCAATCGCACAAAACTTAACGGAATTTCGTGACATAGGTTAGTATGATAAAGAGCAAAGCATTTCACTTTGGTACTGTCAAAAACAATATTCATAATTGTTTCCACACAATGCCTACTGTAGAATATCATTTACACAATTTATATTGAGCAATATAAGCCATGGAAACTAGAAAACAAGCAAACTATGCATTGAAAACAGAATCTGTCAAAAACAGAACAGTCTGTAGTAATCTGTACTCAAACCATACTTCTGCTACTCCAAAAATTCTGAAAAATCAGGACAACCTGAGAAAATATTCTATTAATATTCTTCAAAAAGAATCAACATTTTATCATGCTTCTGTTAAAAATGAGAATTATTTTCATTAGTGCAAAAGTTCCTGTTTTTCAGAAAGATCAAAACAACTATCACCCAACATGATCCCAAAGGCCTTACTTGGCACTTTATTGAAACAAAAGCAATAAAACATGATCAATACAGTGGCATAATCATGTGAATACACAAAAAACAGTAGGTAAGAGTGTTGGGTTGTCTCCCAACAAGCGCTTTTCTTTAATGCCTTTTAGCTAGGCATGATGGTTTCAATGATGCTCACATAGAAGATAAGAATTGAAACATAAGAAGAGCATCATGAAGCATATGACTAGAACATTTAAGCCTAACCTACTTCCTATTCATGTGGATTTTTTGAGCAAACAACTTATGGGAACAAGAATCAACTAGCATAGGAAGGCAAAACAAGCATAAGTTCAAAACTTTCAACACATAGAGAGGAAACTTGATATTATTGCAATTCCTACAAGCATAAGTTCCTCCCTCATAATAATTTTCAGCAGCATCATGAAGAAATTCCACAATATAACCATCACATAAAGCATACTTTTCGTGACACAAAAGCATAGAAAACTTATTGCTCTCCACATAAGCAAATTTCTTCTCATCAATAGTTGTGGGAGCAAAATCAACAAAATAACTCTCATGTGATTGGAAATTAAAATCATGATGACAAGTTCATGGTTATAATTATTCAATATAGCATACGTGTCATGACCATAATCATCATATATAGGAACCTTGTTGACATAATCAATTGCAACCTCCTCCAAAATAGTGTTTTCATCATTAAATAAAGGCATGACCTCTCCAAAATCACTTTCATCAATATAATAATCAAAAATAGAGGCATGCAATCATCATAATAAATTTTATCATCAAAACTTGGGGGACTAAAAATATCATATTCATGAAATATAGCATCCCCAAGATTATGGCTTTGCATATCATTAGCATTATGGATATTCAAAGAATTCATACTAACAACATTGCAATCATGCTCATCATTCAAATATTTTGTGCCAAACAATTTATTGACTTCTTCTTCTAACAATTGAGCACAATTTTCCGAACCATCATTTCCAAGAAAGATATTATAAAGATGATGAATAATATGATGTAACCTCAATTCCATTTGTTGTATTTTCTTTTTATAAACCAAACTAGTAGTGATAAAACAAGAAACTAAAAGATTCAATTGCAAGATCTAAAGGTATACCTTCATGCACTCACCTCCCCGACAACGGCAGCAGAAAAGAGCTTGATTTCTACTACGCAACTTTATTCTTGTAGACACGTGTTGGGCCTCCAAGCACAGAGTTTTGTAGGACGGTAGAAATTTTCCCTCAAGTGGATGAACTAAGATTTGTCAATCCGTGAGAGGTGTAGGGCGAAGGTGGTCTCTCTTAAACGACCCTGAAACAAAATACAAGAAATCTCTTGTGTCCCCAACAGACCCAGTACAATGGCATATTGTATAGGTGCACTAGTTCGGCAAAGACATGTTGATAAAAGTGTAATACATATGGTAGAAATATATTTTTATAATGTGAATAAATAAAAACAGCAAGGTAGCAAATAGTAAACAGGCACAAAAGCGGTATTTCAGTGCTTAAAAGCAAGGCCCAGGGTCCGTACTTTCGCTAGTTCAATCTCTCAACAGTTCTAACATAGTTGGATCATATGATTATCCCTCAAAGTACAACAAAGAATCACTCCCGAGTTCCTATTAGCGGAGAACAAAAGGTAGGAATTGTTTGTAGGGTACGAAGCCACCTCAAAGCTATTGTTTCCGATCGATCTATTCAAGAGTTTGTACTAAAATAACACAAAGCTATTGTTTCCGTTCGATCTATCCTAGAGTTTGTACTAGAATAACACCAAAGCATATTCATATTCATAATACTCAATCCACACAAAGAACTATAAAGAGTGCCCCAAGATTTCTACCATTGAAATAAAGACAAGAACATGCATCAACCCCTATGCATAGATTACCCCAATGTCACCGCGGAATCCTCAAGTTGAGTGCCAAAACATATATCAAGTGAATCAATACGATACCCCATTGTCACCATGAGTATTCAAATGCAAGACATATATCAAGTGTTCTCAAATCCATAAAAGTAGTCAATCCAATGACAACGAGATCTCAAAGGGAAAAACTCAATTCATCACAACAAGATAGGGAGGGGAAAACACCATATGATCTGACTATATTAACAAAGCTCGCGATACATCAAGATCGTGACATCTCAAGAACACGAGAGAGAGAGAGAGATTAAACACATAGCTACTGGTACAAACCCTCAGCCCCGAGGGTGGACTACTCCCTCCTCATCGGGGTGGCCGCCGGGATGATAAAGATGGCCACCGGAGATGATTACCCCCTCCGGCAGGGTGGCAGAATGTGTCTAGATTGATTTTCGGTGGCTACGGAGCCCTGCGGCGGCGGAACTTCCGATCTAGGTTAACCCCAAGGGGTTTCGGAATATTTGGGAATTTATAGTGCAAAGATGGTGTGCGGGAGGCCACCGAGGTGGGCATAACCCACTTGGGCGTGCCAGGGCCGGAGCTGCACCTGGGGGGGTGCCCCGAGGGGGGCACAACCCACCAGGGCGTGCCAGGGGCACAACCCACCAGGGCGTGCCAGGCCCTGGTGGGTTGTGCCCCCCTCGGGGCACCCCCCCAGGTGCAGCTCCGGCCCATTGGGTTCCTTTCGGTCCATAAAAAATCCACAAAATGTTTCGCGGTGTTTGGACTCTGTTTAATATTGATTTTCTGAGATGTAAAAAAACAAGCAAAAAACAGCAACTGGCACTGGGCACTTGGTCAATAGGTTAGTCCCAAAAAATGATATAAAGTTGCTATAAAATGATTGCAGAACATCCAAGAATTATAATATAACGACATGAATACTTCATAAACTATAGATATGTTGGAGACGTATTAGCATCCCAAGCTTAATTCCCACTCGTCCTCAAGTAGGTAAATGATAAAATAAATAATTTATGAAGTGTGAATGCTATCAAAGTGCAAAAGTTTGATCAATGATAATTTCAATCACTCTTCCTAGCATCATAACAACAATTCTTTCTTATGAAACTTCTCATGTTATAGTGGCAACCAATTCTCACGTTATAAATTTCCACCGGCAATCATATCAAGGACGAATGTATACCAAGTGGTGATGCCAACATAAAAACAACGCAGAAGCACAATGGTAGATTGCTTACGGACAGATCTATTATGAGCATTGCAAATTCTAGACCAAGCATATTTTAAACTTTCTCCTCCCCTTTGTTTAAAGTTGAGAACCTCATTCTCGGGAGTGCAAGGAATAGAGGAGGAATTATCCATAACGACAAACAAAATCTCACACAAAAACTGATCCGGCAAGAAAACAGCGAACGGAAAAAGAGAGGCGAATAAAACGGCAATTTTTTTGAAGTGGGGGAGAGGAAAATGAGAGGCAAATGGAAAAGAATGTAAATTGCGAGGAGATGAGATTTGTGATTAGGAACCTGGTTATGATGAAGATCCTCCCCGGCAACGGCGCCAGAAATGGCTAGTTGACGGGGGACTATCTTGACTTGATCCTCCGCGGCAACAGCGCCAGAAATTCCTTTTGATGTTGCTTGAACCTACGTTGGTTTTTCCCCAAAGAGGAAGGGATGATGCAGCACAGCGGCGGTATGTATTTCCCTCAGATATGAAACCAAGGTTATCGAACTAGTAGGAGAACCAAGCAACAAAATGTAAACAGCCCCTGCACACAAATAACAATCACTCGCAACCCAACGTGTTAAAGGGGTTGTCAATCCCTTTCGGGTAACGGCGCCAGAAACGGCATGTGGACGGGAGAGAGTTGTAAATATTGATAGATCGAACGCCAAACAAAATAAATTGCAGCAAGGTATTTTTGGGTTTTTGGTTTAATAGATCCGAAAATAAAAGCAAATAAAAATAGATCGTGAAGGCAAATAATATGAGAAAGAAGACCCGGGGCCCGTAGGTTTCACTAGTGGCTTCTCTCGGGAAAAATATCAAAGCAGTGGGTGAACAAATTACTGTTGGGGAATTGATAGAACCTCAAATAAATATGATGATATCCAGGCAATGATCATTACATAGGCATCACGTCCAGGATTAGTAGACCGACTCCTGCTTGCATCTACTACTATACTCCACACATCGACTGCTATCCAGCATGCATCTAGTGTATTAAGTTCATGAAAAAATGGAGTGATGCAATAAGAACGATGACATGATGTAGACGAGATTCGTTTATCTATGGTGGTAGATATAGATCCCATCTTTTTATCCTTAGTACCAATGATACATATGTGTCGGTTCCCTTTCTGCCACTTGGATCAAGCACCGTAAGATCGAACCCACTACCGGGCACCTCTTCCCATTGCAAGATAAATAGATCAAGTTGGCCAGACAAACCCAAATATCGGAGAAGAAATACGAGGCTATAAGAGATCATGCATAAAAGAGATCATAGAAAATCAAATACTTTCATGGATATAAAAAGATAGATCTGATCATAAACTCAAAGTTCATCGATCCCAACAAACACACTCCAAGAGACCATTGTATCGAGAATCAAGAGAGAGAGATGAAGCCATCTAACTACTAACTACGGACCCGAAGGTCTACAAAGAACTACTCACGCATCATCGGAGAGGCACCAATGGAAGTGGTGAACCCCTCCGTGATGGTGTCTAGATTGGATCTGGTGGTTCTGGACTATGCGATGGCTGGATGAATATTTCGTCGACTCCCCTAGGGTTTCTGGAATATTGGGGTATTTATAGAGCAAAGAGGCAGTCTGGGGGCACCCAAGGTGGTCACAACCCACCAGGGCGCGCCTGGACCTCCTGGCGTGCCCTGGTGGCTTGTCCCCTCCCCGAGACTCCCTCGGGTGCAACCAGGGCCCAATATCTTCCATATGGTCCATAAAAAATCTCCGTAAAGTTTCGTGGCCTTTGGACTCCGTTTGATATTGATTTTCTACGATGTAAAAAACATGGAAAAAATTGCACCTAACACTTGGCACTATGTCAATAGGTGAGTAGCAAAAAATGACTATAAAATGATTATAAAACATCCAAGATTGATAATAAAACAACAAGGAACAATAAAAAATTATAGATACGTTGGAGACGTATCAGCCTACACCTAAACAAAACATCAAGATGAGTATGGTGGGGTGTGCAAATGTTAAAGCCACTTTGCTCAAATCAATGATATTAAGCTCATGCCTTAACTCACGAAATCTTGCTTCATCCAAGGGCTTCGTGAAGATACCTGCAAGGTTATCATGAGTGTTGACATAGTTGAGCTTGATCTCCCCTCACCTAATGTGATCCCGGATGAAGTGATACCGAATCTCAATATAATTCGTCTTGAAGTGTTGCACCGGGTTGAGAGAAATCTTGATGGCACTTTCATTATCACACCAAAGAGGCACTTTGTCACAAATGACACTGTAATCCTTTAAAGTTTGCCTTATCCAAATAAGTTGAGCACAACAACTACCGGTGGCCTCATACTCCACTTCGGTGGAGAAGAGAGAGACACAACTTTGCTTCTTAGGAGACCAACTCACCAAAGAGCAACCAAGAATTGCACCCTCCGGAAGTTGACTTCCTCCCCACTTTGTCTCCCGCCCAATCCGAGTCTGAAAAGCCCACAAGGTTGAAGTTAGCTCCTCTTGGGTACCATAAGCCAAATTTTGGGGTATGAGCCAAATATCGAAAGATTCGCTTGACCGCCACATAGTGGCTTTCCTTAGGTGCGGTTTGAAACCATGCACAAATTCCCACACTCAACATGATATCCGGTCTAGATGCACAAAGGTAAAGCAAGGAGTCAATCATGGAGCGATATACCTTTTGATCCACCGCTTTACCATTGGGATTTATGTCAAGTTTACATTTGACGGGCATTGGAGTGCAAGCTGGCTTGACATCATTTAGCTTGAATCTCTTCAGCATGTCTTGAGTGTATTTGGCTTGGTTGATGAAGGTTCCTTCTCTTCTTTGTTTGATTTCGAACCCGAGAAAGAACTTCAACTCTCCCATCATGGACATCTTGAACTTCGAGGTCATGAAAGCAGCAAACTCCTCATTGAAAGCTTTGTTAGGAGAACCAAAGATAATATCATCAACATATAGTTGGCATACAAACAACTCCGCTTTGACCTTCTTAGTAAAAAGAGTGGGGTCAATTTTCCCAATTTCAAACCCACGATCTTGCAACAACTCGGTAAGGTGCTCATACCATGCACATGGGGCTTGTTTAAGGCCATAGAGTGCCTTATTGAGTTGGTACACATGATTCGGGAACTCGGGATCCTCTAACCCTGGGGGTTATTTGACATACACCAACTCATTAATAGGACCTTTAAGAAAAGCACTCTTCACATCCATTTGTTGCAACTTGAAGTTATGATGAGAAGCATAAGCAGTCAACAAACAAATAGATTCAAGGCGAGCAACAGGAGCAAAGGTTTCACCGTAGTGGATACCCTCGACTTGGGAGTAGCCTTGTGCTACCAAACGAGCCTTGTTGTGAACAATAATTCCATGAGAATCTTTCTTGTTCTTGAATATCCACTTGGTTCCAATGACATTATGGTTACCCTTTGCCTTGGCACCAATCACCACACCTTGTTGTGCTCAAATTTGTTGAGTTCTTCCTGCATGGCATTGAGCTAATCCGGATCCTCAAGCGCCTCATAGACCTTTTGGGGTTCAACACAAGAGACAAATGCGTGATGTTCACAATAGTTTGCTAGTTGTCTATGAGTGCTCGCCCCCTTTCTTAAGCTTCCAAGCACATTCTTCATGAGATGTTCTTTGGTAGTGAGCTTGGATGCAATCTTGGAGGCATGACGCTCCAATTATTTCTCAAGAGAGAGTTGAGGAGCGGTAACTTGATCATCTTGAGCATCGTCTTGAGCTTGTTCTTGATCTTGAGCTTTCTCTTGATCTTGAACTTGCTCGGTAGAAAGAACTTGACCTTGGGCATCACTTGGTGGTTCACCACCATATTGAGGTTGATCTTGCCCTTGATCTTGTTCATTTGGTTGAGGGCCTTCACTTTGTTCTTCGGAAGCGTGTGGGTCTTGGGTTGGTGATGGTTCCAGTTGAGTGGAACATTGTCCTTCTCCTTTGTCCACAAGGGGTTCCTCAATGGATAGGATATGACCAACAACCATTCTTCTTATGGCTTGGGGAGGAATTTCATCACCTACATCACAAGTACCACTTTGCTCCACTTGGGAGCCATTATTCTTGTCAAACTCCATGTTACATGTCTCCTCAATGAGTCTGGTGGACTTGTTGAGGACACGGTAAGCATGAACGTTTGTAGAATAACCAACAAATATGCCCTCGTGAGCTCTATCCTCAAATTTAGACAAATAAACACCTTTCTTGAGAATGAAACACTTACACCCGAACACCCGGAAGTACTCGAGGTTGGGCTTGTTGCCGGTGAGTATCTCATATGGAGTATTGTTCAAGCCTTTGCGGAGATAGAGCCGACTGGATGCATGACATGCGGTGTTGATGGCTTAGGCTGAAAAATTGTATGGAGACTTGAACTCCGCCATCATGGTCCTTGCCACATCCATCAACATCCGGTTCTTCCTCTCTGCTACACCATTTTGTTGAGGGGTGTAAGGTGCGGAATATTGATGTTTGATCCCCTCATCACTAAGAAACTCATCCAAGGTGTAGTTCTTGAACTCGGTGCCGTTGTCACTTCTTATCATCAAGATCTTTGCATTGTGTTGGCGCTGAGCTTCATTTGCAAAGTCGATGACAGTTTGTTGGGTCCCACTGTTCTTCTTGAAGAAGTATACCCAAGTGTATCTTGAATAATCATCCACAATCACCAAGCAATACTTTCTACCCCCAAGACTATCAAAGGATGGAGGCCCAAAGAGATCCATGTGAAGGAGCTCCAAGGGCCTCTTCGAGTAGATGATAGTCGTGGGTGGGTGAGCATTCTCATGTAGCTTTCCTTCGATACAAGCACTACAAGCACGATATTTGGCAAAACTAACATTTGTTACTCTACGGACATGGTCCCGCTTGAGAAGACTTTGCAAAGATCTCATATTGACGTGGGTGATGTCTACCATGCAACCTTCTTCTTGTAGACTCGTGTTGGGCCTCCAAGCGCAGTGTTTTGTAGGACAGTAGCAAATTTCCCTCAAGTGGATGACCTAAGGTTTATCAATCCGTGGGAGGCATAGGATGAAGATGGTCACTATCAAACAACCCTGCAGCCATATAACAAAGAGTCTCTCATGTCCCCAACACACCCAATACAATGGTAAATTGTATAGGTGCACTAGTTCGGCGAAGAGATGGTGATACAAGTGCAATATGGATGGTAGATATAGGTTTTTTGTAATCTGAAAATATAAAAACAGCAAGGTAACAAGTGGTAAAAGTGAGCGAAATGGTATTGCAATGCTTTGAAACAAGGCCTAGGGTTCATACTGTCACTAGTGCAAGTTCTCTCAACAATGATAACATAATTAGATCATATAACAATACGTCAACGTGCAACAAAGAGTCACTCCAAAGTCACTAATAGCGGAGAACAAAGGAAGAGATTATTGTAGGGTACGAAACCACCTCAAAGTTATTCTTTCTGATCGATCTATTGGGCTATTCCTATAAGTATCACAAATAGCCCTAGAGTTCGTACCAAAATAACACCTTAAGATACACATCAACGAAAACCCTAAAGTCACCTAGATACTCCAATGTCACCACAAGTATTTGTGGGTTTGATTATACGATATGCATCACACAATCTCATATTCATCTATTCAAACCAACACAAAGAACTTCAAAGAGAGCCCAAAGTTTCTACCGCAGAGTCAATAGGAAAACATGTGCCAACCCCTATGCATAAGTTCACAAGGTCACGAAACCCAAAAGTTGATCACCAAAACATACATCAAGTGAATCACGTGAATATCCCATTCTCACCATAGATAAGCACATGCAAGACATACATCAAGCATTCTCAAATCCTTAAAGACTCAATATGGTAGGATAACTTCAAAGGGAAAACTCAATCCATTACAAGAAGGTAGAGGGGGAGAAACATCATAAGATACAACTATAATAGCAAAGCTGGCGGTACATCAAGATCGTGCCAAATCAAGAACACGAGAGAGAGAGAGAGAGAGAGAGAGAGAGATCAGACACATTTCTACTGGTACATACCCTTAGCCCCGAGGGTGAAATACTCCCTCCTCGTCACGGAGAGCGCCGGGATGATGAAGATGGCCATCGCTAATGATTTCCCCCTCCGCCAGGGTGCCGGAACAGGGTCCCGATTTGTTTTTGCTGGCTAAAGAGGCTTGCGGAGGCGGAACTCCCGATCTAGGTTATATATAAGAGGTGTTGGCATCGAGAACAAGTCAGGGGAGTCCACGAGGGGCCCACAAGGTCAGAGGGCGCGCCGGGGGGGGGGGTAGGTCGTGCCCTCCACCCTTGTGGTGGCCTCGTTGCTCTTCTGGCCCAATTCTTTTGCTTCATGGGCTTCTTTTGGTCCAAAAACAATCATCGTGAAGTTTCGGGTCAATTGGACTCCGTTTGATATTCCTTTTCTATGAAACTCAAAAAGAAGGAAAAGATATAAACTGGCACTGGGCTCTAGGTTAATAGGTTAATCCTAAAAATCATATAAATGCATATAAACATCCAAGATAGATAATATAATAGCATGGAACAATAAAAAATTATCGATACATTGGAGACGTATCAAGCATCGCCAAGCTTAATTCCTGCTCGTCTTCGAGTAGGTAAATGATAAAAATAGAATTTTTGATGTGGAATGCTACCTAACATATTTATCCATGTAATTTTATTTATTGTGGCAAGAATATTCAGATCCATAAGATTCAAAACAAAAGTTTAACATTGACATAAAAACAATAATACTTCAAGCATACTAACAAGGCAATTATGTCTTCTCAAAATAACATGGCCAAAGAAAGCTTATCCCTACAAAATCATATAGTATGGCTATGCTCCATCTTCATCACACAAAATATTCAAATCATGCACAACGCCGATGACAAGACAAGCAATTGTTTCATACTTTTGATGTTCTCAAACCTTTTCAACTTTCACGCAATACATGAGCGTGAGCCATGGACATAGCACTATAGGTGGAATATACGATGGTTGTGGAGAAGACAAAAGAAGGAGATAGTCTCACATCAACCAGGCGTATCAATGGGGTATGGAGATGCCCATTAATAGATATCAATGTGATTGAGTAGGGATTGCCATGCAACGGATGCACTAGAGTTATACATTTATGAAAGCTCAAAAAGAAACTAAGTGGGTGTGCATCCAACTTGCTTGCTAATGAAGACCTAGGGCAATTCGAGGAAGCCCATTGTCGGTGTCAAAACCGGCGGATCTCGGGTAGGGGGTCCCGAACTGTGCGTCTAGGCCGGATGGTAACAGGAGGCAGGGGACACAATGTTTTACCCAGGTTCAGGCCCTCTTGATGGAGGTAAAACCCTACGTCCTGCTTGATTCATATTGATGATATGGGTAGTACAAGAGTAGACCTAGCATGAGATCAAAGAGGCTAAACCCTAGAAGCTAGCGTATGGTATGATTGTATGTTTTGGTTGTTGTCCTACGGACTAAAACCCTTCAGTTTATATAGACACCAGAGAGGGTTAGCGTTACACAATGTCGGTTTCAAAGGAGGAGATATCCCTATCCGTATTGCCTAGCTTGCCTTCCACGCCAAGTAGAGTCCCATCCGGACACGAGACGAAGTCTTCAATCTGGTATCTTCATAGTCTAACCGTTCGGCCAATGGAGATAGTCCGGCTGTCCGGAGACCCCCTAATCCAGGACACCTCAGTAGCCCCTGAACCAGGCTTCAATGACGACGAGTCCGGCGCGCAGTATTGTCTTCGGCATTGCAAGGCAGGTTCCTTCTCCGAATACATCACAGAAGAATTTGAATACGAGGATAGTGTCCGACCTTGCAAAATAAGTTCCACCGTAGAGAGAATAATATTTTTGCAGATCTAATTTGCTAGCTTGTTTTGGCAGCACGACATTATGTCATGGCCCGGTGATTATTCAAACCGTTTCTTTTAACCAGCTCCACACATAACGCGAGGCGGTTTCTTGACACGTCTTGTCGAAGCGGAGATCGTGTTCCCCCAATTATGGGATTCTCATTAATGCGATCATGGGTAACCCAACCGTGTCTAGGACTCCTATATTATAGGAAAGTCCGAAACGGCTATGGAGAGGACGCTTGATATTCACCCTCTTTATAAAGGAAGGTTTTCACTTTTTCCCTCTCGTGCTCAATCGAACCCTTCCCCCGCCTCGTGTTCTAACACCCAAAGCCCAGGTTAGGTGCTCCAGATCTTCAATCATGTCTGTATCTAGCCTTCAAGGCTGATAGATGCGCTCCTCCGTTACGGAAGAGGACATTAAGAAGTTGAGGGAGGCCAGATACCTGACCGCCGAGGTTTCGCATCGGCTGCCTGCTCGAGGGCAGATCGTCCCTACTCCCGAACCCAACAAGAACGTCGTGTTCGTCTCCCACTTCCTCCGAGGTCTAGGACTCACTCTGGATCCCTTCATCAGGGGTTTGATGTTCTATTACGGGCTAGATTTCCACGATCTAGCTCCGGACTCCTTTCTACACATCTTGATATTTTTTGTCGTGTGTGAGGCCTTCCTCCGCGTTACCCCTTACTTCGGCCTATGGCTTAATACCTTTGAAGTAAAGCCGAAGATGATCAAGGGGCAACATGCAGTGTGCGGAGGTGCATCAATAGGCAAGATGGCAGGAGCTCCATGGCCGAAAGGTTCCTTTCCAGAGGTGTCCGAATTATGGCAACGGGAGTGGTTTTACGTCATGGCTCCCAGAAGTGCCAAGTGGGCGGCTGGCCCCGCTTTCCGCTCAGGCCCCCCACCACAACTGATGTCATAGATTAGCAGAGGTCTGAGCTGGGGTCCAGCCAAGGACATGCCTATAGTGCAAAGCCGCATCCAAGATCTCTTCGAGGGAGATTTTAATTCGGCTGTGGTAATATAAGTTATGCTGGTTCATCAAGTCCAGCCTTGCAAATGCCGGCCCCTTTGCTTGTAGGAGTTCAACCCAGAGGGACCGCGTGCCATTCAAAGTTCCCTCGGCCTGGCGCACAAGGAGATGTACAAGTCATTCTTCGGACCTCAAGTAGAGTGTCCGGACATTACCGAGGACGTGGGCCTGAGCAGTAACCACGCCACCGAACAAGTAAGAAATCCTCTGGCCGAACACACTGTCTTTTATTCATCACGAAGTTATTTCTGAGAGGTTGCTTTTTGACCAGGACTGGCTAACAAATGCGAAGATGATTCGGTGTTTGGCCCCCCTCCCTGAGGGGTTGGAAAATCCAGTATTGGAAAAGATGCTCGAGGTCGCACCTTGCCCGGAGCCCTCGAAGGAAGATACCGGGGGGATAATACGGGTGAACGCGGGCCCCCATCGCTGCCTATTCCAACCGAGGGAATGAGCGTCTCCACGAAGGAGGACAACCGGGGGAGGAAAAGGACTGCTTCTGAGGATCCGGAAGCCGAAGCCTCCAAACGGGAGAAGAAGTCTCCCACAGAGGGTCCTGCCTCGGGGGCTGCTTTTGCCGCACAAAGTCCGCGGGGGGATCAGCCCTCCAACGAGTTGTAAGTGATCCAAAATACTTTAATAGTATAGGTATGCTATCTTTTTTCTGAGAAAATAACCACCGCATATATCTTGCATTTCGGGCCTTAGCCCCTCTTAGATGAGCTCGTCTTCGGGGGATGTTCTTCCAGAGATGATGGAGAGCGAAACGCCTCCCCCGGACTCCTCCGCTCAAGAAGCGGGCGACCCCGAAGTGTCGTCACGGAGGGCCTCTCTGGATCCGGTGAGGCTAGAAGATAATCCCATAGACCCCCGAAGTCCCCAGCATCCGGCTCCCGAAGAGAGCAGACAAAAGAGTCTGGCACCGTCTGGTGTGCAGTCGGACATTCTGAGGGAGTTGGTGGGGCGAGCAGCCATCTCAAAAGAACACCGTACGCTGATGGGTATGGTGATGGAGAGAATTTCGTCCGCCGAAAGTGGATTACATGAAGCCTTTGCGAGTCTACTGACAGGCTTTGAGGTACGTGAGATAATATGTGATAGTACTGCACATGTTAGGTGTGCCCTGTGTAGATAGTAGGCCCTGAGACTCTGGTTGTCGTCGAGAATGGCGGCGAACAGAGGATCATATTCCCAGGCAATAACCAGACTGCCCCTATGTGCATGTGGTGGAAGCTCTGGTGGCTAGCCTGACTAGTGAGTTTGCCAAATTAAAACGGCAACTGGATGCAGTAGACGCCGACATCGAGCTTGTTAACAAGAGGCTTGACGAGGCACATGGTAAGTTTTATTATCTGGTGAACGCCACATAGTAAGAGTAGCATGATGCCAGTATCTTTAATATGTTGTGACTGCAGATGGAGCTACCACCGTGGAAACCTTGCGGGCAGAAATTGCCCGAGCCAAGGAACAAGCGAGGATTAGTAATGCGGCTGCTTTGAAGGCGGTCGAAGAGTTGAAAGTCAAGAAGGCCGCACGTTGCGAGAGCCAAGAGGAGATGGCCAAGATGGCCATAGAATTAAAAGACACTTCGACCGTTGCCGGGTCCATGAAAAAGAAAACCGAGCGAAGGCAACGGACCTTGAGAAGGCCACGACTATGGACAAAGACACCCGTTCTAGTATGAGAGCGAAGAAGGAGGAGCTATGAGAAGCCAGGGATATTGCGGCTGGGAAACCCTTCATGTTACGGAGGAAGTTCGGAGATCCACGGTATGCCCCTCTGGATCGGCTGTGGAGTTCGGCAGATGCGTATATGGATTTGGCGGCGAGCGCTGGCGATGCAGCCAAGTACTTTCAAGGTCAGACAGATCATGAAGTGGACAAGCTGTTCTCGTCGCAATTCCACGTTCCAGAGTCTCCGCTTTCATTGACTGCCAGCTAGCTGAATGGGCCGAACTGAATAGGTTGTCCGGACTCGCCATGAGGTCTGTTGTGGATCAGCTATGGCCGGAAAAGCCAAAGCCAAACAGCTATTTCAGCTTAGTGCAGCAGTTCCTTGGTGCGGTGCCGCACATTAATGCGATGAAGAGGTCAGCGTGCATAGAAGGCTCGTGGATGGCCCTTGCCCGTGTTAAAGCATACTGGGCGGAGATGAACGCTACCACTGTTGCGGCGCAGGGTTCGGCCATAGGCCGAGTGGCTGCCGAGCATTATTTCAAGGAGGTTCTCTAGGGTGCTCGTTTGATAGAGGCCCAGTGCTCGAAGAATATTATGTTTGAGTGATATGTATTCTCATTGTAAACACATTGCTTTTATGAAGTTTTTATAAGGCTATGTTTATACTTTTGCCTGAAAGTAGTATGATGCTTCCTGTGCGGCCGTTTATGTATACATGTGTATAACCTGAAAGATTGCAGCCGTCGGCTTCAACCCCCCCGCATATAATGCGGAGCTGCTCGCAAAAAACGTGTGTTCACAATTAACCCAACATCTTGGTCCTATTAAGGAGGTGATAGCGTAGCGAGCGAGGCAACCGGACTATAATGCTTTAACACTTTCACTTAGCCATAGGAGTTTGACAGTGGGGCTACTAGATAGCCCCTGGTGGCTCCGCACTCTCCCGATCGCAGGGTGCATACATGCCTGGCTGGAAAACGGCCCTTCGTTAAGGCAGAGGAATTCTAACATTCCGATAGGTCATCGAGTGGTTGACCAGTCTCACGCTATATCATGACAGTCAGTTTTCGGCTTTCTCTACTGAGGTGCTCATCCGGATGAACCAGGGCACAATCGCAGTAGTTCTCCTAGTGCTACCTTAGACGATAAAGCAGAACGTAAGGCACCAAATCACAAGAGCCGGGCAAACCCAACATTTGACCAAAGACAATGATTCGAAGCTGATACATATAAGGCCAAACTCGCGACACCGAACACTCCCTAAGGTATTCGGTCTTTATGGTATAAACCGGTCCTAAATAGTGCCCTTTGTAAGAAGCCTCTTGTGTCCAGGTACGTGCATTATTCTGACGTGGCCACATGCCAAGACATCAGCATCCTTCTCAACTATGCTAAGAATTGGTGGATATGTATCAACAAGAGACAGTAAAAAAGGTTTATGCAGGGTCTTAATCTAAAAAGAATCCTTGGGGCGGGTCCCTGCTGCACATCTGCGCCTGTGTCTCCGTTGTGCCGTATCCTGGACGGGTGTAGCATGATGATCATCTGTAAAAGAGAGGAACTTAGGTGAATAAGATGTCGTGCAAAAAGATAGTTTTTAAAGAAACTATGTATAATTCACGATGAGTAAAAATTGCCACTTGTCTGCGCGCGTTGAGCCCCTTGTATTTGTAATAGGGGTGTGACCATTGATCCGGTATGAATTACATATAGCTGCGCCAGACTCGACTAACTGTGTCCGAGGTCTTGACGACCTGTTAAATGCTTTAGTTGGTGAGGCCGTTTTTAGTGTGCGGCTGCCCACTCTCTTCAGTGTGCAAAGATCGCTTAATACTTCCATTTATTGTAATGATGCCACGTGGACCGGGCATCTTGAGTGTGACGGAAGCGTAGTGCGGTATTGCATTAAAGCGAGCGAAAGCTTCGCGTCCGAGTAGTGCTTGATAGCCACTTTGGAACAGAGCGATGTGGAAGGTTAAATGTTCACTACAGAAGTTATCGGGGAAGACGAATATAACTTTTAGTAGCAGGGAGCCCGTGCAATGAGCCCCTGGGCTTGGCGTTACTCCTTTAAAGGTAGTATTGCTATGGCAAATTTTTGTTGGGTCTATCCCCATTTCGCGAATTGTATCCTGATATATCAGGTTTAGACTGCTGCCACCGTCCATCATGACTCGTGTGAAGTGGTATCCGTCAATTATTAGGTCTAATACCAGGGCAGCCCATCCTGCACGCCGGATACTTGCTGAGTAATCACGATGGTCAAAAGTGATCAGTTGAGACGACCAGTGGCAGGACTCCGCGGTGATAGGCCCTTGGGCATATTTTTCTGGGAGTGCCATTTTGTTTCTTCCCTTGATCACGTGTAACATGTTTACTGTTTTGACTTCTGGTGGAAATTTCTTTTGTTCCCCGGTGTCTTGCTTGAGAGGCTCATCCTCGTCTTCGCTTGGTGTATCCTCCCCCTTGGGTACGGAGTTGAGCTTGCCGGACTGCTTGAAGACCCAACATTCTCTATGGGTATGATTAGCGGGTTTACCAGGGGTGCTATGGATCTGACATATTTGTTCCAGAATTTTGTTTAGGGTGGACAGTTCGTCTTTGGCGCCTTTAGAGGGCGGCTTTTGCTGACCTGGCCGAGAGCTTTTGAATCTGGCGTTTACTGCCGTGCTCTTCGTGTTGTCTTCTTTATTCCGGCGTTTGTTATTGTTGTTGCACCATGATTTCCCGTTTCCATCTCTAACTTCAGATGTACTGGGGTCGCTGGTGCTGCATCTGGCTAGCCAGCTGTCCTCACCCACGCAAAAGCGGGTCATGAGGCTTGTCAATGCTGCCATTGTTCTCGGCTTTTCTTGGCCGAGGTGTCTGGCAAGCCATTCATCATGGACGCTATGCTTAAAAGCTGCCAAGGCTTCGGCGTCCGGACAGTCGACAATTTGGTTCTTTTTAGTAAGAAACCTATTCCAAAGTTTTCGGGCCGACTCTCTGGGCTGTTGAGTTATATGACTCAAATCGTCCGCGTCCGGAGGTCGGACATAAGTCCCTTGAAAATTTGCCCGAAAAGCGTCTTCGAGCTCTTCCCAGCTTCCAATGGAGTTTTCGGGGAGGCTTTTGAGCCAGTGACGAGCTGGCCCTTTGAGCTTGAGGGGTAAGTACTTGATGGCATGGAGATCATCTCCTCGAGCCATATGGATATGGAGGATATAGTCCTCGATCCAGACCCCAGGGTCTGTTGTTCCGTCGTATGCCTCTATGTTTACGGGTTTGAATCCCTCTGGAAATTCATGGTCCAGCACCTCGTCGGTGAAACATAGGGGGTGTGCAACACCCCTGTATCTGGGTGTACCGCGTTGTTCGGATGTTTGTTGTGTTACATCATATGCTGGGGCGCGCTTGCGTGGTCCATAGATGGATCTGGTTGCGCCATCCTTTTGGTGCGAGCCCTCGCGTGTATCGCGTATTGGCTTGTGAGTGGCGTTGTTTGCCGCTCGATGTTGGCCGTGAGGTCGTCTATCTGGCCAGGTGGCTGTTTTGATTTTGGTTGTGGGGGTCTGAGGCCTCCTCATCGAATTCAGGTAGCAACTTCTGCTTTGGGTAGCTCTTGGTGGGGCGATTGTCGCCGTACTTCGCTGCTTTGTTGAGTACTTTACTCCATCTGATTTGGAGTGTGTCCTACGCAGCCTTGAGCCTTTGCTTCTGCTTTTTCAGACTCCTCATGGTGGCAACAAGCCTTTGACGGGCATTATGCTGCTCCGGCTTCCTGTCCGGCGTTATGTCGTCCGGACTATTATCTTTGACAGAATTAGTTTGTTCGGTCTGATTCTCCGTGTTGCCGTAGTCCGGCAGTGGTTCGCCCTGCTCCAACGCTGGGTCTGTATGATCGTTATTTCTGCCGAGGCGGGATTTGGGGCGCCGCCGCTTTGACTGCTTCTCGAGGGAACAAGCCTTCGGTGCGTCCTTTCGTTCCTCGTAGTCGTCTTCTTTTGGTGTGTCCACCATGTATGCGTCATATGATGAGGTGGACGTCCAGCGCCCTGTGGCTGGTGGTTCCTCTTCGCCTCCCGCATCGTCGTCCATACCGTCGATGTCTTCGGAGTCAAAGTCGAGCATGTCGGTTGAATCATCGACAGTGGCTATTAAGTGGGTGGTGGGTGGGCGTCGAATTTCTTCATCGTCCGCATCCCAATCCTGTTGGCCATAATCCGGCCAGCGCTCTCCTGGCAAAGAGAGAGACCTTAGTGAATTCAGAATGTCGCCGAAGGGCGAGTGCTGAAAGATATCCGCGGTGGTGAATTCCATGGTCGGCGCCCAATCAGATTCGATTGGCAGGGGCGCGGATGGATCAGAGTCCGGAAAAGAGTCCGATACCTTGGAGTCATGGGCTGCGCACAGGGTTAGGCTGGTGTTCGGCTCGATCGCCGTTGAGACTGCAGCCCCTGAGGCGGTGTCTAACCACCCATCCTCGACTGGCGCAGTTGGCTCCGAGCTAAGGGTTCGAGCTAATACGGGCGTAGCCTCAGGGGTACTGTTCGGTGGCAGAGCTAGGTCATACCCATCGTGACAGTGCGGCGCGCCCGGCTGTGGCTCGAATCCGTTGAAGATCAAGTCTCCGCGGATGTCGGCCGTGTAATTCAAACTTCCAAATCTGACCTGATGGCCAGGGGCGTAGCTTTCAATCTGCTCCAGATGGCCAAGTGAATTAGCCCGCAGTGCAAAGCCGCCGAATATGAAGATCTGTCCGGGGAGAAAAGTCTCACCCTGGACTGCATCGCTATGGATGATAGTAGAAGCCATCAAGCCTAACGGCGACGACACAGAGGAACTCTCAATGAAAGCACCAATGTCGGTGTCAAAACCGGCGGATCTCGGGTAGGGGGTCCCGAACTGTGCGTCTAGACCGGATGGTAACAGGAGGCAGGGGACACAATGTTTTACCCAGGTTAGGGCCCTCTTGATGGAGGTAAAACCCTACGTCCTGCTTGATTAATATTGATGATATGGGTAGTACAAGAGTAGATCTACCACGAGATCAGAGAGGCTAAACCCTAGAAGCTAGCCTATGGTATGATTGTATGTTATGGTTGTTGCCCTACGGACTAAAACCCTTCGGTTTATATAGACACCGGAGAGGGTTAGGGTTACACAAGGTCGGTTACAAAGGATGAGATATCCATATCCGTATTGCCTAGCTTCCCTTCCACGCCAAGTAGAGTCCCATCCGGACACGAGATGAAGTCTTCAATCTTGTATCTTCATAGTCTAACAGTCCGGCCAATGGAGATAGTCCGGCTGTCCGAAGACCCCCTAATCCAGGACTCCCTCACCCATCGTTGGAATATACAAGCCAAGTTATATAATGAAAAATTCCCACTAGTATATGAAAGTAACAACATAGGAGACTCTCTATCATGAAGATCATGGTGCTACTTTGAAGCACAGGTGTGGTAAAAGGATAGTAGCATTGCCCCTTCTCTCTTTTTCTCTCATTTTTTGGTTTTGGGCCATTTACATTTGTGCCCTAACTCGAACACACTACTCAGATTTACCCTTAATTTGGAAGCATGCTCAAATTTTCCCCTCCGCTGTTAAGTGACCTTATAGAAATGCCCTTCCGTTCCATTTCCATTTGGTCAGAGGCCTTTGACCGTCTACCAGAAGTTTTCTGGAGAATTTTACCCCTCCTTACAGTTGGGCCCTCTCACTAAAAAACACTCTCTCGCCACTCTCTCTATATCACTTACATGTGGGGCTACAAACAAGAAAAGAGAAAGAAACGCTCCCACCTCTCTCTCTAACTTACAAGTGGGGCCTAAAAAAAGTAAAACAAAAGAATAAACCCAAGAATAAATCATATCTCTCTCTCCCTGCCTCACAGTCTCTCTCACCTCCGGCGAACCATGCCCCCGGCCTGGCGTCGCCGCTACCATTAGCTCCCCTTGTGCCGTCTCTGACCTCCCCTGACACCGGTGGCGGCCTCCCCTGACAAGCTCATTCTCTCGCCGGGACTCTACACCTCTATCGCAAGCACGCAACAAAGCGTGCCGTCCTCGTCGTCAGTCTGTCACGTGGCCAACCACAACCCAAAGTTCTGCCACCTCGCCACGAAGCTCCTACTAGATGCCCTCATCATCCCAGCCTACGAATTTGACCAGAGAAGTTAAGGTTTGAGCTCCAAGATGCATCTTCCCCGTCTCCGGCCTCGGACCGCTGCCACCGATTCGACACTGTTGAAGCTCCTCGGCCAATAGCTGTCACTGCTCGAGCATCCTGAGGTACCACAGAAGACGTGGACGTCCTCAACAACAAGCCCCGTGACCTCTGGTTATCTTCCCCGCGAGCTCTGAGAACTTCCATGGCCGCCATCGCCGAAGTCATCACTCCGGTGTTCCCCAAGCCCCAGCGGCGTGACCATCGTCCTCCTAGTGATCTCCTTAGCTCGGCACACCCGGCTACCCTCTCCCTCTCACACATTAGCTCCACTGCTTGCGCCGCCTAGAGCCACCATGGGAAAGGTCGCCACCGTTAGCTCCGGTGACCATATGGTCCTAAGAGACCAACCCTGGACGCGGCCAAGCCAAAGATATCAGCTGGTTCGCTCAGCCGGACTCCTCGAGGCCTCCCGGCATGCCTCCATCGCTGGATCTGGTCGCCGTCGGCATCCCTCAAAGGGATTAATTTAGGGGGCTATCAATTTAATGATCTTTTTCATGAGAATTAGTTTAATGATATTTTCTGTGTAGCTGAGCAGTGGACCCACCCGTAATTAACAATATATTTTAGAAAATAATAATAAGACAATGACATGTGGGCCCTAACTCTAGTTTGACTGGTTCTTATCTAGTTTGGGGCCCACATGTAAGTATGAGAGAGAGGGGGTGAGAGCAACTTGTTTTTTCTTTTACTTATTTATGAGTGGGTCCCGCATGTAAGTGACACATGGTGGCAGGGGCAAATTGTCTAGGAAACGTCAGGTAGACGGTCAAACCACTTTGACCAGGCGAAAACGGAACGGAAGGGCATTTTTGTAAGGTCACTTAATGGAAGAGGGGCAAATTTGAGCATGCTTTAAAATTAGGGGTAAATCTGAGCAGTGGGTACGAGTTAGGGGCACAAATCTAAATGGCCATTTGTTTTTTTGGGCCTTCTCTTTTTTTTGGCCTCTTTTTTCGTCCGGAGTCTCATCCCGACTTGTGGGGGAATCATAGTCTCCGTCATCCTTTCCTCACATGGGACAATGCTCTAATAATGAAGATCATCACACTTTTATTTACTTACAACTCAAGAATTACAACTCGATACTTAGAACAAAATTATGACTCTATATGAATGCCTCCGGCGGTGTACCGGGATGTGCAATGAATCAAGAGTGACATGTATGAAAGAATTATGAATGGTGGATTTGCCACAAATACGATGTCAACTACATGATCATGCAAAGCAATACGACAATAATGGTGCATGTCATAATAAAACGGAACGGTGGAAAGTTGCATGGCAATATATCTCGAAATGGCTATGGAAATGCCATAATAGGTAGGTATGGTGGCTATTTTGAGGAAGCTAAATGGTGGGTGTATGGTACCTGCGAAAGTTGCGCGACACTAGAGAGGCTAGCAATGGTGGAAGGCTGAGAGTGGGTATAATCCGTTGACTCAACATTCACTACTGCAGGATGCTGCTAACGCGCCACTGCGATCAGAGACCCTTCAACGAAACTATGTGTGATGCCATAATCTCAAACGGTGGTGTAAAAAACTGTCAAAAAAGGTGCAAAACATTTGTGATGTCGGAGCCATCAAACACGGTTCAGATTTTTGTTGTGTGTGCGATGCAGGGCATACGGTTCAGTTCAATTAACTATTTACGATGAGGAGGAACAAAAGAAACGGGCAGCCAGATGGAGGTGTGAATGCGATATATAGCTTTCGGTTCACTCGGATGAACTATTTGTGATTAGGCAACACAAAAGAAACGGTCAGCCAGATGAAGGTGTGTGCGATATATAGCATGCGGTTCACTCAGATGAACTATTTGCGTCGAGACATGAGAACAGAAATGATTCAACTTAACAAGATGTGTGTGATACGCGGCAAACAGGTCTCTAATCAGAAATGTATGTGAAGATCGATAATAACAGGCGGTTGCTGCTAATAAGGCGTGTGTGTTGTGCGATGGGATTGCATACAGAAAAACGCATATATATAAATATATATATAGGGTCGCGCTATTCGTCACCCTGGGTGAGAAATAGTTATTCTTCACCCCCTCTATTTTACCATCAATGCATCGTAATTTTACGTTCCGTAAGTTTTGTCTTATTTCCGATGGAAAATGGGACCGTAAGAAAATATATAATTGCCGTCAAAAATATTTTATGTTATGTAAAATTACAAACGTAAAAACATAGTCTAAAATACACTTAAACTGCAAATTTTCTTGTCTTATGACCTATATTTTTATTTTTTATGTCAAATTTTACATAGTGAATCAATAGGAATGTAACTATTTGAATTTTAAATATATAATCTTACGATCATTTCAAAATTAAATTACGTTTGGAATTCAAATAGTTACATTCCTATTAAACCACTACATAAAATTTGGCATAAGAAAATAAAAATATAGGTCATAAGACATGAAAATTTGCAGTTTATGTTTATTTTACACTATGTTTTTACGTTTGTAATTTTACATAATATAAAAAAATTACGACGATTATATATTTTCTTATGGTCTCTTTTTACGTTGGAAATAATACAAAATTTAAGGAACGTAAAATTACGATGCACTATATATATACACACAACATTTAACATGTTTAAGAAAGAAATGAAGGCATTTTTCAGTGGGACAACACGAAAACAGGGTTGATGCACCTATATTTTTCAGTCGGACCCATTTTCCTCCAAGGCACATAGAACCAACGCATTTTTTCATAGCACAACAATGTGGCTTAAGGAAACTCGAATTTCTTGATGAACAGAGAGGTCGTTCAGTATGTATAGTTGATGTGTGATGTGAGACACCACAGTGAGTTGAGTACCTTTGTCCTGACCTTCCTCAACACTGATGCATGAACTTCTCTGTTCGTCACCCCCGACCTTCTGAATTTCCCTTTTTCATATTCATGAACTTCCATGGAACGATACTTGACCATTTGTTTATTTTTCTTTATAAAAGATGCATACATTTTTTGTATTGTGTTTGCACAAAATAAGCTATTACTTGTGTGCCGATTAAAAAAGCTAGTGAATTTCTCCACCACACACATGTTCCTTTGAACCTCACCATCACCACACACGTTTTATTAACCTCAACCTCACCACCACACCTCAACCTCACCACCACACACACGCATACATGCTGCTTATCTCCATTATATTTTTTGAACTTTATGTGCATAAATTTACAGAAACAACATCTTTTGTCAAAATAAGAAAAGAGCATAACAAAGCTGCACTATGCAGTGAGATCGAACTGAAACGGTTGTCCGGGTCGAACTTCTCTATGTACGCGTTGTAGAATTGAACGAGTAGAATGTGACGCGGTTTAATAATCCAAGACAACATGAGTAAGCAGTAGGAGGGAGGAAGGTCAGCTCAGCAGGAGGAGGAAGGTCACCTGCAAAAGGAGGAGGGAGGGGTGGTGGTCGTCCCTGCAGGTGGTTCCAGAAGCACGGGCGCGTCAGTTGAACCGCCCAAGGTGGTGACGGCGAACTTCTAGATTGCTGCGGTGGTTGGGCCCCACCGGGAGGAGTCTGCGTGGTGGCGGCGTCCAAGCTCTTCCTGCCGGCGGCGGAGTGCATAGGGCGACGCACTGGCTGGGGCAGCGGGTAGGCGGGGGTTGGGAGGTGGAGGTCATTGGGGCTGGTGATCCCAACTGGATCTCCGGTGGTGGCGGTTGTGGCGCTGAGTCACGCGCAGATCTAGGCGCGAGGGCTCGGCCTCGTCCGGTTCCCGGCCAGATATGTGGCGGATGGTGCTCGGGGGACTTTGGTGGCAACCTCCTGCTGCGTGGCTGCTGTCCATGATGGCTATGGCGGCTACCTGTGGCAGAATACAGAGGGTGTGAGGGAGAAGGAAGAGAGTAAGGGAAGGTGCACCGGAGGCCCTCCGGTGGCCACCGATGGAGGAGCACGAGCACTTGCATCCCCTCGTGTGGGCGTGGAGGCGGACGGGCGAGGAGCAGAGGCGGGCGGCACGGCGGCCGGATCCAAGACCGGTGGCGCCGCGACGGTCTGATCTGGGGGTTGGTGCCGGGCGCTCCTGCCGAATCTTGAGGGAGGGAGCGATCTTGAGGCTCGAGGGGGGGGGGGAGCGCAGGAGGAATTGGGGGAGAGTGAGAGGTGCGGGACTGGGTCGTGTGTGTTTTCTGGAATCTCAGGAACATGTGATCGGGCCCCTTATAGAGCCCACCGTGATCAAAATAACTATTCTAATCCTATATATATATATATATATATATATACATAAACACTATTCTGATCACGGGATCAAAATAATATTCTGATCACAACCTAACCGCCCGAGTAACAAGCTTGAACTTTCCTTTGTACGAACCCGACCTTCGGGCTATCTTCGCAACTGTGCCTTCTACAGTGATTTTTTCTGATCATTCGTGTTGCTTGTGATGTAAGTGTAATGTGGACACTTTTTTTAGAATCTAAATGCTTCTTTTGATTCGGAATCTAGCTCGTTGGCGGATTTGCTCTTGGGCGGTGATAAACATGGGTCTGTTACAAGTTTGTTGCATGTACTGGATGTTCTAGAATTTGTAACAGGATGATTCTAGAATCTCTAACAGGATGAGAATTGGGTTTAGGTACGAGTTTACTGTATGTTTTGTTGTTATTTTCGAAAGGATCCGATTTGGTGTTCCACCGCCTCTGTTCTTCGTCCGCGGGAGTGGTTTCGGCCATTGTTGTAGATTTGTAGTTTTCTTGTTGAAATTGGCGGCGGATTTGCGTGCATTGATGAGACTAAATACTGCCCATGTTGTTAATTTGATTAAGAGGGCTCATACAAATCAAAATCCAGCGATTAGATCTTCTGCCTCCCGCCGTGGTTTTCTGTTCGTGGTACAATATGATGAGAATCATTTTCTTGTTTATCTTGAGCATGATGACGTTCAAACTGGCGGTTGAATCCTTCCCGTGTTGTTAATTTGATTTGGCTGGCTCATTCATTCCGAAAATGTGGATTGGACCTTCTGCCTCCCGGCGTGGTTCGTTGTTCGAGCGGACAGCTTGATGGCGGATCATTTTTTGATGTTTTATGTGGAGTATGAAGAGTTCGAAATGGGTTGTTAACATGTTAGAATTGACCCAAACGATTAAATCTGGGAACCAAATTTGATTGGGGTTGTTTTTCCAAACATTTTACGTTCTGTTGTACAAGCTGGACTGCTATAACATCTGTAGTTGAACTTGTGTGCTCTTTACGCATGCTTTTAGGAGATGGGGCAATACGATCTAGTATTTTGCTATTGTTGTATAAAAAATCAAGTATGTTTTTATGTTTTTGACTGTCGTCATGTGTGTACCTGTGGAGCTGGACCACAGGCACATGCATCCTGTTTTTTCCTTTAATCTATGTCTTCGGGATAGTTTTTTGATCATCCACTATCTTCAGTAGATGCTGGACTTCTTTTTTATTAATGGTTGAACTTCTGGTTTTCCACATTGCATTCCACATTTGCGAGGCGAGGGTGCATGGTGCTCTATATTTTCTTTGTTTTTTTTTGTAATTCTAATTCTTCAGACGTTCTTTTTAGACTTTTGTCTCGTGAGCAATCATGGGATTAGCCCAAGTATGCGTGCACTTTTTCTAGATCATCTAACGGTCGTTGTACAAGCTGGACTTCTATGTTGTTCATACGTGAACTTCTGCTTTTCTTTCTTTGCAAGGTAATGTAGCAAGTCATTTGTATTTCTTTCTTTTTTGTTACTTTTCATTCTTCGCATTGGTTTGAATTTTTTTTGTCTTAGTCCCATGAGCAACCATGGAATTGGCCGACGGATATGCGTATATTTTTTATTTTTCCTAGTATGTTTTTGTACTTATAATAGTTGTTGGTCTTCACTGTATAACTATCTTGAACTTCTGTATGATAATCGTTTTTAACATGTTAATTTGAGGTTCTACAAAATTGCAAACTTCTATATCTTCACAATTTGAACTTCTTATTTATAATTTTGTTTGTTATTTTTGGATTTAAATATTTGTAGACATTGAAATCGTCATTGTGCCTATTGACAAATGCGGTAGCGCGAGGCCGAGCAGGGGGTCGGGGGGTCGGGACCCCCTCCCCTCCCCCCTGCAAGGCCGAGACAGGAACGAGCCGGAGCAAGCGATGACACTACGTGCCACGTCGTCCCATGCGGAGGCGAGTCCGTCACATCTGTGACCCCACTATCTATCTTAGGGGTGTGGCTGTGGCACTACTAGGGAAAACCCTAGCAGTAGCGCTGGTTTTGTGCTCACTAGTAGCGCGGGTAGGCGCGCTACTAATAAGGCGCTACAACTATTGCTTAGCAATAACGCGTGCCCGCACGCGCTACTTCTAGGACAAATAGCTGCAGCGTTTGTTCACTCCCACGCTACTGCTAATGTAACTACTGGCAGCATGTTTTCTCTCCATCGCTACTAGTATTCTTTTTTTATTTTTTTATTTTTAGTGTATTTATGCGCCATCGTACAAATATTGGTACAATACCAGTTATGAGGTTTACATCATTATGTCCATAACAGTGTGTCAAATGAAGGTGGATTAGGTTCAAGTGGAAGCAATATGTGGTGCATGTCAAAAGTATACTACTAATCCAAACATGATCAGTTTGGACTAGTAGTACTTTTGATGTGCACCACATGTTGCCTCCACTTGAATCTAATGCGCCAGCACAAGCTATTTAATCATCATCATAGTCATTACCACCAACAGTATTTATTTAATCACCACTAACACTAGCTAATAATAATCATCATAGTCATTACCACCAACACTAGCTATTTTATCATCATAGTAATAGTGTAGCACATCATCATCCTCAAACTCATTTCTAGCTAGCTAATCACTCCTACTACTCTATCTTAGGTAAAATAACATAAAACATGTGTAGCTCTCCTCCTTGATCAAGTTGGAGCATGCAAATGAACCTATCTCCTAATCATGGGTAGCGCACCTGTTTGCTGCCCCCTAGTATTTCTCTGCGCTTCTCCATCACACATTTGGTCCAGTCTTGCACTATTAAGCATCCGTCGCTAATCTTGAATGCACTAAAGTAATCTGTAGGATATCTTGGCCGTAAGCTAATAATACTCATGGTACCTTTAGTCTCGATCCCATAAGGCACAACATTCATTGGGAGTCCCTGTTGAAGAACATCGTATGGTAACATACTTAGCAATGAAGTTTAGCTTCAACAATAATGTATGGAAAAGATGTACTGAGGACAAATAGTAAAAATCTTACCATCCTTCCTAAACAGATGTGAGCGTAGTTCATTACGAACACTATTGGTCGCACGTATTCAGTACTAACATTCCTAAATGCAGGAAGAAAATTTGTCTTGACAGTATCAAGATCCTCAAGCCATGAAACATAATGACTTAGCTCCTCGCAGTTTAGTTCAGCCTCGGGACAGTAGTAGGTCCTGTCTACCAAGCGTTGGACATGTTTGCTTGCACCGAAATAAGCTGACAATACAAATTAGTTGTCAACTATTTTGAATAAACAATATCAAAGACATAAATATGGTTGAGAAACTTACATAATGGTATAACTGGAGGCGTCTGCACATCGACCCAAATGTCGGTATTACCTTCAATATCATCTTCCGGACGAATATCAAAGGTGATAACCATATCAGGCTCAAATGCATAAGTCTTGCATAGTGCTCGCCATGTTTTGCATCCAAAATAGGTGTAGTCGTCTGAATTGTATAATTTTGCATGGAAAATATAACCATGCTCGGTCTTCAAGTATACTTTCTTTTCCTCCATAGTACGACTGAAACCTATCTTATCCAATATAAAAACTCTTGCATGGCAGGGGATACACTAGTAGAATAGTAAAAAAAGACTTGTCATGCTTAATGTCATGCTTAAATTATAAGTTGAAGCAAATGAAGCAAATGTCAGGCTTAATTACGAAAAAAGACTTTTCGTTGTGACTTACTGTATCCACTTCGAAGTTCTCGTCCAGCTTGATGCTAAAGCGCCTATCATTATCGAGGAAGATTCCGTCGCACAGGCCGCGCTTGTCTTTGCAGTATTTGCAAATACCGAAATCCTTTTCGCCGTCAGACATTTTCTATGTTCATAGTTAAAACATTAATTGAAAATCGATTGAAGACAACTACCAGGATACTCAACACATAAATCCGGGGCACTCGATATTTCCTACATCTTCTGGCACAAGTCATGCCAAAATTCACGGAAAAATCCGGCATGACCTTTGCTAAAATAGGACATATCGAGTGCCTGAAATTTGCTGCAACGGAAATGAATCAACACTCCGGCAAAACATAGGCCACTCAGAGGTGTAACCTGCAAACATGACCGACCACTTGGGCAAGCACATATCCTATTTGAGCAACACAAGATATACATTTCAAAATATCTTATAGGACTCAAATTAGCATGCATTCAATAAGCAAAAGTAAATCATCTCATGCATCCATACATCGTCGAATATTATCACTAATACATCCCGAATAGTGTCATACATATAACATCACTAATGCAACTAAAACCCTAGCACACGACGGGTATCGGCGCGGGCGGTGGACACCCACAGAGAAGGAACCATCATGGGATCATAGCTCCAGTGAGATCCCTGGAGAACCTGCCAGGTATTGGAGAACCTGTGCTCCAACCCAAACAAGTAGCGACGGACGTGCGCGTCCTCCTCACTGACACGGTGACGCACCACCTCCGCGGGGTCCTCGAGCCTCTGGACCATCACTGGCCCACGCGACCGCCACCAAAGAAGGTTCGGGTCAACGACATGCTGGCTCCTCACCAACCTGCGCCCCCGGTAGGTAGCGCCTCACAGTACCACCCCAGCAGAGCCCAGTCCCGGACATGGCCCATCTGGTCAAGCAGGTGTCGTCCTCCGCCGACTCGATGACGAGGATGCGGGATAGGCATCGTCCACGTCGATGCGGGAAAACTTGCTTTAACTAAAAAAATAGCAACAAGTTCTTATTAACTAGTTCTATTAATTCAACTAGTTCTTATTAAAAATAAACTTACTATAAATAAAAATAAACTAGTACCTAATTAGTACCTAGTTCCTACTAACTAATTACTACCTAGGAACTACTGCCCTAATTACCATCTAATTTGATGAAGCTATGGGTGGAAAGTGGTAGCGGATATTCCAATTATCCAACTATAAAGTGAAATAAGTGGTCAAATTTTACTAATTTTATGATTCATCTTCGAAATTTGATTCGTTTCCACCCTTACATGAACCCTAACTAATTTGATGCAACAAAAATATAAAGAAACCCTAGGCAGAGGTAGGGGAGAGGGAGGAGCAGGCGTGCTCACCTCAGGTGCCTGCGACGAGGGAGGGGCAGGCGGCGTTGAGGTCGGGTCGGGGCTCGAGCCCGCGGCGGATGGTGGCGTCGAGGTCGGGGTCGGGGGCGGTGTCCGGGCGGCAATGAGGTCGGGGGCGGGGCGGCGTTGAATCTGGGGTCGGGGCCGGCGTAGAGGGCGTGCGGAGAGCGCGCGGCGGCCGACGGGCGACAGCGGCGGCGAGAGTGGAGAGCTGGATTTGGGCGAAGTGGCCATGGGGAAGGACGAACGCCATGGTTAAGTCAGAAGTAGTAGTAGCGCGTTCCAGAAAGCGCGCTACTGCTACGTTAGCTACAACGCGTTCTGGGATACACGCTACTGCTACTCCTTTCTCTTTTTCCCCCTTTTCATTTAGTTTTCTTCACATTTTATTTTTTTCCTTTCACCTTATTCTATTTCTTCCATTTTCAATTACCTTTCTATGTGCTTTCCATTTAATTTTATATCCTTTAGCAGTATCGAGTTTAGATTAAAACGCGCTGCTACAAAGAAAGTAGCGGTAGCGCGGTTCGATATAGGTCACTACTACTATATGTAGCCTATCGGCTAAGCCGTGGGAATTTTAGTAGTAACATTTTTAGAACAAGGCGCGCTATTGCTAAAACTTTATCTACAGCGCGGTTTGCACAGGCGCGCTACTGCTACTTAGCACCAGCGTGCTTCTTTGACCCGCGCTACTGCTAAAGTTCTGTGTATAAGGTTTTAACTAGTAGTGTGGGGTGCGTGCGGTGGGGGTGGAAATAGAATAACCGCATAGCGTCCTGTCAAAACCTAGCGCGCATCAATGCGGTAGCACGAGGCCGAGCGGGGGGGGGAGACCCTCTCCCCTCCCCCTGCGAGGCCGAGACAGGAATGAGCTGGAGCAGGCGACGGCATGGCGTGCCGCGTCTTCATGTGCGGAGGCAAGTCCGTCACATCCGTGACCGCACTATCTATCTTATGGGTGTGGCTCTGGGGTGCGTGCGGTAGGGGTGGAAACAAAATAACCGCATTGCGTCCTATCAAAACCTAGCGTGCAGCAACGCGGTAGTGCGAGGCCGAGCAGGGGGGAGTTGGGGTCGGGACCCGCCTCCCCTCCCCCTGCTAGGTCGAGATAGGAACGAGCCGGAGCAGGCGACGACGCGGCGTGCCGTGTCGTCGCATGCGGAGGCGAGTCCGTCACATCCATGACCCCACTATCTATCTTAGGGGTGTGGCTCTGGTGTGCGTGCGGTGGGTGGAAATAGAATAACTGCATTGCGTCCTGTCAAAACCTAGCGCGCAGCAATGCGGTAGCGCGGGGCCGAGCAGGGGGGTGGGGGTCGGGACCCCCCTCCCCTCCCCCTGCGAAGCCGAGGCAGGAATGAGCCGGGGCAGGCAACGACACAGCGTGCCGCGTCGTTGCATGCGGAGGCGAGTCCGTCACATCCGTGACCCCAGTATTTATCTTAGGGGTGTGGCTCTAGGTGCGTGCGGTGGGGGTGGAAACAGAATAACCGCATTGCGTCTTGTCAAAACCTAGCGCGCGGCAATGCGGTAGCGCGAGGCCGAGCAGGGGGAGGGGGGTCGGGACCCCCTCCCCTTTCCCTGCGAGGCCGAGATAGGAATGAGCGGGAGTAGGCGACTACGCGGCGTGCCGCGTCGTCGCATGACGAGGCGAGTCCGTCACATCCGTGACCCCACTATCTATATTGTTTTTATGTTGTGTATTTATGTAGATATGAACTATATCTATTTTTGTACTTGAACTTGAACTTCTTCTTTTTGTTTCTTAGTGTTTATTTATTCATATGCCTTTACTTCTTTGATTAGAGTACTTGGACTTCTGTTCTTTATTTTTTGAACTTCTTTCTCTTGTTTTTTTAGGTGCATATTTGTGTATGTATTTTTTCTTCCCTTGGTAGTGTATTTTCCATAAATTTTTGGTTTTAAGTATATCAGCAGTGCTGTTGTGTGATCTTATCTCATTATAATAGATGCATTCAAATGGTGCATTCATTTATCTATAGATGTATTTACTTTTTTAGCGGTTGTGGGTGTAAAACTGTAATTTCACCGGCGCCGCAACACCCACGACAGAGAGGCATTAAGTGCCCATCTCCCTCGACACCACCTGTCAGAAACCCCTCTCCCCTGGTCGCTCGCTCTTTCCCCCCTCTCCGTTGCTCCGCTGCCTTCGTCCCCTCCAACTCCCCCCGATTTCTCCGCCCCTGTCCCCTGCCCTCGTGAGTGGAGTAACCGGCGCATGCCCCCGCTCCTATTTCTCCCCCACGCCCCGCTCTCCCTTGCCCAGCCCACTCTGTTCTGCTCTGAAGCGAGGGCGGCAACTACCTACGCGGTTCCAAGGTGTGTGGCATCGCGGGGAGTGGAAGAATCGCCACGGATTCGTGCATGCGGGGGTCGTTTGGAGAGGTACAAATGCTGCCCCCGTAATGCTTGCTTTTAGTTTCGCTAGATTTGTCGAGGGCTGCCTGTTTCTTCTGTGTGCTCTCGCGTCCGCATCCTACCCCCTTCTTCTAATGGTTTGGTGGGAGATTAGGTAGAGTTCTTGTGCGTGTGGTGGTTGGATTGCATTCCCCTATGGTGAGATGCTTGTGTGTGCTATTCTTTCCCTTCAGACTTGTGTGGATTTCATTTCCCCTTTATTGATTTTAGCAGTCAGATGCATGTAAGAGAGGGTGTGGTGTGATGATTGATGCTGGATCTGATGTATCTAATTGCATTAGTGCTGTGGATTTCAAAGTCTAGACTATGTCTGTGATATTCTAGTTAGTTTATGGATACATTTTTTGTTGTGCTTGCCTATATGTGCTACTGTTCATCTTTTCATACTTGTTGGTATGTTCTAGTTGTTTCATGCTAGGGTTTGATTTAGTTTCTTTTTGTATTTTGTTGTATGATTTTCTACTTGCTAACTACATGCAATCAATCCCCTGTTTTTAGTAGGTTGTTCTATTGTTTGGAGTTGCATTCATCAAGGCGGTTGTGTTGTCATGGCTTCAAAACCTTCTCCAGGTATCTTAATGTAGTTGGATCTTGTATTTTAAATAGCAGTATTCTTATATATGTCTGCCATATCTTCACTTAGTTTTCTTGTTGGACTGCCATTCTTAATAGTGTGAACTTCTAACAAAGGTTATGTGTATGCATTTTACCATTAGTTTGAGTTAGTAGAGTGTTGCTTACTTTTTAGTTGATGATTTGCAGGTGAAACTATGTCACCAAGTGTTTGTTGGACATCCCAAATGTTCCATATCCATAGTGTATATCTTTGTTTTTTGTTATCATGTTCATGGTATTGATATTTAGTTTGCCTATGAAATACTATTTGTGGTCAATGATACATCTTTTTTATGTGCTACTTGCTTGGGTCACATAGTTGAACTTCTGGTTTTAATTAATGTTTGTTTATAATGAAATTTGGTTGAACTTCTTTTATGCACATTTTGTTTTACAACTTTGTTATATATTGTTGAACTTTTAGACATTCATCTTATATGCAGTAGCCTCTCTGGTGTAGATTGTTTTTATATTTAGTACGTAAATTTTAGATTGTTTGTTGTGTTTACTGCTTTGTTAGGTATTGTTGAACTTTTGGGTATTGGACATTGATGTAAAAGTAGAAGTCCCTTTGGTGTAGGATTGCGGATTAGAACTCAACTGCCTTTTTACTTGCATTTTTTGTAGTTGGTGATGAGTTGAATAGTTCTGGAAAAATGCCTGCAATCAAGATGGAGCTTCAGAAGTTAATACTGATGCTCCAATATCTGATGCGGCTAAATCACCCATTATTCCTTTTACTATGGTTTCTGAGGTTGCTTCGAGCCGTGAGAATTTTTCAAGCCTCGAGGATCTTGCTTCTGCAGCTCTTGCTTCATCTAGTATGTGAAACCCCGTTTCTTTTCATTTTAAATTTTTGTGCCATGTTTTTTTAACTTGTTCCCATCGGTTGTTTTTGTTTTTGTTCCTGACCTTTTTTATTTTTTGCTTTGATTTTTTGTGTTCTTTGCAGATATGTCCGTAGAGGAGGAAGCTGTGAACACCATCAACGATGTTCTATCTGAGTTGGATTTATCAGAAAACCCCGCTACTGCTGAGCAGGGGGCTTCGTCAGTCAAAGTTGTGAGTCCGTTCCGGATCCTTTGTGCTCTCTTCAGTTGTCAGAGACGCAGTCGTAGTCTGTTGATGGCACTGAACCTGTCACACAACCTGAGGATGTGCCTCTTCAGCTTCTTGTGGAGGACCAACGTAAGAGGAAGAAGCAAGAAGATTTTGACAAGGAGAGGGCGGCCCGCCTTTAGAAAGGTTCTGATGTTCCTGGATCTGTTCATGCGGCTGAGCTCACGATTGAGGAAGACGTGTCGTGTGGCAGTGATGGCACAGTTGTCCCTGTTAAGAATAAAATCAAGAAGAGCGCTACGAGGAAGCATCTAGTTGGTGGAGATACTCCTCGGAGGAGCCCATGTGTTTCAAGGCCTGCAGAACTTGCTGAAGATGAAGGGCTAGGCCTCGGTGGTATGCCACGCCGTTGTCCTCGTGTGCTTGCCACTACCGCGGCTACCCCTTCTCCACTTGGTGCTGGTGCATCGGGTAAGGGGAAGAAATGCGGCGTCAAGCGCAAGGATGCACCTGCAAAGGTCAACAAGGGTGAGAAGAAGCATTCTCGTGTTAATCGAGAGGACAAGGATGATGCTGATTTCAACGCTGATGACGAGGACGACGACGATGAGGATGCTGCCACTAATCAGGAATGAATGTCTAATGTTTACCGCTTTTTATAGCATTTGTCACTATTGTTGTAGTTTTTTTGTTTTTAGCACTGCCTTTGCGTACATAGCTGACCTTCTACTTCATATAGACGAATAAATTAACCAATCTGCTTTGCTTTATGGTATTACTGCCTTTGTGTACATAGTTGGACTTTTGGATATATACATGAAGAAATTAGCTTAACTTGTTGGTATACATGTTTGATTACTGCCTTGGTGTACATGGTTCAACTTCGCTTTGTAAATTTCCAACATTTTGAAAGCATCTTTACTTCTGGTCATACATGGTTGTACTGCATATGTAGACATAGTTGGACTTCTGAAATACATGTTTGATTACTGCCTTGGTGTACATGGTTTAACTTCTGCTTTGTAAATTTCCAACATTTTTGAAAGCATCTTTGCTTCTAGTCATACATGGTTGTACTGCCTATGTGGACATAGTTGGACTTCTGAAATGTACTGCGTATGTAGGCATTAGTGGAATTTTGGTGAAGCTTGTGTATCTCATTGTTCTGCCTTTTTTCCTTGTCATTGCATTTTTTTTCAGTATCAGCTTGTGGAGCGGCCTGAGAGGAGGAAGAGAGGAGGCAAAGCACCCGAAGAAGGTGGCCAAGGAGGAGGTGAGACGAAACGTTTTAACAAGACGGTTCGCTGCTCACTAGGAGAGGTCAAGACGTGTGCGAAAATGCTACAAGCTAGGCACAAGACGATGGTTATCAAGGCTGGTTTTGGTTGTGTGTTTTACTTGAAGGTTGATTACAACATTTCTCGTCCTTTGATGGGCAACATCTACACAAGGATTGACCCTACAACCATGATTCCTGGACATGGGTGAGGCGAACTAGGTTCTACGTATTACAAGTGATGCTATTCACCATCTGTTTGGATTCCCTCAAGGTAGTCGTACCCCTCCTAGGCCCTTGAATGATGGGTTTGATGATGCTATTGTGAGGTTGAAGGGCAAGCTTGGGTATGCTAGGGGTGACGACATCAAGACAAAGGATCTACGGAATATCCTCGCAGAACTTGTGAAGGATGAGACAAAGGATGATCTTGCTCTGCAGGTGTTTTACCTGATTGTTTTCATGAAGGTGGTTATCCCTGGAATGTCTACATGAGTGTCCAAGGAGGCAGCAATGGCTGATAATCTTGTGTTTGAGGATATGGCAGATATGGACTATTGCTAGTTGGTTGTTGATGATATTCGAAGTGCTGTTGTTAGGTATCAGCAAGGTACTAGAAGAGGAAAAGCTGTCACAGGCTGTGCCATCGCGCCGCTTTTTATGTATCTGGACTGCCTTATCATTGGCAAGACACCTAATATTGACTTGAGGACCCCTCGCATCAATTTCATGGATCAGGTCAAGCTTCTTGAGCTTGCCGCGGCTGACTTGGTCAAGAAGGGTGATGATAACCCAGCCAACTGTGTGTTTGGGAGACGGCTTGTGAGTGTTTATATGCATCATTCTTTCCTGTGTAGTTTAAGTTGAACTTCTGGTACTCTCTTCTATATTTTTGTGGCCATGTTCCTTCATTTTTTTTCTGCCGCATTGACTTTTGTTTTTGTATGCTGTGGAAGACACGGGCTGAGGTTGTGTTCTTTAGGGTTATCGAACGTCCTATTCTAACTATGCCTCGTGATGCCGGCCTAGGGAGTGGATCTTATCAAAGATTTGAATTCTCCTGGGATGTTAATACTGGTGCCCCCTGTAGATCCAGGAGGTTATTTTGCCCGTGTGAGTGTTGCAGGTGGCGTGTCTTCCGAGAATTTGTTTGAAGCTGCCAACGTTTCCCTGGTTAGGATTTACGGTCTTCTTGAAGCCGTTTGTGGGGAGTTGGCCCGTGTTCCGTCAACTGTTGAGCGTCTTAGTCACGTTGATGTGATTCTTCCTCCCGGACACGGATTTGATGTTGAGTCTTCGAAGCAGGTCTTGTCAATTGAAGCTAAATTTCTTGAAGAGCTTTGTCAGAGTACTTCCCACCTGTGGACTAGCTTTGTGCTGTTCAAGGAAATGCAGGATGCTCGTTGCAAGCCTTTTGAAGATGAGGCAAGTGTTGTTGTGAGACAGATTCAGAGGCAGGATTCTGTTCGTTTGGGTCGTGAAGGAGGCCACGTGGATCATATCAAAGAGGTAAACTGATTCTTTTCATTGTTAGCTTTCAGTTATTACTGTTTTTAGTCATAGGTGACCCTTATTGATTTCATGTGTCGTAAACTTTTAGTTTTTAGTACTAGTGTTTCCTATTTGACCTTCTATCTTCATAACACCTGAACTTCATCGGCTACAACACCTGAACTTCTGTAATTTCCATAACTGGCCCTTTTTGGTTCCCTTTTGTATTAGAGTAGTTTGATATCTGATCTGTTATGTTTAGTGCATTTGGACTTCCATTATGTGTCAGTGGTCATAGCTGACCTTCTATGATTATGTAATGTGAACTTCTGCTGATTAGGTATTTTTGTTCTACATGATTTTTTTGTAGGCTCTTGACGATGGTACTAGGGTTGAGGAGGATGTTTTACCTGTGCATGAACCTGCTCCTGTGCATGAACCTGCCCAACCCGCTCCCTCGAGTGATGTATTAGTTGATGAGGTTCATGGTAGTGAAGATAAAGTACCATTTTTCTTGTCCATTTGCCTCATTTTTTATTTTTACTTGTTTATGCATTTTATCACTATGTGCCGCTTTTGTAATCACTTTCTGTTCTTGCTGCAGATTGATGATGGTAGTGTTCCTCCAAAGAAGGTTGCAGACAACTCCTTGTCAGGCACCGGCTGCTTCAATGGGGTGGTCCCAACTGAACCTGAGTCGTCCATTGGTGTTGAGGTTTCTGATGCTGAGCAGGGCAAGATAGCTGAGGTTTCTGATGCTGAGCAGGGCATGACAGCTAGAGATATCATTTTGGAGAAAGATCCCATTAAGGCTGAGACTAGTGGTAGTGCTGCTACAAGCCCGAAGAAGTCTCCTGCAGCAGAGCCATGAGTTGATGTTGATGCTGTTCAAACACAACCAACAGTTTTTATTGTTTCAGATTCTCCTGTTGCTGCCGGCGACCATCCCAATGACGCTGCAATCTCTACTGGAGATGACGATGAAGAGACTGAAAGCGATAGCTACGGAGAGGAGGTTGATCATTCCAGTGCTGCCACTGTTCTAGGCAAGAATCCATAAAGAGAGGAGCATACTTCTCTCTTCTTTCCCCATTCCCGGCCCTTTTGTTGTTTGTTTTTATCCATGATATCCCTGTGAACTGCCTGTGTGGTGCAAGTTGAATTTCTGGTTTAATGCTTTGTCATGTGGGTTGTAAATAAAGTTAAGTGAACATGTTTTCTATGTGGGGGAAGGTTTGTAATGCATGTGTTGTGATGTTTTCTGGTGCAGCAGCTGAGATGTGCTTGTGTTTGAATGTTGTGCTTGAATGTTGCTATTGATTGAACTATCATGAATCTATGTGCTTGAATGTTGCTATTGATTGAACTGTCATGAATCTATGTGCTTGAATATTGCTCTTAATTTCTATTTCTTTTGCTGAGCAGATAATGACCTTGCTGTCGTCCAAAAGAAGGTTGATTACTTTTATTTCAGTGTAACTAGACTTAAGAATGATCGTTCCAAGAGGTGAGTGCAGGTGGTCAAGATTTTACGTCCATCTACGCCCTGTGAACTGCCTATGGTTTCATACCTGAACTTCTTTACTCTGTGTTGTTGAACTTCTAATTTTTACTTCTTTGGTGCTGAACTTCTGGCCTTTTGAACTGCCTATTGTGATGTAGCTGCACTTCCTGAGTTCCTGATGCTAAAATTCTTTTACTTTCTATTGCTTTTGTTTTAGATAAACGATTATGTTCCAAAATAATGAGTGTGAAGCTTCTGTTGAGGATGCTGAGGGAGTCCTGGACTAAGGGGTCCTCGGACGTCCGGCCTATTATCTATGGATCGGACTGATGGGCTGTGAAGACATGAAGACCGAAGACTGCACCGTGTCCGGTTTGGGCTCTACTTGACATGGAAGGCAAGCTTGGCGACCGAAGATTCCTTCTTATGTAACCGACTCCTTGTAAACCCTAGATCCGCTCGGTGTCTATATAAAACGAAGGGGATAGTCCGGAAAGGGCAACACATATACTCATTACCATATTCATAGGCTAGACTTCTAGGGTTTAGCCATTACGATCTCGTGGTAGATCAACTCTTGTAATACTCATATTCATCAAGATCAATCAAGCAGGAAGTAGGTTATTACCTCCATAGAGAGGGCCCGAACCTGGGTAAACATCGTGTCCCCTGTCTCCTATTACCATTGATCCTAGACGCACAGTTCAGGACCCCCTACCCGAGATCCACCGGTTTTGACACCGACATTTGTGCTTTCATTGAGAGTTCCACTGTGCCGTCCAAGAGAGGCTCGATGGCCACTTCAATCATCAATAATCACGCTGTCCTAGGAGTAACCCCCCGGACAGATCTTCATATTCGGCGGCTTCATACTGCGGGCCAACTCGCTTGGCCATCTGGAGCAGATCAACGGCCACGCCCCCGGCCATCAGGTTGGATTCGGAAGCTTGAACTATGTCGCGGATATCCGTGGAGACTTGATCTTCAAAGGATTTGAGACTGCGGCGATTCCCCCCTCATCCCGATGAATGTGACTTAAATCTGTCATCGGATCACACCCAGGAGATGGTTCCTACGGCTGCAACGACCTTAGAGCCAAAGCAGATTGAGCCATCCGAGGCCTCAGAGTCTGCAGAGTTGGAACCGCACATGGACTCGACGCCCTACAGCATTCGCTTTAACGGAACTTCGGACTCGTCTCTGACTGTAAGTTCCGCACTGTGGATGCCCGCGGACACCGAGCTAGATCGGTTATCGATCCTTGAGTTCAGCGTCGCTGACATGGTCCAAACACTTGCCTTGGGGTGACGTGCTAAAACTTTAAAGAATTTGTCCTTGGAAAAGGACTCATAACCGAACTATGTCCGGTTCGAGCTCGAGACGGATGATGAGGAATTTCGCTTCCCACCCGCCACCCACTTCATAGCCACCGTCGACGACTTAACCGACATGCTTGACTATGGCTCCAAAGACATCGACGGTATGGACGACGATGCCAACAAGGAGCACGGCCAAGACCCGCCATTCACTGGACGATGGACGGCTACCTCTTCATTTGATGTGTACATGGTTGATACACCTAAAGGATCTGGCGACGACAAAGAAGAGCCAGATACGAACAAAACCTCCGAGACCCGGTCCAAGCGTCGGCGGCCCAAACGCCGCCCTAAGCCCGTTGCTCAAAGGACGGCAACACTGGCACCGGAGAAAATAGTACTCCGGGTGACGCCGAAAACAGTGAAGACCCCGCTGGGGCTACATCGGAACATGAACACGACAGCAGGCAAGACAACACTGACGAACAGGCCATAGAAGACGACCCGGAGGATGATAGTTACCATCTGCCCACCGAATGTTCGGGTCCAAGATATTGGGACCAGTACAGCTTCTCTGTAGACATCCCCTCTTCGGCTCTATAATGCTCGACAGCATCTAATATACTGCGCGGCAGATCCGTAAACACCCCTGGAAAACCTGAATCCGGATAAGTACAAGGAACGTTTCTTTTACAAACTTGCTTTGCATGGCGAAAGACTCACCCGCCGCAATATTCTTGGCCGCCTGAATCTCCTGGAGGGCGTTCTGGGCTTCGGCTCGTGCATCCTGTGTGCTCTGACGGGCCTTCTCCAGTTCGGACTCTTGCACCTTACAATCGCGCTCCAAGGACTCAAATCTCTCGATCATGCCTTGGAGCTGCTGCTACGCCTCGTCAACCCGGGCCTCGTGCTTCTCGCACGAGGCGCGTTCCTTGGCCGCTTCATCCGCGGCCTCGGCTAACGCCTTCTTGAGGGCGGCCACCTCGGCCGTGGCCCCTAATAAAGATTATGACACTTTAGTCTGGATGGACTATTCATTTTTTCTTAAAATATACCCGTAGGCCACTTCATACCTTGGCTATCCTCCAACTGCTTTTTCACGAGGCCAAGTTCCTCCTCGGCCCGCTTCAGTTTCTGCTTTAGTTCAGAAACCTCCGCAGCATGAGCAGTGGATGCCTGCATCGATACCTGCTTATTCACAAAAGACAACTTATGTTAGACTCCTGTGATATTTTTTTCTCAATCCTCTATTTGGCTCTTTCCTACCGAACACCAAACAGAGCATCTGGGGCTACTGCCTATACTATGACATTCTTCCTACAACTGCATTACTTACCCCAAAGCCTGATAGAAGGCTAGTGCAGGCTCTGGTCAATCAGTTTTTGACAAACTGAACCCTCTCTATTACCGTGCCCATAAGGGCACGGTGTTCATCCACAATAGAGGTGCCTCGTAGCGCCTCCAGTAGATTGTCCGGTGCCTCTGGTTGGACAGAGGTCACCAGTGGGACTGGCACGCTCCCTTCTTTCGGGGAATGTCGTTTGCCGGACTCTGGAGCCGGATGGGTCTCTGGAGTAGTGTCCTGCTCAGGACCAAGGGGAACTCGGCCCCTGTCATCAGTCCCCATAAGGGATTTTTCCCCATGTGTCCGGCGACTGAAGAATTGTCCTGGGGTGCCGCCCCGACGATCTCTGGAACCTCCCCCTGGTCGGGGAAGGTCTTTTGCGACACCACCTCGTCGTCATCCTCGGGAGAGACGGAATGAGCAGGCGGCGGAGACATGCTAGCCATCTCCTTTGAGTCCAGCGATTCCTCTGTCGAGGATCGCGGGGAGTCATCGCGTGCCAGACTGCTATGACAAAGTTTAAGGCAGATCAATACTACAAACAAGAAAGGCCAGACGTTTTCGGATTCTGGTACTTACGAGGCGGCCCGTGGCTTGGTCCGGCGAGGTCGCTCCGGGCTGCTATCAACATCCCACACGAAGTTATCCACGTGGGAGCCTCTCCCCCTCTTGGGCGCCTCCGCCTCCAAACTCGCGGAGGCCTCCCTTTTCTTCCTCCCTCCCATAGGAGGGGAGTCACCTCCCTCCTCACCGCCATTTTCGGCGGCTGAGGGGTCTGTCTGATCGTCAGATGAGACGACCAAGGTGTTCCTTCGGCGAAGCCCACTCCTAGTCCCCTTGGCCATGGTTTTGACCTTCTTCTATGGCACATCGTAAGGCGCCAGAAATAGCATCTCCGTAAGGAGCGGGGTTCCCTCGCCTTTGGGCAGCGGCGCCGAACTATTAATCTGTCGCGCTAGGTCGACCCAGGCCTGTAAAAATAAATTGGTAAGAAGGCTTAGTATCCTTCCTCAAAGTGTGTCCTTAAAGATTATACCTTGATGGCTTACCGAATTAGCCTGGCGCTTAAAGTTGAGCCCGCGATCTTTGGTCGAGGGTGGAGGTGTCTCGCTACCCTTGAAGAGCACCCTCCAGATATCTTTGTGCGTCGTGCCGAAGAGCGGTAGCAGCGTCTGGTGCTTGGCCGAATTGAACTCCCACAAATAACAGGTCCGGCACTGACAGGGAAGGATCCGGCGTACAAGCATGACCTGAATCACATCCATGAGCTTGATCTTCTGGGTTATGATATTCTGGAGGCAAGTTTGGAGCCCCGTGATCTCTTCCAAAGATCCCCAGGTCAGGCACTTCTCTTGCTAGGAGGTAAGCCGCATCGAGGCTCTAGATCAGAATTTGGGAGCCGCTGCCCAGTTGGCGTCACACTGCTCGGTGATGTAGAACCACCCCGATTGCCATCCCTTCACCGTATCTACAAAGGAGCCTTCGAGCTAGGTGATATTGGGCATTTTGCCCACCATGGCACCTCCGCACTCAGCCTATTGGCCGCGCACCACCTTGGACTTTACATTAAAAGTCTTCAGCCATAGGCCAAAGTGAGGTGAGATGCGGAGAAAGGCTTCGCACACAACTATAATTGCTGAGATATTGAGGACAAAGTTGGGAGCCAGATCGTGGAAGTCCAACCCATAGTTAAACATCAATCCACGGACAAATGGATGAAGAGGGAATGCCAACCCGTGGACGAAGTGTGTGAGAAACATGACCCTCTCATGGGGCTCGGGGGTAGGGATGATTTTCCCTTTTGTAGGGAGTCGATGAGCAATATCCTTGGCTAAGTAGTCGGCCTCCCGGAGCTCCGTGATGTCCTTCTCCTCAACGGAGGAGGCCATCCACTTGCCTCCAGCTCCAGATTTGGACATGACTGGATGCTTTCTCGAATGAGGGAAAGCTAAAACTTGGGCGCCAGAGCTCGAGGACGAAAGGATTGAAGATGAAGAAGGGTGAGGGTAAAAGGAGAGTGTCCTTATCCCTTAATAAAGGCCGCGAATATCAAGCGCCTCCCCACTCATCCTAAAAACTCGCCTATTCCCAAGGGCTGTATAAATGGCACGATTGGGTTACCCATGCCTGCATTGATGAGAATCCCGCGATAAGGGGACACGATCTCTGCTTTGACAGGACGTGCCAATAGCAGCCGCGTCTCAAGACGTGGAGCGGCAGACAAAGAGTGGTTCAAGGTTGTGACCGAACAGACGTAATGTCGGGTTGTGAAGAGCTGTCAGGGATGGAACTCGTGTGAAAATATATATATTCTCTCTGCGGTGGTGTGTGGTATATGGAAGGTCCGAATACTATCATCGCATCTGAATACAATCTTGGAGTTCGGAGAAAGGGGAACCCGCCTTGCAATGCCGAAGACAAATCTGCACATCGGACTCCTCGTCATTGAAGTCAGGTTCAGGGGATGTTGAGGGAGTCCTGGACTAAGGGGTCCTCGGACGTCTGACCTGTTATTTATGGGCCAGACTGATGGGCTGTGAAGACATGAAGACCGAAGACTGCACCGTGTCCGGGTTGGGATCTACTTGGCGTGGAAGGCAAGCTTGGCGACCGAAGATTCCTTCTGATGTATCCGACTCCATGTAAACCCTAGATCCCCTCGGTGTCTATATAAACCGAAGGGGATAGTCCGGAAAGGACAACACATATAGTCATTACCATATGCATAGGCTAGACTTCTAGGGTTTAGCCATTATGATCTCGTGGTAGATCAACTCTTGTAATACTCATATTCATCAAGATCAATCAAGAAGGAAGTAGGGTATTACCTCCATAGAGAGGGCCCGAACCTGGGTAAACATCGTGTCCCCTGTCTCCTGTTACCATCGATCCTAGACGCACAGTTCGGGAGCCCCTACCCGAGATCCGCCGGTTTTAACACTGACAGATGCCGCAATTTCTTTTGCTGCTCGTGGAATGCTTTGATCTAATGTGGCTGAGGTTGCACTCTACTGTCTACGTGCGAAGCACCAGGGATTGGATAAACTCATCCTGCCGTATTGGGTTTGTGTAAGTCAACCATATAGTGCTTTCTTTTTTGTATTGTTCCTTATCATTCTAGTTAAAACTTGTTTGTCTCATTTTTTATTTTCATATGTTGGTTTTGTCTGCATTATTTTAGGACAAGATTTTCAGAGGTCAATTAGATTCCCGTGTGAGGAAGTACTTCTTGGCGACTGGTCCGGATAGCATGGATGCACATGGTTGTGTATGCAATATCTTTGTTATTTGCCTCTGTATTAGTTTTGCACTGTGATTTTTCTATGTTAATATTGTTTTATTTTTCTTTGTACCATTTGATATTAATTCTCAGTTTTTAATGATTCGTGTGTTTATGTTGCTTCAGGTTATTTTCCCCACTTTTGACTCGCCTGAAATTCCGGCTTCCATGGGTGGAGTTGGTCATTGGGTTTCGATATTTCTTGACCTCAAGAATTCAAGGTTCCAGCTTCTCGACTCCTACTATGGACCAGACGATGACTGTGCGGTACGCCTGTTTCGGCGGATGACTGATAACATCAAGAAGCTTTGGAACGATGCTAGCAACGACAGGGAGACACCCTTCAGCCCTCTTTCTATCGATAATTTCCCTTTGGATTGGATTGATGTGCCCCAGCAGACTAACAAGTATGAGTTCCACTTTTCTCTTTATCACTTCTGTTTAACTATAGTTGTACTTAAGCTGTGACGTATTTTATTTGTTGGCTTTCTTTTTTGTTCTACCACTATTCTTTTTTGTGTTTGATGGCAGTATCGACTGCGGATTCTTCATGCTTATGAATGTTAATTCGTATCATGATGGGGTTCTTGCAAATTATTCCCATGAAAATATCACAAATATCAGGAAGATGTGGTTGTACTGAATCGCTTCTTCCAACCTGTTTGAGACAGACTTCAAAGCATTATTTGGCTACTACACATGTAAGTCTTGGAACTTGGACTGCTTACCTGTACTACATCTTTTATTCTACATGAACTTCATTCTTTCTTAAACTTGAACTTTTTCTTTGAGATCTAGCCGGGCTGCTAGTTTCAGATGGAGAGGAGCATTTCTTGTACATGAACTTCATTTTTTTATCTTTTTTATTTTGCTTGTGTGTTTTGTTTCAGTATTTTTTTCCTTTCATTGCTTACTTAGACACGAGCATTTCTTCTACTAGAACTAGAACTTCACACATGATGCCTTTCTATGCTTTTGTTAGCTGTAGTTGAATGTTTTCCAGTTCATCAGTTTTATCTTGAACTGTGCCTTTGGTTGTGCCTGAACTTCATTTAGTTTTGAAATGCAACTAAATTTTTTAGATCATCTTCAGTAGTAACCATGTCATCTATATTAGTTAGGCTGCACATTGTGCTGTACCTGAACTTCTGTTATAATTAATCATGTTTTTTTCTCTTGCATTTTTTTGAAGTGGATCCGTTGGACTTGACTCATTACCACTACTCATTCCTCGAGTCACAGGAATACCAGCCTAGGGAGGAATCGATGAGTACAGCTCCGATAGAAGATGATAGACCTCGAACCCTTATTCCTTCCAAGTTGGGGAAGCAGGCTGGTGGTATTCGTGGTACTCCAAAAACCCCTTGCTCCATGAAGGTTGGTGCAGTAGAAGCAGCCGAAGAAGAAGTGATTTCATCCAATGATGATTTTGAGAAGATTTCTTACCCGAAGAATGATAAATCTTCTGCTGGTACTGTTGCTTGGAGAGGTGGGAAGAATGTTGTCATCACCAGGAGGAAACCGGCAGTTGAGTCTAGCAACATAAGTTCCTCCAAGAGAGCATGAGGATTGCCTTTAAAGTGTTGTTCTGCTGTCGCTCCCCTAAAAAAATACAGTTACCCTCATCTATCTGAGGCCTGGAAGTTGAAACAGTATGTACTAGTGAAGAGGGTCTGGAGAAGTATTCAGAGTGAGTTTTCTTATTCTTAACTATGTTGCTGCCAGAGATGCTACTTTGTGTCTGAACTTCTGTTGTTGTAGTATGTGGACTTCTGTTCATTTCTCCCTTGCCTTGGAGTTATATTGTCTGAACTTCTGTTGTTATACTGTCTGAACTTCTGTTGTTATAGTATCTGAACTTATGTTCATCCCTCCTTGCCTTTGAGTTATAGTGTCTGAACTTCTGTTTGTTGTTGTATCTGAACTTCGAATATTTTTTCCCATCCTTTTAAATCTGCAGCACAAGCTACTGCATGTTTACCATCCCTGGGAATGTGATTGATCTCACAGGACATGTCCTTTATACCCTTTTCGGTGAAGGGCAGCGGATGGAAGTTGACGTAATGGATTATCTCATAAATTTGTGGAAGGATAAGCCGGAGACCTCTAAGATATTCTCTTTCGTTGACAGGGTTGTCCTTAGTCCCTACTTCATACAGGTTTTAGTTCTTTTGCACGCATATCTCCCTTTTTTTGCTCTAGTTTTGGTGTAGTGGTGTTTGGGAGGTGTTTTAATTGTGTTTTTGTGAATGCATAGTACTGTCTGGAGTATTATTTTTTCAGTGCAACAGTTCCAAAGTTCGATGTAAAAAAATCTGCTGGTCTCCTCCCAATGTTTGTTCGCGAGGAAGAAGACCTTGTTAACGCAGAGCTGGTTAGGTTTTCATAACTCTTTCTTTTTTAATTTTATGTACATCCCAAGAAGTTTTTGTCATCCCGGTTCTTCAATACATATGCTTTATAGTTTGTGTTCACCGTTTCTTTCATTCTTGGCTGGTTTTTTGATACTATTCAAGCCAATTGGCACAATGGCGCACTACAGTGTGTATGTGGTGAATAGATATCGTGGGAGCATTGACATCCTTGATTCACTTTCTTACGCTAATATGGAAACATCACGAACAAGTTTCCACGGAGACTGGCAAAATATCGTGAGTGTTTCTTAGCCTGAACCTCCTTTCGTATTCTCTTGGTTGACACGAATTTTATTATGTCTTCTGTTTAGGGATGGCAATGGGTAGGGTATGGGCGGGTACAACCTCCTTCTACCCAAACCCATACCCATAGAAACTTTTTATACTCACCCACTTCAATATCCATGGGTATAAACTGACACCCATGCCCATACCCATCGGGGATCCTATACCAAATGGGTATCCATTGGGTACAATATATAGCATTCAAATTCTTAAGAGGTAGAGAAATGAGTTCAAAATTCAAGTGATCATGGTAGAGTAGTATAGCACGTATGTGGCCTCCTCCAGTGGGTGGCCTCTTGGAGGGATCAGGGGAGTATGGGCAGCGGTTGGTGGAAGGCCGGCGTAGTGGAAGGCGGTGGTGGTAATTGGGGATCACTGGATCGAGTGTTCGACAAGAGTCTAGTAGCGAAGAGTCGATGTTTCATCTTTTTGAGGAGTCGCATAGGACGTATGAGGAGTAGCGAGCAGGTAATTATGAGCCTATGAGCTATGACTTGTTTAAGGAATATGAGATTTAGGGTTGGACCATATGAGTTGGATGTTAACGCCACATGTTATAAGAGTTATTTTCATTTATTAATTTTTTCTGGGTATCCATTGGGTTACCCATGCCCTACCCATATATTTTGCGGGTATGGGTACCCATTACCCATGGGTAGAAAATCTCTTTAAGTCTTGCCCATACCCATTGTTTTCGGGTAGGGTACCCGCGGGGTACGCATACCCATGGGAAAAACTGCCATCCCTACTTCTGTTGACAAAATATGTTTTTGCCTCTATTGTGGTAATACTGCTTGAACTGACTATCATTTGACAGTTGAACTTCTGCTATTTGTTTAGCTAGATCTTATGCAAGTGTTTCTTTTTATGTACCTGAACTTAACTATGTTGGTTAACATGTTTTTGACTTCATCTTATTTTGTTATTTCTGGCAGATCAAGAGATTTGTTGGGTTGCTCGAGGAGGTGTAAGGCAAAGCTGTGTACAAAGCGAGCAAGCAGCCTAACTGGGTGACTATTGCAAAGAGGATGACTTTTATCGATGTTCCAAAGTAGAAGAATAATGATTGTGGTTTCTTTTCCGTGAAGTTCTCCTCTTCATATGATGGCGATGAGCTGGTTGAAGATTTTGGTGATGTGGAAGTATGTTGTGTCCTTGTTCTTGTCTCATCATCCTTTCATTTTTCTTGTGTGTTTTTGCTGAGACGCTCCTGCTGCGGTTTTACTTATCTGTTAATAAACCATCGTTTCATTTTCTTTGTTTGCAGGCTGCTGTAGACGACTGGAAGGCTGAGTTCATGCACACTCTAATGTTTAGCGAGAAGATTGAAGTCATGCGTGCAGAGCTCCCTAAAGAGATCCAGTCCTTTAGCCCGTGAATTCAAAGCATTAGTTTCATTGTAGATTTAATTTCGTACAATTTTTAGGCTTGATAATGATTGGAACGATTCCGGAAAGATTTGGGTGTAAGAATGTTTTAGTGATTTGTTTATCTATAGCTGGAGCACTATTGCTTATGATATTGTGGACAAATGTCTTTGGTGTGAAGAATGATTTGGCTTGTGAATTTCAATTTACTACATCGTTTTCAGTATCCATGTGTTGTATGTTTTTGCCCCCAACAGATGTACCTGAACTTCTCTCCTCGGCTATGGTTGAACTGCTTGTTTTTTGTGTTGTTTAATTTTCGGTCCCAACATATGATTTTAGACTTGAACTTCTGCTTTGAGATGTGGCTGGGCTGTAGGTTTCAGAAGGATAGGATTTTCTGTGTTGTGTAATATATTGGTATTTTTTAACCCAGCCAATATGTAGCCTTTTGGATAGAATCTATATTTGTTTTTTTTTGTTTTTTCAAGTGCGAATGGATTTCAACAGTAACTTTGTGCAAAAATATTCTAATACACTCCTTGACGTTTCTTTATCTTTTTGTCGGCATTGTACATGAACTTCTATACGTATACAAATAGACTTCACATTTGAACGCGTTGTCTTAGGCTTGCTAACCTTAGTTCATATGGCAAAACTTTATTTTTTAAGCATATTTTTTCTAACATCGATTTTATATACCAGAACTTCTTCTGTAAGCTGACCTGAACTTCAAAACTGTATGATTATTTGCTGGTTGGTATTTTATGGAATACAACACCAGCACGTCTTGCCATAGTATACCAGAACTTCCACTATAATGTTACTTGAACTTCATAGTGTATATTTTCATTTTATTCTTGCTTGCACTTTGCATGGAATACATCACCAGCACAACACTTCCTCTCATAATATAGCAGGACTTCTGCAGTAATATTATTTGAACTTCACAATGTATATTTTCCATTTTTTTATTACTGCTTGCTCTTTCATGCAATACATCATCGGCACCTCCTCCTGTACTATACTAGTACTTCTGCATTAAGCTTACTTGAACTTCTACTATATATTTTCTTTGAAACTTCAACAATAAAAGTTCAAGTAAGCTTTCTCCTAAAATACTGTTTTCTATAGTTGAATAATATTTTGCACATTGACAGGACATAATTTTGCTTTGTGCTAATTTACCTATTCTAACTGTTCATCAGCCTTGCGCTCCTCCTAGGCTTTGGTTGCTTGACATGTACCAATTCCTCTTCATCGCCCTCTTCCTATTCATCGTCCTCTTCCTCTTCCTCTTCATCATCCTCTTCCTCTTCGTCTTCATCGTCCTCTTCCTCTTCCTCTTCCTCTTCTTCGACGGTGTCTTCATCTTCATCTTCCTCTTCATCTTCCACCACTTTATTGTTGTTGGCTCTAGGTTTTTCTTCCTGTTTCTTCTCTGGATTTTTGCTTGTCTTTTCAGCATCTGTGCGCTTCAGGCATGTTCTTGCATTATGTGGTTCATACTCCTTGCATATGCCACAAAGTCTGCTGCTTGCTTTCTATGGGTGTGGTCCCTTCTTTTGTTCTATAACTTTGGGCGGCTGTTTTTGAACTTTGGGTTTCTTTACCTCCTTGGAATCGTTTCTTTCCAAGAGTTTTGGACAGGTTAGCTTGTTGTGACCTGCAACCTTTTTCCACACACTACATTCCCCGTGTCCAAGTGGCACTATGTTGTCATCGAGCACGACGACTCTTCCTGCAGGTAGTGCCTTTATTTGAGCTCTCTTGTCACTTTTCTTTGCTGCTGAAATTTTCTTCCTACCCTTTGTTTCAGAGTAGAGTGGCACTTTCATCATCTCTTGCTATCGCTACTCCATTGATTGGTCAACACCCTGCTTGCATTGGTTGGCTTGAGCGGCGGCGTTGCGCATTTCAGCTGCATAATAATGAAGGTCATCTTCAATTTCAGCGTCCTCTTCAGCCATCTTTTCGTCAGTATCCGCTTGATTTTCTGAATGTATTACATCAACCTCTTCCACGAGCCTCTTGAGAACATAGTAGGCTCTGTCATATTGCTGGTCACATCTCATCGCTTTCTTGTTAACCATCAAATTTAGCTGCAGCAAGATGTCTTGCTTCGATAGTCTTGAGCTGCCATCTGATGCAGTTGTGTTGTAGTCCCTTGTATCAAAGGTTGGTTGTGATTTTGCAGTATTTGTGTATCGTTTGAGGATATACTTGTGTGGAAATTTGTCAGGCTTCAGGTAGTCCAGTATGTTCATAATGTGAAGGCAGAACAGGCCTGTATTTTGTGATGAATGCAGAATACATATTTTGTGAGCCAGCAATGAGTTTCATATTTTTTGATATGATACTACTAGTTCAGCTATTTAATGAGTTTGTTTTTCCACTCACATGTGTGTGTCCAAAGCTTGCAATCACACTCGTATATTTCATTCTCTGGGTCAGCTACAACCTGGAATTCATGCTTTGACAAGGAAAATCTTTCTTCATCATCATGGCCAGGCTTGTTGTGGTAGTACACAAGGTACTCAGTGGGCTCTGCTGTACGCTTTGCGTGAAATAGTGTGGCTTTTCTCATCCTAGTCCTCATCTCGGTGTACACGGCTCTCGTGTACTTGATAGACATGTCTTCCTCATAGCCGTAAGTTGTTTTTGTCACAGGATTGGTTTGCACATGTCAAAAAGTAAGATATTAGTCGAAGCAGAGTCTTGGGTTTCCTTTTTTAACTTCAAAGTGCACATGTTGAAGGAAAACACAATATGATGGGGGTGTTTTTTTGTCTTCATACCATGCTGGACATTCTTTGCTCGTTCTCCCTCTGCATTCGAGTTTGTATGCAAGCATTTACCCACCTAGCAAACTTGTGTAGGTTCTGGGTCCCCTTGACAAACCCTCTCTTGAGCACGTGGTTCATGCTCTCGCTTCATTGTGTAGAAGTCATTCTAGCACAGAAAATGTTCTTGTAGTATGCTGAAATCCACATTTTTCTATCACTCCACAGCTGGATCATCATATGGCCGTTCTCCAGTTTGTACTTGTGCACGAGTTCAGCCCAGGCTGTTTCAAACTCGGTTGGCATCAGCGGCCAGTTTAATATAGTTGTGAACTCCTCTTTGAATGTTTTATACTTTTTGTACAGCAACACGAGGTATTCCTTGTACTTCTTCAAGATGTGCCAACATCATATCTTGTGGACGGTGTTTGGGAATGAATGTGGTACTGCTTTCGCCATCGACGGGCACTAGGCTGCATGAATTAAAAAAATGAAGCTTGCTTCTTTTTTGCACTGATGGTGAACTTATGTTGTATAAGTACTTGAACTTCATAGGTAGCAGTATGACTACCTAATAATGTCACATGTATTTTTTCCTTACAACAGTGTTGTTGAACTTCTATGGTACCAGTGCTCGAACTTCACATACATAACTATATTTTTCCTCAACATGTTTCATATTTCTTCTTACAGAAGTGTCCTTGAACTTCTATGATTACTATATTTGAACTTCACATTCATAACTAATTTTTTCCTAAACATGTGACAGATAATTTTGCTTGCTTGTACTGTTTAGTTGGACTTCCGTGCTAACAGTGTTTGAACTGCTTTCTTTACATTATTTTTTAGAGAAAACCAATGTACCCAATACAGACCCATAGACTGAAAATATGATGAAACTTGTAGAGTTCTTTTTTGAACTCACCTGTTAGAATGCAAGTTGGGTGCTTGTTGTTCATGCACCGTACAAATGTATCGAACAACCACTTGAATGAGTTTGCATCTTCGTCTCTGATACGGGCAAAATAAAATATCGTTGACTGCCAGTGATGGGTTGTTCCAACAAACACTCCCAGAGGCATATGAAATCTGTTGGTATTGTATGTTGTGTCAAATGTTACGCAATCGCCATAGTCTTGATAGGCTCCTCGGAAGCTTACATTGGACCAGAAAATGTTTTTAATTGACTTGTCCTTGTCTACTTGTATGTCATAGAAAAACTCATCATTGATTGCCTTGATGTATTTGAAGAATGAAACAAGTTTCAATACATCATCCAAATCATCTTTCCTTGCATTCATGGCTTTCCTGCAAATTACATGCAAACATGCATTTGTTATTTTTGCTAGCAAAGGGTTGTGACCTAGGATACTATTTACATTGCAGTATGTGGATGTTTGAATACTTACTGGTTTAGTAGGTCTCGTCCGGTCATGCTTAGGGTGTAGCTTCCATCTTCATTTTCAGATAGAATGGACATGATTGTTGTGTGCTTGACATCATGGTACTGCAGGAGCTTTACGTACTCCAAAATAGTGGGGTCATAATTATTGTGTGAGTTCAAGAATACCAGCATGTCATCAGTTTGCATGAGTTGGTGATTATGGTTGTACTCAATGTCCACTGCCACGCATGTGTTATCCTCTGTGATGTTTTGTTTCGGTTCCTGTTAGCCTCTGAAACAGAAGATGTGTGTATCCCTTGGAATGCGCAAACAAAATACTTGTGGTTGTCATTCCCCCCGTCTTCCTGATTCCAAAACCGGCGTGTCTGGCGTATCTGTTATAAAATTCCCTTGCTTTCTGTACAACTTGGAATCACATCTTTACTCTTGGTATTAGATAATCTGGGAGATCCGGCGTCTGTAGAAAAAGAGAAAATAATCCAAACGGCACGTTAAAATGCAGTTTATGAACTTGTTATCCTAGAGGGAGCAGAGAATTTGCAGATAATACAAGATGCGTATATAAATATTTTTGTTTCACTTACGTGTGTGTATGATCGCAACTCCACCGGAGTCTGCTGCTGGCCCTCTGGGATGGGGCACGGCGGAGTAATCATAGTAGGACGCAGGAGTGGATCACGAGGAGGAAGGAGGGCTGAAGATGGCCTCTCTCTTGTTTGCGTCCTTTTGGCTTGAGGTGGTTGTGGAGGCATTGCGATCCTGATCTTGGTTTGCTCTCTTGATTTCTGAAGCAATCCATGTACCTTATGTCTCGTACAATTCTGACTTGTAGCAGCAGCAGCAGGCTCCAACGGTGGTAGTGTGCAGAGCACTCTCCTCCGTGTGTGTGTTCCTGTTGGATTTGTCCTGGGATCCGGTTTAGTTGCTTCGCTTTGGCATTGATGAGGCACACCAGGATAACTTCCAGAGTTACACGCAGGACTTGAGCTAACCCCCTCCTCCATCGGCGTGCTTGGGAGTCTGCTGGTGGATACAAAGAATCCGCGGGGGATTTCCGGCGTCACCCAATTAGGTGGAGGCGCAAAGTTGTGCGGATAGGGCTGTGACCCAGCTTCTTGGAAGTCTCCATGCATTTCGGGTGTCATCCAATTTTGGTCTGGAGCAGGTTGGCAATGCCGTTGGAGCGTTTGAGGTGTGACCCATTGAGGGGGTGGTGCAACGCCTACAGGCTTGGGATTGTGTACTTGCTGCTGGGAACTTCTAAGCTTCTTCATGCGTCTCTCGTCTAGCTGACATAAAATAAAAAAATGTTTATTAGCACACAAGTTACATCTGCCTATACCTTTTGTAACTGAACTTAGCATTATTCACAGCCTGAACTGCTCATATATAAAGTGGTGTTCATGTACATATTTTGCCCCTAGGACAAGCATCACACTATGCACTGAGCTGAGCATCTACCAATACTTTTGTACCTTAACTGAGCACACTTCATAGAATGAAACTCACATTCTGTTAGTTCTACACTATTTGATTACTTATATGTACCTGAACTGAGCACTCTCGACAACCTGAAATTCTTGTTTTGCAAAGTGGAAATACTGTCTACAGTTAAAAAACATGAACCTTCATGAGATTTTTTGGTTGAACCACTAGTGCATACCAACCTGGCCTTCATGAGAGATCACATGCATGTTCTATTTTTCCTTTTATTTTTTTGCACAGAACCAGATACATACCAACCTGAACTCTAGCACACTTACTAGTTGAACTTCACATGGCTTTTCACATGTGAATGCAGGCAGATTTTCTATTATTTTGTAGCCTGGACTGAGGCTCACTTACTAGTTGAACTTCACATGGCTTTTCACACTACCAGAACTTCGCATGGCTCTAAGAAGATAACAGACAGAAGGAAGTTGAACCATACCCTGGCTAGAACCTTTTTCCAGCAGTAGATATGCCACCTTGAGAGCAATTCGTAGGGGAGCTAGGAGTGGAATTGCATGGAAATCCATCTTGCAGAGGGCGCGAAGTTCATCTACACGAAGAAAGAAGTTCAGGCAAGGCAAGATTGAAGGAGAAGGCAAGCAGAGTGAGGAAGTTCATCTACCTTTGGAAGATTTGAAGGCGCCACCGATGCGGCCTCCGCAGCCGAGATGCTTCCTTGGTCGTGTCGTTCACCGTAGCTTGCGTCGGGGCCGTCATCTGCTCTTCTAAAACGTCGGGCGGTGAGGATGGACCGAGGAGGAGGCTTCCGGAAGTCCATGGCGGCCGTTCGTTGTAGAAATCCGGGGGCTTCAACCGCTCCAGCCGGCACGGGCTCCCTCGCACCGGCGTCCGCTGTCGCTCACTCGCCCGCGCCGGCTGTCGGAGAGGAGGCGGCGACGGAGGGGTGGCACCACATCCGTTCGGCGAGGAGCTTGAGACGTAGGGGAGGCGCCGGATCCGACGGCGAGGAGCCGAAGACGGCGGCGAACAATGGGGGGACGACGGGGATCGAGGGTAGGAGCCGCGAGGAGGGGGCTGGAGATCAGGGGAGGATCAGGTGGATCCTGTCGGGGCGGCCTCGGGATCCCGTGGGTCAGGCCGGCGGCAGTTCAGAAGTTCGGGAGGGCACTGTCAGGTCCTATATAGGGCCTGCTGTGATCCAAATAGCTATTCTAATCCTGGGATTAGAATAGTGATGTCCTATATATATACACTATTCTAATCACGGGATCAGATTAATATTCTGATCACAACCTGAACTGCCTGAGTAACGCGTCTGAACTTTCCTCTGTTCGAACCCGACCTTCGAGCTATCTTTGCAACCGTGGCTTCCCCCGCGAATTATTCTGGTTAGTCGTGTTCTATATGATGTTAGTGTAATCTAGAAACGTTTTTTAGCAACTAAATACTCGTTTTAAATAGGAATCTCGCTCGTTGGCGGATTTTGCTCTCGTGTTGTGATGAAATTGCGTTTTTTGCATTTTACTGCCTGAGTTGTTCGACCTGAACTTCTCCTAGTGCTAAGTTGAACTTCCACCAAAATTGCCCAAATGGGGCCTGTGATATACCGCTGGAAAGCTATGGACACCAGTATCATGACCCAAGTTGAATTTTTGGCAAAATGTAAGTGTTTTAAGAGCAGTTTTGCAAACTGTTTTTCGTCATACAAAAAACGTGAATCGTATTTTTTATCGCATTTCTAAACCGTTTATCGGAATTAGGCAAATAATATAGCGTTGGAAAGCTGCTATAAATCCGCTCCTTCCACATGTTCAAAGTTTTCTCTAATTCCTTATGGTTCAATAGTAATTTGGAAAAATGTAAAATTTCACAAATCAAACAACCGAGTTCGTGTTTTTGATGTCATTTCTAAATGACTAAAAACATATTTTCGCTGTAAATTTCACAACTTTTATCGGAATGGGGCAAATAATATACCGTTGTAAAGCTACGGAAAATGTGAAACTTTTTCATGTTGATGGTTTTCTCTGAAGCCTAGCTGTTTTCAGTTAATTTCGAAAACGGTAGGATCATTCGTTCTGCCTTTATCGCAAAACAGATTCTTCAAAAATGCACCGCGTAAAGAACTTGAACTTCTCGGCATGTTTAGTTGAACTTCACTCTGTTTTTCACGTGCTTTTTTGCCCACAGCTCTCCATCCACTCAGTGAAACACTCACCGGAATTGAGCAAGTGATAAACCAGTGGAAAGCTGATGTAAACACGCAACTTCCCGTGTTGATCATTTTTTCATACTCACAATGATTTTAAAAGTTTTTTCATGTAAAATTCATTCACTACAGTAGTCGAACTTCTTGCCGTTTTCACGTTGAACTTCTGTGACGTATTTTCGTTTGTAATTTTCTCATCCATGCGTCCGTCTTACACATATGATATTCCTTTTTTACAAACCTCTCTCACAATAATTTTTGAACTTTCTCCGACGGATGACTTGAATTTATAACAACAAAACTTTTAGATTTTGCTATTTTATTCTTTTTAATACAAAATGCACACCGTGTAGTACGTGAACTTCTGACAGTTATCAATCTGAACTTCTCTCGGTTACGTGAAAATGTCTGAGTTTTTTTATGAATTTTGAATCTGATTTTCTTAATCCCTTTGTATGAATTTGGAAGCACTCTATTTTTAAAAGATGAACTTCTTATTATTTTATTTTTGAACTTCTTGTTTCCATTCTCTAATAACGGGGAAAATCTGAGTTTTCTATAATCATTGAACTTCTCCATCTTTTTAATATGGACTTCTTGGTTCTATTTATTAATCATTTTTATGAAATTTTTAAGCGTTCTATTTTTAAAAGTTGAACTTCTTGTTTTTTATTTTTGAACTTCTTGTTTGGAAAATCTGAATTTTCTATAACCATCGAAGTTCTCCATCTTTTTAATATGGACTTACTGGTTTTTTTCTTAATCTTTTTTATGAAATTTTGAAGTGCTCTATTTTTTTGAAGTTCAACTTCTTGTTATTTAATTTTTTAACTTCTTGTTTTCCATTCTTTAATAACGAGGGAAATCTGAGTTTTCTATAATCATCGAACTTCTCCATCTTTTTAATTTGGACTTGCTGGTATTATTTCTTTTAGTAATGGAAAAAATCCCACTTTTTGATAGAAATCGAGCCGCTTTGTTTTTAAATTTGAACTTCTAGGTTTATTTTAATAGACCTTCTTCATTATTTCGAATAGAACTTATTGGTCTTATTCTTTAGTAACGAAAAAATTGAATTTTCAAATAAAATATCAAACTACTCTACTTTTAAAAATTGAAATTCTTGGTTTTATTATTTAGTAACAAGAAAAAACTGATTTTTAATATGCATTGAACTACTTCATTTTTAAAAATTGAACTTCTTGGTTTTAATCTTTAGTATTGGGGAAAAATGCCCAAAATGACATTGTTTTTTGTTTTTGTTTTTTGAACTTCTAAATCCCAGGATTTAATATACTTTGAACTTCTGTGTTATTTTAATCTGAACTTCACATTTTTTATCTTTTGAGTAAAGTTTTGTTTTAGATTTTTAAATAAACCTGATTTTGACTCTTTTTATTTTTGATCTTCATGGTCGATTCCCTTTTTTTAATTTCAACTTCTTCATTGTATTATTTAGTAACGAGAAAATATCTAAGTTTTTTAACCTTTGAAATTCTGTCTTATTTTTCCTTGAACTTCTCAGAGAAAATATGGTTTTAAATAAGCAAACAATTTTCTAATTTTTACCTTTGAACTTCTAGGTTTTTTGATCTTCTTGGTTATTTCAAATTAAACTTCGAGGGTTTTCAAATTTGAACTTCTACGGGTTCATTCAATTTTCTTGTTTTCTTTAAATACATTGAAGGTCAATTATTTAGTAACAAGGAAAATCTGATTTCTTCATATACATTGAAGTATTCTATTTTTTTAATTTGAACTTACTGATTTTTTCAATTTGGACATCTTGGTTTATTCATTTGTAAAGGAAAAAAATACTAGTTTTGTAATAAACATCATATTATCGTTGGTTTCTGGTAGCTCGGCAGCGTCGTGCGATAGCAGCACATGAGGAGCCTGGGGCAGGGAAGGTGACGAGCTAGAGGATACAGCCATATAGGGAAGCTCGCCAGAGGTAGAGAAGGAGAAGAGAAAGGTATAGGACGGGAGGAGGCTCACCAGAGGGAAGGGGTGCGGGCTTGACCGGATCCGCGCCAGCAGCAAGCGGGGGACTGTGAGGGCAGGCGGACGAGGACTGCACGACGGTTGATGGTGGTCGGTGATCCCCAACGACGGCAGTTAGGGTGCAGAGCCGTGCGCAGCCAGGGTAGAAGTTCGACGGCAGGATCTTGGTGGCGCGCAAGGGAGGTGGGTGGCGCACAGGGAACCAACACTAGTAGGTCTGGGGGCGACGGCGTGCTGGGTAGGTCGGGCAGCAGCGGCGCGATTGGTTGACCGGGCAGCGGCGGCGCGCTGGGTTGACCGGCCGGCGGCGGCACGCTAGGATGGTCGGGCGGTGGTAGCTTGGGGATGCGGGGATCGTGGGCGGGGGTATGCATCTTTTTTCTGTCGCTCCGGTTCGGGAGTTCGGGAGCATCTCCTCACGCCTATATATAGACTGCACCGTGATCCAAATAACTATTCTAATCCTGGGATTAGAATAGTCCTACTCTCTCTATCTCTATATATAGACACACACACACACACGTAAAAGGACATGCTTGCATAACCAAATTAAACATCCACTTACATAGGTGGCTACTACAGCCATGGCATTTGAACACACCAAAGTAAACTATTACATGCATAATTATATATGTGGCTACTACACACATGACATTTACACTCACCAATAAAGTAAACTATATATTACATGCATGATTAACTAGCATAAATGATCATCTCATCATCATCTACTTCTTGTGATGCTTGCTCTACTTGTGGCTCGATCCGGGCTCGTCTATCCAAGGCCTGGAAGTTGATATAAATTGGTTAATTATTTAGTAACAAGGAAAATCTGAGTTCTTCATATACATTGAAGTATTCTATTTTTTTAATTTGAACTTACTGATTTTTTCAATTTGGACTTCTTGGTTTATTCATTTGTAAAGGAAAAAAAATACTAGTTTTGTAATAAACATCGTACAAGTTCTTTGTTATTTCAAACTGAACTTCTTGGTTTCTTCGTTAGTAACGGGAAAAATTCAAGTTTTTGCAATAAATATCAAAGTGCTCCACTTTTTGTTTTTTAATTCGACAAAAAATTTGTTTCCTTTATGAACATCAAACAACTTTGATATTTATATTTGAACCGCTTGGTTTTTTAGAAACGTGACCTGCTCTGTTATTTTAATGTGATCTTCTGGAATTATTATTGCGAACAAATAAAATCAGTTTGTTTAATAAACATCCCACTTACTGTAGAATATATGTTTAAAAAATGGCACTCACGAAAAAAATAGAATTACCTAATTACAAAACAGAGAAGTACGTAGAATTTACCCATATATGTCCAAAGTTTAAAATTATCAAGTGGACTATTTATATTTTGGCTCCAGTGTTCTTAAAGACAAACATCTCGGAGTACTTTTAAGAATACACTGGCAGAAATGGGCCTGATAAAAATACATGGAGTTATTCCCCATTACACATTTTTTATTCTCTCTCTCTTCTCACTATGATTGCTTTCCTTTCTCTTTTATTGAATAGAAAAGTGCAGCGGTGACCAGGACGCTAGCTTAGCTCTTTTTGCCTATCCTTTAATTCCCAACCACGTGTTCCTTCTTACCTCTTCAACACTTCTTCCTTGTGTGCAGCAAGATCCAGCTGCTTTTTTTATTTCAGCAAGTGAGCAGACTAGAAAACTAAGTAAAATGCTCTCCTTTTTGTAGCTGAATGGACACATCACACGAAGCCGGCCTGCAACAATGGCCATTTTTCATCAGAGGATAAACACAAAAACATATGTCATGCACTGATGTTTTTTCCACACACAAAGGAGTAAACATCAGTTATTCAAAAATCAAAATAACATAAGTACGAAGCAAGTGATCACACATTTTGCACATGCAACAAAGTGTAGATGTTTAGTTATTTAGCTTCACTTACATCATGCATCGCTCATTTCCGTCAATTAACTCAGTATCCATCAAGTGTTGTTTTTGTTCGTCAGTTTAACTCTTGTGTCCATGGGCGTCAGTGCACACAACACATAGAAGGCCAGTAGCGGCATGCTCGAGTAAGCCGGCGGCAGCGCGCAGGGGATTCAGTGTTGAGGTGCATGGCGAGTGTCGGTGTGCTCCAGGTGTGCGGCGGCCAGCTGCAGGGTACAAGTGCGTGGCGACTTAGAAGAACTGCCTGCAGTGGCATCGGCGAATGACCGGACACTATACTAGCAGATCCCCTCCGGGAATAGGTGACATGGTGGCAGGGTATCCTCACTGATGGATCTTCCCAGACGAGGTCCTTCTTGTACCAAACGGGAGACGGCACCTGTGGCGCATGGGGTGTGGAGACGTCATCGTTGGTTTCTGGTAGCTCGGCAGCGCCGTGCGATAGCAGCACATGAGGAGCCTGGGGCAAGGGAAGGTGACGAGCTAGGGGATACAGCAATATAGGGAAGCTCGCCAGAGGTAGAGAAGGAGAAGAGAAAGGTATAGGACGGGAGGAGGCTCACCAGAGGGAAGGGGAGCGGGCTTGACCGGATCCGCGCCAGCAGCAAGCGAGGGACTACGAGGGCAAGCGGACGAGGACCGCATGACGGTTAATGGTGGTCGGTGATCCCCAACGATGGCGGTTAGGGCGCAGAGCCGCGCGCAGCCAGGGTAGAAGTTCGACGGCAGGATCTTGGTGGCGCGCAAGGAAGGTGGGTGGCGCACAGGGAACCAACACTAGTAGGTCTGGGGGTGACGGCGTGCTGGGTAGGTCGGGCAGCGGTGGCGCGCTTGGTTGACCGGGCGGCGGCGGCGCGCTGGGTTGACCGGCCGGCGGCGGCACGCTAGGATGTTCGGGCGGTGGTAGATCGGGGATGCGGGGATCGTGGGCGGGGGTACGCAGTTTTTTTCTGTCGCTCTGGTTCGGGAGTTCGGGAGCATCTCCTCATGCCTATATATAGACTGCACCGTGATCCAAATAACTATTCTAATAGTCCTACTCTCTCTCTCTCTCTCTCTCTCTCTCTCTATATATATATATATATATATATATATATAGACACACACACACACACGTAAAAGGACATGCTTGCATAACCAAATTAAACATCCACTTACATAGGTGGCTACTACAACCATGGCATTTGAACACACCAAAGTAAACTATTACATGCATAATTATATATGTGGCTACTACACACATGACATTTACACACACCAATAAAGTAAACTATATATTACATGCATGATTAACTAGCATAAACGATCATCTCATCATCATCTACTTCTTGTGATGCTTGCTCTACTTGTGGCTCGATCCGGGCTCGTCTATCCGAGGCCTGGAAGTTGATATAAATTGGTTAATTATTTAGTAACGAGGAAAATCTGAGTTCTTCATATACATTGAAGTATTCTATTTTTTTAATTTGAACTTACTGATTTTTTCAATTTGGACTTCTTATCCTGGAAGTTTGATATAAATTGGTTAATTATTTAGTAAAAAAATCTGAGTTCTTCATATACATTGAAGTATTCTATTTTTTTTAATTTGAACTTACTGATTTTTTCAATTTGGACTTCTTGGTTTATTCATTTGTAAAGGAAAAAAAATACTAGTTTTGTAATAAACATCGTACAAGTTCTTTGTTATTTCAAACTGAACTTCTTGGTTTCTTCGTTAGTAACGGGAAAAATTCAAGTTTTTGCAATAAATATCAAAGTGCTCCACTTTTTGTTTTTTAATTCGACAAAAAATTTGTTTCCTTTATGAACATCAAACAACTTTGATATTTATATTTGAACCGCTTGGTTTTTTAGAAACGTGACCTGCTCTGTTATTTTAATGTGATCTTCTGGAATTATTATTGCGAACAAATAAAATCAGTTTGTTTAATAAACATCCCACTTACTGTAGAATATATGTTTAAAAAATGGCACTCACGAAAAAAATAGAATTACCTAATTACAAAACAGAGAAGTACGTAGAATTTACCCATATATGTCCAAAGTTTAAAATTATCAAGTGGACTATTTATATTTTGGCTCCAGTGTTCTTAAAGACAAACATCTGGGAGTACTTTTACAAATACACTGGCAAAAATGGGCCTGATAAAAATACATGGAGTTATTCCCCATTACACATTTTTTATTCTCTCTCTCTTCTCACTATGATTGCTTTCCTTTCTCTTTTATTGAATAGAAAAGTCCAGCAGTGACCAGGACGCTAGCTTAGCTCTTTTTGCCTATCCTTTAATTCCCAACCACATGTTCCTTCTTACCTCTTCAACGCTTCTTCCTTGTGTGCAGCAAGATCCAGCTGCTTTTTTTATTTCAGCAAGTGAGCAGACTAGAACACTACGTAAAATGCTCTCCTTTTTGTAGCTGAATGGACACATCACGCGAAGCCGGCCTGCAACAATGGCCATTTTTCATCAGAGGATAAACACAAAAACATATGTCATGCACTAATGTTTTTTCCGCACACAAAGTAGTAAACATCAGTTATTCAAAAATCAAAATAACATAAGTACGAAGCAAGTGATCACAAATTTTGCACATGCAACAAAGTGTAGGTGTTTAGTTATTTAGCTTCACTTACATCATGCATCGCTCATTTTCGTTAGTTAACTCAGTATCCATCAAGTGTTGTTTTCGTTCGTCAGTTTAACTCTTGTGTCCATGGGCGTCAGTGCACACAACACATAGAAGGCCAGTAGCGGCATGCTCGGGTAAGCCAGCGACAGCGCGCAGGGGATTCAGTGTTGAGGTGCATGGCGAGTGTCGGTGTGCTCCAGGTGTGCGGCGGCCAGCTGTAGGGTACAAGTGCGTGGCGACTTAGAAGAACTGCCTGCAGTGGCATCGGCGAACGACCAGACACTGTACTAGCAGATCCCCTCTGGGAGTAGGTGACATGGTGGCAGGGGATCCTCGCTGATGGATCTTCCCAGGCGAGGTCCTTCTTGTACCAAACGGGAGACGGCGCCTGTGGCGCATGGAGTGTGGAGACGTCATCGTTGGTTTCTGGTAGCTTGGCAGCGTCGTGCGATAGCAGCACCTGAGGAGCCTGGGGCAAGGGAAGGTAACGAGCTAGAGGATACAGCCATATAGGGAAGCTCGCCAGAGGTAGAGAAGGAGAAGAGAAAGGTATAGGACGAGAGGACTGCACAACGGTTGATGGTGGTCGGTGATCCCCAACGACGGCGGTTAGGGCGCAGAGCCGCGCGCAGCCAGGGTAGACGTTCGACGGCAGGATCTTGGTGGCGCACAAGGAAGGTGGGTGGCGCACAGGGAACCAACACTAGTAGGTCTAGGGGCGACGGCGTGCTGGGTAGGTCGGGCAGCGGCGGCGCGCTTGGTTGACCGGGCGGCGGCGGCGCGCGGGGTTGACCGGCCGGCGGCGGCACGCTAGGATGTTCGGGCGGTGGTAGATCGGGGATGCGGAGATCGTGGGCGGGGGTACGCAGTTTTCTTCTGTCGCTCCAGTTCGGGAGTTCGTGAGCATCTCCTCACGCCTATATATAGACTGCACCGTGATCCAAATAACTATTCTAATCCTGGGATTAGAATAGTCCTACTCTCTCTCTCTATATATATATAGACACACACACACACGTAAAAGGACATGCTTGCATAACCAAATTAAACATCCACTTACATAGGTGGCTACTACAACCATGGCATTTGAACACACCAAAGTAAACTATTACATGCATAATTATATATGTGGCTACTACACACATGACATTTACACACACCAATAAAGTAAACTATATATTACATGCATGATTAACTAGCATAAACGATCATCTCATCATCATCTACTTCTTGTGATGCTTGCTCTACTTGTGGCTCGATCCGGGCTCGTCGAGTTGGGTAACGCGGCACTTCCTCATGTCAACGATCCGCATGTGCATCTCGTAGGATGTGTACACACTCTTGGCCGCGAACCTGAGGTGAGGTTCATTCAATTGCCCCATCCAGGCCCTGTGCCAGGATAGGGGACTTGTTCTCTGGGCATCTTGCTTCATCTTTTCGTAGTAGGGGTCGATGATGGCCGAGGCGAGTTTGACCAGGGAGTCCTTCTTCATGCTGCCCCAGACCCTGTAGTGGTCACGGATTTTGACAAGGTTCTTGCAGGCCAAGCCTGTAACACTAAGCGCGTTTACATCGTCGGTGGTTTCCACTGTGGCAAACTTGTAGCCGATGCTGTTGACAAACCTATTGAAACGGTCGCAAGGCTCTGTGGCCGTGCAGTAGTGGTCGATGAGAACATGATGGCCCACCCACAACTGGGCGACAACAACCTTCTGATCTATGCCAGGACAACTGGTGGTGTACTGGAGGTCGATGCCGACCACCTTGTACTTTTCTCGAGCAAGCAACTGCTGAACGGTGTTGATGTAGTCGTCCACCACGGCCGGGTCGATGGTGTACATCACACAGAGATCCGTCTACCTCGCGTGGGTTTCCACTCTATGCTTGCCGAACTCCATTGGAGCGCCGCTGGACATCCCCTCTCTATTTGTCGTCGTGGGTGTGCTTGTTTTGTTGTGTGGCACGATCGAAAGGTTGAAGAGACTAAGGTTATAATGGCCGCGGGAATTAAAGGGGAAGCCGGACAGCCAGGAATATCGATAGGCCCTGATGGCAGTTCTAATTTGTAGCGCATAACTCCATCGTGCCGCACGTAACTGCATCACGTGACAATGCGCGCACAACCGCCTGCATATGGGGCCCCCGACGTTACCGCGCGCACGCCCAACCGCTGGCAAAGCGCGTGCGGAGGGACACGAGCAGAGCGCTCCGTGGTCGCCTCAACGACGATCAACCATATATGTATGCATATAGCAGTTGAACGCGCAAGGAAAAGTTGTCCACAAGCCGAGCGCGCCAACTAACGCGAGCAGTGCACGCTGCAGCGCCTAACGGCGAGCAGAGCTTGCCGAGGGACGCGAGCAGAGGCCGGCACAGTGATACGTGGCAAATAAGACGAACTGTGCGAGCAATGTCGGAGACATCAAGCACGAATAAGGTTAGAGTTGCGTGTGTGATACATGGCATACAGTTGATCCGTCCGAGCTGTTTGTGATGGAATAAGCCATGTGTGTTGCGGGCAAACACTTTCTGGTATATAAGCTTAAATTTAGCCAAAAAAGTGTTAATTCTTGTTACAAAAATTGTATAGCTGGAAACTATGTTCAAATACGACTCCAACGATATAATCTTTGTCAACATGCATTCATATTTTATTAGTTAAATCCTACTTATAAACCAGGATGGGGGTATATTAGGTAATTAAATCACAAACATTTTTTTATTAACCGTATGTGTACGTGTCCTTTCGCCCTCCTCTCGCACGTCTTGTCACCCCGCTGCCGTAGACGGCTTACAACACAAGCTTAGGCAGCGCGCGGGGGCGTTCTTTTGGCCAAACGTTGGCGCCAATGAATCGTCGGTGAGCCCGTTCCCGTGCAACCTTACAGGTTCCCACGCAAGCTTCCCGCCTGACTCGGTGAAATCCCCCAAAATCACAATGCTTATCGGCCTGCTATAAAAACCCTCATGATCGGCGAGTCCTACATCGCATTTTCCCCTCCCTCCCTGTAGCTTATCTCGTGTACTTCTCCCACAATTGCCGATGGCATTGGTCCGTCGTCGTTGCTCAGCCACTCCGTCGTCATCAGAGGACAGCTCTAGCTGAGAGGCTACACCGCGGCGGCGGCGAAGTCCCTGGTGTAGTGTAGTGCGCGTGGCATTCCTATTGGGTGTGCGTAGAACACCCACCACACGCTCTGCCGCCGCTGCCCGTCGGCAGCTGTTGCCGGCCGCCATTGCCGCCATACCACCGTCGAAATCCTGGGCCATCTCCCGCTCCACCGCCATGTCTCGAAGGCGGGAGGTGGCCGTCATGGCCGTCACCCCACTGCCGACCACCGTGGCCATCACCTGCTCCGCCACCGTGGCCCGAAGGCGGGAGCTGGTGGTGGTGGCCGCCACCCCATCGTCGGCCGCCGTGGCCGCCAGCCCACCGTCGACCGCCGGGATCATCACACACTCCGCCACCACCGCCGCGGAGCTGGAGGCCCGCACGTGCGCTAGGGAACTTGCACGCTACATCGAGTTCCTCGTCGAGCACGCAAAGAGCCTTACCACAGCCGTGACTGTAGCACACGCCGATGCAGAGGCGAGGAATCAGGAGATCTATGAGCAGTCCGGCCACTTCGAGAGGGATCGTCTGGAGCGGCAGTGGGCGTTCGAGCTGGCGAGCATCGCTGAACGTGCAGCAGCGGCGGGCACCGTATTGCATTTCTCCAGCTTGTCGGTAGGCTCCTCCTCCTCCTCTGCCTCTTACTGAGCGCGCTCGGCAGAGGAGAGGTTGCCGGAAGTAGCACAAAGCCCCTCCGTGGTAGTAGTATTTAGGGGCTATTTTGTTCAGCTCATCTAACTATAGATGTGTGGTTGAACTGTACAACGTAACTAAAATTAGCTAGTATATATAGTTGAACTAGCTATTTCAGTACGTGGTTGGCAAAAATTGGGAAAAATTTGGTCGGTTCAGCTATCGAGTTGAACTGTTTGTATAAATTAAGAATGACTGCTTAATCTATGAATGAAATCTATGCTTAATTACTGAATTTTAGTTGCAAAAATTAGATAGTGCTAGTGATTTCTAGCTGCATATTTTGACAAATCGCACTGTTACAAGGATTGACAAATGGCAACGTTACTAGATCAACAAATGTAAAACTTTCCAGTTTGACAAATGGCAACATACCCAATATGACAGATGCAAATGTTACCAAATTGTTTGTACGTGGTTGCACACGGGTCATCCAGAACAACCATTTGCGTTGAAGGGATGCACAAATCCTGTGCTGCGGATTGTACCTCGACTTAGGAGGAAGATCATAGGTCTCACTTTGCATACGGGTGTTCTATCTAAAACGTTTGTGAATAAGAGCTGCAGAAATCCTGCGCGGTGTACACCTTGCATGCTTCCCGATGAGCCTCCGCATTGGAGTACAACTCGCACGTCTTCCGTTTAGTCAAGCACTCGAGCACATGTCCGCACGACACCTCCTAGCCATTAAAAGAGTGAGGCGTGGCGTCACGTGAATGGTTAACAGAACACAAACATTTTAAATTATACAAAATGGTTGAGATGTTACAGTGGCAACTATTTGTTTCAAAATGCCTTTGTTGGCTGTTATTCGAGTGCGCCTTCTCTGAAAATGGAAACGAAAAATACCACAACATGTCGGGTGCCATTCCATTATAGCATGCCAAGTTTCATGAATTTCAGACGAGTTTTGGACTTACTAGAATTTAAAAACAAAGTATCTCAACGCTTTGCCGGCAATCAACAGCGCCCTGGTGTTTGAAATTCATTCCCATTTCTTGCATGGGACCTAAGCATGCCCCGAAGGACACAAATTTGATTTTTCAACCAATTTATATGCACTGGAGCTTGTGCATGTAGTTCAAGTTTTAATTATGCACATGAAATGCCTAGAAAACCCAGTTAATGTATAAAAATGTCCAAACGAACCCTGAGAAATTCCAAAAGTAAACACTACACTACTGTTCTTCTATGTTGACACTAGAAATTTTTTGAAAGCAATAAGAGGCAACGGATATTGTTTCGTCCCCAAAGGTGGCATATTCCCTGCCGAAACTACCATGCTTGTTGTGAGAAGCTAAGGTTTGTGAGAAGCTTATACCCACACCTGCCCCAAATGGGAATTTTTTTTACCACGGCATGTTGATGCTGCTCCATGATAGGATGATAAGTTTCATGAATTTCAGACGACTTTTGGATTTACTAGAATTTAAAACCAGGTATCTCAATGTTTGCGGCCGAGTGACGGCGGCAGGTTGTTTGAAATTCATTCCCATTTCTTGCATGGGACCTAAGTATGCAACCAAGGACACATATTTGATTTTTGAACCAGTTTATATGAATTGGAGAATGTGCATGTAGTTCAAATTTGAATTATGCACATAAAATGCCAGGGAAACCCAGTTAATGTATAAAAATGTCCAAACGAACCCCCAAAATTCCAAAATTGAACACAACACTCCTGTTGTTCTATGTTGAGACTCGAATTTTTTTGAAAGCAATAAGAGGAAATGGATATCATTTTGTCTCCAAAGGTGGCATGTTCCCTACTGAAACCATCATGCTTGTTGTGAGAAGCTCTGGTTTGTGAGAAGTGATAGCCCACAAGTATAGGGGGTCACAACAGTTTTCAAGGGTACAGTATTCAACCCAGATTTATAGATTCGACACAAGGGGAGCCAAAGAATATTTGAAGGTATTAGCAGCTAAGTTTTCAATTCAACCACACCTAGAGATTAATTATCCGTAGCAAAGTGATCAGTAGCAAAGTAGTTTGATAGTTTTGACAGTAGTAGGAGCATCAATAGTAACAGTAACAGTGATAGTAGTAATTTTGTAGCAAATGTAATAGTGATGATAGCAGCAGTAACTTAGCAGAAACAATAATGAAAAGTTCTTAGACATTGGATCGGTGACTTGTTGGATGATATTCATCATGTGACAGTTATAACCTAGGGCGATACGGCACTAGCTCCAGTTCATCGATATAATGTAGGTGTGTATTCCGTAAATAGTCATACATGATTTATTAAAAGAACTTGCATGCCATCTTTTGTCCTACCCTCCCGTGGCAGCGGGGTCCATATTGGAAACTAAGGGATATTAAGGCCTCCTTTTAATAGAGAACTGGAACAAAGCATTAACACATTGTGAATACATGAACTCCTGAAACTATGGTCATCACCGCGAGTGGGCACGAATGTTGTCACTCAGGGGTAGCCGGATCATAACACGTAGTAGGTGACTATAACTTTCAAGATCGGATCTAGAACATGGATATAATGATGATAACATAAACGGTTCAGATCTGTAATCATGGCACCCGGGCCCAAAGTGACAACCATTAAGCATAGCAAAGTCATAGCAACACCAATCTAGGAACACACTGGAGACTAGGGACCAGGCCCTAACAAAACTAACTCGATTACATGATGAATCTCATCCAACTCCTCACCGACCAGTGAGCCTACGAAGGAATTACTCACTGTCGGTGGGGAGCATCATGGAATTGGTAGTAGTGAAGGGTTGGCGATGACGAAGAACGAAGATCCCCCTCTCCGGAGCCCCAAATGGACTCCAGATCTGCGCTCCCGAGGAAGAACAGGGCTTGGCGGCGGCTTCGTCTCATGGATGGTGATAATTCTTTCTCCCTGATTTTTATAGTGTCAGGGTGGAGGTGTGCGGGGCCACCAGGTGGGTACAACCCACCTGGGCATGCCAAGAGAGGGGGCCTGATACGTTTCCAACGTATCTATAATTTTTGATTGTTCCATGTTGTTTTATTATCAATCTTGGGTGTTTTATAATCATTTTATAGTCATTTTATATCATTTTTTGGTACTAACCTATTGACATAGTGCCTAGTGCCAGTTCCTGTTTTTCCATATTTTTTACATTGCAGGAAATCAATATCAAATGGAGTCCAAATGCCACGAAACTTTGCGATGAGTTTTTATGGCCAAAAGGAAGCAGATGGGCCCTGGTTGCACCTGGGGGAGTCCTGAGGAGGGGACAACCAACCAGGGCGCGCCAGGAGGCCCTGGCACGCCCTGGTTGGTTGTGCCCCCCACGGGTACCCACCAGACCGCCTCTTTGCTCTATTAATACCCCAAAACCCTAGAACCCTAGGGGAGTCGACGAAATATTCATCCAGCCACCATAGAGTCCAGAAACACCAGATCCAATCTAGACACCATCATAGAGGGGTTCACCACTTCCATTGGTGCCTCTCCGGTGATGCGTGAGTAGTTCTTTGTAGACCTTCGAGTCCGTAGTTAGTAGCTAGATGGCTTCATCTCTCTCTCTTGATTCTCAATACAATGGTCTCTTGGAGATCCATATGATGTAAATCGTTTGCCGTGTGTTTGTTAGGATCGATGAACTTCAAGTTTATGATGGGATCTATGTTTTTATATCCATGAAAGTATTTGAGTTTCTTTGATCTCTTTTATGCATGATCTCTTATAGCCTCGTATTTCTTCTCCGATATTTGGGTTTTTTCTGGCCAACTTGATCTATTTATCATGCAATGGGAAGAGGTGCCCGGTAGTGGGTTCGATCTTACGGTGCTTGATCCAAGTGACAGAAAGGGAACCAACACGTATGTATCGTTGCTACTAAGGAGAAAAAGACGAGATCTATATCTACAGCCATATAGATAAACAGATCTTGTCTACATCATGTCATGATTCTTATTGCATTACTCTGTTTCTCCATGAACTCAATACACTAGATGCATGCTGGATAGCGGTCAGCGTGTGGAGTAATAATAGTAGATGCAGGCAGGAGTCGGTCTACTAATCTTGGACGTGATGCCTATGTAATGATCATTGCCTGGATATCATAATAATTATTTGAAGTTCTGTCAATTGCCCCATAGTTTGGTATTTTTCTCGAGAGAATCCACTAGTGAAACCTACGGCCCCCGGGTCCTATTTCTCATATATTTGCCTTTGAGATGTACTTTTTCCTTGCTTTTATTTTCTGATCTATTAAAACAAAAATACAAAAAATACTTTGTTGCAATTTATTTTATTTGTGATCCATTTATCCAATCTATTACAACCTTTTTACCGTCATGCACCAATTTCTGACGCCGTTACCCGAAAGGGATTGACAACCCCTTTAACACGTCGGGTTGCGAGGTGCTGTTATTTGTGTGTAGGGGATGTTTACATTGTGTTGCTTGGTTCTCCTACTGGTTCGATAACCTTGGTTTCATAACTGAGGGAAATACCTACCGCCGTTGTGTTGCATCATCCCTCCCTCTCAGGGGAAATACCGACGTAGTTCCAACTGCCATCAAGGAGAATTTATGGCACCAATGCCGGGGAGGATCTACAACATAACCAGGTTCCTAATCACAAATCTCATCTCCTTGCAATTTACATTATTCGCCATTTGCCGCTCATTTTCCTCTCCCCCACTTCACCAAACTTTGTTGTTTTATTCGCCTCTCTTTTTCCGTTCACCATTTTCTCGCCAGATCTATCCTTTGCTTGCAATCATGAGTGATTTCGGAATGGCACCAACAAATGATGGCCTGACTCCTAAGATTGGACGTATAGGCAATCTGGATGCTAAAACTTTTATCTTGGGGTAAGGGAACGTTATGGGAAAATAACGTATCCAAGAATTCTTCAATTGTGTCGGAAATTTGAGTCTTGATGATGCTCCTATACTTAAAACTACTAGATCTTATGTGGATGCTATTTCAGCACTTGTTCTTAAACTTGAAAGTAAATTTATCTACACTCATCCTACTTTGCAAAGATTGTTTTTTGAGCTTCCCGAAATAAAGAATCCTGGAGCCAAAAAGTTGGCCACTCTCGTTCTTATGAACGAGTTTGACTACATAATTCGGAAGCTAGGGAAATCTTTGATTTTTATGGTATGAATCGTGAAAAACCTGTGATAGACGAAATTCTTTACAATAGTGACTATGCACTAAGGCATTTGCTTGGGGATAATAAGATCTTTGATGAGAATCTTAAAAAGGAGGCCCCCGTTCTAGATATAAACCAACAAATTTTTAATAATGTTAATCAACACTATTCTTGGATTGTAGCAGGAAATCAAAGGGGTTATGATGAAAATCAACTAAGGAATGCTAAAGTTTGTATGGTTAATATGTTTTATGTTGTGTTTACAAAACCTCCAATAAAAATACCCCCAAGAAAATTAAGAATAAGGATGACAAAACCTAGATCCTTGCTATATGCCTAGCTAAGGGCGTAAAACTATAGCGCTTGTTCGGAGGCAACCCAATGAATAAAATTTTATTTTTCCTTTTGCTTCCTGTTCTTGTGTGTTTACACAATTATTCTAATGTTATGATTGTGTTTTTTATGTTTTAATTAGTGTTTGTGCCAAGTAAAGCCTTTAGGATCTTCTTGGGTAATAGTTGTTTGATCTTGCTGAAAAAATAGAAAGTATGCGCTCAGGAAATTATTTTTCATTTTCTACCAGAGAGAGATAAAATACCCATTACCATTGCAGTTGATCAATATACAAATTTCTCAGGTGGTCCTAATTTTTCAGAGTTTTTGGAGTTACAAAAGTATTCAAAATAGTCATATTGCTACACATTGTTCTATTCTGACAGATTCTGTTTTCTTGTGTTGTGTGCTTATTTTTATGGCTCATGGTTTTCTTTGATGAGTTTTTGCCATAGAAAAGTTGGAATACAGTATATATAATACAAAAACAAAATATGAATTTGTTTGATACAGCACTTATAGTAGTGATTATTATTCTTATACTAACGGATCTCACGAAGGTTTTGTTGAGTTTTGTGTGATTGAAGTTTTCAAGTTTTGGGTTATCTTACGATGAATGAAGGAAGGATGTAAGAGCCTATGATTGGGGATGCCCTGGCATCCCAAGCTATTATCCAAGAATGAGCAACTAACGAAGATTGGGGATGCCCCCGAGTGGCATCCCCGCTTCCTTCCAACAACTATCGGTATTTTACTCGAGACTATATTTTTATTCGTCACACGATATGTGTTTTGCTTGGAGCGTCTTGCATGATATGTATCTTTACTTGTTTTATTTTGTGTTTTAAGTTATCAATCCCTGCTGGAAACACCCATTGGAGAGAGCCAAAATTTTCATGACTTGTTAGAATTGCTCTCTATGCTTCACTTAAATCTTTTATGAGCTAGGACTTGCTCCAGTGCTTCACTTATATCTTTTTGAGCACGGTGTGCTTTGTTATTTTTGAAGAAATGCTCTCTTTCTTCACTTAGATTTATTTGAGAGTTAGTAAAATTTTGAAGAAATTCTTTCTTGCTTCACTTAAATTATTTTGAGAGAAAGAAAATTTGTTATGCTCATGATCTTCACTTATATTTGGTTGAGCTTATGAAAAGCAACTAATGAAAACTAGTCCCAAAGTGATAGATATCCAAGAAGGATAAAGTAAAGAAAATGTCATGAAGATCATTGGACAAAATAAACTTGATTCTTAGTAATAGTTTTGAGATATGATGATGTGATATGTGAGTTATGTTGATGGGTAATTGTGCTCTAGTAAGAATATGGGTGTTAAGGTTTGTCATTCCCTATGCAAGTACGAAAGTCAATAGTCATGCAATAAAAATTATATCCTACATGTGGTGCATTATTCGGTGTTAATTATGCTTAATTCTTGCTTATGATATTATTCGTTTCTTGGTTGGTCGTTTCCCAATCTTTTGCTAGCCTTCATTTTGCACTAAGTATGACCTCTACTTGTGCACCCAAAATCCTTTAAACCAGTTTTGCCACATGAGTCCACTATATCTACCTATATGCGGTATTCTTCAGACGTTCTAAGCAAATTTGCATGTGCCATCCCTAATTTTCAAAATAAACTTCTCTTTTGTGTGTTTGTTTTGCTCGCAGAACGGCAACGGGTGGCTAATATTTTCCATGCTAGATGTGTTATTCTCAAGATGAGTGTTTATTCACTTGTCATTGCACGAGAGTAAGGCAAAGGTATTAGGGATGCCCAGTCCTGAAATGCAAAAACAAAAATGAATTTAGTTTATGTTGTCAAATAATAAATTCCTTGGAAATTGTTGGTATGGAGGGCACCGATGGATACGGCTAGCCATGGAAAGTGAAAGTTATGGTGGAAAAAGGAATAAACTTTATTTTCTATTTGGGAACCGCCTATGGCATATCTAGTATGGAAAGTGTTCAGAACTCTAAGTCATTTTCGTTGGTGGGATGGATACACCTCCCAAAATGTTTTTATCTCAAATTTTTCTCTTTGAGCTCTGGCACCTCTACAAATTCCTACTTCCCTCTTCGAAGGGACTTTCTTTTACTTTATGCAATTTTTATTTTGAAATTTGAGTCTCCATCTTATCTCATAAAAGCACCAACTAGGAGGCAATATGATCATGCTCAAGTATTGGGTGTAGTTAATATTCGGGTGTGTTTCATGAATGGATCAATGTTTGAGCATGATGGGCTAGGGATAACTTATTTTAGCATTGATATTTTGAAAGACATGGTTGCTTGTTGATATGCTTGAGTATCTAAATTATTATGTCAAAACTAGACTATTGTTTTGAATCACATAGAAGTCCAAATGCCCATGCTATAAAGAAAAGAATATGATATGACTTGATGAACATCACTTCACATCAAAAATTCTGTGTTTATCACTTACCTACTCGAGGACGAGGAGGAGTTAAGCTTGGGGATGCTGATACGTCTCCAACGTATCTATAATTTTTGATTGTTCCATGCTGTTTTATTATCAATCTTGGATGTTTTATAATCATTTTATTTCATTTTTGGTACTAACCTATTGACATAGTGCCTAGTGCCAGTTCCTGTTTTCCCATGTTTTTTACATCGTAGGAAATCAATATCAAACGGAGTCCAAATGGCACGAAACTTTACGATTATTTTTTATGGGCCAAAAGGAAGCAGATGGGCCCTGGTTGCACCTGGGGGGAGTCTTGAGGAGGGGACAACCCACCAGGGCGTGCCAGGAGGCCCTGGCGCGCCCTCGTGGATTGTGCCCACCTTAGATACCCCCCGGACCGCCTCTTTGCTCTATAAATACCCCAAAATTCCCAGAACCCTAGGGGAGTCAACAAAATATTCATCCAGTCGCCGCAGAGTCCAAAAACACCAGATCCAATCTAGACACCATCACGGAGGGGTTCACTACTTCCATTGGTGCCTCTCCGATGATGCGTGAGTAGTTCTTTGTAGACCTTCGAGTCCGTAGTTAGTAGCTAGATGGCTTCATCTCTCTCTCTTGATTCTCAATACAATGGTCTCTTGGAGATCCATATGATGTAACTCTTTTGCGGTGTGTTTGTTGGGATCGATGAACTTTGAGTTTATGATCAGATCTATGTTTTTATATCCATGAAAGTATTTGAGCTTCTTTGATCTCTTTTATGCATGATCTCTTATAGCCTCATATTTCTTCTCCGATATTTGGGTTTTGTCTGGCCAACTTGATCTATTTATCTTGCAATGGGAAGAGGTGCCCGGTAGTGGGTTCGATTTTATGGTGCTTGATCCCAGTCACAGAAAGGGAACCGACACGTATGTATCATTGCTTCTAATGATAAAAAGACGAGATCTATATCTACCGCCATATAGATCAAAGGATCTTGTCTACATCAGGTCATCGTTCTTATTGCATTACTCGGTTTTTCCATGAACTTAATACAGTAGATGCATGCTGGATAGCGGTCGATGTGTGGAGTAATAGTAGTAGATGAAGGCAGGAGTCGGTCTACTAATCATGGAGGTGATGCCTATGTAATTATCATTGCTTGGATATTGTCATAATTATTTGAAGTTCTATCAATTGCCCAACAGTAATTTGTTTACCCACCATTTGCTATTTTTCTCGAGAGAAGCCACTAATGAAACCTACGGCCCCCGGGTCTTATTTCTCATACATTTCCATTCACGATCTACTTTTTCCTTGCTTTTATTTTCAGATCTACTAAACCAAAAATACAAAAATACTTTTCTACACTTTATTTTATTTGTGATCTATTTATCCAATCTATTACAACCATTTTACCATCACGCACCAATTTCTGGCGCCGTTACCAGAAATGGATTGACAACCCCTTTAACAAGTCAGGCTGCGAGGTGTTGTTACTTGTGTGCAGGGGCTGTTTACGTTGTGTTGCTTGGTTTTCCTACTGGTTCAATAACCTTGGTTTCATAACTGAGGGAAATACCTACCGCCGCTTTGCTACATCATCCCTCCCTCTCTGGGGAAATACCGACGTAGTTCCAGCTGCCATCAGGGGTGCGCTCTGGTGGGTTGTGCCCACCCAGGGGCCCCTCTCCGGTTGGTCTTGGTTCCAGAAATTCTTATGTATTATATAAAAATTCCTCAAAATGTTTCGTTCCATTCCGAGAATGTTTATTTCTGCACAAAAACAACACCATGGTAGTTCTGCTGAAAACAACGTCAGCCCAGGGTTAGTTTCATTCAAATCATGCAAATTAGAGTCCAAAACAAGACAAAAAGCGTGAGAAAAAGTAGATACGTTGGAGATGTATCAACTCCCCCAAGCTTAAACATTTGCTTGTCCTGAAGCAATTCAGTTGATAAACTGAAAGTGAGAAAGAAAAACTTTTACGAAGTCTTTTGCTCTTGTTTGCATAAATAAGCTTAAACAGCACCCAGGTTTTCAGCCAATCATTATAACTAACCATGTCGACAATAACTCTTAAAGATTATAATGACTCATATCAATTGCATAATCAGCTAGTGAGCAATAATAAGATATATCAAACGGCAACACGTTGTCAAAACAACCATGATATAATATGACAATAATGGTATCTCGCTAGCCCTATCTGAGACCGCAAAACATAAATGCAGAGCACCTCCAAAGTTCAAACAACGACTAAACATTGTAATTCATGGTAGAAAAGATCCAGTCATTATGCACCCAACATTAGCTACACACAATGCATAAATAATGACCGCTGTGCTCTACTCAGTTTCTGGCGCTTGTATAAGAAGGTGATGACACAACATAAAAGTAAATAGATAATCCCTTCGCAGAGGGAAGCAGTGATTTGCAGAGGTGCCAAAGCTTAATTTTTAAAACAGAGATAAGTGATATCTTGAGACATGCACCCTTCTCATTTACTTCACGACCATCAGTTATCAACATCTTCCATGCTAAGCACCCTAGTGGTGGTTCCCAAGCGATAAAAGTAAAGGTTTAATCCCCCTCCACCAAGAATCACACTCCACGGCTTGTCCGAAACAATGGGCGCCATCCAAACCAACAATAGTCCCGGGGAAGTTTTGTTTAATTATTTGCATTTTTGAGTTCTGGACTGGGAATCCCTATTACCGCCCATTTTCTCGTGCGATGGCGAGTCAATAAACACTCGACCTGAGAATAACCCGCTTAGCATGGAAGATACCGATCACCTCCTGTCGTTCCATGAACGATCCAAGAACACAAAACGGATAATTTTTTAGAAGTTTTTAGAGGTGGCACATGCAAATTTACTTAGGACGGTAGGGTACTACCGTATATAAGTAAGTATGGTGGACTCATATGGAATAACTTTGGGTTCAAGGTTTTTGATGTACAAGCAGAATCCCCACTTAGTACAGGCGGAGGCTAGCAATTTAGATTGAGAAGCGGCCAGCTAGAGAGCAAGAACGGTCATAACCATGCATTATGCATAAGTAACATTGGACACTAGCATGAGTAGGATATGAACACCATGAACATAAACATTATAGAGGCTATGTTGGTTTTGATTCAACTACATGCATGAACATCTACCAAGTCAAGACACTTGAACATTCAGAGGAGGATACCATATCATCATACTACATCACAATCAGTTTAACGCTATGTTGATATCCAAGATAAATCATTATTAACTCCCAGCTACTTATGCATGGCATGAGAAACTATAATCTCTAATTGTCATTACAAACATGTTTAATCATAACGGGCTAAATCATGGATGCTAGGTTAAACATATTTACACAGACAAGACAAGTCGGGTTCATACCAGTTTCTCTTTTCCACGGCCAGTTCATCGAATGTCCTCATTATTGCCGTTCACTTGCACGACCGAATGATATGAAAATAGTAATAGTGCAAGAGTGCCATGGATTAAGTTGGAATCTGCAAACGTTTTATTCAACAGGAGAAGACAAGGTAAAATGGTCTCTTTATTAGTTCAACAATTATTCATATGAGAGCCACTCAACATTGTCATCGTGGTCTTCTCCTCGGTACAACTCCAATAAAAGAAAAGAAATTTAGAGAAACACACTGAAATATTTTTGGAGTTTTTGGTTTTCTTTAATAAGTAAAAAGGGAAAAGCAAAAATAGGAAAAACTATTTACACGGGAAAGCTCCCAACAAGCAAAAGAAGAATAAGGAAATCTTTTTGTGTTTTCTTTTTAGTACTACTACTAAGCATGCATAGAAAGTAAATTAACTACAACTGATTTTTTTAGGTTTTCCAAAGATTTTCAAACACACAAGAAGAAAGCAGTAAAATAAATCTAAGCATGGATGATACAATGAAAAAGCATGCACACTGACAAATGGAATAAGTGGACATGAATGTAATGTCGGTGAGAGACACGTAGTCCCCCAAGCTTAGGCTTTTGGCCTAACTTGGTAGTCGATCAGTAGTCCGGATAGTAGTTGGGGTACTGAGGAGCGGGAATCCACTGATCCCATTGTGGAGGCTCCTCTTGTGCTGCCTTCTCAGCAGCCCGAATGTTCCGATAGGCGATGATATCTCCAGGCATAATCCTATATCCGCCCTGGCAACAGAATCAAACAAATTAGGAGCAGGCAATGGAATAACATCACAAGTTTCAACACTATAGACCAAGTTGTAGGGAATGGCAATGTCAGGACAATCATGTGCAAGAAAGTGATGGTGGTCCATGGCTGCACGATCTAGGTAAACCTTAGTCACAGGGAAATCATGAGGGCATATCTCTACCTCGAAATGAGCTTCCAAAGGAGTGGCATAAATCCCACCATGTATTTTGCCCTTAGATTTATTAAGATGGAGGCGACGAGCCACAATAGCTCCCAAGCTATAAGTGTTGTCGCCCTCTAATGCACGACGTAAAACAGCAAGGTATGGTGAACTAAGTGCACCCACCTTCTCCCTAGCAAGCAAGCATTTGGTAGTAAAAAGTGCAAAGTAACGAACAACGGGAAAATGTAACCGAGCAGCAGTGATGGCTGACACTCCTCCCTCATCACCCACTATCAGAGTGCGATAAAAGGCCTCAAACTCGGCTGGCCTAGGCTCAGCCAAGCTCCCATTAGACGGGTTTATGCATATGTCACAAAACTCAGTAAGTGGTATCTGATGGTTTTCAGCATATAAAACAAAGCTCACTTCAGGGGGATTATTTCTAGGAAAGAAAGTAAAGCTCTGAACAAAGATGTTTGTGAGGATGTGGTGCTGGTCACATTCGTCTGCGATGAAATCTGTGAGGACGGCATTAGCAATAAATTGCATGAACTCCTCAAGAATTGCAGCCTCTTGCAGGAACGGGATGTGCGGCCATTCGCATGGTCGTACTTCCGCCAACCTCCGAGGGTGGAGATCATTGTCAGAAGACTCCCCAATAAACACCCTAGGAGTTCTTCTTAGAGCCAAACTTCTTGAAGATATTCATGTCCACGTACAATTTTCTCTACCACCTTAGGCAGTGGTGGTGTATTAAGCCCATGCATTTCTTCAATAGGAGATAAATTTTGAACATCCTCATCTTTAATACCTTTTTCCTTCATAGATTTCTTTGGCTCTTGCATATCTTCAGGACTGAGATATAATATACCCCTCTTCTTCGGAGTGGGTTCAGGGGGTGGTTCAGGAATAGTCCAATCATCATAATTTTTCAATATGTTATTCAATAATTCTTTAGCTTGTCCAATAGTTCGTTCCCTGAAAACACAACCAGCACAAGTATCTAGGAAGTCCCTAGAAGCATCGGTTAGTCCATTATAGAAGATATCAAGTATTTCATTTTCTTAAGAGGATGATCAGGCAAAGCATTAAGTAACTTGCAAAGCCTCCCCCAAGCTTGTGGGAGAGTCTCTTCTTTAGTTTGCACAAAGTTAAATATTTCCTGTAATGCAGCTTCTTTCATATGAGCAGGAAAATATTTTTCAAAGAAGTAATAAATCATATCCTGGGGACTGCGCACCCAACCAGGAGTAAGAGTGTTGTACCAAGCTTTAGAATCACCCTTTAATGAGAAAGGAAATAATTTGAGAATAAAGTAGTAGCGAGTTATCTCATCATGAGTAAAAAGGGTGGCTATGTCATTCAACTTAGTAAGATGTGCCACAACAGTTTCAGTTTTATAACCATGGAAAGGATCAGATTCAACCAAAGTAACTAACTCTAGGTCAACATAGAATTCATAATCCTTATCTCAACAAAGATACGTGAAGTAGCAAACTTAGGATCACATTTCATTCTAGCATTAAGAGATTTTTCTTTATACTTGTTCAATAATTTCTCTAGATCATCTCTATCATTGCAAGCAAGAAAATATCTAGTTGTTTCTTCACTCATAACATAACCTTCCGGTACCTTAGGCAATTCATATCTAGGAGGGCTAGTTCTAGCAGGAGTTTCAGGAGTTTCAGTTTCAAGCTCATCATCAGATTCAACAACATCATGTTGTATAACTCTAGCTATTTGTTTATCAATAAATTCACCAAGTGGTATATCATCATTATCAAGCAAGGTACTAGCATCAACATAAGCATCATTCATAGTAGAAGTAGCATCATCATTAACTTGCAACATATTAGAATTAATAGCATGTGGTGGTGTTGCAAGTTCATTCATAACAGAAGGTGAATCTAAAGCATAAATGGATGGCAGTTCCTTACCTCCCCTCGTTCTTGAGGGAAATATCTTAGTCTTTGGATCCTTCAAATTCTTCATAGTGATAATATGATAATAATACCAAGTGACTCAACAAATATAGCTATGCTCCCTGGCAACGGCGCCAGAAAAAGGTCTTGATTACCCACAAGTATAGTGGATCGCAATAGTTTTCGAGGGTAAAGTATTCAACCCAAATTTATAGATTCTACACAAGGGGAGCCAAAGAATATTTGAAGGTATTACCAGCTGAGTTGGCAATTCAACCACACCTGGATATTAATTATCTGCAGCAAAGTAGTTTGATAGTTTTGCTAGTAGTAGCAGCAGCAATAGTAATAGTAACAGTGATAGCAGTAATTTTGTAGCAAGTGTAACAGTGATGATAGCAGCAGTAACTTAGCAGAAACAATAATGAAAAGTTCGTAGGCATTGGATCGGTGACTTGTTGGATGATATTCATCATGTGACAGTTATAACATAGGGCGATACGACACTAGCTCCAGTTCATTGATATAATGTAGGCATGTATTCCGTAAATAGTCATACGTGCTTTATTAAAAGAACTTGCATGACATCTTTTGTCCTACCCTCCCGTGGCAGCGGGGTCCATATTGGAAACTAAGGGATATTAAGGCATCCTTTTAATAGAGAACCGGAACAAAGCATTAACACATAGTGAATATATGAACTCCTCAAACTACGGTCATCACCGGGAGTGGGCCCGGATGTTGTCACTCCGGGATTGCCGGATCATAACACGTAGTAAGTGACTATAACATGCAAGATCGGATCTAGAACATGGATATAATGATGATAACATAAACGGTTCAGATCAGAAATCATGGCACCCAGGCCCAAAGTGACAAGCATTAAGCATAGCAAAGTCATAGCAACATCAATCTAGGAACATAGTGGATACTAGGGATCAGACCCTAACAAAACTAACTCGATTACATGGTGAATATCATCCAACTCCTCACCGACCAGCGAGTCTACGAAGGAATTACTCACTCCCGGCGGGGAGCATCATGGAATTAGAGGTGGAGAAGGGTTGGTGATGACGAAGAACGAAGATCCCTCTCTCCGGAGCCCCAAATGGACTCCAGATCTGCCCTCCGAGGAAGAACAGAGCTTGGCGGCCGCTCCATCTCGTGGATCGCGATAATTCTTCCTCCCTAATTTTTCTCTCCGAAAATAGGGTTGAGGTCTGTGGGTCCACCAGGTGGGTACAACCCACCTGGGCGCGCCAGGAGAGGGGGCGCGCCCTGGTGGGTTGTGCCCACCCAGGGGCCCCTCTCCGGTAGGTCTTGGCTCCAAAAATTCTTATATATCATATAAAAATTTCTCAAAAAGTTTCGTTCCATTCCGAGAACTTTTATTTCTGCACAAAAACAACACTATGGTACTTCTGCTGAAAACAGCGTCAGTCCGGGGTTAGTTTCATTATCATGCAAATTAGAGTCCAAAAACAAGAGAAAAAGCGTGAGGAAAAGTAGATACGTTGGAGACGTATCAAGAAGCTTATACCCAAACCTGCCCCAAATGGGACAAAAATTTTACCACGCCATTTTGATGCTGCTCCATGATAGCATGCCAAGTTTCAGGAATTTCAAACGACCTTTGGATTTACTAGAATTTAAAAGCCAGGTGTCTCAATGTTTGCTGCCAAGTGACAGTGGCAGGATGTTGGAAATTCATTCCCATTTCTTGCATGGGACCTAAGCATGCAACCAATGATACATATTTGATTTTTCAACCAGTTTATATGCGCTAGATATTGTGCATGTAGTTCAAATTTGAATTATGCACATAGAATGCCTAGAAAACATAGTTAATGTATAAAAATGCCCAAACAAACCCCGAAAAATTCCAAAATTGAACACAACACTACTATTTTTCTATGTTGACACTTGAAATGTTTTGAAAGCAATAAGAGGCAACGGATATGGTTTCATCCCCAAAGGTGGCACGTTCCCTACCGAAATCATCACGCTTGTTGTGAGAAGATTATACCGAAACCTTTCCCAAATGGGACAAATTTTTTACCATGGCATGTTGATGCTGCTCCATGATAGCATGCCAAGTTTCATGAATTTCAGACGAGTTTTGGATTTACTAGAATTTAAAAGCCAGGTATCTCAATGTTTGCGGCCGAGTGACGGTGGCAGGGTGTTTGAAATTCATTCCCATTTCTTGCATGGGACCTAAGCATGCAACAAAGGACACATATTTGATTTTTCAACCAGTTTATATGCATTGGAGAATGTGCATGTAGTTGAAATTTGAATTAGGCACATAAAATGCCTGGAAAACCGAGTTAATGTATAAAAATGTCCAAACAAACCCTGAAAAATTCCAAAATTGAACACAACACTCATGTTGTCCTATGTTGACACTCGAAATTTTTTACAAGCAACAATAGGCAACGGATATCGTTTCGTCCCCAAAGGTGGCACGTTCCCTACCGAAACCATCACGCTTGTTGTGAGAAGCTTATACCCAAACCTGCCCCAAATGGGACAAATTTTTTACCACAACATCTTGATGCCGCTCCATGATAGCATGCCAGGTTTCTTGAATTTTAGACAAGTTTTGGATTTACTAGAATTTAAAAACTAGGTATCTCAATGTTTGCGGCCAAGTGACGGTGACAGGGTGTTTGAAATTCATTCCCATTTCTTGCATGGGACCTAAGCATGCAACAAAGGACACATATTTGATTTTTCATCCAGTTTATATGGACTAGAGAGTGTGCATGTAGTTCAAATTTGAATTATGCGCATAAAATGCCTGGGAAATCCAGTTAGTGCATAAAAATGTCCAAACGAACCCCGAAAAATTCGAAAATTAAACACAAGACTCCTGTTGTTCTTTGTTGACACTCGAAATTTTTTGAAAGCAATAAGAGGCAACGGATATTGTTTTGTCCCCAAAGGTAGCACATTCCCTACCGAAACCATCATGCTTGTTTTGAAAAACTCTGGTTTGTGAGAAGCTTATACCCAAACCTGCCCCAAATGGGACAATTTTTTTACCATGGCATGTTGATGCCGCTCCATGATAGCATGCCAAGTTTCATGAATTTCAGACGAGTTTTGGATTTACTAGAATTTAAAAACCAGGTATCTCAATGTTTGCACCCAAGTGACGGTGGCAGGGTGTTTGAAATTCATTCCCATTTCTTGCATGGGACCTACGCATGCAACCAAGGACACATATTTGATTTTTCAACCCGTTTATATGCACTGGAGCACATGCATGTAGTTCAAATTAGAATTATGCACCTGAAATGCCTACAAAACCTAGTTAATGTATAAAAACGTCCAAATGAACCCTGAATAATTCCAAAATTAAACACAACACTCCTATTGTTCTATGTTGACACTCAAAAAAATTTAAAGCAATAAGAGGCAACGGATATCGTTTCATCCCCGAAGGTGGCATGTTCCCTACCGAAACCATCAAGCTTGTTGTGAGAAGCTCTGGTTTGTGAGAAGCTTATACCCAAACCTGTCCCAAATGGGACAAAATTTCTACCACGACATGTTGATACCGCTCCATGATAGCATGCCAAGTTGCATGAATTTCAAACGAGTTTTGGATTTACTAGAATTTAAAACCAGGTTTCTCAATGTTTGCGGCCGAGTAACGGTGGCTGGGTGGGTGACATTCATTCCCATTTCTTGCATGGGACCTAGGCATGCAACCAAGGACACATATTTGATTTTTCAACCCATTTATATGCACTGGAGCATGTGCATGTAGTTTAAATTAGAATTATGCACCTGAAATGCCTACAAAACCAACTTAATGTATAAAAACGTCCAAACGAACCCTGAATAATTGCAAGTTTTTTGACAAGACACCTATAGTTGCATGTTCACTGTAGATAAAAGTTCTAGCAATTCAAACACCATCCTTTGTAGCTGTGACCCCATTACGCAATTCAAATCAAGATGATAACTCAAGTAGATCGCACGCAGTTTATTATCACCAACTGTGTGAGATGCATCAAAAATATCTTAGAGCACCGTCGGTGTATAGTACGCCTATGGCTTACGCGAGAAGGTGCGTCGGCTACGGTCCACAACCGGCATGTCAAGCACACTAGCTCACTCCCCAAATATCATTTCACTGTTCATTCATCGCTGGTGAAAGATGGGGACGTGGACCCATGTCATGAGGGCAACTTCGGCGGCCCACTCCGGCGAGAGCGCGGCCGTAGCCTCCAGGCACGTGCTAACAAACTTCGTGAGGGCGACCGCAGTCTATGTCCGGGCGGCCAAGGTAGCACGAACGGCCACTGTTGCTTCTCAGGTGGCGGCAGCAGCATGTGCCTCGGGGATAGCAACTGGCGAGAGTGGCACAGCAGCTGTCTGTTCCGCAGTGGTGGCCTTAGCCATGATGGAGGCCGCCCACTACCATGTCGAGGTCGTCCATGCCCAACTCATGGCAGTCACCGCACAAATCGAATGAAGCTTCTCCGACAACAGTCGGCAACCCACGACCGAAGAGTTGGCAATAGCTGAGAGAGTTCGAGCAGCCGTACATTCCTGTGCGGCATACCTTGCCATGACGGAGCGCGCCAGAGCCGAGATCGCGGCCGCCGACGCCCAGGTCATGGCGGCCTATTCCAAAGATATGGCGGATGCGGATGGAGTGATGCTTGCCAAGTATGGTGCAATTGATGCCATGGAGCCCCTTCCCAGGAGACCGTGGGGCGCGAGCTGGACATGGAGGCGGCGGTGGGGATCGATGAGCACCAGCCGTAGTAGTACCCTTTGTTTTGTTTAATTAAGAGTGCCGATTTTTAATTTGTTAGAGTAATGTTTAGGTCAGCTAGCTCTGTTTAATTGATGAACTTGCTCGATTAAGAAGTGTGGGTGTGCTGTAGTCTCCTTTGTGTACCCAAATTATGCAATGACGTGGATGACCACTGTAACCATGGAAATTCGAAAAAAAAAATTGACGTTCAAACTCATCACACACGGGTTAAGCTATCTGAGTCATTTGTGATATTCACTTATTATCTGAGTCGTTCTGAATAAGGAATCGTGTCTGATGACACTTTGCGAGTTTTTTCACTGAAGCGATTCCAATTTTTTTGCTTCCACAGAAATATCTACCTCCCCTCCCCTCCCCCTTACCAAAAGCCACATTTCCCCTGTTTCCGCCTTCCATTCCAAGTTGAAACCTCCACTCCTTGTTTGCAGCGCCGCCTCCTTGCCGATGACCCTCCTCCATGCTGCTTGGCCTCGCCTATCCATGCAGGTAATCCACACCCGACCCCCATCCTCCTTCTCCTTCCACATCCCACATGCCTCGACCACCGGCGTGACACCTTCCACCCAAATCCCCGACCCCTCCACCAAATAAGCGCTGCCCTAAGCCATGGTGCACGCAGTATAGCCAGGATCCCAAGGACCATTTGGCAGCGGAGAAGCAAATCGCGGTCGCACGCGTGGATGAGGTCGTGATGGCTGCCACTCATGTCGACCCTCGGATCTTGGAGGAGCACCTTGCCGACGAGGCCACTATCGACGCCTCGCGCGCTGATGATGCAACGCGGTTGGCTGTTTGGTTCAATTCTGCAATGCGATGTTCAATTATTGTGGGTGCATTCTGTTATTGTATACCATGTGAAGAATAAATTGAATTTGGCTGTAGTAAATACATGACAAAAAATACAATTGCTATATTTCCATGTTGTTAAGCATGCTTGGTTTGGTTAACTAAGTTCACTAAGTTCACTAAGTCTGGAACAATAAATCTGGGTGCCAACTTTCCACGAGTCTGGAATCTCTTGACTCCTTTCATAGGAGTGACTCGGAGGTATACGTGTTCTCCAGGTTCAAAACTGATCTGTCGGTGCTTTGCATCATAATAACTCTTTTGTTGCGATTTGGCCAATTGCAATCTGTCTTGGATTTCCTTGACTTGCTTCTTAGCTTCCATCATGAGATTCGTTTCGAAAATACAGCTATCTCTAGTTTGAGACCAATTCAAAGGAGTGCGGCACTTACGGCCATACAAATCCTCGTATGGTGACATCTTTAGACTGGTCTGGAAGCTGTTGTTGTATGAGAACTTGGCATACAGTATGCAGTCTTCCCATTTAGATCCTTGGGCCAAAGCACATGCTCGTATCATATCTTCGAGTATTTGGTTTACCCGCTCAGTCTATCCATTAGTCTAAGGATGATAAGCGGTACTATATTTTAGCTCTGTCCCCAAGGCTTGATGGAGACGTGACCAGAAAGCAGAGGTAAAAAGTGACCCCTAGTCAGAAGTGATTGTTCGGGGTACTCCATGCATACTGACTATCCTAGATACATACAGTTGTGCAAGTTGATCTGCTCGATATGTAGTTCTGATCGGGATAAAGTGAGATACCTTGGTTAAGGTATCCACTATGACCCAGATTGCATCATTGCCTCGCAGACTCTTAGGTAGCCCTGTGACAAAATCCATGCAGACACCATCCCATTTCCATTGTGAAACTGGCAGTGGTTGGAGAAGTCCGGCCGGCTTCTGATGCTCTGCCTTCACCTTGTTACATATGTCGCAACAGGCCACAAAATAGGCAATGTCTTTCTTCATTCGATCCCACCAGAATATTTGTCGAAGGTCTTCATACATTTTAGTACATCTAGGGTGAATAGAATACGAAGATTCGTGTGCTTCCGATAGGATTTTACTCTTTAAATCCGCCTGACTGGGTACACAAATCCTTCCAAGGAATCGGAGGGTACCAAGTTGATCCTTAGAAAAATCTAAAGTCTGTCTTGCTATCATACGCTTGGCACATTTCTGCAGGACAGTGTCAGCTGGCTGGGCCTTGCGGATCTCTTCCTCAAGTGTAGGTGCAATTTCAAAAATATTAGCAAGACCAACATCAACTATGACCAGGTTGAGCTGAGCAATCTCCTCTTGAAGTTCAGGAGACAAGGATTTCAGTATGACATTCAGGCTGACAGGCTTTCGAATGAGTGCGTCGGCAACCACGTTGGCCTTACCCAGGTGGTAATTTATTCCAAGATCATAATCCTTGACTAACTCAAGCCACCTTCATTGACGGAGATTTAAATCTGGCTGAGTAAATATATACTTGAGACTTTTGTGGTCGGTAAAAATTTGGCACCTCTTCCTGATGAGGTAGTGTCTCCAAATTTTTAGAGCATGAACCACCGCGGCCAATTCCAGATCATGAGTAGGATAATTTCCCTCGTGGGGTCGTAGCTGTCGCGAGGCATATGCTACCACCTTGCCATCTTGCATTAGTACGCATCTAAGTCCTTGACTGGAGGAGTCGCAGTACACATCAAAGCTGCGGTAGATATGTGGAAGAGTCAACACATGTGCGGTCGTCAGCCGTGTCTTTAGCTCATTGAAACTTTTCTCAGAGTCTTCAGTCCATTCAAACTTCTTATCCTTCTTGAGCAGCTCTGTCATGGGTTTGGCAATCTTGGAAAACCCTTCAATGAAACGATGGTAATATTCGGCTAAACCAAGAAAACTCTGGATCTGTGATACGGTTGAGGGTGGCAACCAATCGAGCACATCCTTTACTTTGCTCGGGTCCACGGCTATACGTTCGGCAGATAGCACATGTCCGAGAAATCCAACTTGCTTGAGCCAAAACTCGCATTTACTGAATTTGGCGTATAGCTGATGGTCGCAGAGTCATCGTAGCACTGCTCGGAGGTGTTCTTTGTGATCTTCTTCACTTTTTGAGTATATAAGTATGTCATCGATAAAGACAACCACGAATTTATCGAGGAAGTCCATGAATACTTTGTTCATCATATGCATGAAGAAGGCAAGGGCATTGGTGAGACCAAAGGACATAACTGTATATTCATAAAGACCGTACCGAGTAGTGAATGCGGTCTTAGGAATATCTTCCTTTTTAATCTTGAGTTGATGATATCCTGTCCTTAAATCAATCTTGGAGAATACCTTGGCCCCACTGAGCTGATCAAACACGTCATCAATCCGGGGCAATGGATATTTATTTTTGATGGTGACATCATTCAGTTGACGGTAATCCACACACATGCGGAGGATGCCATCCTTCTTATCCACGAAGATAGCAGGTGATCCCCATGGTGAAGAGCTGGGACGGATATATCCTTTCTGGAGCATTTCATCAAGCTGTTTCTTTAGTTCCACTAATTCTAACGAGGGCATCCGGTAATACTTCTTGTATAACGGTGTGGTTCCGGGCACAAGATCTATTGCAAACTCAAGCTCTCGATCGGGTGGCATGCCTGGCTGTTCTTCTGGAAACACATCAAGAAACTCACTGACCACAGGAATTAATTCTAACTCACCAGCCATAGCGGTGAAAACCATTTCTTTCTTGGGTATGCCTCTGCGAGCATAAAATTTGGTAGTCTATCCCACTTGACTGGTCAAAGTGGCTTCTCGGGTCGCGCAGTTTATGCATACTTGATATTGGGTCAACCAATTCATACCCAAGATAACATCCAACTTTACGGACTCAATGATTATCAAGGAAGATGGAAAACGGGCTTCGTTGATATTGATTTCCAGATTACGGCAGACCAGATTGCTCCTGATTAAGGATCCCGGGGTTTGTACCAGCATATTCTTGCCCAATAGCGAACAAGGAAATTTGTTTTGGGCAACAAAACTCCGCGAAATAAAAGAGTGGGAAGCCCCAGAGTAAAATAAAATTACCGCAGGTATGTTATTAACAGAAAACGTACCAATGACGACTTCGGGGTTCTCTTGGGCTTCATCTGCGGAGAGGTGATGAACGTGCCCAGTGATGTTTTGCTGGGTAGGGCATGACTCCATGAAGTTGACTTGTGGCTTGATTAGGGCACTTGCCTTGCCGTTCATGGGACACTGTCTGGCATAATGTCCGGTTTGCCCACACCTGAAGCAAGAATTGTTGCGCTAGTACTCCTCTCGCATAGGGTTGGTCACGACATTCTTGACTTGTGTGGTGGTCTTGTTAACATTCTGTTTCCAATTGGGCTTGTATTCCACCTGAGTATGCTGCCAGGTATGAGCCTTTTGCCCTGGCTGCCCTTCCTTCCTTGGCTCAAACTTGCGCTTGTGATCGTTATTGGCAGGCCTATTGTCTGATAAGAGCTTGTGCTCCCTTTCAGCAATGAAAGTCTTGTTGACCAGAGTTTGGAAATCTGGGAAATCAAACATATTGAGTGTACATCGGAGTTGCGGGTTTAATCCCCCAAGAAATATGTCAATCTTTCTCTCTTCGGTGGCCACGTCATAAAGGGAGTAATGGGCCAAATGATTGAACTTCTGCAAATATTCACCCATAGACTGAGTTCCTTGAAGGAGCGTGAGAAATTCACGCTGCTTAACCTTCATAATTCCAGTAGGAATATGATATTTTCAGAACCGATCCCTGAATTTTGCCCAGGTGATTTATTCATCAGCAGGCCACATGGCTTTTGCGTTTTCCCACCATATGGCAGCAGCGCCTTCAAGATAATGGGTTGCAAATGGAACTTTATCATCTTCTTCAGTACAAGCAATCTCAAGCTTCCTCTCAATGGTTCGCAACCAATCGTTTGCATCCAAGGGATCAATAACCTGACTGAAACTGGGAGGCTTGGTTCTCTGAAAATCTGACTGCTTGGAGTGATGACCGTTCTGATTTCCATTTTGTCCAACCACAGCTTGCACACTCCTTAATATTTTAATCAGATCATTATTCCGTCTTTCCTCAAACATACACAGAATTTGCTCGATGGAGGGCGGATTTGGTGTTGGAGGCGGTGGTGGAACGTACGGCTCGGGGGAGTTTCCTGCCTGTCGTGTGGTACGACGAACCTGAGTATCCTCATGAGCATCGCTACTGATGCCTCCCCGCTTCATCCTACTGTGGATTTTTTCCAAGACAACGCAACCGAGATGAGAAACATCCAAAAATAAATTGGGGAAACGCCAGCAACAAATCCCGAGAGAAAACGAAATAACGAAGAAAAATATGACGAATAAAATAGAGTTCCAACATAATTATACATAGACTCATACATGAAAGATAAGCATCATGCCAGGTTCAACTACTCTCATACAGGAAACGGAACACCATGACTACATCCGTACATCATCCTGACAACTGTGGACACTCAGAAGCTCTACTGCTTTGCTGGTGCTGCGGGGTCCTCTCCTGAAGCAGACTCGAATCCTGAACTGACGAGGTTAACTAAAACCTTCGGGTTAAAGGTAACACGACGGCGCTGCCTCGAGGGCTCTCCCTCCGGGGAAGGTGCAGGGTGAAGCATTAGGGCTACAAGAGTAGTGAGAAGTGAAACCAACTCGGCAGGAGCACTGAGAGGATTCACGGTCGAGGTGCCCGAGCTACTCAGAGGAGTAACCGGTGAAATAGGGGAACTAGAACTAGCTGGAATATAAGGAGTAAATCTTGTAGAGGATGGAGCAGTGACAAATCTAGTAGAGGCTAAAGCAGTACGAGCACGAGTTAGCTCTCGAGCCAGCTCGTGGATCATAAGATAGCTAGCAGTGATATAACGGGAAAGTTGGCTAGCAACACTATCAGACTCCGGATCAATGATAGGGAAACGGACACGACCATTGTTGTGCAGAGAGGGATAGTAGTAGAAACCTGGGTGGATCTGCATCTGGACCTCGTTATAACGAAGCTCGACAAGGACCTCGAATGCAGCAAACTGGACAGCCTGAGAAGCGGTAGAAGCAAAATCGCTCTGGGAGGTACGAGTGTAAGTGCTGGAATCAGAACTGGTGCGCAGAGTAACCACTACGTGATACTCATACACTGAGTCTGCTAGACGCTCCCGGTACACACGATAGACTGGGTCGTCACCGAGGGGGTACAGCCGACGCCACACGTTACGAAGGAGATGCGGCTACGTGTACATCATCAGCTGCAACTGGCACAGATACGGTACTGGAGCCATCTACACTCACAACCATTAGCAGGTTGCATAAAAATAGAACGAGTGCATACAATGCAACAACCAGCTACAAATGCTACCGGCCCTCAACTCCAACTTGTAACTAACGTCCAGTTAACACGTCGTAGTCTAGAGTGGCCTACAGTCAGCGCGGCTCTGATACCAAGCGTTGTGGCACCCCGGCTCAGAGCAACCGGTTTACCATGCATTGCCAGCCTAGAGACGATGTCTTCTGGCCACACACAACATCTTGGTACAGAAAACAGCCGCTTTATTGGTGCTAGCGAATCATAGTTTATATTAAAACAGGTGGTGAGGCCAAGTGGCACACACGGTGCGGCTGAACAATATGTACATTATTTAGTGAACACAAAGGGGCCTCGATCAAAACGACTATGTGGCACCGAAACAATGTCGTAGCGGAACTCCATAGCACAGGGACACCGATGTGGACACGATCTAGACTTGGACAACACTCCTTTCCAACGAGACTTTCCTGAAAGCTGGCATGACACGCCATGTAGGTACATTGAATGTACTTGCAAGCTCACAACAAACATAAACATAATGACAAACAATATCATGATACTTAACCAATTAGCAATGCAACAACATATCATACATGCTGTGATCATGAGCTGGTGATAAAATTTCCCTCTGACTTGCTTACCAACGGTGATCTTTCCGGCGATCTCAACGATGACCAACACTTGGTCTCAAACGGTGATCTTTTCGGCGATCACAACCATTACCAACACATGGTTTCAAACGGTGATCTTTCCGGCGATCACAACAATGACCAACACTTGGTCTCAAACGGTGATCTTTCCGGCGATCACAACCAACATCAAAATGGTTTAATCACCATCATCTTCTCAACAGTTCGACATTCATAACTTAGTGTGCAAAATTTATTTAAACGTTGACCCATGGTGTGACCTACTTTCGAGCGTGTCCTTAACTGTGGACTCGGCTATCGATAGATTTAATACACTCTGCAGAGGTAGCGCACTGTACCCACACCACGGAACCCATGGCCTCGCACTCCCATTCGGGTGGATCAACGGCGTTCCGACAAAACCGATCTACTGCCATGACACTCTCCCGGCCACTCCGACTCACTCCCCACTGGGCTAGTCCTGGGTGGCCCCGTGTCTACCAAAGACACCAACGGCCACCGTCATGGCAAAACATAAACAGTCCCGAATAGGGACAAGGTACGATAACATCAACAACGGGCACACAGGGTTATGTCTGCTTACCGGGCCAGGGTACCGCACGCCCATAACCTTCCCTCGTTGGAGGCACCGACCAGAGGCATGACAACGGACCGAATCAAGGCCTTCCCATAAAGGCAAATGTGGTTGCACTGGGAAAAACTCGATTCAGTGGCACCATGACCCAGTCAACGATATATTCAAGTTGAGTTATTAGCAGGTTCAACTTAACGTGAAAGTAACCGGTGTCATAACATGCCATGCAAGTGCTACACAAATATATGCATCAGATATCATCGGAAATAACCGGGTCAACTAAATCCACACTAATCATAGACATCAACAACTCATAACACTTCCCTAGTTATGATTAATCATCACTTTAAACAGAATCTTTACTTAGCAAATTTATCTTCTCATCGAAGAAAATACTTAAAATAGTTACTTATATCCATAACCATATTACTTCTTCATAACAATTATTACTTCTAGTTACTTAACCAACTTAGTAGCTTCAAACTTTCTGTAAACTAAGCATATCAACTTAAACAAGGAACCAATCAGAATATGAATAATATACTAGTGATTTAAATGCATCGATTAAATCATTAATTCAAGCTGAAAAATCACAAATATTGTAATAGCACCATGAAAATGTTGATGTGGCTTGCCTTAGTGCAGATGTGGTTCACAATCCTCCTGGTGATCCTCAAGACAAGCTTCACTTTTTGAAAACAATTATAAACACCAAAAGAAAACATCAAGAACCCTTATGAAATTCACCAGAAAATCTAGACAGCAGAGAAAAATCTAATTTTTGGTGAGCTGCTAGATTTCTTCATAAAGAACATAGTTCAAAAAGAGTCAATTCATTCAGACTTATGGTTTAAAAGTTTTGGCTGTTTGAAGCTCTCTGGATAGAATTAAATTTGAATTTAAATAAAATAGATCTGAGGGGGGTGACGTCGAAGGAGTAAACCTCGCGGGCGCCACCACTCATACCGCCTCGCGCGCGTACAGAGTGGCTGACTAGCGGGCCCCGCTAGTCAGGTGAGAGGGAGGGGAGAATGAAACAGAGGATGGCGCGGCTTCACCGGAGCACACTGCGGCGAGGAGGGTTTCTTGGCCCGAACTAGAGGGAGGGGATCGAAAGGGGAGATGGAGGCGCAACTGCCCGTACCCGTATGTTAGTTAGGGGTGGTCGGACAGCGTCGGAAACAACCTCTCTAGCGGCGATAGGAAGCAGAGGTCTCCGGAGTTGAAGACAATGGCAACTAGAGGTGACACCAGGGGCTCCAACTGGGTGGAACGGCACCACCGAGGTACGGCGGAGGCCCTGGAAGGGTGGCCCGAGCCTTGGAGGGGCTAGAGCTGTGGAGATGACCCGAGGGGATCGCCGGCGAGCTCGAGCTCGGGGACGGCGGGCCCGCGGCCTGCCCGGCCGGGCTACGGTTTTCTACGTGATCGTGGAGTGTGTGTGAGGAGTGGATGATGCTCGAGGTGGCTGGGGAGGGCTCTATTTATAGCCGAGCAACCAGGGGGGTTCGGGCTCCGGCGGAGGACACCTGGACACGGTGCCCGACGACGAACGGCGTCAGTGAGCGAGGGGGATGGCAACGCAGCTCACGCGGGAACTGTGGGCGAGCAGAGACGAGCACAGGGGCGAGACGGTGGCGACATACACAGTGCGCAACGCACTGTTGCGTTGGCCGGACCGCGCCCGTGATTACTGTGGCAAGCTCCAGTGTCAACGAGTGCCGGGAGGGAGTTAAGAAGATCGGGACGAAGATCGTGGCGAAGTTTGGCAAGGTTTGGCAGTCGGGGAAGCGAGCACACGCGCAACAGAGCGCTCGGTGGCACTCAGAGCGCGGCATCGTGCAGGTTGACATCATGCACACGCGTGGTCACCGCGTGAACTCTGACCTCAGGCCGAACTAAGCCCAAACTTCATGTCTGGCGTGTAGTTCGTGGTAGATTGAGAGTTTACCACGCTTTGGTTTGAGCTCAGACGCATTAGAATGGATTTCAACTCCCTGGTAAGTTTCTGGCCAATAACTTTGAGAGCTTACTATGATCAAACTACTAAGAGTTGGGAGCTGGGCTTTGGAGGTTAGAAATCATCTACTAAGGTGATGATGCACAAGAAAAATCAGCCACAATAGAGCAAGTAAAATGGTAGTTGTTGTAGAAACCCCCATTTCTGTCCAGAACAGAAAATATTTTCTGTAGCAAAAATATTCCAAAAAGTGATGAAATATTTTTGCTCAGGAAGGTGCCCTAGGGTTCAAAGAATATTTGGGAATTTTTCTCAGATATTTGTGGGCAAGAAAAATTGGGGTTCCTTTGGAGCACATTGAGCTAGCTAGGGGTTTAGAGAGGGAAATGAATATTTTCCTTTTAAGAAAATATTCAAAGTATTATTTTGAGGTGAACCAGAGAGGAAATGATAGTTAGAGAGGAAAATGAGACACTTGGGAGAAAGTCAAGGGGTACCCAAGTGTTTAAGTCCATCTGAAAAGATTCAAAACTTCAAATTTGAAAACCAAACCAACTGAAAATCAGGCAAAAGAGAAAAGGGCAAAAACCAGACTGTCACGACAGCCACAAGCTATTATTGGCTCTAGCATAGTGGAGTAGGTTGCATGACCTCTTCCAGTGGTAGGCTAGCAGATGTAGGGGATGTAGGTTGGTACGGTCTACCCGGGGTTAGAGTTAATGCTTCTGAAAAACTGTGTCTCGGCCATCCGTTTCTCAAACACCATGTAGTGCGAGAAGTCTAATGGAGGAGATCGAGTCTTGTGGGGAAAAGTGCACAAACCTCTCTAGAGTGTACAAACTAATCATCATTAGCCGTGTCCCCTGTTATGGACATCTTGAGTATCTGGATCTCGATTAGCATGTTGATCTCATCACTCTAAATCAATTTGTTGGGATGTTAATTACTTTTTAATTGGGATTGAGTTGGATGAATCTTCTCAATGTTTAAAAACTACCATGATAGTTAAATAAAACATATTCCTTTGTTGTAGGGAAAAATGGCTTTTCGCAAAAACATTATAACCATAGAGCCTCCACCAGCCTCATATGCATGTAGTGATAGCATTTACCTGTTCATTTCTCTACTGTGTTATCTTGCCAGCATATTCCATGTGCTGACCCGTTTTCGGGCTGCAACATATCATGTTGCAGACTTTTCAGACGATGAGTAAGGTGCTCTAAGTCGTTGTCGTTCACTCAGCTATGCCGTTGGAGTTGATGGACTCACTTTATCTTCCAAGCCTTCCGATGTTATCTTAGTTAGATGGCCTTAAGCCATATTTATTGTAATAAGTTCTCTATTGAGACATTCGATGTAATAAGTGTGTGATTGCTACTCTGTTATAAATCCTTCGAAGTACTATGTGTGTTAGCATTAGCGATCCAGGGATGACACTTATGCACAAAGATTTGACCGTTTGAGGTCGGATCGCTACAATTGTTGTGGCTGCATTCTGTTATTGTATACCATGTGACGAATAAATCGAATTTCGATGCACTTAATACATGAGAAACATATACAAGTGCTATATCTCCTAGTTCTTAACCATGCTTTGTTTGGATAAATGGGTTTTCCATGTGGCTTGAATTAATCTGATGAATCTGCAATGTGCTTATTTTTCATCAACATATTTTACTGATACCATGCGAACCCTTACTTAACCTGATGACTAACTACCTTATATGTGTTGCAGGGGAACAATGGGAAGCACTGAGGTTTACAATCGAGGTTAGCACGTGCATGGTCCGTTGTCTAATAGCACATTATTGTGCAATTGCGGGAACCATTCTAATATTTATGTTTTTTTAATAATTTGGTCTTGCACATGTAGGTCCTGTTGTCAGAGGTTTTGACCCACTATTTGACCCTTTTTGCATATGGGGAAATGAGTTGTCCATGAATATCAGTCAAGTCAAGAAACTCAAAAAGATTGTTAGGATAAAGAAATTAGTGACAAAAAATACCAAGATCTTTGTCTGCATAGTGAAGAAGACATCAGTTCACTACAGGATGGTACTAACTATTATACCTTGCCTTTTTTATTCCTTTGCCCCATTTCCAATATAGAGAAGATATTTATGCACATCCTTGTTTTCAGGCCTTTCCAAAGCAGTTCACTAATGATTATCTCTCAAACCACCTGCATGGGTAGGAGGCGAGGGAGGTATTCATACAACACCCACGGTTCAATATTGAAGTGTTCCTTAAGAGGATGAAGGATGGACAGGCAATCATCCACAGGCACTGGCCTAAAGTTACAAAGACCTTCAACATCAATGAAGGCTCAATATTCGCCTTCTGCTTCAGCAGCTTTCCAGATGAGATACATTTGTCTATGTACCGTCTATGATGCTAATTTCAAAACGTTATAGATGTTGCATGTGAAACTTGGTCCTGGTGTAGTTGTGTAATGGGGTAGCTGAGTGCTGAAGCTATATGATGTTGTACTCTGATGTATTTCAATTACGAAAATGAAATATATTGTGTGCTTAATATGAAATGTCAATTAGATTAATAAATGGATTATGAATAATCGGATAATTATCCTGCTAATTGGGTTTTTCTATTGCAAATGGTTATTAAGACAAAACCGTGTGTGATGCATTAAATAACACCCACAGTTTCTAGGAATAAACCGTGTTAGATTAATGAACAATCACACACGACATCCTCTTGAAAACTGTTTGCGTTAGACCACCTGCCGCAAACATTTACCACATAAAAACTATGTGTGATGGATAGCCCTTGACACATAGTTTCTTCTAGGCACCGTGTGTGATGAAGTCAATAACGCAAACGATAAAATTGTTAATATTGTGTGCAATGGAAACACTATCACATATGATTTAACTGGGAAAATTGTGTGTGATGTACTTGCGAACAAAAACGGTTTCATTTGAGCGACTGTTGGGAGGTATATACGAACGGAAACGTTTAGCGATGGCTGACTATGTGGGATGTACTTACGACCGGAAATGATTTCGCCTGTATAATTGTATTTTTTAGCACTACTGTACGTATTTCTGTATTTGAGTGCTCGCCGGTCGCACACGACCTCATTCGCTGAGCGTGTGTGCCAGGAGGGCATATCCCCGACGGTTTCTGGGTCATGTGGGAAGGACCCCGTGATAACCCACAAGTATAGGGGATCGCAACAGTTTTCGAGGGTAGAGTATCAACCCAAATTTATTGATTCGACATAAGGGGACCGAAAGAATATTCTCAAGTATTAGCAGCTGAGTTGTCAATTCAACCACACCTGGAAACTTAATATCTGCAGCAAGGTATTTAGTAGCAAACTAATATGATAATAGTGGTAATGGTAGCACAAGTAATATTTTTGGTTTTATAGTGATTGTAACAGTAGCAACGAAGAAGTAAATAAGCGAAGAACAATATATGAAAAGTTCGCAGGCATTGGATCGGTGATGGAGAATTATGTCAGATGTGATCAATCATGCAACAGTTATAACATAGGGTGACATAGAACTAGCTCCAGTTCATCAATGTAATGTAGGCATGTATTCCGAATATAGTCATACGTGCTTATGGAAAAGATCTTGCATGAGATCTTTTGTCCTACCCTCCCGTGGCAGCGGGGTCCTATTCGAAACTAAGGGATATTAAGGCCTCTTTTTAATAGAGTACCGGACCAAAGCATTAACACATAGTGAATACATGAACTCCTCAAACTACGATCATCACCGGTAAGTATCCCGATTATTGTCACTTCGGGGTTAACGGATCATAACACATAACAGGTGACTATAGACTTGTAAGATAGGATCAAGAACTCTCATATATTCATGAAAACATAATAGGTTCAGATCTGAAATCATGGCACTCGGACCCTAGTGACAAGCATTAAGCATAGCAAAGTCATAGCAACATCAATCTCAGAACATAGTGGATACTAGGGATCAAACCCTAACAAAACTAACTCGATTGCATGATAAATCTCATCCAACCAATCACCGTCCAGCAAGCCTACGATGGAATTACTCATGCACGGCGGTGAGCATCATGAAATTGGTGATGGAGGAAGGTTGATGATGACGATGGTGATGGATTCCCCTCTCCGGAGCCCCGAACAGACTCCAGATCAGCCCTCCCGAGAGAGTTTAGGGCTTGGCGGTGGCTCCGTATCGTAAAACGCGATGAATCCTTCTCCTTGATTTTTTTCTCCCCGAAAGTGAATATATGGAGTCAAGATGGACGTCCATGGAGCAACAGGGGGCCCACGAGGTAGGGGGCGCGCCCAGGGGGTAGGCCCGCTCCCACCCTCATGGACAGGGTTTGGGCCCCCTGACGTGGATCTTTTCGCTAGTATTTTTATATATTCCAAAAATAATCTCCGTTGATTTTCAGGTCATTCTGAGAACTTCTATTTTTGCACAAAAATAACACCATGGCAATTTTGCTGAAAACATTGTCAGTCCGGGTTAGTTCCATTCAAATCATGCAAGTTAGAGTCCAAAACAAGGGAAAAAGTATTTGGAAAAGTAGATACGACGGAGACGTATCAACTCCCCCAAGCTTAAACCTTTGCTTGTCCTCAGGTGATTCAGTTGATAAACTGAAAGTGATAAAGAAAAAATTTGACAAACTCTGTTTGCTCTTGTTGTTGTAAAAATGTAAAGCCAGCATTCAAGTTTTCAACAAAGATTGTGAACTAACCATATTCACAATAACACTTAGGTCTTAGGTTTACTCATATCAATGGCATAATCAACTAGCAAGCATTAATAATGAATCTCGAATGACAACACTTTCTCAAAACAATCATAATATGATATAACAAAATGGTATCTGACTAGCCCTTTTTGAGACCGCAAAACATAAATGCAGAGCACCTTTAAAGATCAAGGACTAACTGGACATTGTAATTCATGGTAAAATAGATCCAGTCAAGTCATACTCAATGTAAACTAACAGTAATACATGCAAATGACAGTTGTGCTCTCTAACTGGTTCTTTTTAACAAGAGGATGATGACTCAGCATAAAAGTAAATAGATAAGCCCTTCGCAGAGGGAAGCAGGGATTTGTAGAGGTGCCAGAGCTCAATTTTGAAATAGAGATGAATAATATTTTGATCAGTATACTTTTATTGTCAACATAACAACCAAGAGATCTCGATATCTTCCATGCTACACACATTATAGGCGGTTCCCAAGCAGAATGGTGAAGTTTATACTTCCCCACCACCAATAAGCATCAATCCATGGCTTGCCCGAAACAACGGGTGCCTCCAACTAACAACAATCCTGGGGGAGTTTTGTTTGCAATTATTTTGATTTGATTTGAGCATGGGACTGGGCATCCCGGTGACCAGCCATTTTCTCGTGAGTGAGGAGCGGAGTCCACTCCTCTTGAGAATAACCCGCCTAGCATGGAAGATATAGACAACCCTAGTTGATACATGAGCTATTCGAGCATACAAAACAGAATGTTTATTTGAAGGTTTAGAGTTTGGCACATACAAATTTACTTGGAACGGTAGGTAGATATCGTATATAGGAAGGTATGGTGGACTCATATGGAATAACTTTGGGGTTTATGGAGTTGGATGCACAAGAAGTATTCCCGCTTAGTACAAGTGAAGGCTAGAAAGAGACTGGGAAGCGACCAGCTAGAGAGCGACAACAGTCATGAACATGCATTAAAATTAATCAACACCGAATGCAAGCATGAGTAGGATATAATTCAGCATGAACATAAATATCGTGGAGGCTATGTTGATTTTGTTTCAACTACATGCGTGAACATGTGCCAAGTCAAGCCACTCGAATCGTTCAAAGGAGGATACCACCCTATCATACCACATCACAACCATTTTAATAGCATGTTGGCACGCAAGGTAAACCATTATAAACTCTTAGCTAATTAAGCATGGCATAAGCAACTATAATCTCTAATTGTCATTGCAAACATTTTTCATTCATAATAGCTTGAATCAGGAACGATGACCTAATCATATTTACAAAAACAAGAGAGGTCGAGTTCATACCAGCTTTTCTCATCTCAATCAGTTCATCATATATCGTCATTATTGCCTTTCACTTGCACGACCAAATAGTGTGAATAATAATAATAGTGCACATGCATTGGACTAAGCTGGAATCTGCAAGCATTCAATTCAAGAGAGAAGACAAGGTAATATGGGCTCTTTGTTAGATCAACAATAATGCATATGAGAGCCACTTAACATTTTCATCATGGTCTTCTCCTCTCGAACCCCAAAGAAAAGAAAAGAAACAAAACTATTTACATGGGAAAGCTCCGAAGAAGCAAAACAAGAACGAGAAATATTTTGGGTTTTCTTTTTAATTACTACTGCTACAAGCATGGAAAGTAAACTAGCTAAAAGCTACAACTAATTGTTTTTGTTTTTTCTTAAGGTTTTTCAAACACACAAGAAGAAAGTTTAAAAAGAAATTAAACTAGCATGGATGATTCAATGAAAAAGTATGAGCACCGACAACTGGCACGAGTGTGTGAACATGAATGTAATGCCGGTGAGAAATACATACTCCCCCAAGCTTAGGCTTTTGGCCTAAGTTGGTCTATGCCGATGGATGGCCTGGTGGATATCTGAAGTTGAAGTTGGGGTCGTATTGAGATGCATCAGCTACTGCCTGAAGTGCTGCAGCTTGGAGGCGGGCTACCTCCGACCTCCTCTCGTACACGTTCGCCTCCTCCCAGGTTATAACATATCTCCTTTTTGCCTGAAAGTCAAAGAAAGTAGGAGTAGGGAGAGCGACGTGATGGGTGCGTCATCTGTCAAAGATTAGTCGATACTGGAGGGACTGATCGTTCCTCTCAACAAACTGATGAGGAACCATAGAATTATAATCTAAATAAGCAGGAGGCATCTCAATATCATCTCCGCGTATGGGTATCTCAAGAAAATCAGCTAAACGGGTTGCATAAATTCCACCAAAGAAATCTCCATTAATACTATTGTTATGCAACCTACATGCAATAATGGCCCCCAAGTTATATTGTCTATCTCCTAATACAGCACTCCTGAGAACACTAAGATTAGGAACACACATGTGACATGCCTCATCCTTACCGTTAATGCATCTACCTATAAAGAGAGCAAAATAATGTATGGTAGGAAAATGAATGCTCCCTATGGTAGCTTGCGTTATTTCCCTAGATTCCCCCACAGTTATACTAGCAAGAAAGTCTTTATATTCAGATTTGCGAGGTTCACTAACACTACCCAACTGCGGGAGTTTACAAGCAGTATTAAAATCTTCTAAGTCCATGGTATAAGATTTATCATAAAGATCAAACAGGACAGTTTGAGAATTGCGTGATGATGTAAATGTAAACCTTCTCACAAATGAATCAGTTAAATAGAGGTACTGCCAGCACTTATCTGCCTCGAAGCTCTCAAGATCAGCGTTATGCACATATGCTTCAAATTCCTCTTTAATGCCTGCCCGAACCATGAAATTTTCTGACGGCCACTCACAAGGCCGCACTTGAGCATCCCTTGGCAGTTCATTGTTCGGCTCGCGGATTGCGGGCCTTGGGCCTTGCTTCCTTGAGGAGCCACCTTGGTACATTTTCCTAAACATATTTCTTTCTCTGAATTTTGTTGAAATTTTTAGTAACTCAAAATAAAAGTGAACCAAACTCAACAAGATTGATAGCAACTACTCCTACAAGTGCCTAGAGGCCATAGCATGCATTAAAACTACTTTTGACCACATAAATTTGACATGCAAGCTCAATAACTGGGTCACCTAAGAAGAAAAATTTGCAATAAATAAAGAACTAGAACAAAAACTAATTGGACCATTGGAGGAGTCACATACCAAAGGATAATCCCCCAAAGCAGTTTTGTGAGAGGAGCTTTGAGCAAGGAGATCGAAAATGGCTGCAAGATGAACTAGAACTCGGGTTTGAGCTGGTGGGTGATTTTTTATGGAGCAATACGAATTGTGTGGGTGCAAGGAAAAGTGGAGGGGACCCATGTGGGGTCCACGAGGCAGGGGGCGCGTCTAGGGGGTGGGCGTACCCTCCACCATCGTGGGCATGTGGTGGGTCCCCTGATGTGTTCTCAGTGCCAGATATTCTCAATTATTCTAGAAAAAATTATATTAAATTTTCAGGGCATTTGGAGAACTTTAATTTTCGGGGTATTTTTTATTGCATGGATAATTTAGAAAACAGACAGAAAATACTAATTTTGCTTTATTTAATGTAAATAACAGAAAGTAAAAAGAGGGTACAGAGAGTTGTGTTTTCTAAATTCATCCATCTCATGCTCATCAAAAGGAATCCACTAACAAGGTTGATCAAGTCTTGTTAACAAACTCTTTTCGAATAACATGAAACCGGAGAATTTTAGAATAACACTAGGTTACCTTAACGGGGATATGCATGTCCCCAACAATAAGAATATCATATTTCTTCTTGACAGTAGGAAGAGGAAATTCAAAACCTCCAATAGTAATCGTTGAAATTTTTCCAATAGAATTGATACTGTGGACTTGAGATTGTTTCCTCAGAAAGTATACCGTATGCTCATTACCATTAACATGAAAAGTGACATTGCCTTTGTTGCAATCAATAACAGCCCCTACCGTATTCAAAAAGGGTCTTCCAAGAATAATAGACATACTATCATCCTTGGGAATATCAAGAATAACAAAGTCTGTTAAGATAGTAACGTTTGCAACCACAACAGGCACATCCTCACAAATACCGACAGGTATAGCAATTGATTTATCGGCCATTTGTAAAGATATTTCCGTAGGTGTCAGCTTATTCAAATCAAGTCTACGATATAAAGAGAAAGGCATAACACTAACACCGTTCCAAGATCACATAAAGCAGTTTTAACATAGTTTCTTTTAATGGAGCATGGTATAGTTGGTACTCCTGGATCTCCAAGTTTCTTTGGTATTCCACCCTTAAAAGTGTAATTAGCAAGCATGGTGGAAATTTCAGCTTCCGGTACCTTTCTTTTATTTGTAACAATATCTTTCATGTACTTAGCATAAGGATTCATTTTAAGCATATCAGTCAAACACATACGCAAAAAGATATGTCTAATCATTTTAGCAAAGCACTCAATATCCTCATCATCCTTTTTATTGGATGGTTTAGGAAGAAAAGGCAGGGGTTTCTGAACCCATGGTTCTCTTTCTTTACCGTGCTTCCTAGCAACAAAGTCTCTCTTATCATAGCATTGATTCTTTGATTGTGGGTTATCAAGATCAATAGCAGGTTCAATCTCTACATCATTAGCATTGCTAGGTTGAGCATAAACATGAACATCATCATTAATATTATCACTAGGTTCATGTTCATTACCAGATTGTGTTTCAGCATCAGAAATAGAAATATCATTCGGATTCTCAGGTGTGTCAACAACAGGTTCACTAGAAGCATGCAAAGTCCTATCATTTTTCTTTTTGTTCCTTTTAGAAGGACTAGATGCACCTACATTAGTTCTCTGAGAATCTTGCTCAATTATCTTAGGGTGGCCCTCAGGATACAAAGGTTCCTGATTCATTTTACCCCCTCTAGTCATAACTCTAACAGCATTATCATTTTTCTTATTATTTAATTCATTGAGCAAATCATTCTGAGCCTTAAGCACTTCTTCTACTTGAGTGGTAACCATAGAAGCATGTTTACTAATAATTTTAAGTTCACCTTTAACACTAGCCATATAATCACTCAAGTGTTCAAGCAAATCAGCATTACGTTTCAATTGTCTACCAACATAAGCATTGAAGTTTTCTTGTTTAATAATAAAATTATCAGACTCATCTAAGCATTGGCTAGCAGACTTATAACGAGGAATATCACCTTCATCAAATATATAGAGAGAATTTACCTTTACTACCTATGTCGGGTTATCAAGACCATGTATTTCTTCAATAGGTGGTAAATTCTTAACATCTTCAGCTTTAATACCTTTTTCTTTCATAGATTTCTTTGCCTCTTGCATATCTTTAGGACTGATAAATAGAATACCCCGTTTCTTCGGAGTTGGATTAGGACTTGGTTCAGGAAGTGTCCAATCATTTTCATTACTCAACATATTATTCAATAGCAATTCATCTTGATCAACAACTCTTTCCCTGAAAACACAACCAGCACAACTATCCAGGTAATCTCTGGAAGCATCGGTTAGTCCATTATAAAATATATCAAGTATTGCATTCTTCTTGAGAGGATGATCTGGCAAAGCATTAAGTAATTGGAGAAGCCTCCCCCAAGCTTGTGGGAGACTCTCTTCTTCTATTTCCAAAAAATTATATATTTCCCTTAAAGCAGCTTGTTTCTTATGAGCGCGGAAATATTTAGTAGAGAAGTAATAAATCATATCCTGGGGACTACGCACACAACCAGGATCAAGAGAATTAAACCATGTTTTAGCACCACCCTTTAATGAGAACGGAAAGAACTTAAGGATAAAGTAATAGCGAGTTTTCTCATCATGAGTAAACAGGGTGGCTATATCATTTAGTTTAGTAAGATGTGCCACAACAGTTTTAGATTCATAGCCATAAAAAGGATCAGATTCAACCAAAGTAATATACTCAGGATCGACAGAGAAATCATGATCCTTATCAGTAATAAAGATTGGTGAAGTAGCAAAAGCAGGGTCATGTTTCATTCTAGCATTCATGGATTTTTCTTTAAGCTTAACTAATAATTTCTTAAGATCAGATCTATCATTGCAAGCTAAGAAGACTCTAGCAGTTTCTTCATCCATAACATAACCCTCAGGAACAACAGGCAGTTCATATTTAGGGGGAGAATCTTCATCATCACTTTCATCAATATTATCAGTTTCAATAATTTCATTCTCTCTAGCCCTAGCAAGTTGTTCATCAAGAAATTCACCTAGTGGAACAGTATTATCAAGCATAGAAGTAGTTTCATCATAAGTATCATGCAAAGTAGAAGTGGCATCATCAATAACATGCAACCTATTAGAATCAATAGCCTGTGTAGGTGTCGCAAGTTTACTCAAAGCAGAAGGTGAATCAAGTGCAGAGCTAGATGGCAGTTCCTTACCTCCCCTCGTAGTTGAGGGAAAAATCTTGGTTCTTTGATCTTTCAAGTTCTTCATAGTGACCAGCAGATATAAATCCCAAGTGACTCAAAGAATAGACCTATGCTCCCCGGCAACGGCGCCAGAAAATAGTCTTGATAACCCACAAGTATAGGGGATCGCAATAGTTTTCGAGGGTAGAGTATTCAACCCACATTTATTGATTTGACACAAGGGGAGCGAAGGAATATTCTCAAGTATTAGCAGCTGAGTTGTCAGTTCAACCACACCTGGAAACTTAATATTTGCAGCAAGGTATTTAGTAGCAAACTAATATGATAATAGTGGTAACGATAGCAAAAGTAATATTTTTGGTTTTATAGTGATTGTAACAGTAGAAATGAAAAAGTAAATAAGCGAAGAACAATATATGAAAAGCTCGTAGGCATTGGATCGGTGATGGAGAATTATGTCAGATGTGATCTATCATGCAACAGTGATAACATAGGGTGACACAGAACTACCTCCAGTTCATCAATGTAATGTAGGCATGTATTTCGAATATAGTCATACGTGCTTATGGAAAAGAACTTGCATGACATCTTTTGTCCTACCCTCCCGTGGTAGCGGGGTCCTATTGGAAACTAAGGGATATTAAGGCCTCAATTTAATAGAGTACCAGACCAAAGCATTAACACATAGTGAATACATGAACTCCCCAAACTACGGTCATCGCCGGTAAATATCCCGATTATTGTCACTTCGGGGTTAACGGATCATAACACATAATAGGTGACTATAGACTTGCAAGATAGGATCAAGAACTCTCATATATTGACAAAAACATAATAGGTTCAGATCTGAAATCATGGCACTCGTGCCCTAGTGACAAGCATTAATCATAGAAAAGTCATAGCAACATCAATCTTAGAACAGAGTGGATACTAGGTATCAAACCCTAACAAAAGTAACTTGATTACATGATAAATCTCATCCAACCCATCACCGTCCAGCCAGCCTACGATGGAATTACTCACGCACGGCGGTGAGCATCATGAAATTGGTGATGGAGGAAGGTTGATGATGACGATGGCGACGGATTCCCCTCTCCGGAGCCCCGAACGGACTCTAGATCAGTCCTCCCGAGAGAGTTTAGGGCTTGGCGGCGGCTCCGTATCGCAAAACGCGATGAATCCTTCTCCTTGATTTTTTTCTCCCTGAAAGTGAATATATGGAGTCAAGATGGACGTCGATGGAGCATCAGGGGGCCCACGAGGCAGGGGGCGCACCCAGGGGGTAGTACCGCCCCCACCCTTATGGACAGGGTGTGGGCCCCCTGACATGGATCTTTTCGCCAGTATTTTTTATATATTCCAAAAATAATCTCCGTTGATTTTCAAGTCATTCCGAGAACTTCTATTTCTGCACAAAAATAACACCATGGCAATTCTACTGAAAACAGCGTCAGTCCGGGTTAGTTCCATTCAAATCATGCAAGTTAGAGTCCAAAACAAGGGCAAAAGTGTTTGGAAAAGTAGATACGACGGAGACGTATCACCCCCTGTCGCCTACACTCACTTGGCGATGGTTCCAAATGCCGTTGCGGAAAGGGGTTAAAAACCATTTGTTTAGCACCTCACTGTACTAGTGATTAGTCATAAAGAACTGACATACTTATTGTAAAATTCTAATAGTCATCAAGAAAAAGTACTACCCATATAATCCTAGGGGGATAGATTGGTAGGAAAATACCACCGCTCGTCCCCGACCGCCACTCATAAGGAATATAATCAATAAATGAATCACACTCCGAGTTCATCACATAACGGTTCACCATACGTGCATGCTACGGGAATCACAAACTTTAACACAAGTATTTCTACAATCCATAGTTACTCACTAGCATGACTCTAATGTCACCATCTTTATATCTCAAAACAATCATAAGGAATCAAACTTCTCATACTATTCAATGCACTTTATATGAAAGTTTTTATTATATCCCTCTTGGATGCCCATCATATTGGGACTAAATTCATGACCTAAGCAAATTACCATGTTGTTTAGAGACTTAAAATAATATAAGTGAAGCATGAGAGTTCATCAATTTCTTCAAAATAAAACTATCATCGTGCTCTAAAAAGATATAAGTGAAGCACTAGAGCAAATGACAAACTACTCCAAAAGATATAAGTGAAGATTAATGAGTAGTCGAATAATTATGGAACTATGTGAAGACTCTCTCTCATAAATAATTTCAGATCTTAAGTACTTCATTCACACAGCAAGCAAAACAAAAAAATGACATTGCAAGGATAGCACATATCATGTGAAGAAGCAAAAACTTAGGCTCAACCAAAACTAACCGATAGTTGTTGAAGAAGAAAGGTGCGATGCCTACCGGGGCATTCCCAAGATTAGATGCTTGAGACTTCTTGGAATATTAACTAGGGATGCCTTGGGCATCCCCAAGCTTGAGCTTTTGTGTCTCCTTAATTCCTCTCATATCACAGTTTCCCTAATTTTTAAAAACTTCATCCACACAAAAGTCAACAAGAACTCGTGAGATAACTTAGTATAAATCCATGCTAGACCTTATTATTCTCTACTGTAGAAAATCACTAAAATTATTATTTGATATTTAATACTAAATGCCTCTTCATATTTAATACTCCTCTCCTCAAATAGAATCATTAAACAAGAAAACATATGCAAACAATGCAAACATAACAACAATCTGTCTAAACGGGATAGTCTGTAAAAATGCAAGAGGAATCATACTTCTTTAACTCCAAAAATTCTGAAAAATTAGCACACTATAGATAATTTGTTGTTACTCATTGTGTAAAAATTTCAAGATTTTATTATTTTCTAACTATTTGCCAATATTGAAAAATATAATAGCAAAATTTCTGTTTTTAAAACAGCAACATATGGACTTGAAATATAAGCATGGTAAAGGCTATACTTGACTTTTTATTGAACTAAAGGATGCAAAACATTACTCTAAATAAAAGCAAGCAAATCCTAATAAAACAAAATGATGCTCCAAGAAAAACACATATCATGTGGTCAATAAAAATATAGTCCCAAGTAAAGTTACCGATGAACGAAGACGAAAGAGGGGATGCCATCTGGGGCATCCCCAAGCTTAGGCTCTGAATATTACATTGGGGTGCCTTGGGCATCCCCAATACTCCCTCCATTCCCTTATACAAGGACACTATGGAAAATACATTTTTAATCAATACAAGGCCACTATGGAAAATACATTTTGCATCTATACAAGGCCACTAACAGTAATCGAGGTAAAAATTAATGATGTTTTCTCGTAGTAGCAACTTATTTAATGCTTGCATGCATGTAGTCATAATGACACTGTGCTACTTCCTTCACATTCCTTCCTTGCATGCATATGAGCGTATTAATGATCTTGGTTAACGAGAAGAAAAGTTGGCTTGCAAAGCAGTCATTAAATTTCACCTTGGTACATGTATCTGAATTTGTGGCCTTGTATAAGGGAATGGAGGGAGTATTAGGCTCTTGACACTCTTTATTCCGTAGGCCATCAAAACTTTACCCAAAACTTGAAAACTTCACAACACAAAACTTAACAGAAAACTCGTAAGCTTTGTTACTATAATAAAGCAAATCACCACTTAGGTACTGTCAAGACAAGATTCATAATTTTTCTCACATGATGCCTAATGTACCCTATCATTTCTACAATTTATATTAAGCGATATAAGCCTTAGAAACAAGCAAACTATGCGTCGAAAACAGAATCTGTGAAAAACAAAACAGTCTGTAGTAATCTATAACTCCCGAATACTTCTGTGAGTCCACAAATTCTGAAAAATTAGAAAAACCTAAGAAATTTGTTTATTAATCTTCTGCATAAAGAATCAGTATTTTATCACGCTTCTGTTAAAAATGAGAATTGTTTTCCTGAGCGCAAAAGTTTCTGTTTTTTAGCAAGATCAAATCAACTATCACCATAGATCATCCCAAAGGTCTTACTTGGCACTTTATTGAAACAAAAGCTATAAAACATGATTAATACAGTAGCATAACCATGTTAAGACACAAAAACAATAGGTATAAATGTTGGGTTGTCTCCCAACAAGCACTTTTCTTTAATGCCTTTTTAGCTAGGCATGGTGATTGCAATGATGCTCACATAAAAGATAAGAGTTTAAGCATAATGGGAGCATCATGAAGCATATGACAAGCACATTTAATTCTAATCCACTTCATATGCATAGAGATTTTTTGAGCAAACAACTTATGGGAACAAGAATCAACTTGCATAGGAAGGTAAAGCAAGCATAACTTCAAAAATTTCAACACATAGAGAGGAAACTTGATATTATTGCAATTACTACAAGCATAAAATCCTCCCTCATAATAATTTTCAGTAGCATCATGAATGAAATCAACAATATAACCATCACATAAAGCATTATTATCATGCTGCACAAGCATAGAAATTTTATTACTCTCCACATAAGCAAAATTCTTCTCATTCATAGAGTGGGAGCAAACTCAATAAAATAACTATCATGTGAGGCATAATCCAATTGAAAATTAAAATCATGATCACAAGTTTCATGGTTATCATTATTCTGTGTAGCATACATGTCATCACAGTAATCATCATAGATAGCAACTTTGTTCTCATAATCGATTGGAACCTCTTCCAAAGTAGTGGATTCATCACTAAATAAAGTCATGACCTCTCCAAATCCACTTTCATAAATATTATAATAATATTCAAAGCCCTCCAAAATAGTGGGATCATTACTTCCTAAAGTTGACACTCTTCCATACCCACTCTCATCAATATAATCATCATAAATAGGAGGCATGCTATCATCATAATAAATTTGCTCATCAAAACATGGGGGACAAAAAATATCATCTTTATCAAACATAGCATCCCCAAGCTTGTGGATTTGCACATAATTAGAATCATGGATATTCAAAGAATTCATACTAACAACATTGCAATCATGCTCATCATTCAAAGATTTGGTGCCAAACATTTTAATGCATTCTTCTTCTTACACTTTGGCAGAATTATCAGAATCCTTATTTTCACGAAAGACATTAAAAAGATGAAGCATATGAGGCAACCTCAATTCCATTTTTTTGTAATTTTATTTTATAACCTAAACTAGTGATAAAACAAGAAACTAAACAATTCGATTACAAGATCTAAAGATATACCTTCAAGCGCTAACCTCCTCATTAACGCCGCGTGAAAAGAGCTTAGTTGACGTGGTGTTAGTGCCGCTTACCTAGCCTCCCCGGCAACGGCGCCAGAAAAGAGCTTGATGTCCACTACACAACCTTCTTCTTGTAGACTCGTGTTGGGCCTCCAAGCGCAGAGTTTTGTAGGATAATAGCAAATTTACCTCAAGTGGATGACCTAAGGTTTATCAATCCGTGGGAGGCATAGGATGAAGATGGTCTCTCTCAAAGAACCCTAGAACCAAATAACAAAGAGTCTCTTGTGTCCCCAACACACCCAATACAATGGTAAATTGTATAGGTACACTAGTTCGGCAAAGAGATGGTGATACAAGTGCAATATGGATGGTAGATATAGGTTTTTGTAATCTAAAAATATAAAAATAGCAAGGTAACAAGTGGTAAAAGTGAGCGAAAACGGTATCGCAATGCATTGAAACAAGGCCTAGGGTTCATACTGTCACTAGTGCAAGTTCTCTCAACAATGATAACATAATTAGATCACATAACAATCCCTCAACGTGCAACAAAGAGTCACTCCAAAGTCACTAATTGCGGAGAACAAATGAAGAGATTATTGTAGGGTATGAAACCACCTCAAAGTTATTCTTTCTTATCGATCTATTGGGCTATTCCTATAAGTGTCACAAACAGCCCTAGAGTTTGTACTAAAATAACACCTTAAGATACAGATCAACCAAAACCCTAATGTCACCTAGATACTCCAATGTCACCACAAGTATCCGCGGGTTTGATAATATGATATGCATCACACAATCTCAGATTCATCTATTCAAACCAGCACAAAGAACTTCAAAGAGAGCCCCAAAGTTTCTACCAGAGAGTCAAGACGAAAACGTGTGCCAACCCCTATGAATAAGTTAACAAGGTCACAGAACCCGCAAGTTGATCACCAAAACATACATCAAGTGAATCACGTGAATATCCCATTCTCACCACAGATAAGCACATGCAATACAGGGGATATATAAGAGGCGTTGGCTTCGAGAACAAGCCAGGGGAGTCCACGAGGGGCCCACAAGGTTGGAGGGCGCGCCCAGGGGGTAGGGCGCGCCCTCCACCCTTGTGGAGGCCTTGTGGCTCTTCTGGCTCATCTCTTTTCCTTCGAGGACTTCTTCTGGTCCAAAAACAATCATCATGAAATTTCAGGTCAATTGCACCCCGTTTGATATTCCTTTTCTGCAGAACTCAAAAGCAAGGAAAAAACAGAAACTGGCACTGGGCTCTAGGTTAATAGGTTAGTCCCAAAAATCATATAAAATAGCATATAAATGCATATAAAACATCCAAGACAGATAATATAATAGCATGGAACAATCAAAAATTATAGATACATTGGAGACGTATCAGTGGGCTAAGCGGTGATGCCAAAGCCATCCCACATCAACTTTAGCCATTAGGCATGTCGCAGTCTTAGTGGGTCGCTCCGAAAAGTTAATCACATAGAGACCGTTCTCGACATGCCCAACAAAGGCTACTTTAAGAGTATTGCTCGACAATAGGGCCACGGTATCAATATCAAAGAAAGTGGCAAAGCCCATGAGTGCAAGTTGACGAATGGAAAGTAAGTTGTATGCAAGGGACTCAACAAGCATGACTTTATCGATCGTGAGATCATGAGAAATGACAACCTTGCCAAGACCTAATACCTTAGAAGATAAGGCATCACCCCACTCGACATTGGTGGGCATAGATGAAATCTTGTGCACGTCCACCACCAAGTCCTTGCTTCCGGTCATATGATTTGAGGCTCCACTATCGAGTAACCATGATCCCCCACCAGAAGCAAAGAGCTACAAGAGATCAATGCTTGGTTTTAGGTACCCATTTTGTAATGGGTCCTTTGATGTTAGTAATAAGGGTCTTAGGTACCCAAATAGACCATTCAATGTACTCATAAGGAGAACCAACAAATTTGGCATAAACATGCCCATCACTAGCACATCATAACACATAAGAAGGGTTAAAGTCGCCGGCTTTGTTGGAAGGGGTGGCATTGCCCTTCTTGACACTACCACCCTTCACATTGTTCTTCTTCTCCTTAGAAACACCCTCTCCCTCCTTCACAAAAGTTTTCTTGAGAGGAGGAGGTTGTTTGGCCTTGTCATTCTTATTCTTGTTCTTGTACTTGGGTGCAAACTCAATTCCCTACTTGCCCAAAACTTCCTTTTGATTGCTCAAAAGGTCGTTGAGGTTCTTCTCACCTTGTATGCATGACACAAGGCCTTTCTCAAGTTTCTCCTTCAACTTGGCATTCTCGTCCACAAGATGCACATGCTCACAACACGGGTTAGTAGCATTTGCATTATCAATTAAAACCATATGAGGAAATGTGGCTTTCTCCTTGGTTAGCTTCACTTGGAGTTGATCATGAGACTCTTTGAGGCTAGCATGAGCACCCTTCAAGGCCTTCTGAGCCTTGTCAAGTATATGGAACTCCCCCTTGAGTCTAGCATGGTCAACCCCAAGTTTAGCCTTCTCAGAATTGAGCACACGAGATACAACAAGAGCATGATCAAGATCTTTCTTTAATTTAGCATGGTCATCGTTGTGTGACTCCTCAAGAGCCAAATGATGACCATGCTCTTCCTCAAGCGCATTAGAGAGATCCGATATCTCATTGGCATAGTCACGACTATGCCCTTCCATCTTAGAGATGGTTTCTTTGTGAGCCTCGATCATGTCATTGGCTTCACCAAGTTGTTCCAAGATAGCAACAAAGTGCTTCTTGGATTTACCCTTGAGCTTGCTCATAAAAGACTCAAATTCATTTTCCTACTCCTTCGTCCCCTCACTTTCATCAATGCAATCCATCAAGGAAGGATTAGTAATGATGGTAGTTTCGATATTGGGGGTTACCTTGTTGGTGGCTTTAGCCATGAGGCACTTGGCTGTGATGTTCTCGTTGGGTGAATCGAAGATGAGGGACACCCGTGGAGTTGTTGCAATGGCAACGGAGGCTAAGATAGTCCTAGATTAGGGGTCTCTGGACAGCCGGACTATATCCTTTGGCCGGACTGTTGGACTATGAAGATACAAGATTGAAGACTTCGTCCTGTGTCCGGATGGGACTCTACTTGGCGTGGAAGGCAAGCTAGGAAATACGAATATGTGTATCTCCTCCTTTGTAACCGACCTTGTGTAACCCTAGCCCCCTCTGGTGTCTATATAAACCGGAGGGTTTTAGTCCGTAGGACACCATACAATCATACCATAGGCTAGCTTTTAGGGTTTAGCCTCTCCGATCTCGTGGTAGATCAACTCTTGTACTACTCATATTATCAAGAATAATCAAGCGGGACGTAGGGTTTTACCTCCATCAAGAGGGCCCGAACCTGGGTAAAACATCGTGTCCCCAGCCTCCTGTTACCATCCGCCTTAGACGCACAGTTCGGGACCCCCTACCCGAGATCCGCCGTTTTGACATCGACATTTGTGCTTTCATTGAGAGTTCCTCTGTGTCGTCGCCGTTAGGCTTGATGGCTCCTTAGATCATCGATAGCGATGCAGTCCAAGGTAAGACTTTTCTCCCCGGATAGATCTTTGTGTTCGGCGGCTTCGCACTGTGGGCCAACTCGCTTGGCCATCTGGAGCAGATCGAGAGTTACGCCCCTGGCCACCAGGTCAGGTTTGGAAGCTTAAACTACACGGCCGACATCCGCAGAGACTTGATCTTCGACGGATTTGAGCCTCTGCCGAGTGCGACACATAGTCATGATGAGCATGATTTAGCTCTACCATCGGACAGTGTTCAGGAGACCGCACCGGCAACTGCTTCGACCCTCAATTTGGAGCCAATTGTGCCATCCATGGACGGGTGGATAGACCCTTCCATGGAGGCCGCATTATCAGCGGCGATCGAGCCAAGTATCGACCTTACCCTTCACGAGAGCCGTGACGCCAAATTGCCGGATTCTTCCCCGACCATGGACTCCGAACCGCCTGCGCTTGTGCCTATAAAATCCGACTGGGCGCCGATCATGGAGTTCACCTCCGCGGATATCTTTCAGCACTCGCCCTTCGGCGACATACTGAACTCATTAAGGTGTCTCTCCTTGTCAGGAGAGTCCTGGCCGAACTATGTCCGGCAGGATTGGGATGCGGATGACGAAGAAATTCACCGCCCACCCACCACCCACTTAGTAGCCACTGTCGATGATTTGACCGACACGCTCGTCTTTGACCCCAAAGACATTGACAGCATGGATGACGATGCGGGAGGCGAAAAGGAACCACCGCCCACAGGGCACTGGACGCCCACTTCATCATATGATGTATACATGGTGGACACACCCAAAGAAAACGACGACGAGGAACAAAAGGACGCAGCAAAGGGTTGTTCCCTTGAGAAGCAGTCAAAGCGGCGGCATAAGCGCCGCTCCAAATCCCGCCTCGGCAGAAACAGCGGTCATATAGACCCAGCGATAGAGCAGGGTGAACCACCGCCCGACCAGGGCAACACGGAGAATCAAACCAAACAACCCGACTCCGTCGAAGATAATAGTCCGGACGACATCACACTGGGCAGGCGCCCGGACCAACAGAATGACCATCAAAGGCTCGTTTCCACTGCGAGGAGTCTGAAAAAGCAGAAGCAAAGGCTCAGGGCTGTCCAAGACACACTCAGAATTAGATGGAGTGAAGTACTCAACATGGCAGCGAAGTATGGCAGTAATCACCACACCAAGAGCTACCCGAAGCGAAAATTGCTACCTGAATTCGACGAGGAGGCCTTAGATCCCCCGCAATTAGAAAAAAAAACGGTCATCCGGTCGGATAGACGACCTCGTGGCCAATATAGAGTGGCAAACGATGCCGCACATAAGCCAGTACGCGATCCACGCGAGGGCTCGCATCAAAAGAACGGCGCAACCAGATCCATATACGGGCCATGCAAGCGTGCTCCAGTATGCAATATAACACAACAAACATCCGAACACCACGGTACACCCAAATACAGGTGTGCCGCACACCCCCTGTGTTTCACCAATGAGGTGCTGGACCATGAATTTCTAGAGGGATTCAAACCCGTAATCATAGAGGCGTATGACGGAACAACAGACCCTGGGTCTGGATTGAGGACTATATCCTCCATATCCACATGGCTCGAGGAGACGATCTCCACGCCATCAAGTACTTACCCCTCAAGCTCAAAGGGCCAGCCCGGCACTGGCTTAAAAGCCTCCCCAAAAACTGCATTGGAAGATGGGAAGAGCTCGAAGACGCCTTTTGGGCAAATTTTCAAGGGACCTATGCCCGACCACCGGATGCAGACGATTTAAGTCATATAACTCAACAGCCCGGAGAGTCAGCCCGAAAGCTTTGGAACAGGTTCCTCACTAAGAAGAACCAAATAGTCGACTGTCCGGACGCCGAAGCCTTAGCATCTTTCAAGCACAGCGTTCGAGATGAACGGCTCGCCAGACACCTCGGCCAAGAAAAGCCGAGAACAATGACAGCATTAACAAGCCTCATGACCCGCTTTTGCGCGGGCGAGGACAGTTGGTTAGCACGATGCAGCACCAGCGACCCAAGTACATCCGAAGTCAGGGACGGAAACGGGAAATCACGATGCAGTAAAAACAAGCGCCGGAATAAAGAAGACAGCCCGAAGAACATGGCGGTAAATGCCGGATTCAGAAGCTCTCGGCCAGGTCAGCAAAAGCCGCCCTCCAAAGGCAACAGAGATGAACTGTCCAGCCTAAACAAGATTCTGGACCAAATATGTCAGATCCATAGTACCCCCGATAAACCTGCAAATCATACCCATAGAGAATGTAGGGTCTTCAAGCAGTTCGGCAAGCTCAACGCCGAACATAAGGGGCAGGATACACTAAGTGAAGACGAGGACGAGACTCGCAAGCAAAGCACTGGGGAACAGAAGAAATTCCCACAAGAGGTCAAAACAGTCAACGTGTTATACGTGATAAAGGGGAGAAACAAAACGGCACTCCCACAGACACATGCCCCAGGGCCTATCACCGCGGAGTTCTGCCACTGGTCGTCCCAACCGATCACCTTTGACCATCGGGATTACTCAGCAAGTGTCCGGCATGCAGGATGGGCTGCCTTGGTATTAGACCCAATAATTGACGGATACCACTTCACACGAGTCCTGATGGACGGCAACAGCAGTCTAAACTTGATATATCAGGACACAGTCCGCAACATGGGGATAGACCCAGCAAAAATTAGCCATAACAATACTACCTTCAAAGGATTAACGCCAGGACCAAAAGCCCATTGCACGGGCTCCCTGTGACTAGAGGTTATATTCGGCTTTCCGGATAACTTCCACAGCGAAAAGTTAACCTTCCACATCGCTCTGTTCCAAAGTGGCTATCAAGCTCTACTCGGACGCGGAGCTTTCACTCGCTTTAACGCAATACCGCATTATGCTTCTCTTATGCTTAAGATGCCCGGTCCACACGGCATCATTACGGTAAATGGAAATATTGAGCACTCCTTGCATGCTGAAGACCGCGCGGCTGGCTGGGCAGCCGCACGCTAAACAGCCTCACCAACTGAAGCATCTCACAGGTCATTAAGACCACGGACGCGGTTAGATGAGTCCGGCGCAATTATATGTAATTGATACAGGTTTGATGGCTATACTCCTATTACAATACAAGGGGATCAACACGCGTAAACAAGTGGAAATTAGGCTTAACTTTACTCATCTTGAACTGTACATATTTTCTTTAGTACAACCTACCTTTTTGCACGATGAATTTTCAACTAAGTTCCTCTCTTTTACAGATGACCATCGTGCTACACCCGTCCAGGATACGGCACAATGGAGACACAGGCGCAGACATGCAGCAGGGACCCGTTCCAAGGATTCTTTTTAGATTAAGACCCTGTGTAAACCTTTTTTACTATCTCGTGTTGATACACATCCCCTGGATTGTCAGTACAATTGATAAGGATACTGACGTATTGGCATGTGGCCACGTCATAATATTGCATGTACCTGGACACCAGGGGCTTACTACAGAGGGCACTGTTTAGGCCCGGTTTACACCATAAAGACCGAATACCTTAGGGAGTGTTCGGCGTCGCGAGTTTGGCCTTATATGCATCAGCTCCGAATCATGTCTTTGGTCAAATGTTGGGTTTGCCCGGCTACTGTGTTTTGCTGCCATACGTTCCACTCTATCGGCTAAGGAGGCACCAGGAGAACTACTGCGATTGTGCCCTGGTTCATCCGGACGAGCACCTCAGTAGAGAAAGCCAAAAACTGACTGTCATGATATAGCGTGAGACTGGTCTACCACTCGATGACCTATCGGAATCTTCGGGATTCCTCCGCCTTAACGAAGGGCCGTTTCCTATCCAGGCATGTACGCACCCCGAATTCGGAGGAGTGCGAAGCCACCAGGGGCTATATAGTAGCCCCACTGTCAAACTCCTCTAGCTAAGTGGAAGTGTTAAAGCATTATAGTCTGGTTGCCTAGTTCGCTGCGCTATCACCTCCTTAATGGACCAAGACATTGGATGAAGTGTGAACATGCGTCTTCTGTGAACACCCCCGCATTATATCCGTGGGGGCTGAAGCCGACGACTGCAATCTTTCAGGTTATATACATATATACATAAACGGCTGCACAGGAGGCATCATAATACTTTCGTGCAAAAGTATAAATACAGCCTTGATAAACTTAATAAAACATTGTTTTTACAATGGGAATACATGTCATTCAAACGTAATATTCTTCGAGCATTGGGCCTCTATCGAACGAGCGCCTTCAAGAACTTCTTCAAAATAGTGCTCGGCAGCCACTCGGCCTATGGTCGAACCCTCCGCCGCGACAGTGGTGGCATCCATCTCCGCCCAGTATGTTTTGACACGGGCAAGGGCCATCCGCGAGCCTTCTATGCACGCCGACCTCTTCATCGCATTAATGCGGGGCACCGCACCAAGGAACTGCTGCACCAAACTAAAATAGCTGTTCGGCTTTGGGCTTTCCGACCATAGAATATCCACAACAGACCTCATGGCGAGTCAGGACAATCTATTCGGCTCGGCCCATTTGGCAAGCCGATCAGTCAATGGAAGCGGACGCTCTGGAACATTAAATTGTGACCAGAATAGCTTGTCCACTTCACGATCTGTTTGATCTCGGAAGTATCCGGCCGCATCGACATCACTCGCAGCTAAGTCCTGATATGCGTCCGCCGAACTCCACAGCCGGTCCAGAGGGGCATACTAAGGATCTCCAAACTTCCTCCGCAGCATGAAGGGTTTCCCAGCCACAATATCCCCGGGTTGACGCAGCTCCTCCTTCTTCGCTCTCATCGCAGAGCGGGTGTCTTTGGTCGCCATCGTGGCCTTTTCCAGGTCCGTCGCCTTCGCCCAGTTTTCTTCTTCAAGAAGCTGGCAACAGTCGGCAGTGTCTTTTAACTTTACAGCCATCGTGGCCATTTTCTCTTTGCTCTCACAATGCGCAGCCTTTTCGGCTCTTAACTCTTTGGCCGCCTTTAAAGCGGCTGCATTACTACTCCTTGCTTGCTCCTTGGGTCGGGCAAGCTCCGCCCGAAGGGCCTCCATGGTGGCAGCTCCATCTGTAGTCACAACATATTAAAGATACTGGCATCATGCTGCTCTTATTATGTGACAATCACCAGAAAAATCACTCGCCCTACGCCTCGTCAAGCCGCTTGTTGACAAGCACAATGTCGGCATCTGTCGCATCCAGTTGCCGCTTTAGTCCGGCAAACCCATCAGTCCGACTAGCCACCGGAGCTTCAACCACCTGCACATAAAGGTGTTCTGGTCATTACCTGGGACAACGATCCTCTATTCTCCACCGTTCTCGACGACAACCAGAGTCTCAGGGGCTACTATCTACACAGGGCACACCTTAAAATGTGTGGTACTGTCAAAAATGTACATCATTTCACGTACCTCAAAACCCCTCAGTAGACTCATAAAGGCTTCATGCAACCCGCTTTCGGCAGACGAAATCCTTTCAATCACCGTACCCATCAATGTACGGTGCTCTTCTGAGATAGTCGCTCGCTCTAGCAGATCCCTCAGTACGTCCGACCACATACCAGACGGTGCCGCACTCTTTCGGTGGCTCTCTTCAAGAGCCGGATACTGGGGACTTCGGGTGGCCATAGGGTTGTCTTCTAGCCTCGCCGGATCCGGAGAGACCCTCCGCGACAACACTTCAAGGTCGCCCGCTTCTTGAGCTGGGGAGTCTGGGGGAGGCGTTTCTCTCTACATCATCTCCGGAAGAAGATCCCCCGAAGACAAGCTCTGCTGGGAAGGGCTAAGATCCGAACTGCAAGATAAAGGATTCAGTTATTATCCTCAGAAGTAAGGTAGGATATCTTCACTATTAAGTACTTTTGATTACTTACAGCTCGTTAGAGGGCTGATCCCCGCGCGGGCATTGTGCGGCAAGAGCACCCTCCGAGGCAGGACCCGCCGGTGGAGATTTCTTCTCCCGTTTGGAAACCTTGGTTTCCTGATCTTTAGAGGTAGTCCTCTTCCTTCCCCGGGGCGTGAGAATGTTAGATTCTTCCCCTGGGTTGTCCTCCCTCACGGAGACGCTCATTCCCTCGGTTGGAATAGGTAGCGGTGGAGGCCCTCTTTCGCCCTCTTTATTCCCCCTTCATCTTCCTTTGAGGGCACCAGGCAAGGTGCTGGCTCGAGCATCTTTTCCAGCACCGGATTGTCCAAGCCTTCAGGAAGGGGGGCCGAACACCGGATCATCTTTGCCTTTGTTATCCAGTCCTGGTCAAAGAGTGATTCTTCAGAATGATGTCATGATAAAAAAAAAGGACAGTGTGATCGGCCATGGGATTACTTACTTGGGCCGCGGTGTGGTTGCTACTCAGGCCCACATCCTCGGTAGTGTCCGGACACTCTATTTGGGGTCCGAAGAACGATTTGTACATCTCCACGTGCGTCAGGCCGAGGAAATTCTGAATAGTGTGCAGTCCTTCCGGGTTGAATTCCCACATGCGGAGGGGCCGGTGTTTGCAAGGCTGGACTCGACGAACCAGCATGACTTGCATTACCATAACCAGACTGAAATCTCCCTCGAAGAGATCTCGGATGCGGCTCTACAGTATGGGCACGTCCTTCGTCGGGCCCCAGCTCAGCCCCCTGCTGATCCATGACATCAGTTGTGGTGGAGGGCCCGAGCAGAAGGTGGGGGCGGGTACCCACTTGGCACTTCGGGGAGCTGTGACGTAAAACCACTCCCGTTCCCACAATCCGGACACTTCTGGAAAGGAGCCCTTCGGCCATGGAGCGCCAACAATTTTTCTTATTAGATCCCCTCCGCACGCTGCGTACTGCCCCTCGACCATCTTCGGCTTCACGTCAAAGGTCTTGAGCCATAGGCCGAAGTGAGGGGTAATGCGGAGGAAGGCCTCACAAATGACAATAAATGACGAGATGTGAAGGAGGGAATCCGGGGCTAGGTCATGAAAATCCAACCCGTAATAGAAGATAAGACCCCTGACAAAGGGATCTAGAGCGAGGCCTAGTCCTCGGAGGAAGTGGGAGACGAACACAACGCTCTCGTTGGGTTCGGGAGTAGGGATGACCTGCCCTCGGGCGGGCAGCCTATGCGAAATTTCGGCGGTCAGGTATCTGGGCTCCCTCAACTTCTTGATATCCTCCTCCGTGACGGAGGAAGGCATCCATCGGCCTTGAAGGCTGGATCCGGACATGATTGAAGGTCCGAAGCACCTGACCTGGGCTTTGGGTCTTAGAACTCGAGGCGGGGGAAGGATCCGATTTAGCACGAGAGGGAAGAAGTAAAAGCCTTGTCCCTTTATAAAGAGGGTGAATATCAAGCGTCCTCCTCGTGGCCGTTTGGGACTTGCCTAAGGTCTAGGAGTCCTAGGCACGGTTGGGTTACCCACATCCGTATTAATGGGGATCCCGTAATAAGGGGAACACGATCTCTGCTTTGACAAGACGTGTCAAGAAACCGCCTCACGTTATGTGTGGGGCTGGTTAAGGAAAAACGGTTCGAATAATTACCGGGCCATAGCATGATGTCATGCTGCCAAAACGTGTCAGCAGATTGGATTTGTGGAAATATTATTCTCTCTACGGTGGTATGTGGAACTTATTTTGCAGGGTCGGGACACTATCCTTGTATTCAAATTCTTCCGAGGTGTATTCGGAGGAAGAACCCGCCTTGCAATGCCGAAGACAACACTGCGCGCCGGACTCATCGTCATTGAAGCCTGGTTCAGGGGCTACTGAGGGAGTCCTGGATTAGGGGGTCTCCGAATAGCCGGACTATATCCTTTGGTCAGACTGTTGGACTATGAAGATACAAGATTGAAGACTCCGTCCCGTGTCCGGATGGGACTCTACTTGGCGTGGAAGGCAAGCTAGGCAATATGGATATGTGTATCTCCTCCTTTGTAACCGACCTTGTGTAACCCTAGCCCCCTCCGGTGTCTATATAAACCGGAGGGTTTTAGTCCGTAGGACAACATACAATCATACCATAGGCTAGCTTCTAGGGTTTAGCCTCTCCGATCTCATGGTAGATCAACTCTTGTACTACTCATATTATCAAGAATAATCAAGCAGGACATAGGGTTTTACCTCCGTCAAGAGGGCCCGAACCTGGGTAAAACATCATGTCCCTAGCCTCCTGTTACCATCCGCCTTAGACGCATAGTTCGGGACCCCCTACCCGAGATCCGCCGGTTTTGACACCGACAGAGGCCATGGAAACCATCTCACCGTCATCATCATCATCATCATCATCATCATCATCATCATCATCATCATCATCAGCATTATCCTCATTGTACTCTTCTTGTGCCACCAACCCCTTGGGAGGAGTCTTCTTGGTGAAGTTGTTCTTATTGGGGAAGGACTTGGCCTTGTCTTTTCGGATAAGCTTGACACCATTTGTCTTCCCCCTTCTCGTATGGGAACTCCGCAACAAAGTGGCTCACATTGCCACAATTATAGCATGTCCTCGCAGGTTGCTTGCCCTTGGCGCCACTTCTTGAGTTTTCTTGTTGAAGTTGGGCATTGAGTTTGTCTTGCTCCAAAATTTCCATGAGGCGAGAGCCATGTGCTCATGATAAGCATATTTGGTATCTTCGGCAACACTCCTCTTCTTGCTCTTCACCCTCTTCTTACACACTAGCCTTGGCCTTCAAAGCAAGGTTGGGCTTCTTTGCTCGTTAAGAATGCAACACCGCATTGTCGGCGGTCTTGTCCAAGATCCTCATTGCAACAAACTCATCCAACACTTCACTTGAGGACAAGGCATGAAAGTCCGGCCTTTAACGGATGATGGAGGACATGGCCTTATGGTAAGGCATCATGGCCTTTAGAAACTTGCGCTTGATCCAATTGTCATCCGTATCCTTGCTCCCATGATCTTGGAGTGTGACTGTGGGAGTGTTTAATCTCAGGTAAAGCTCTCGAGGTTCTTCATCTTCATTCATTGCAAACTCATCGGCTACATCTTGCACCACTTCAAAGTTTGAGCATTGGATACTTGCGCTTCCCTTGTAAATGGAAACAACATGTTGCCATGCTTCCTTGGCCACGGTGAAAGGACGGATATGCACAATATCTTCGGGTGGAATTCCTTCTTGGAGAATGAAGAGAGCGGACTCGTTGAATTGATGATCTACGGCTTCTCTAGAAGTGAAGTTGCTTGGGTCATGCGGGTAGAAACCTTGCTCAATAATTCTCCAAAGATTAGTCGAACTATGATTTAAATGATGTTTAAAGCGATAGACCCAAGCGACAAAATCCTCATTTTTCACAAGCTTGGGAGGAGGACCAACATGATTCATATGCATGGAGGGAACCGGTCCTCCATAAGTAATTGGAGGTTCAACATGGGCAAAGATGCCATTTCCACTTCCACCACTAATCAAACGAACTTGATCACTAGTAGCTTCCCCCTTGTTGGAGTTAGCATCCGTCACCTTGTTAGTGGGATCGACCACTTTCAACGATGCAGTGGAAACTTTAAGACCATCAAGAAAATTCTTAATCATGCCTTTGACCTCGGTCGTCATGGAGGTTCTCAATGTATCAAAGGCCACATTGAACTCCTCATGAGAGACCGAGGATCCCCCATCGGCCGCAGGCAAAGGGGGACTCACACCAGAGTGCTCCTCCACCTCGCCTGAGGTGTCAACCATACTCTTCGGACGACAAAGTCCTTAGTAAAGAGAAGAAGGTCTGATACCAATTGAAAGGATCGATATATTTGACTAGAGGGGGGTCAATAGCAACTAACAATTTTTAGCTTTTCTTTACCAAATTAAATTTTGCATCAAAGTAGGTTGTCTAGATATGCAGCTAGGTGAACAACCTATATGATGCAACAACAACAAGTACACAAGCAAGCAAGCGATACAACACAATATAAGCTTGCACAAGTAAAGGTAATAGATAACCAAGAGTGGAGCCGGTGGAGACGAGGATGTGTTACCAAAGTTCCTTCCCTTTGAGAAGAAGTACGTCTTCGTTGGAGCGGTGTGGGGGAACAATGCTCCCCAAGAAGCCACTAGGACAACCGTATTCTCCTCACCTCACACAATGCGAGATGTCGTGATTCCACTATTGGTGCCCTTGGAGGCGGTGACCGAACCTTTACAAACAAGGTTGGGGCAATCTCCACAACTTAATTGTAGGCTCCCAACAACACCACGAAGCTTCACCACAATCGAATATGGCTCCACGGTAACCTCAACCGTCTAGGGTGCTCAAACAACCAAGAGTAACAAGATCCGCAAGGGATTAGTGGGGGGAATTAAATTTCTCTTGGTGGAAGTGTAGATCGGGGCCTTCTCAACCAATCCATAGAAAATCAACAAGTTTGATTGGCTAGGGCGAAAATGGAGCTTTGAGCAACAATGGAGCTTGGGGATCGAAGTTCTTGGGGAAGAAGACCCCCTTTATATAGTGGGGGGAAAGATCCAACCGTTACCCACTTATTCAGCCCGCGACACGTGGTACTACCACACAAGCTCACGGTACTACCGCAGGGGGTTGGGTACTACCGCTTGCCTGTGCGGTACTACCGCTGGAGTGGCAGTGACTAGACGAGGCCCTGTTGCGCATAGCAATGAGCGGTAGAACCGCCGGAGTGGTACTACCGCGCGCCCTCGCGGTACTACTGCAAGGCAGGGCTCAACTGGGCTGGAAAGGCACATACTAAATAAATTACGTCCGTGACTACTTCCGCTGAGATCAGGACTGTACGAAAATCCGGCATGGTACTACCGCTGGCAGTGAGCGGTACTACCGCGTGGGGGCGGAAGTAAAAAATTACTTCCGTGCCTACTTCCGCACGCGCCAGTGTCAGGGACAGAGCGAGCGGTACTACCACTCACCAGGAACGATACTACCGCTGGACCCTGCAGTACTACCGCTCCACTGAGCGGTACTACCACAAGGCCCTGCGGTACTACTGCTAACTTGAGCAGTACTACCACACGCCACAGACACTTAAGCATTTGGAAGCCTTCGTTTCGCATAGACAAGGGTAAACGAATGGTGCTCTAAAGAAGCGAAGGAAAGGTGGTGCAAAGGAACAGATGTGTACATGTTGATTCCACCCTAACCGTTCCAAAGCGGACCCCCTCTTAATAGTACGGCTTTCGTACGACTCAAATCCACCGAAAGGAAACGTAGAAAACCGCCATCTTCGATAGGCTACGAGGGGCATCGAATCGTCTTGTGCCTATACATGAGATATCTGAAATGCTCAATGCACACGATTAATCCGCAAATGCACTATCATCAATCACCAAAACCACATAGGGAGAAATATGCCCTTACACAAATCCCGCGATATATCAAGATCGTGACATCTCAAGGGCACGAGAGAGAGAGAGAGATTAAACACATAGCTACTGGCACAAACCATCAGCTCCGAGGGTGGACTACTCCCTCCTCATCGTGGTGGCCGCCGGGATGATGAAGATGGCCACCGGTGATGATTCCACCCTTCAGAAGGGTGCCGGAACAGGGTCTAGATTGGTTTCTTGTGGTTATAGGGGCTTGCGATGGCGGAACTTCTGATCTAGTGTAACCCTGAGGTTTTTTGGAATATTTGACGATTTATAGGGTGAAGATGGGGTACGGGAGGCCACTGAGGTGGGCACAACCCAGCAGGGCGTGCCTGGGGGGGCAGGAGCGCCCTGGTTTGTTGTGCCCCATGGGGGCACCCCCAGGTGCTGCTCTGGCCCATTGGATGTCTTCTGGTCCATAAAAATCGACAAAAAGTTTCGTGGTGTTTGGACTCCGCCTGACATCGATTTCCTGCGATGTAAAAAACAAGAAAAAAAGCAACTGGCACTGGGACTGGGTCAATAGGTTAGTCCCAAAAAATTATATAAAGATTCTATAAAATGATTGTAAAACATTCAAGAATGATTATATAATAGCATGAATACTTCATAAATTATAGATACGTTGGAGACGTATCAGCATCCCCAAGCTTAATTCCTACTCGTCCTCGAGAAGGTAAATGATAAAAGAAATAATTTATGAAGTGTGAATGCTAGCAAAGTGCACAAGTTTGATCAATGAAAATTTCAATCACTTTTCCTAGCATCATAAAACCAATTCTTTCCTGTAAAACTTCTCTTGTTAAAGTAGCAAGCAATTCACATGCTAAGGTTCAAACAACGAATTATCTTGAAACTCAACAACCTATGTTCTCAGTCACCAAGCAATTGTAATTCAACTTATTGAACAGAGTTAAAGTAAGAGCTCCACCTACTCAACCATCATATAGTATTATATGATTGCCAACACTCACCGCATACACATGAGCAAAACGGTTCAACCAGACACATAGAAAGATAGGGGCTTATAATTTCGCCTCCCAACGTATTCACCTCAAGGGTGATGTCAACAATAATAACTCATGCTACCCACATCCAACCGAATATATGTGCCTAGATCTTTCCTCATCACATGATGCTTTCCAAAAGATAAAAATAAAAAGGAATAGAGAGAGAAACTTTGACTCTTGCATGAAAGTAAATACATAAAAGTAAAAGGTAGGCCCTTCGCAGAGGGAAGCAAATGTTGTCATGCACTTTTTGTTTGTATGTTCAATCCCTTAGTGCAAAAGAACATCAACTTATATTGTCACTTATGATAACAACCTTTATTATGCAGCCTGTCACTTTTACTCTTTGCCATCACAAGTTCGTACAACGCTCAATTTTCTTTTACACTAAATGATCTAACACTTTTAGAAGCAATTTTTATTGCCTTATTGCACCGATGACAACTTACTTGAAGGATCTTGCTCAATCCTTAGCTAGGTATGGTGGACTCTTGAAAATAAGATTTGTGTTTAAGTGTTTTTGGATGCACTAGTAGTATCTCTACTTTGTGTGGAATTTTTGGCTAGCAAAGATGGGGGGCAAGCACCACATGTTGAAGGATCTATGAAAATATAACTTCTGTGTGAATATGAACAAACATAAACCATTATATTGTCTTCCTTGTCCAATGTCAACAATTTTGGCATATAAAATTTTGATGGGGGCTCACAATCACAAAAGATTTGTAAGATAGTGTATTTGCATGTGAAAGTTCTCTTCCTTATAGTAATCATTTAGGAATTGCTTGTACGACCAATACTGTGATTGTCAAGCTTCAAAAGATTTCACTTTCTAAACCCAATGTGAAGCTACTACTAGGCATGATATGAACATATAATTTGAAATTCATCATATTCAATTCATTCAACAATTTACACATAGGATATAAGTGAAGCACAAGAGTAAATGACAAGCTCCAAAAACATATAAGTGAAGATCAAGCGAGTAGTTAAGTAAATAGGTAGCGATGTGAGGACTCTTTCTTATTTAAAAACTTTCAGATCTAAATATTTTATTAATACAGCAAGCAAAAACAAAATAAAATGGCATTCTAAGAATAGCACACATCATGTGAAGAAGCAAAAACTTAGGCTCAACCGAGGCTAACCGGTAATTGTTGATGAAGAAAGGTGGGATGCCTACCAGGGCATCCCCAAGCTTAGATGCTTGAGAATTCTTGAAATATTATCTTGGGATGCCTTGGGAATCCCCAAGCTTGAGATTTTGTGTCTCCTTAATTCCTTTTATATCATAGTTTCCCTAAATCTTAAGAACTTAATTCACACAAAACTCAAACAAGAACTCGTAAGATAAGTTAGGATAAATCAGTGCGATAACCTTATCACTCTCTACTATAGCAGATCACTAAAATTATTATTTAACATTGCATACTAAATGAATTTGCATATTTAATACTCCTATCTACAAATAGAATCACTAAACAAGCAAACATATGCAACCATAACAGCAATCTACCAAAATAATCCAGTCTGTAAAGAATGCAAGAGCAATCATACTTGTGTAACTCCAAAAATTCCAAAAATTTACCACACTGTAGAAAATTTACTAGAGATTATTTGGCTGAAAGTTTCAACATTTTATCACATTCTGTCTTTTCTCAGGAATTTTTGCAGCATCGATAAACTTTCTGTTTTCAAACAGCAACTCATATACTTGCAAGATAAGCATGGTAAATGCTATCTTTGCCACTTTTATTGAAATAAATGATGCAAAGCATTATTCTAAATAACAGCAAGCAAATACTAACAAAAGAAAATGATGCTCCAAGCAAAACACATATCAAGTGACTAATAAAAATGTAGCTCCAAGTGAGGTTACCGATAATGTTGGAAACGAAAGAGGGGATGCCTTTCGGGGCATCCCCAAGCTTACTTGCTTGGATCCTCCTTGGATATTAACTTTGGGTACCTTGGGCATCCCCAAGCTTAGATTCTTGTCACTCCTTATTCTCCTCACATCGACATCTCACCCAAAACTTGAAAACTTCAATCACACAAAACTTAACGGGACTTCGTGAGGTAGGTTAGTATGATAAAGAGCAAACCATTTCACTTTGGTACTGTCAAAGACAAGATTCATAATTGTTTCCACACAATGCCTACTGTAGCATATCATTACCAAAATTTATATTGAGCAATATAAGCCATATAAACTATAAAACAAGCAAACTATGCATTCAAAACAGAATCTGTGAAAAACAGAACAGTTTGTTGTAATTTGTACTCCAACCATACTTCTGCTACTCCAAAACTTCTGAAAATTAGGACAACCTAGGCAATTTGTCTATTAATCTTCTGTAAAAATAATCAGTATTTTATCACGCTTCTGTTAAAAATGAGAATTATTTTCTTGACCACGAAAGTTTCTGTTTTTCAGCAAGATCAAATCAACTATCATCATAGACCATCCCAAAGGTCTTACTTGGCACTTTATTGAAATGAAAGCAATAAAACATGATTACTACAGTAGCCTAATCATGCAAACACACAAAAACAGTAGGTAAAAGTGCTAGGTTGTCTCTGAACAAGCGCTTTTCTTTAATGCCTTTTAAGCTAGGCATGATGAGTTCAATGATGCTCGCATAAAAGATAAGGATTGAAACATAACAAGATCATCATGAATCATAAGTTCCTCTCTCATAATAATTTTCAGTAGCATCATGAATAGATTCATCAATATAACCATCACATAAAGCATTCTTTTCATGATTCAAAAGCATAAAAAATTTTATTACTCTCCATATAAGCAATTTTATTCTTATTCACAATAGTGGGGGTATCATATGAAACTCGAATACTATAACTCGTTTCCACATTAAAAGAGTAATGTTTAGAAAAGGGTAATCGTAACTATGACAAGTTTTATAAATATAATCATCACTACTTTTTATAACATAAGTATCATCACAATAATCATCATAAGTAGCAACTTTGTTCTCATCATAGATAGGAGGCATGCAATCATCATAGCAAAATTGATCGTTCAAAGTAGGGGGCCAAAAAGATCATCTTCATTAAACATAGCATCCACAAGCTTGGGACAAACATTAATTGCAGCAAATAAATTTTCAAAAATGTCATTCTCATCAAACTTAGCATCCTCAAGGTTGGGACAAACATTAATTGCAGCAAGAAAATTCTCAAGCATGTCATTCTCATCAAACATAGCTTCCCCAAGCTTGTGGCTTGGCATAACATAAGCATAATCACTCTCATCATTAATAGTATGAATAGCACCAAAGGTATAGCAATGGCTACCATCATAATTTCCCATGTTTATGCCAAAAATATTTCCAAGATTATAAGAAGCATCATTATCTTCCCAATCATAATTATCACAACAAGCAATAGGCATAACAAAATCATCATCAAGTGCACCATCTTCCACAATTATTTTTGAATCATTTTCATGAGGCACAACAATAATAGGAGCAACATTATTTGGGAGAGATGCCTTTTTACCTCTATTCTTTCTTCTTTTCTTCTTCCTCACCACCTCACTTATGGGTTTAATCAATTTTTTCGAGCTTCTTGTTGAAAAGATTGATTGGATAGGAAGCTCCTCCTCATTACCTAATTCATCATAATAAACACTAGGAGGGTATTGGGAAATACTTTCCCTTTCATTAGTACTCTCTTCATATTCTATTTGTTTTCTTGTCTTCATATAGTTGGCAATATAAGGATTCTCAATGCAATTTACCGCACAAAACATATAAATTTCTTCTAGATCAAAATCAAGAAATCTCTTGCGATTAAATTTTGGAATACCTTCAGTTATACGTTTCATTTCTTTATACCCCAAAAGAAGACCAAGCTCTTTATGATTCTCAAGGTTAATCAAGTCATCACAATTTTTGGACACGATTTGATCATGAAACAATTTGCATTGGCGATTTAAATTACCATCTTCATTGCAAAGTTCACAAGGATGGAGAGAAAAATTTAATCTTTCACCACAATCATCTAGCCTCTATTGCAACTTTTTCGTTTCGAAATATTTATGCTTCTTACAAAATCTATCTTCCCTTTTTGGTGTGCATTTGCACTCCCAATTCACTGCGCAAAATTGACATTCTTATAGGAGATATCATTGTCATGACTAATGCAATCATGATTAACATCATGGATATTCAAAGAATTCATACTAGCAATATTGCAATCATGCCCATCATCCAGCGTTTTCATGCCTTAAATTTTGTTGAATTCTTTTTCTAGCAATTGAGCACAATATCTGAATCCTTAGTCTCAAGACAGACATTATAAAGATAAAGAACAACCTGTGGTAACCAAATCTCCATTTTTTGTAGTTTTCTATTATAAAACAAAACTAGTGATAAAACAGGAAACTAAAATAATCGATTGCAAGATCTAAAGGTATACCTTCATGCACTCACCTCCCCGGCAACGGCGCCAAAAAAGAGCTTGATGTCTACTACACAACTTGTTCTTGTAGACTTGTGTTGGGCCTCCAAGCGCAGAGTTTTGTACGACAGTAGCAATTTTCCCTCAAGTGGAGAACATAAGAAGTTGTTTGTAGGGTATGAAACCACCTCAAAGCTATTCTTTCCGATCAATATATCCTAGAGTTCGTACTAAAATAACACCAAGCTATTCTTTCTGATCGATCTAACCAAGAGTTCATACTAAAATAACACCACATGATACACATCAACCAACTCTAATGTCACCTAGATACTCCAATGTCACCGTGAATATCCGTGAGTTGATTATATGATATGAATCAAACAATTTCAGATTCATAATACTCAATCCAACACAAAGAACTTCAAAGAGTGCCCCAAGATTTCTACCAGAGAAACAAAGACGAGAACGTGCATCAACCCCAATGCCACCTCGGGAATCTGCGAGTTCAGTGCCAAAACCCATATCAAGTGAATCAATATGATACCCCATTGTCACCACGGGTATTCATAGCAAGACATACATCAAGTGTTCTCAAATCCATAAAAGTATTCAATCAGATACAACGAAATCTCAAACGGAAAACTCAATTCACAACAAGATAGAGAGGGTAAAACATCATATGATCCAACTATATTAACAAAGCCCGTGATACATCAAGATCATGACATCTCAAGAACACGAGAGAGAGAGAGAGAGAGAGATTAAACACATATCTATTGGTACAAACCCTCAATCCCGAGGGTGGACTACTCCCTCCTCATCGTGGTGGCTGCCGGGATGATGAAGATGGCCACCGGTGATGATTCCACCCTTCAGAAGGGTGCCGGAACAGGGTCTAGATTGGTTTCTCATGGTTATAGGGGCTTGCGATGGTGGAACTTCTGATCTAGTGTAACCCTAAGGTTTTTTGGAATATTTGACGATTTATAGGGCAAAGAGGGGGTATGGGAGGCCAGCAAGGTGGGCACAACCCACCGGGGCGCGCCTGGGGCCCAGGCGCGCCCTAGTGGGTTGTGCCCCCTCACACCCTCAGGTGTTGCTTTGGCCCATTGGATGTCTTGTGGTCCATAAAAAATCCACAAAAATTTTCACGGTGTATGGACTCCGTTTGATATCGATTTCCTGCGATGTAAAAAACAAGCAAAAAACAACAACTGGCACTGGGCACTGGGTCAATAGGTTAGTCCCAAAAATTATATAAAGTTGCTATAAAATACTTCATAAATTATGTTGGAGACGTATCACCCCCAAGTAAAACAGCATGAATACTTCATAAATTATAGATATGTTGGAGACGTATCACCCCCCCACCGCGCCCGAACCACTTGCTGCTCAGGTTGTTTCTCCCGCCGCTCCCGTTAACCTGGGTTCCCCATGACCACGACTGATATTCTTTCAATGTTTGCGGACCTCAAAACCGTTGTGTTGGAAGAAGTTTGTTCCTTGGTCAAGGAGGAAATTGATGCTTGCTTAAAGCCCTCGACATCCGCATCAAACTCATTTGATCCAAATGCCAATCATGATGCGGATGACTCAAGAGAACCCCTTGCATCTCGGGCTCGTACTCAAGTTCCCAAGTATAATGCCGTGGAACCCTTTTACTCATGGAAACCCTTCCAACATCCTCACATTAATCCTATTGGGCCCCCGCCCCCTTTGAAAGCTATTGCATTTGCTAAATGAAGCTAGATACGGAGTCTCATATTTGCAGTGCGTCAACACAACTTTCATGGATTGTGGTCAATATATTCAACCCCAAGGATCCAATGAATCTCACTCCAAAGCGGTTGATGATCAACTCAATGAAACCGCCCACAACTTGTTGCACACCGTGGTGACCATAGACTATAGTGACTCCATTGCTCTCCTTAAGACCACCAAGGAAATCTGTGATTGCCTTGAGGAGGCTCTCGAAGGTGATGAAGCAATTCAAAGATCTTGATTGGATTTGCTCAAGCAAGAAGTAAATCTGTTTGTGAGGAATGAGGGTGAGTCCGTGGAAGAGGTTTACCGAAGGTTGAAGTCCCTTGTGCTCAACTTGAGAACCTTAGGGTGCACTTGGGAAAATGATGATTTCATCAAGGACAAATTCATAGATGATATGGTTCTCACGGAACATACAATGGTCATGATGATACACATCAATTCCGGATTATCACAAGTTGACCGCGGCTCAAGTTGTCTCCTCTTTTTCCACTCATGTTCTTTTGGAGACCAAGTCCAAGAAGACCTTTGCCATTGCTCAAGCAAGCAAGAACTCCAATCTTGCCTTGAAGGCCAACAAAGTGGTTAGTGAACATTCAGGGGATGAAGAAGTGTTTGAAGAAACATGAAGGAAGATGTTGACACCTCATGCCCAGCAAATGACTTTGCGGGAGACTTGGCTCTCTTAGTCAAAAAGTACTTCAGGACCATGTCAAACAAAGGGAAGAATCTTCAAGGAAGATAATTTGGAAAAATGAAATGCAACAATTGTGATAGCCCAAGACACTTTGTGCATGATTGTCCGTATGAGAGACGTGAATACAAGTCCGAGAAGCTTGTGCTCAAGAAGAATAAGTTCACCAAGTTCACAAAGACGAAAGATGACAAGGCTCTAGACCATGAATAATACATGTCCGAAGATGAAGATGACAGTGATGATGATCAAGTGGGCACGACCTCCATTGCCACACATGCCACTACCTCCTCCACCACCACCGGCGTCTTCGACTCTCCAAACAAGGACAAGCCTTTCACTCGTCGGTGCCTTATAGCCAAAGAGGTAAAAGCAAAGTCCAAATCTCAAAAACCCCACCATCTACACTCCCAATGTCTCATGTGAGATAATGGAGGATGAGTGTGACGAGGGCATGGATAATGATGTGGAATCCTTGATGGCTTTCATTAGAACTCTTCATGGTGAAGCTTGTGCTCGTTTTGGCGATCTCCTTAAGTCACTCGCCGAACACGATGACTTTATTGAGAAAATTGAAAACTTCCTCATAGTGGAAAAAGAGAGAGTCGAACTCCTCGAGCACGAACTACATGAATAGAGTGTCCCGAGAGAATCACTTGAGGAAGCCTTGTTGGCTCATCAAATTTACTTTGTTAAAACCAGTGATGCTTTGCAACTTTCTCTTGAGAACAAATATGCCCTTAATGTTAGGGTTGAAAAGCTTCTAGTTGATCACACGAGACATGTTGAGGAACATGAGTTCCTTGTGACTAGTTCCAAGGTTGTCAAAGGTGACCTCATTACCCTCACCGAGTCTTATGCTCAACTTAAAGCTACAACCATTAAGGCACTTACTTCCTTACCTCATATGGAGTTAAATGATGATTCTTGTACGGCTAACTTTGTTCATGATTGCACCTTTCTCCAAGAGGAGAATAAGAATTTAAAGGCGCAAATTGAGAAAGGGCTCGTGTCATGCATTCAAGGGGAGAAAAACCTCAATGACCTCTTGATTAACCAAAAGGAGTGTGTTGCCAAGGAGGGAATCGGGTTTGATGTTGCACCCAAGAAAGGTAAGAATAAGAATGAGAGCAACAAGAAGAAGATCGGTCCTCCTCCTCCTCCTCAAAAGGTAGTGTTTGTGCAAGAAGGGCACAAGGAGAAGGATAAGGAAAAATGGGTTGTTGGGAATGGCAAGGTCACTAGCGACAAGGCAAATCCCAAGGATTTTGTCGGCAAGAACAATCCATCTTATGTCCTCATGAGAGGAGATGATGGTTATACATTTGCAAACTTTGTTGGCACTAACTATGATGATTATGCTTGGACTATTTGGGTTCCTAAGACCCTTGTTGATAACTCTCTAGGACCCATTGCAAAATGGGTACCTAAGACCAAAGCTTGATTCTTGAAGGACTATATCTCTGGTGGAAAACAATGGGTGATCGATACTGGATGCACCAATCATATGATCGGAGAATGGGAGATGCTTGTGGAGTTTGTCAATTCTCTCAAGGCTTCTTCGAACATCTCCTTTGGTGACAATAGCAAGGGAAGGTATTAGGTTTGGGCAATGTGGTAATCTCTAATGATTCCTCACTTTCAAATATCATGCTTGTGAAGGAAATATTCCCTAGAGGCAATAATAAAGTTATTATTTATTTCCTTATATCATGATAAATGTTTATTATTCATGCTAGAATTGTATTAACCGGAAACTTAGTACATGTGTGAATCCATAGACAAACAGAGTGTCACTAGTATGCCTCTACTTGACTAGCTCATTGAATCAGTGATGGTTATGTTTCCTGACCATAAACATGATTCGTCATTTGATTAACATGATCACATCATTAGAGAATGATGTGATTGACTTGACCCATCCGTTAGCTTAGCATGATGATCGTTTAGTTTGTTGCTATTGCTTTCTCCATAACTTATACATCTTCCAATGACTATGAGATCATGCAACTCCCGAATACCAGATGAACACTTTGTGTGTAACCAAACGTCACAACGTAATTGGGTGATTATAAAGGTGCTCTACAAGTGTCTCCGATGGTGTTTGTTGAGTAGGCATAGATCGAGATTAGGATTTTTCACTCCGATTGTCGGAGAGGTATCCCTGGGCCCTCTCGGTAATGCACACCAATATAAGCCTTGCAAGCAATGTGAGTAATGAGTTAGTTGTGGGATGATGCATTATGGACCGAGTAAAGAGACTTGCCGGTAACGAGATTGAACTAGGTATTGAGATACCGACGATCGAATCTCAGGCAAGTAACATACCAATGACAAAGGGAACAATGTATATCGTTATGCGGTTTGACCGATAAAGATCTTCATAGAATATGTGGGAGCCAATATGAACATCCAGGTTCCGCTATTGGTTATTGACCGGAGACATGTCTCAGTCATTTCTACATAGTTCTCGAACCCGTAGGGTCCGCACGCTTAACGTTCGGAGATGATCGATATTATGAGTTTGTGTGTTTTGATGAACCGAATGTTGTTCCGAGTCCCGGATGTGATCACGGGCATGACGAAGAGTCTCGAAATGCTCGAGACATAAAGACGATATATTGGAAGCCTATGTTTGGACATCGGAAAGGTTCTGAGTGAGTTCAGGCATATACTGGAGTACCGGGGGGTTACCGGAACCCCCCGGGAGTATATGGGCCCTAATGGGCTTTAATGGAGAGAGAGGCAGCCAGGGCAGGCCGCGCGCCCCCTCCCCCTCTGTTCTGAATTGGACTAGGAAGGGGGGGCCCTTTCCTTATCTCCTACTCCTACTACATGGAAGGGGGGAATCCTACTCCCGGTGTGAGTAAGACTCCCCAGGGTGCGCCATTGTAGAGGGTGGGCCCTCCCCCCTCCACTCCTTTATATACGGGGGAGGGGGACACCCGATGGACACACAAGTTGATCATTGATCCCTTAGCCGTGTGCGGTGCCCCCTCCACCATAATCTACCTGGGTCATATCATAGCAGTGCTTAGGCGAATCCCTGTTCCGGTAGCATCATCATAACCGTAATCATGTCGTCATGCTGATGAAGCTCTCTGATGCGGAGCATCCTATGGACATCACCATGTCAAGAGTTCATTCGGCAAGTGACATGTGCGACATCTACTTCACATACATAAAGGTGAATCCTCTCCTTTACACGTGCTCACTTGACCCCTTCGAGGATGGTATACTACTTGACCCTCCATCGTGCATGCATAGGTATTGTCGGAGCTTCACGGATGACGAGGAGGAGTGCAAGCGCCAAGGATCACCTACACCATCCGCGAGGGAAGCCTGGAAGAGAAGACGCAAGAAGAAGAGCCGTCGAAGAAGCTCCAGCCACCGGACGACCGGTCGGGTCCGGACGTCCGGTGCCTAAAGATCCACCGGACGACCGGTGTCCCTGCACCCGAGCCAAACGAGCGGACGTCCGACGCCACCGGAAGACTGGCGACCGGACGACCGGTCCAGACCAGAAATCCGCTACACCAGCATCCGAGCCAGATCGAGCGGACGACCGGCCCCTACCGGACGTCCGGCCGCCCATGAGCCACCGGACGACCGGTCCCCAGCGGATGTCCGGTACCTGGCTGTGTCTAGTTGCGGGCTGAGGCCCATGTACCCCTTCACTTTCCCCCCATTTGCACTAAGACTATACATAGACCTCTCCCTCCTCCTTTCTAGGGGAGCGTTGTGATAGCTCATTTGAGAGATAGAGCTACGCTCATCCATTACAGATCTACTCGACGAGAGAGACCGCGGCCCCTCTACAGAGAAGATCCCCTTGGATTCAAGAGCCCCCTCTTAGGTGGCCCCATCAAGACCTCCTCACGGAGAAGAACCGGTTACCGTGTATCGTCCGTTGTTGACTTTGATCTTGTATCTTCCTTTGTGTTCATCGATCTAGCGCATTGTGATCTATTTCTTGTTGGTTGAGTGATTTCTCTGTGTTTTCCCCCGTTTTCCCCTCGTGTTCATCTTTCCGGGATCCGCTCCTTTCATGAAAGATTGGCCATCTAGGTTTCCACCCTACATCACTCTCCCTCGACACTCTACTGGATCGTGAGTTCGTGGGGCATCACCGAGCCGAACATGTGCAAATCGCGGAGGTGTCGTACTTTCAGTACTAGGATCACTCGATCGTGAAGATGTAAGACTAAATGAACCGCATTGTCGTAATGCTTCCGCTTCCGGTCTATGAGGGTACGTGGACAACACTCTCCCCTCTCGTTGCTATGCATCACCATGATCTTGCATGTGCGTAGGAATTTTTTTGAAATTACTGTGTTACCCAACAATGGCATCGGAGCCAGGTTTATGCGTAGATGTTATATGCACGAGTAGAACACAAAGGAGTTGTGGGCGTGGGTATATACATATTGCTTGCCGTCACTAGTTGATTCTTGATTCAGCGGTATTGTTGGATGAAGCGGCTCAGACCGACATTACGCGTACGCTTACGCGGGACTGGTTCTACCGACGTGCTTCGCACACAGGTGGCTGGTGGGTGTCAGTTTTTCCAACTTTAGTTGTATCGGATTGCATGATCCTTATACTTGTATGCTCAATTTGCATCCCCATCGTGTTATACACAATAACTATTCTTTCATGATGGATGACATGTTCTTATACCATGCATCAAATTTCTTTGAGCGATGCTTATCTTGTACTAACTCTCACGTGCACATACACATCATGATGGATGATGTGTACATTTACCACACACACAATCTCTTTCGTTTGTGTCTCTTTTGTGTAGGTACCCACGAATACTTGTCAACCTCGCAATCCCACGAGTTGACAAAACGAGCTCTAGAGAGCAATGATGACTTGGAATCCCATGGATTGCCTTTCCCACCGCTCTCTTCAAGCAAATACTTCGCGCATTTCTTCTACTTGGCCCTCACTTGGCTATGGGTTATTGTCCATTACATATTATAAGCCCATCTTGCCATGTTCACTTCGCATGATATGCTCATTCCTATGCCTTTGCCATGCATTTGTGACCCATGCTTTGCATTACACATGATGATTGATTCTAGAACTTCTATGTGTATTTGCAAGCTTGGTGGAGATATCACTTATTATTGCCATGTTTGCTTTGTGCCCCATGCCTATGATTATACTATGATCTTGCTTTGTGTTCGTGCTTGCGATATGTCATGTGCATTGCCTATGCCTATTATTTACTCACATGACATCATTGCCATGATTTCCTCTAGTGTGTTGCATCTTCACTCCACTAGTTTGCACGACATGATTGTTATTGCTTCTTGTCATATCTCTCCATATGTTGCCTCTCTCATGCTAGATGATTTGCCATGTATTGAGTGCAATTATGCATTTAGTCTTGATAATGAGCTTGCCCCCATAGCATTCTCACATATATTTGGAGATTTTGACATATTCCTTATGAAGCATGCTTGTCTTACCTCTTTGCACCATATACCTAGTGCCATGAATATTGCCATTTTTGCATCATATTCTTCACGCACTTGTGATTCTAATGGTTATGTGCAAGAGAAGAGAACCATCATGACGGATGATGTGTTTATCTACCATGCACATACATTCTTTCTTTTGTTGTGTGCATGTGTAGGATACTTGGACTTCGTGTCAACTTCCATGTCACGTGAGTTGACAATCCGAGCTCTTGAGAGTGAACCACCTTCTACCACGACGATTCTACATCGCACTTGCTTGTACTTCAGCATTGTGAAGGACGCACAAGAACATGCTTTCAAGGTGATATCCTTCTGTTTTGAGAACCCCCAAACCATGAGCATGCATATTGTGGATCATACTACTTGTGTTGCTTGCACCATGCGACTTATTTGTCATCTTGGACCCCTTTCATGCGCACATGTTAGAGATCTTGCTTCCACTTGTCATTTTCACAATTCCATGCATCATGATATATATGCCTTGTGTGTTGCATCCAATTCTTGGATTACTTGCTCCTATCACATGTTTGGTTGCAACAATGTCATCACTTCACATATGCCATGTCCCATTGACTGCTACATGCTTGCCTTGATTGCCTCACACATGATGAACAATTGCTCTTTCCATTGTGTTGAGTGCCACACGATATTCACTACACCCCATGCATGTTATGCTTGGATTGTCTTGCACTTGACCCATGTGTTTAGACACTTCATTTTACTTGGTGTTGTGAATGATTCATATGCCTACCATCGACCTTACATTGAGCAATTTGTGAATGCTTGCTATGAACTTGAGGTAGATGCATCTTCTCTTGTCACACATATTTGCATCACTACCTCACATTCACATGCTTGTTTCCATGATGTCCTTCTTTGTGCTCAATTTATGTGCTTACATGCCATGTCACAATCCTTTGTCACACCATATGCTATGCTTGATGACAACACTTGTTGGGTGAATCACCTCTTGAATGCTTGGTTTTGCACTAACGCTAACCGCATTTGTTTTTCCAAGTGTTTGTTCTCCTTGCTCCTTTTGAAGGACTCACGATACGGTGCGACATTGAAGAGTGCCCATTTCAAGCTTCAAGATGACGAGAACTTGGTGATCGACCACTACTACATGGTGATGCCATCTCTTTCCCATGGTGATTTGGATTTCGATCCGAGGTTGGATCTTTCCCAAGGGGGAGGGGATGAAGCAGAGCATCCTATGGACATCACCATGTCAAGAGTTCATTCGGCAAGTGACACGTGCGACATCTACTTCACATACATAAAGGTGAATCCTCTCCTTTACACGTGCTTACTTGACCCCTTCGAGGATGGTATACTACTTGACCCTCCATCGTGCATGCATAGGTATTGTCGGAGCTTCACGGATGACGAGGAGGAGTGCAAGCGCCAAGGATCACCTACACCATCCGCGAGGGAAGCCTGGAAGAGAAGACGCAAGAAGAAGAGACGTCGAAGAAGCTCCAGGCACCGGACGACCGGTCGGGTCCGGACGTCCGGTGCCTAAAGATCCACCGGACGACCGGTGTCCCTGCACCCGAGCCAAACGAGCGGACGTCCGACGCCACCGGACAACCGGCGACCGGACGACCGGTCCAGACCGGAAATCTGCTACACCAGCATCCGAGCCAGATCAAGCGGACGACCGGCCCCTACCGGACGGCCGGCCGCCCACGAACCACCGGACGACCGGTCCCCAGCGGACGTCCGGTACCTGGCTGTGTCCAGTTGCGGGATGAGGCCCATGTACCCCTTCACTTTCCCCCCGTTTGCACCAAGACTATAAATAGACCTCTCCCTCATCCTTTCTAGGGGAGCATTGTGATAGCTCATTTGAGAGATGAGTTACGCTCATCCATTACAGATCTACTCCATGAGAGATACTGCGGCCCCTCTAAGGAGAAGATCCCCTTGGATTCAAGACCCCCTCTTGGGTGCCCCATCAAGACCTCCTCACGGAGAAGAACCGGTTACCGTGTATTGTCCGTTGTTGACTTTGGATCTTGTATCTTCCTTTGTGTTCATCGATCTAGCGCATGTGTGATCTATTTCTTGTTGGTTGTGTGATTTCTCTCGTGTTTTCCCCGTGTTTTCCCCTCGTGTTCTTCGTGTTCATCCTTGGGATCCGCTCCTTTCATGAAAGATCGGCCATCTAGGGTTCCACCCTACATCATCTTGGTATCAGAGCTTAGGTTTATCACGAATTTGGAGCCTCCCCGTTGTGTTTTCTAGCCTAATTTTGTTGTGTTCTTCCCCAAATTCGAAAATCCCCACCAAAAATAGCCCCAATTTTTTTGTGATTTATTGGTTTGATGAAGTTTGTTGATTTTGATCCATGGATTTGCTTGGTTTCGAGTGGATCTAGCATTTCCCCAATTTTCCCCACTTTCCATCCACGAAATCTCATCAATTTTGACCCCAAAATCCCCAAATTCCGCCCAAAATCGCGTCCTGGATCTAAAATCTCGCGTTGACCCCGACCACCTGACGACCGTCACTTTACCGGACGTCCGGAGCCCCTGGAACGACCGGACGTCCGACCTTACCGGCAACCAGAACCCCCTAACCCGAGCAGAATCACCGGATTTCCGACCCGACCGGACGTCCGGCGACCGGACATCCGTCCATTTCCGGACGTCCGCTACCTGTAAAAACTGACTTCAGCTGATTTTTGTTTCGGCCATAACTAATTCATACGAACTCCGATTTTGACGTTCTTTAGCTCATTTTGAAGCTCTTGACATCCTCCTTCCCACAAAAATACCACCAAAGTCATTTGACTCCATCAAATTTTCTGAAATTTGGCAAGTTTAGCTAGGCCCTCCACCATATCATCCGCTACACCACCATAGCCTTCCGCAACCTAACCAATTTTGTTCCCCATCGCATTAGTGGTTGCTAGAGGAGTGATTTGAGTCTCCTAAGGTGTCTAGGCTACTTAGGGACAGTTGCTTCTTCTTCAAACACCACTTCCGCATAGGCTTGACCACTATACACTTCCGCCACCCCAACTTAACCCAATTTTGGTTGTGTTGTGAGTTGTGTCTCCTAAGGTGTTTCGGCTACTTAGGGACCGTGCTTCCAACTCCCACACCGTGTATAGTCCACCACCATAACCTCCACTTCCGCATTGCCTAGCGCAACACCACCGCATTCCGCTACCACCATTTGACATTTGAGATTTTGAGTTCGCGGTTTTTCCGTTTCCTAAGGTGTTTCGGCTACTTAGGGACGAGTCTCCATCATCTTGGTATCTCCATCAAGATCACCGCCACTCATCATCACCGCGGACGGTAACCTCCATATCATCTTGGTATCGTGGTATCCCTCCATTGTATATTCCCTTGCCATTGCATTGATAACCCCTAGCCCATTTTGCGTTACTTGCCTATCGAGACTAGCCATTTGAGTATTGCCGGCAACGTTACTTGTGCACATTAGTGATCTACACCATACATTGCATACATACCATATCATATTGGCATCATATCATCTCGTGTGCCTCAAGTTTGTTCCCGCATATACACAATAGCTATCTTGGATTGAGCATTGTGCAAAAGTGGCCATATACAAAAAAAAGAATAAGCTTTTAAGCAAAAGAGTGAACAAAGAAGCTTGTAAGCAATAGCCATATCATCCACCACATTGCATAACATTGCCATATAAGATCATCTTGGATCATAACACCGGGAACCATATATACATAGCATACTTGGGATAGAAGTCGTTGCATTTTTGTCTCCTATGGTTGTGCACAAGTGTCATATCCGCCTATTGAGCAATCGTGCTAGCGTCTCTCTAGAGTTGTGCAATAAGAGCATTTTCCGTGGATTCTACATTTTGAGCTCATCCTTGGTTGCACGACCCCATTTATCTATCCGTGTGTGCGTTTCCGTGTGCCACCTATATTTCTATTGGTCTACTTGTTACACTTGCGAATTTGTGAATCTCTTTCAACATTATTGACTCTTGCTAACATTTTGCATTAAATTTTTGTGCCACTATCCTCACCGAGCTCCACCATAAGCCTTACTTGTGTAGGTGTGAGAAACTGACAAGAATTGGTACCACTTGTGCTATTTCCTTGTCCACATTGGAGTGATCATTGATCCACTTTCAACTTCGGTCAAGGTACATTTGGTATTCGTTCTTCTCCTTCTCCACTCATATTGGCTCAAATCCTGTGATGGATAGGCAAGGCATTTCATCTCCGGTCTTCCACAACAACGACGGCGTGTACAACTACATCAACAACAAGCTTTCCGCACAAAAGGAGGAGTAAGATGCAAGGATGGAGGAGATTCGGACCTTTTTGATCAACCGTTCTTCCCCTTCATCATCCTCAAGGCGGCGACGTTCAAGTCACAAGTCTTCGGAGCGCAAAAATGATGCAAGCACAAGTCGTCCTCGTCCACATCTCCATGGCGACCACCATCACGTTTGTGATCCACCTCGTCATGAAGGGCAAGTCACCTCCAAGCAACATGTGCACGACGACGACGACGAAAGACATCTACATCGAGCTCAAGCACGACAACGACAACATCATCATGAAGATGCTCGAGATGCGCCTACCTACAAGTCGCAACAAGCCCTACTTCACGCCAAGTCCAAACTTCATGACCACAAGAGAAGACCGCGAGACGACCACCACAAAGACGGAGCTACGGCTACACCAACCACTTTGGCATCTTCACCAAGCGACTTCAAGGCATCTTCGCCTTCGGATATATGGCATCTTCGCCAATAAGCACCTCAAGACTACGCTCAAGAGAAGCTCCCCAAGCTCATGTCGGCGACTTCCACGAGCTACTACGACCTCAACATCGACCACACGATTCCTTTCTATGGGACTCAAGAACCCGAGGAGTATCTCGAGTGGGAGCATTTGATGGACGACTACCTCAAGCTACATCAAGTTCCTCCCGAAGATCAAGTGAAGTGCGCCACAAGGAACTTCCACGACTACGCGTCCACATGGTGGCTTCACGCACCTTCGGAGACCTACGACATGAGTTGGCCCAAGACGAAGAGAGCTTTGCGGCGAGAGTTTGTGCCTCCAACCTACATGGAACAACTTCAACGCCAATTGGAGAACACCATCCAAGGATCCAAGTCCATCGACGAGTACTTCAAGGAGATGAAGATTGCCTTGCGACGAGCCAGCGTGGACGACCCCATTTCGATGAAGTTCCACTTCATGATGGGATTGCACTACGACATCTCCAAGACGATCTTCCTCGATAACTACAAGTCCCTCGACGACAACTACATTGGTGCTCTCAAGGCGGAACAAGAACTCATGAAGGCCAAGGTTTGTCCACCCCAAGCTCACTTTGTGACGACCAAGCTCCATGAGAACGAGCATGAGGCTAGTACCACCATGATGTCCAAGCCCGACGAGCTCCAAGACGATGCTCCCAAGTTCGACTTCACCGCCATCCCTCTTTGTGGCATTGACGATGCCGAGTCTACTTCGACCCTTTTTCAAGATGGTGCGGTGACGACTGCGACTATGGACACTATCAAGGACCAAACTTTGGAGGCGAGCGACATGGTGACGAGCAAGGATGATGCTTCCATCTTAGGAGGCGAGAGTGATGATGTGCCATCTTCGTCCTTCATCCACGGCGACGACAACGAGACGGTTGAGCATGGGATTTTCCCTTCAACCACGGCGACATGTGATGATTTGAGTGACTTTAGCCACCATATTGAGAGTGAGAGTGACTTCACCACTAGCCCCATATGTGATGTGTTGCCACAATTCCCATGTGAGGAGAGCCACAACCCCCACCACTTGAGTGAGATGAGTGACTCCACCATATGTGACATTGAGTGCACCTACCATGAGGGAGTGAGTGAACCACCACATAGAGAGAGTGAGATAGTTGATAGGTCATGTGAGGCCACTTTCAACACTAATGACTTGACCTCTACCTCTATTGTGTCTTCTCATTTGGTGCTAGGTCCCTTATATGATGACGCGCCGATTCTCGACGACTTCGTCCTACCTTTGGACAAGACGATGGCCATGGTGGAATATCATGCACCCCCACATGGTTCCATCAAGATGAAGATGACCACCATTTGGTCTTTCCCACCTCACCTACACCACTTGAGTGGAATGAACAAGGTAACATAGGTGAAGGTGATGCTCTAGTCCCACTAGTGGACATTCATGACATTGATTGCTTGCATGATGTTGATCCCCCTATTGCCATGCTTCATGCTAGTGCAACTTCCCCATGCGATGATTTACCCATTTATGATGAGTATGATGATTGCCATGTGGAGTCTATTAGTTGTGATGCCATGTTGCATACGATCTCTTGTGACAATTCTTTAGGTCACATCATGTTTGCCAATCCGCTTGACTTGTCATATGCTATGCATGAGATCGACCACATGTCATATTTGCAATCTCTTCATAGTGACTATGCATATGCCATTAAGATTAACCCAATTTGCACTTATGGCATAGATGACAAGCCTATGGTTATTGGCAATTGTTTCTCTTGTGATGATATTGATATGCTCCCTTTGCATCATTTATCTCATATGCCATGCCATGACCACCTTGCTTCGGATATGCATCGTTTTGGGTGTTGCCCATTTTCTTCGTATGATGTTTCCAATATTGCACATGAGGAGACCCCCATAGTTCCCTCATACATTTTAGGAAATTTTGATCACTCCCATCCATTGCATGATCCTTATACTTGTATGCTCAATTTGCATCCCCATCGTGTTATACACAATAACTATTCTTTCATGATGGATGAACATGTTCTTATACCATGCATCAAATTTCTTTGAGCGATGCTTATCTTGTACTAACTCTCACGTGCACATACACATCATGATGGATGATGTGTACATTTACCACACACACAATCTCTTTCGTTTGTGTCTCTTTTGTGTAGGTACCCACGAATACTTGTCAACCTCGCAATCCCACGAGTTGACAAAACGAGCTCTAGAGAGCAATGATGACTTGGAATCCCATGGATTGCCTTTCCCACCGCTCTCTTCAAGCAAATACTTCGCGCATTTCTTCTACTTGGCCCTCACTTGGCTATGGGTTATTGTCCATTACATATTATAAGCCCATCTTGCCATGTTCACTTCGCATGATATGCTCATTCCTATGCCTTTGCCATGCATTTGTGACCCATGCTTTGCATTACACATGATGATTGATTCTAGAACTTCTATGTGTATTTGCAAGCTTGGTGGAGATATCACTTATTATTGCCATGTTTGCTTTGTGCCCCATGCCTATGATTATACTATGATCTTGCTTTGTGTTCGTGCTTGCGATATGTCATGTGCATTGCCTATGCCTATTATTTACTCACATGACATCATTGCCATGATTTCCTCTAGTGTGTTGCATCTTCACTCCACTAGTTTGCACGACATGATTGTTATTGCTTCTTGTCATATCTCTCCATATGTTGCCTCTCTCATGCTAGATGATTTGCCATGTATTGAGTGCAATTATGCATTTAGTCTTGATAATGAGCTTGCCCCCATAGCATTCTCACATATATTTGGAGATTTTGACATATTCCTTATGAAGCATGCTTGTCTTACCTCTTTGCACCATATACCTAGTGCCATGAATATTGCCATTTTTGCATCATATTCTTCACGCACTTGTGATTCTAATGGTTATGTGCAAGAGAAGAGAACCATCATGACGGATGATGTGTTTATCTACCATGCACATACATTCTTTCTTTTGTTGTGTGCATGTGTAGGATACTTGGACTTCGTGTCAACTTCCATGTCACGTGAGTTGACAATCCGAGCTCTTGAGAGTGAACCACCTTCTACCACGACGATTCTACATCGCACTTGCTTGTACTTCAGCATTGTGAAGGACGCACAAGAACATGCTTTCAAGGTGATATCCTTCTGTTTTGAGAACCCCCAAACCATGAGCATGCATATTGTGGATCATACTACTTGTGTTGCTTGCACCATGCGACTTATTTGTCATCTTGGACCCCTTTCATGCGCACATGTTAGAGATCTTGCTTCCACTTGTCATTTTCAACAATTCCATGCATCATGATATATATGCCTTGTGTGTTGCATCCAATTCTTGGATTACTTGCTCCTATCACATGTTTGGTTGCAACAATGTCATCACTTCACATATGCCATGTCCCATTGACTGCTACATGCTTGCCTTGATTGCCTCACACATGATGAACAATTGCTCTTTCTCATTGTGTTGAGTGCCACTACGATATTCACTACACCCCATGCACATTATGCTTGGATTGTCTTGCACTTGACCCATGTGTTTAGACACTTCATTTTACTTGGTGTTGTGAATGATTCATATGCCTACCATCGACCTTACATTGAGCAATTTGTGAATGCTTGCTATGAACTTGAGGTAGATGCTTCTTCTCTTGTCACACATATTTGCATCACTACCTCACATTCACATGCTTGTTTCCATGATGTCCTTCTTTGTGCTCAATTTATGTGCTTACATGCCATGTCACAATCCTTTGTCACACCATATGCTATGCTTGATGACAACACTTGTTGGGTGAATCACCTCTTGAATGCTTGGTTTTGCACTAACGCTAACCGCATTTGTTTTTCCAAGTGTTTGTTCTCCTTGCTCCTTTTGAAGGACTCACGATACGGTGCGACATTGGAGAGTGCCCATTTCAAGCTTCAAGATGACGAGAACTTGGTGATCGACCACTACTACACGGCGACGCCATCTCTTTCCCATGGTGATTTGGATTTCGATCCGAGGTCGGATCTTTCCCAAGGGGGAGGGGATGATGCGGAGCATCCTATGGACATCACCATGTCAAGAGTTCATTCGGCAAGTGACATGTGCGACATCTACTTCACATACATAAAGGTGAATCCTCTCCTTTACACGTGCTCACTTGACCCCTTCGAGGATGGTATACTACTTGACCCTCCATCGTGCATGCATAGGTATTGTCGGAGCTTCACGGATGACGAGGAGGAGTGCAAGCGCCAAGGATCACCTACACCATCCGCGAGGGAAGCCTGGAAGAGAAGACGCAAGAAGAAGAGCCGTCGAAGAAGCTCCAGCCACCGGACAACCGGTCGGGTCCGGACGTCCGGTGCCTAAAGATCCACCGGACGACCGGTGTCCCTGCACCCGAGCCAAACGAGCGGACGTCCGACGCCACCGGAAGACTGGCGACCGGACGACCGGTCCAGACCAGAAATCCGCTACACCAGCATCCGAGCCAGATCGAGCGGACGACCGGCCCCTACCGGACGTCCGGCCGCCCATGAGCCACCGGACGACCGGTCCCCAGCGGATGTCCGGTACCTGGCTTTGTCTAGTTGCGGGCTGAGGCCCATGTACCCCTTCACTTTCCCCCCATTTGCACTAAGACTATACATAGACCTCTCCCTCCTCCTTTCTAGGGGAGCGTTGTGATAGCTCATTTGAGAGATAGAGCTACGCTCATCCATTACAGATCTACTCGACGAGAGAGACCGCGGCCCCTCTACAGAGAAGATCCCCTTGGATTCAAGACCCCCTCTTAGGTGGCCCCATCAAGACCTCCTCACGGAGAAGAACCGGTTACCGTGTATCGTCCGTTGTTGACTTTGGATCTTGTATCTTCCTTTGTGTTCATCGATCTAGCGCACGTGTGATCTATTTCTTGTTGGTTGAGTGATTTCTCTTGTGTTTTCCCCCGTTTTCCCCTCGTGTTCATCTTTGGGATCCGCTCCTTTCATGAAAGATTGGCCATCTAGGTTTCCACCCTACATCACTCTCCCTCGACACTCTACTGGATCGTGAGTTCGTGGGGCATCACCGAGCCGAACATGTGCAAATCACGGAGGTGTCGTACTTTCAGTACTAGGATCACTCGATCGTGAAGATGTAAGACTAAATGAACCGCATTGTCATAATGCTTCCGCTTCCGGTCTATGAGGGTACGTGGACAACACTCTCCCCTCTCGTTGCTATGCATCACCATGATCTTGCATGTGCGTAGGAATTTTTTTGAAATTACTGTGTTACCCAACAATGGCATCGGAGCCAGGTTTATGCGTAGATGTTATATGCACGAGTAGAACACAAAGGAGTTGTGGGCGTGGGTATATACATATTGCTTGCCGTCACTAGTTGATTCTTGATTCAGCGGTATTGTTGGATGAAGCGGCTCAGACCGACATTACGCGTACGCTTACGCGGGACTGGTTCTACCGACGTGCTTCGCACACAGGTGGCTGGTGGGTGTCAGTTTTTCCAACTTTAGTTGTATCGGATTCAATGAACGTGGTTCTTTCTGAAGATCAAAAAGCAATCACTATACCACGTTGTGGTTTTTGATGCGTAGGTAAGAACAGTTCTTGCTAGAAGCCCGTAGCAGCCACGTAAAACTTGCAACAACAAAGTAGAGGACGTCTAACTTGTTTTTACAAGGCATGTTGTGATGTGATATGGTCAAGATGTGATGATATATAAATTGTTGTATGATATGATCATGTTTTGTTAATGTTATCGGCAACTGGCAGAAGCCTTATGGTTGTCTCTTTATTGCATAAGATGCAAGCGCCATACAATTGCTTTACTTTATCGCTATGCGATAGCAATAGTTGCAAAAGCAATAATTGGTGAAACGACCATATGACGACACATTGATATAGATCAAGATGATCGAGATGATGGTGTCATGCCGGTGACGATGGAGATCATGACGGTACTTTGGAGATGGAGATCAAAAGCAGAATACTCGGGTTATTTTGATTGCCATATGACGACAAGATGATGATGGCCATATCATGTCACATATTTTGATTGCATATGATGTTTATCCTTTATGCATCTTATTTTGCTTAGTTTGGCGGTAGCATTATAAGGTGATCTCTCACTAAATTTCAAGGTATAAGTGTTCTCCCTGAGTATGCACCGTTGCGACAATTCTTCGTGCTGAGACACCACGTGATGATCGGGTGATAAGCTCTACGTTCACATACAACGGGTGCAAGCCAGTTTTGCACATGCAGAATACTCGGGTTAAACCCAATGAGCCTAGCATATGCAGATATGGCCTCGGAACACTCAGACCTAAAGGTCGAGCGTGAATCATATACTAGATATGATCAACATGGTGATGTTCACCATTGAAAACTACTCCATCTCACGTGATGGTCGGACATGGTTTAGTTGGTATGGTTCACGTGATCACTTAGATGATTAGAGGGATGTCTATCTAAGTGGGAGTTCTTAAGTAATATGATTAATTGAACTTAAATTTATCATGAACTTAGTCCTGATAGTATTTGCATATCTATGTTGTAGATCAATTGCTCGCGTATAGCTTCCCTGTTTTATTTCTGATATGTTCCTAGAGAAAACTATGTTGAAAGATGATAGTAGCAATGATGTGGATTGGATCCGTGATCTGCCGATTATCCTCGTTGCTACACAGAAGAATTATGTCCTTGATGCACTGCTAGGTGACATAAGTATTGCAAGAGCAAATACAAATGTTATGAACGTTTGACAAATCTCGGTATGATGACTACTTAATAGTTTAGTGCACCATACTTTACGTCTTAGAACCGGGACTTCAAAAATGTTTTTGTACGCCACAGAGCATATAAGATGTTCTAAGAGTTGAAATTGGTATTTCATACTCATGCCCGTGTCGAGAGGTAGGAGATCTCTGATAGTACTTTGCTGACAAGAAGGAGGAGAATAGCTCAACCAGTGAGCATGTGCTCAGATTGTCTGGGTACTACAATTGCTTGAATCAAGTGGGAGTTAATCTTCCAGATAAGATAGTAATTGACTAAGTTCTCTAGTCACTATCACCAAGTTACTAGAACTTAGTGATGAACTATAATATGCAAGCTATGACGAAAGTAATTCCGAAGATCTTCGCGATGCTGAAATCGGCGAAGGTAGAAATCAAGAAATAGCATCAAGTGTTGATGGTTAGCAATACCACTAGTTTCAAGAAAAGGGCAAAGGGAAAGAAAGAGGAACTTTAAAGGAGAATAGCAAGCAAGTTGCTACTCCCATGAAGAAGCCCAAAGCTAGACCCAAGCTTGGAACTGAGTGCTTCTACTGCAAAGGAAATTGTCACTGGAAGTGGAACTGCCCTAGATACTTGGCGGATAAGAAGGATGGCAAAGTGAACAAAATTATATTTGATATACATGTTATTGATGTGTACTTTGCTAGTGTTTATAGCAACCCATCAGTATTTGATACTGGTTCAGTTGCTAAGAGTAGTAACTCGAAATGGGAGTTGCAAAATAAACATAAACTAGTTAAGGGTGAGGTGATGATGTGAGTTGGAAGTGATTCCAAGGTTGATAAGATCACCATCGCACACTCCCTTTACCTTCAGGATTAGTGTTGAACCTAAAATAAATGTTATTTGGTGTTTGCATTGAGCATAAATATGATTGGATCATGTTTATTGCAATATGGTTATTCATTTAAGTCAAAGAATAGTTGTTGTTCTATTTACATGAATAAAACCTTCTATGGTCATATACTCAATATAAATGGTTTATTGAATCTCAATCATAATGATAAACATATTGATAATATTGAAGCCAAAAGATGCAAAGTTAATAATGATAGTGCAACTTATTTGTGGCACCTGCCATTTAGGTCATATTGGTGTAAAGCACATGAAGAAACTCCATGTTGATGGGCTTTTGGAATCACTTGATGCTTGCGAACCATGCCTCATGGGCAAGATGACTAAGACTCTGTTCTCCAGAATAATGGAGCAAGTAACTGAATTATTGGAAATAATACATACTGATGTATGCGGTCTGGTAAGTGTTGAGGCTCGCGGCGAGTATCATTATTTTCTGCTTTCAAAGATGATTTGAGAAGATATGGGTATATCTACTTGATGAAACATAAGTCTGAAACATTTGAAAAGTTCAAAGAATTTCAGAGTGAAGTGGAAAATCATCGTAACAAGAAAACAAAGTTTATGCGATCTCATCGTGGTGGAGAATATTTGAGTTACGAGTATGGTCTTCAACTAAAACAATGTGGAATAGTTTCAAAAATTCATGCCACCTAGAACACCACAGCATAATGGTGTGTCCGAATGTCATAACCGTACTTTATTGTATATATTGCAATCTATGATGTCTCTTACCGATTTACCACTATCATTTTGGGGTTATGCATTAGAGATAGTTACATTCACATTAAATAGGGCACCGTCTAATCCGTTGAGACGACACCATATGAACTATGGATTGGCTAGAAACCTAAGCTGTCGTTTCTTAAAGTTTGGGGTTGTGATGCTTATGTGAAAAAGTTTCAGCCTGCTAAGCTCAAACCCAAATCGGAAAAGTGCATCTTCATAGGATACCCGAAAGAAATTGTTGGGTACACCTTCTATCACAGATCCGAAAGGCAAGATCTTTGTTGCTAAGAGTGGTCCCTTTCTAGAAAAGAAGTTTCTCTCGAAAGAAGTGAGTGGGAGGAATGTAGAACATGATGAGGTAATTGTAGCTTCTCCTGAATTGGAAAGTAGATCATCACAGAAATCAGTTCTAGTGATTTCTACACCAATTAGTGAGGAAGTTAATGATGATGATCATGAAACTTCAGATCAAGTTACTACCAAACCTCGTAGGACAACCAGAGTATGGCCCGCACCAGAGTGGTACGGTAATCCTTTCTGGAAGTCATGTTACTAGACCATGACGAAACTACGAACTATGAGGATGCGATGATGAGCCCAGATTCCGCGAAATGGCTTAAGGCCATGAAATCTGAGATGGCACCCATGTATAAAGAACAAAGTATGGACTTTGATTGAGTTTCCCAATGATCGGCGAGCCATTGAGAATAAATGGATCTTGAAGAAGACTGACGCTGCCGGTAATGTTACTGTCTACAAAGCTCGACTTGTTGCGAAAGGTTTTCGACAAGTTCAAGGAGTTGACTATGATGAGACCTTCTCCCCGTAGCGATGCTTAAGTCCGTTCGAATCATGTTAGCAATTGACGCATTTTATGATTATGAAATTTGGCATATGGATGTCAAAATTACATTCCTTAATGTATATCTTAAAGAAGAGTTGTATATGATGCAACCAGAAGGTTTTGTCGATACAAAAGGTGGTAACAAAGTGTGCAAGCTCCTGCGATCCATTTATGGACTGGTGCAAGCCTCTCGGAGTTGGAATATACGCTTTGATAGTGTGATCAAAGCATATTGTTTTATACAGACTTTTGGAGAAGCTTGTATTTACAAGAAAGTGAGTGGGAGCTCTGTAGCATTTCTGATATTATATGCAGATGACATATTGTTGATGGGAAATGATACTGAATTTCTGAATAGCATAAAAGGATACTTGAATAAGAACTTTTCAATGAAAGACCTCGGTGAAGGTGCTTATATATTGGGGCATCAAGATCTATCGAGATAGATCAAGACGCTTAATTGGACTTTCACAAAGCACATACCTTGATAAAGTTTTGAAGAAGTTCAAAATGGATCAAGCAAAGAAAGGGTTCTTGCCTATGTTACAAGGTGTGAAGTTGAGTCAGACTCAATGTCCGACCACTGCAGAAGATAAAGAGAAAATGAAAGTCATTCCCTATGCCTCAGTCATAGGTTCTATAAAGTATGCTATGTTGTGTACCAGTCGTATTGTATACCTTAGCATGATTTTGGCAAGGGAGTACAATAGTGATCTAGTAGTAGATCACTAGATAGCGGTCGACATTATCCTTAGAGGACTAAGGAAATATTTCTCGATTATGGAGGTGATAAAAGAGTTCGTCGTAAAGAGTTACCTTGATGCAAGCTTTTTGACACCGATCTAGACGACTCTAAGTCTCGATCTAGATACATATTGAAAGTGGGAGAAATTAGCTAGAGTAGCTCTGTGCAGAGTATTGTAGACATAGAAATTTGCAAAATACATATGGATCTGAATGTTGCAGACCCGTAGACTAAACTTCTCTCACAAGAAAAACATGATCACTCTTTGGGTGTTAATCACATAGCGATGTGACCTAGATTATTGACTCTAGTAAAACCTTTGGGTATTAGTCACATGGAGATGTGAACTAATCACATATAGATGTGAACTATTGGTGTTAAATCACATGACGATGTGAACTAGATTATTGACTCTAGTGCAAGTGGGAGACTGAAGGAAATATGCCCTAGAGGCAATAATAATGTTATTATTTATTTCCTTATATCATGATAAATGTTTATTATTCATGCTAGAATTTTATTAACCGGAAACTTAGTACATGTGTGAATAGAGTGTCACTAGTATGCCTCCAGATTGACTAGCTCATTGAATCAATGATGGTTATGTTTCCTGACCATAGACATGAGTTGTCATTTGATTAACGGGATCACATCATTAGAGAATGATGTGATTGACTTGACCCATCCGTTAGCTTAGCACGATGATCGTTTAGCTTGTTTCTATTGCTTTCTCCATAACTTATACATGTTCCTATGACTATGAGATCATGCAACCCCCGAATACCGGAGGAACACTTTGTGTGCTACCAAACGTCACAACGGAACTAGGTGATTATAAAGGTGCTCTACAGGTGTCTCCGATGGTGTTTGTTGAGTTGGCATAGATCGAGATTAGGATTTGTCACTCCGATTGTCGGAGGGGTATCTCTGGGCCCTCTCGGTAATGCACATCAATATAAGCTTTGCAAGCAATGTGACTAATGAGTTAGTTGTGGGATGATGCATTACAGAACGAGTAAAGAGACTTGCCAGTAATGAGATTGAACTAGGTATTGAGATACCGATGATCGAATCTCGGGCAAGTAACATACTGATGACAAAGGGAACAACGTATATCGTTATGCGATTTGACCGCTAAAGATCTTCAACGAATATGTGGGAGCCAATATGAACATCCAGGTTCCTCTATTGGCTATTTCCTGGAGACATGTCTCGGTCATGTCTTCATAGTTCTCTAACCCGTAGGGTCCGCACGCTTAACGTTCGGTGACGATTGGTATTATGACTTTATGTGTTTTGATGAACCAAAGGTTGTTCGGGGTCCCGGATGTGATCACGGGCATGATGAGGAGTCTCTAAATGGTCGAGACATAAAGATCGATATATTGGAAGCCTATGTTTGGACATCGGAAAGGCTCCGAGTGACTTGGGGCATATACCGGAGTACCAGGGGGTTACCGGAACCCCCCGGGGAGTATATGGGCCCTAATGGGCTTTAGTGAAGAGAGATAGAGGCAGCCAGGGCAGGCCGCACGCCCCCTCCCCCTCTGGTCCGAATTGGACTAGGAAGGGGGGCGGCGCCCCCTTTCCTTCCTCCCTCTCTCCCCCTTTCCTTCTCTCCTACTCCTACTACATGGAAGGGGTAGAATCCTACTCCCGATGGGAGTAGGACTCCCCATGGTGGACCATAGTAGAGGGCCGGCCGCCCCCCTCCTCCCCTCCTTTATATATGTGGGAGGGGGTACCCCATGGACACACAATTTGATCATTGATCCCTTAGCCGTGTGCGGCGCCCCCTCCACCATAATCCACCTCGGTCATATCTTAACGGTGCTTAGGCCAAGCCTTGTTCCGGTAGCATCATCATCACCGTCCTCACGCCGTCCTGCTGATGAAGCTCTCCCTCGACACTCTGCTAGATTGTGAGTTCGTGGGACGTCACCGAGCCGAACGTGTGCAGATTGCGGAGGTGCCGTACTTTCGGTACTAGGATCAGTCGATCATGAAGACGTACGACTACATCAACCGTGTTGTCATAACGCTTCCGCTTCTGGTCTACGAGGGTACATGGACAACACTCTCCCCTCTCGTTGCTATGCATTGCCATGATCTCACGCGTGCGTAGGAATTTTTTTGAAATTACTGCGTTACCCAACAGCTTGTCCAATCCCTTCACTACAATTTACTTTCAACAATTCCATTGGCTCGTGCGGGTTATGATTCTCATTTCGGTGAATTCCATGTGACCGTCTTTAAGAGAAGCAGTCTCAGAGTGGTCTTTGTTGGGCATGTTGAAGACAACCTTTACATGCATGGTTGATTTCTCAAAAGAGAAAACTCATCTTGCAACATGCCTAATGGCGAAGGCCGACGTGGGGTGGCTATGGCACCGACGGCTAGCCCGCGTTGGCATGAGAAATTTACAATCTCTCTTAAAGGGGGAGCACATCCTTGGACTAACCAATATGTATTTGGAGTTCTACTAATCTTGGACGTGATGCCTATATAATGATCATTGCCTGGATATTGTCATGATTATTTGAAGTTCTATCAATTTCCCAACATTGATTAATTTACCCATCGTTTGCTATTTTTCTTGAGAGAAGCCACTAGTGAAACCTACGGCCCCTAGGTCTCTTCTTTGTCATATTTGCCTTTGTGATCTATGTTCCTTTGCTTTTATTTTCAGATCTATTAAACCAAAAATACAAAAGATACCTTGCTGCACTTTATTTTATTCAAGATCTATTTATCCCATCTATCATATTTTTATCACGTCCGTTTGCCACTTTATGGCACCGTTACCTGAAAGGGATTGACAACCCCTTTAATACATCGGGTTGCGAGTATTTTTTATTCGTGTGCAGGTGACGTTCACTTACTATTGCGTGGTTCTCCTACTGGCTCGATAACCTTGGTCTCATACCTGAGGGAAATACCTACCATTGTTGTGCTGCATCATCCCTTCCTCTTTGGGGAAATATCGATGTAGTTCTAGCAAACATCAAAAGGAATTTTTGGCGCCGTTGCCTGGGAGACATCATCAACATCTACCAGGATCTTAATCACAAATCTCATATCCTTGCAATTTACATTATTTGCCATTTGCCTCTCATTTTCCTCTCCCCCACTTAAAAAAATTGTCATTTTATTCACCCTCTTTTTTGTTTGCCGTTTTCTTGCCGGATCTGTTTTTGAGTGCAATCTTGTTGCATAGTCACAATGACTCAAGAGAACACCAAGTTGTGTGATTTCTCTAATACCAACAACAATGATTTTATTGGCACTCCAATTGCTCCTCTCGCCACTAGTGCGGAGTCTTGTGATATTAATACCGCCTTGCTGAATCTTGTTATGAAAGATCAATTTTCCGGTACTCCTAATGAGGATGCCACGTCCCATATTAACACATTCATGGAATTATGCGATATGCAAAAGAAAAATATGTGGACAATGATGTTGTGGAGATGAAATTATTTTCATTTTCTTTGCGACAACATGCAAAAAAAATTTTTCTTCTTTGCCTCGCAATAGTATCAATTCTTGGGATAAGTGCAAGGATGCTTTTATTACTAAATACTTTCTGCACGCAAAAATTATTTCCCTTAGAACTCAGGTCATGAATTTCAAGAAACTTGAACATGAGCATGTTGCACAATCTTGGGAAAGGATGAAAATGATGTTAAGGAATTGCCCAACTCAAGGGTTAAATCTTTGGATTATCATATAAAAATTTTATGCAGGGTTGAATTTTGTTTCTCGTAATCTTTTAGATTCCGCCACGGGTGGTAATTTTGTGTAAATTACTTGGGTGAAGCCACCAAATTGCTTGATAATATCATGGCAAATTATTCACAATGGCATAACAAAAGGGCTCCTACTAGTAAAAAAGTTAATTCGGTTGAAGAAATTTCTTAATTGAGTGAAAAAGTTGATGCTCTTATGAAATTGGTTGCTAATAAAAGTGCTCCTATTGATTTTAATGATGTGCCTTTGTCTACTTTGATTGATAAAAATAGTGATGCCGTAGATGTGAATTTTATCTCACAAACAATTTCAATAACAATGCTTATAGAGGTAATTTTAATCCTAGGCCTTTTCCTAGTAATTCCTCTAGTAATTATGGTAATTCCTATGCTAATCCTTCTTATAATAATAATAGGAACATCTCTGATCTTGAGAATAATATTAAAGAATTTATCAACACTCAAAAGGTTTTCAATGCTACAATGGAAGAAAAGTTGAATAAGATTGATGATTTGTCTAGAAGTGTTGATAGAATTTCGCATGATGTAGAAAATCTCAAGATGAAAATTTTTGTGCCTAAGGTTGAGGAATCAATTAAAGCTCTTTATGTTTCTATGGATGAAATTAAGAAAAGAACCACAATGCTTAGAGCTAGAAGAGAATTTAGAAAAAAATGTTTTCTAGTGATTTCTTTCATAAAAGTGTTGAAGATCTTAAAATGATTGGTGTTTCTTCTATTGATTCCTTGCTTAGTAAAATTAAGATTGATGAAAAAGGGACTGGAGAAGAGTCAACTTTAGCTAGAAGGCGTCCCGATAATTCAGAGCGTGAAAATCGTGTTGAGAAAATTGATAAAAGTGGGTTTGAAAAGGTTAAAACTTTAACTAGTGATGTGCCCACCTTTTGGATTACAAAGAGTTCAATTATGATAGCTGCTCTTTAATTGATTGTATTTCTTTGTTGCAATCCAGGACAAATTCACCCCACACTTATGAACAAATAAAGCTTTTACTAAACATATTGTTCATGCTATGATGAAAGCTTTAGAAGAAAAGTTGGAATTAGAAGTTTCAATTCCTAGAAAATTGCATGATGAGTGGGAACCTACTATCAAATTAAAGATTGAAAATTATGAGTGTTTTGCTTTATATGACTTGGGTGCTAGTGTTTCTACAATTCCGAAATCTTTATGTGATGTGCTTGGTCTTACCGATATTGAATAGTGTTCTCTAAATTTGAACTTGGCGGATTCTACTATTAAAAAGGCTATGGGAAGAATTATGGATGTTCTTATTCTTGCAAATAGGAATTATGTGCCCATAGATTTTATAGTTCTTGGTATTGACTGCAATCCATCTTGTCCAATTATTCTTGTAGACTATTTTTACGTACTATTGGTGTCGTGATTGATATGAAAGAAGGTAATATTAAATTTCAATTTCCACTAAGGAAGGGTATGGAACACTTCCATAGAACAAGAATTAGGCCACCATATGAATCAATCATGAGGGCATCTTATGCATCTAGAAACAATGATGACAATAGCGCTTGTTGGGAGGCAACCCAATGAATAAAATTTATCTTTGTCTTTTGCATTCTGTTCTTAAGTGTTTGCAAAATTATGCTACTATTATGATTGTTTTGTTTGTGTTTTAATTAGTGTTTGTGCCAAGTAAAGCCTTTAGGATTATGTAGGACGATAGTTACTTTGATCATGCTGAAAAACAGAAACTTTTGCGCTCACGAAAATAATTCTCATTTTTAACAGGTGCGTGATAAAATACCAATTCTTTTAGAGGAAGATTAATATACAAATTTCTCACGCGGTCCTAATTTTTCAGAATTTTTGGAGGTACATAAGTATTCGAAATATCCAGATTGCTACACACTGTTCTGTTTTTGACAGATTCTGTTTTCTTTGCGTTGTGTTCTTGTTTTGATGATTCTATGCTTTTCTTTGAAGAGTTTTTGCCATATAAAAGTTGGAATACAGTAGATATAATTCAAGAATAAAATATGAATGGGCTTTCAACAGTACTTATAGTAGTGATTTGTTTTCTTATACTAACGAATCTCATGAAGGTTTTGTTGAGTTTTGTGTGATTGAAGTTTTCATGTTTTGCGTGATGTTTTGATTGATGAAGGAATAAGGTGTAAGAAGAGCCTAAGATAATGGATTCCCATGGCATCCCAAGCTATTATCCAAAGATAAGCAAGTACCAAAGCTTGGGGATGCCTGAGTGGCATCCCCTCTTTCTTCTAACGACCATCGGTATTTTACTAGAGACTATATTTTTATTCGTCACATACTATGAGTTTTGGTTGGAGTGTATTTTATGATATGAGTCTTTGCTTGTTTTGATTTTTGTTTTAAGTCTTGAATCCTTGCTGGACACACCTATTCGAGAGAGCCAAATTTATGGCATGACTTGTTAGAATTGCTCTCTATGCTTCACTTAAATCTTTATGAGCTATGTAATTGCTCTAGTGCTTCACTTATATCTTTTTGAGCACGGTGTGCTTTAGTATTTTTGAAGAAATGCTCTCATGCTTCTCTCTTGCTTCACTTAAATTAATTTGAGATAAAGAAATATTATGCTCATGATCTTCACTTATATTTGTTTGAGCATATCAAAAGCAACACATGAAAATTAGTCCAAAAGTGATAGATATCCAAGAAAGATATAATAAAAACTTTCATGAAGATCATTGGACAAAATAAAATTGATTTCTTGTAATAGTTTTGAATAAGATGATGTGATATGTGAGTCATGTTGATGAGTAATTATGCTTTAGTAAGAATATTGGTTTTAAGGTTTGTGATTCCCTATGCAAGAACGAAAGTCAATAGTTATGCAATGAAATTACATCCTACTTGTGGTGCATTATTTGGTGTTAATTATGCTTAATGCTTGCTTATGAGATTATTCGTTTCTTGGTTGGTCGCTTCTCAATCTTTTGCTAGCCTTCATTTTGCACTAAGTATGATCACTACTTATGCGTGCAAAATCCTTTAAACCAGTTTTGCCACATGAGTCCACCATACCTACCTATTTGTGGTATTCTTTTGCCATCCTAAGCAAATTTGTATGTGCCATCTCTAATTTTAAAAATAAATTTCTCTTTTGTGTGCTCGTACCGCTCATGAATCGGGAGAGGGTGGCTAATATATTTCCATGCTAGATATGTTATTCTCACGATGAGTGTTTATTCACTTGTCATTGCACGAGAGAGGCAAAGGTATTAGGGATGCCCAATCCTAAAATGAAAAATGAATTTAATTTTTGTTGTCAAATAATAGATTCCTTGGAAAGTGTTGGTATGGAAGGCACCTGTGGATACGGTTAGCCACGGAAAGTGAAAGTATGGTTGAAAAAGGAATAAACTTTAATTTCTGTTTGGGAACCGCCTATGATATATCTAGCATGGAAAGTATTGGGAACTACTCAATCGTTCTCGTTGACAGGAAAAGCATGCCTCTGAAAATGTTTTTATCTCTATGTTTTTTTCTTTGAGCTCCGACACCTCTACAAATCCCTACTAAGGGACTTTCTTTTACTTTATGAAGTTTTTATTTTTAATTTGAGTCTCCAACTTATCTTATAAAGCACCAACTAGGTGGCACTATGATCGTACTTGAGCATTGGGTGTAGCTAATATGCGAGTGTTTTTCATGAATGGATCAATGATTGAGCATGATGGGGTAGGGATAACTTATTTTAGCGTTGATATTTTGGAAAGACATGGTTGCTTGTTGATATGCTTGAGTATTTAAGTGTCATGTCAAAACTAGACTATTGCTTTGAACCATATAGAGGTCCAAATGTCCATGCTATAAAGAAAATAATATGAGATGATCATGTTAGGCAACATTCCACATCAAAAATTCCGTTTTTAACATTTACCTACTCAAGGACGAGCAGGAATTAAGCTTGGGGATGCTGATACGTCTCCAATGTATCTATAAATTGTTATTGTTCCATGCTGTTATATTATCATTCTTGGATCTTTTATAATAATTTTATAGTTATTTTATATCATTTTTTGGTACTAACCTATTGACATAATGCCAAGTGCCAGTTGCTATTTTCTGGATGTTTTTTACATCGCGGGAAATCAATATCAAACGGAGTCCAAACGCAACGAAACTTTTGTGGATTTTTTTGGACCAGAAGACATCCAGTGGGCCGGAGAAGCACCTAGGGGGTGCTCCGAGGGAGCACAGCCCACCAGGGTGCGCCTAGGGGTTGTGCCTACCTCGGTTGCCTATTGAACCGCCTCTTTACTCTATAAATACCCCAATATTCCAAAAAAAACCTAGGGGAGTCGACGAAAATCAATTCCAGTCGCCGCAAGTTCCACAAACCACCAGATCCAATCTAGACATCATCACTGTAGCGACCCGACCTCAAACGGTCAAATCTCTGTGCATAGGTGTCATCCCTGGATCGGTAATACTGACACACACAGTACTTGAAGGATTTATAACCAAGTAGCAATCACACACTTATTACATCGAATGTCTCAAAAGAGAACTTATTACAATAAATATGGCTTAAGGCCATCTATGTAAGAGAACAACAGAAGGCTTGGAAGATAAAGTGAGTCCATCAACTCCAATGGCATAGCTGAGTGCACGACAAACGACCTAGCGCACCTTAATCTTCGTCTGAAAAGTCTGCAACATGATATGTTGCAGCCCGAAACGGGTTAGCACATGGAATATGCTGGCAAGATAACATAGTATAGCAAAGAACAAGTAAATGCTATCACTACATGCATATATGGCTGGTGGAGGCTCTATGGTTATAATGTTTTTGCGAAAAGCCAATTTTCCCTACAACAAAGGAATATATTTTATTTAACTATCATGATAGTTGATAAACATTGAGGATGGTAACCCCATCTCAATCCCAATTAGAAGTTATTAACATCCCAGCAAATTAATTTAGAGTGATGAGATCCACATGATAATCTAAGAACCAGATACTCAAGATGTCCATTACCGGGGACACGACTAACCATGATTAGTTTGTACACTCTTCAGAGGTTTGTGCATTTTTCCCCACAAGACTCGATCTCCTCCGTTGTATTTCTCGCATTGCATGGTGTTTGAGAAATGGATGACCGAGACACAGTCTCTCCGAAGAGGTCCCCTTAACTAATAGATAGGCTGGTACACCTACAATCCCCTACATCTGTTAGCCCATCATGGAAAGGTTTCCCACAACTTACTCAACTATTCTAGAGCCCATAATAGCTTGTGGCTGCACACGGAAGTTTCCAGCATGAATAATCTTATGATCCCTTTGAGCCTGGGTGGCGAACCAAAAATGACAACACTGGTATATCCCTAGGTGCCCGCAACCAATCCACCCAGATGTGTGTTTAAGTAGCCACCTTAAGTAAACCAATAATTAATAATCTCACATCTGTCATGGATACTCCCAAACCCAATCCACGTCTATGAGCATAGCACGGCAATAAGTATCATAACGCAGAAGTAATTCCCAGGGTTTGATAATATAAGGGCAATAGGTACTACCTCATCATCTACTTCCCAAACCCACAAGTTAAGAGATCCTACTCATGCAATGTTTGAGGGTTGAAACAAATGCATAAAAACTGGGTAAAGGGGGTATGATCAAAGTGTTACTTGTCTTGCTGATGATCTGCAAAACCTAGTGACTCGTAGTAGCACGCTGTGCACTCCGGGAATTCTAGCGCAAACAAACAATAGCATACATAAGAACTCAAGCATAGATGCACGGGTAAATCTCGAATAAGAAGATCGAATCTGAAAACTCAACTGAAGAGATTTGATCTGCAAAAAGAATCAATTGAAACAGAGCTACGGAACTGAAACTACAGTCAAAAGAACTTCAAAAACAGATCTGCTTGAAACCAAATTTTAAAATTGTCAAAACCTTGTTCAAGTTGATTAAACAGAAAGAGGGTTTCGAGACGAAGATTTTGGCGTTGGCTTCACTGGATTTGGACAAACGGTTAAGAAACGGCGAGCGTTTGAAGATCAGGGGATAATCTATGATAAAAATAATTGCGGATAGGTCCCTAGCGGAAAATAAAATAAAAATAAAAGACAAACGAACGAACGTTCGCTGTCTGAACCTAACCGACGAACAACGTTCGTTAAAATGAACGTACGGACGAACGTCCGCTAAATAAACAAACCAACGAAAAACCGATCTAATAAATTAAACCGGGAAAACTAAAAAAGCCGGATCTAGATCTAGATCTAGGGTTTACCTAAAAACCAAAAAAAAACCACGGCAACTCCGGCAAAACTCTGGCGACGGTGGCGGCAGCTGGCGGCGGCGGCGCGGGCGGTAGGGTTAGGGTTCGGGGCGGGGCGGCGGCGGCTGGTGGGCCGGGGCCTCGAGCGGCCGGCTTAGAAAGCCTACCCCCGGCTAGAGTCCGGGTCGGTTACAACCCGTTAGGTCGGTTTTACTTTTTTTTTAAAAACAAATTTCACCGGAAAAATCCTAGAAAATAACATAAAAATCTAAAAATACCAAAACAAATTTTCACCCTCTAAATAGAATATTTAGAACAAAGTGAACATTTTGTTGGCCTAAAAATGCAATTTTAAAAAAATGCCTATTTTTCTAATTCAAATAAAATAGCCATAAAATCCAAATAAAATAATTTATTTGATTTTAACATTTTTCCTCCAATATTTCAATTATTTTGGAGAAGTCATATTATCTCCTCTCGTACATTTTAATATGAAATATTTTTGGAGAGAAAAATAATTAAATTCAAATTGATCCACTTTCCAATATTTGGGAAAATTCAAATAAGAAAACCATAAAACACCCAACTCTCTCCGAGGGTCCTTGAGTTGCTTAGGATTTTGGGATCGCAAAACAAAATGCAATAAAATATGATATGCAATATGTTGTCCTATGTATAACATTCCAAATTAAAAATTTGGGATGTTACAAACCTAACCCCCCTTAAGATGAATCTCGCCCTTGAGATTCGGGTTGGCTAGAAAATAGGTGTGGGTGGTCTTTCTGTAGATCATCCTGTCATTCCCAGGTGGCTTCATCCTCGGTATGGTGGCTCCACTGAACTGTGCAAAACATGATAACCTTACTCCATGTAACTTGGCTGGCAAACTCGAGAATCTTGACAGGTTTCTCCTCATAGGTCAAATCACTATCCAACTAAAGTGCTTCCAGGGGCCCTGTATCTCTCAGAGGAATATCGTCCATCTCTGCATGACACTTCTTCAACTGGGAAACGTGAAACACATCATGAACTCCTCACAGTCCTTCGGGTAACTCCAACTTGTAGGCAACTTCTCCCATACGTTCCAAAACCTGGTATGGTCCTACGAATCTTGGGGATAGCTTTCCCTTAACTCCAAAATGTTTAACTCCTCGCAGGGGTGACACACGAAGATATGCTCTGTCTCCGATTTCGTAGACTACCTCCTTGCATTTTGAGTTTGCATAACTTTTCTTCCTGGACTGAGCTACCTTCAGTCTGTCTCGAATCAACTTAACCTTCTCTTCTGACTCTTTGATCAAATCTGGTCCAAACAACTAGTGGTCTCCAACTTAATCCCACATCAACGGTGTCCTGCCCCTTCTTCCATATGCAGCTTCAAAGGGTGCCATCTTTAGACTAGCTTGATAACTCTTGTTGTATGAAAACTCTGCGTAGGGCAAATTATCATCCCAACTAGATCCATAATCAAGCGCACAAGCTCTCAACATGTCTTCTAGAATCTGATTAACTCTCTCGATCTGTCTATCTGTCTGAGGATGAAAAGTTGTACTGAACTCTAGCCTGGTGCCCAGAGTCTGGTGCAGCTGGTGCCAAAACTTGGAAGTAAACCGTGTTCCTCTATCTGATACAATAGTCCTTGGAACACCATGCAGACATACGATCCTGGTTATGTATATCTTGACCAACTTCACACTGGTATAGGTGGTTTTCACTGGGAGAAAGTGAGCCACTTTGGTCAAGCGATCTACTACTACCCAAATAGAATCGTATCACGATCGGGTCTTGGGTAATCAGGTGATAAAGTCCATGCCAAGCTTATCCCACTTCCATTCGGGTATTGGCATAGGATGCAGTAATCCTGCTGGCTTCTGATGTTCTTCCTTCACTCTCTGACATATATCACATACAGCTACATACTCAGCAATGTCCTTCACTGTTCAAGATATCTTCCGATATTCCGATAAATCAGCCAATTTATCGCTTACCAGTGTCTGACCGATAAGATATATCGGCCGATAAGTCAACCGACATGCCGATAAACTGGCCGACTTACCCCGTATCATCGGTCGACCGATAAGTTCCCGATAAGCGATATCCCCAACATTGGTCCTTCATACCCGTCCACTAGAAATGCTCCTTCAAATACAAATACATCTTGGTGTTTCCGGGGTGTATCGAGTATGGCGAGTCGTGAGCTTCCTAAAATATCAACTTCCTAATCTCTGCATTATTGGGCACGTAAACACGGTCCTCAAACCACAAGGTGTCGTTCTCATCCTCACGAAAACCTTTGGCCTTTCCTTTGCTTATCCTCTCCTTTATCTCAGCAATTTCCTTATCATCCTTCCGAGCTTCTTTAATTTTTTCCAATAATGTCGACTGAACTTCCATTGCTGCAACAAAACCTCTAGGGACTATCTCCAAACGAAGCACCCTGAGATGCCTTGCCTGGATGATAGTGCAACTTCGTACCGTAATCCTTTATGAGCTCCAACCATCTCCTTTGCCTGAGATTCAAATCCTTCTGTGTGAAAATGCACTTCAAACTCTTATGATCCGTGTACACATCACAATGGTTTCCAATAAGAAAATTTATCCAGGTTTTGAGTGCATGCACTACAGCTGCTAACTCCAAATCATGCGTGGCGTAATTCAATTCATGCGGTCGAAGCTGTCGTGAGGCATACGAAACAACTCTTCCATCTTGCATAAGTACACTTCCAAGTCCTAAGTGAGACGCGTCGTAATACACTTGGAAATCCTTACGTATATATGGCAGAATCAGCACTGGGGCTGTAGTCAAACGTTTCTTCAACTCCTAAAAACTTGCCTCGCATTCATCTATCCAATTAAACTTGGTGTCCTTATTCAATAGCTTTGTCATGGGCTTTGCAATCTTAGATAAATTCTCAATGAATCTCCGATAATATCCCGCGAGTCCTAGAAAACTGCGGATCTCTCCAACTGAGGTGGGTGCCAACCACTCAGTGACTGACTGGACCTTGCTAGGGTCTACTGCTATACCTTCTCCTGATATAACATGTCCAAGGAATCCAACTTCCTTCAACAAAAACTCACACTTGCTGAACATGGCGTATAACTGATGTTCCTGAGCTTCTCGAGAACTAAACACAAATGCTCCTTATGCTCCTCTTCATTCTTCGACTACACCAAAATGTCATCAATGAACACCACAACAAACTTATCCAAGAACTCCATAAACACCTTGTTCATAATACTCATGAAATTGGCAGGGGCGTTAGTCAATCCGAATGACATAACCGTATACTCATACAGCCCGTACCTTGTGGTAAAACAATCAAGAACAACGGAGCAGATGGATCAAACCGTAGTGATAACAAGCAGCCACTGGCACAAGGTAAAACCAAATAATATGCAACAAAGGTAAAGGGTTCAAAGATAAGATTGTCTCTATTTAGTGGCTTTCGTGTAATCAAACAGACAAGTAACACTAGCAGATGGAAGATGGTTCAGACATCACACACAACTCATGCAACCAATTAAAGTGACAACAGCTTGCAGGAAAATAACTACTAACTCAATATCCAACAAAGGGTCACAACAATTCAGTAAGGATACATGAGGATTCATCAAAAGTGCACAAGTAACAGAGTAAATTTCAGACCCTATAGTGCATATATTCAGAGAACAGGAACAGGAGAAGAGAGAGGTCCAGGGCCTATGGGTCTTGACGATCTTCGATTCAAAGCTGTAGATGTTGCGGGAAAATAAGAGTAGCAGCAGAGGATCCTTGGGGTAGAGCTGCAGCGTGGTGAAGAAGTCTTGGTGAAGATCAGCAGTGGAAGACCCGGCCTTGAGAAGGAATCACGGCAGCCTTCGCGGGAGGTCAGCCGACCACCCGGAGTAGAGCACCACTAGGAGTCCGGCGTCCTGCTGTTGGTGTCGAGGAGATGCTGCGGCAGCGGTCGTCGGAGTTGGAGCAGAGCAGCGCAAGCATCGGTGGTGAAGAGAAGCATCAGAGGTTGCAGGTCAGGAAGGAGAGGCCTCGCGGTGGATCAGTCACACCGCAAGCCTCCCGAAACCCTTGATCTGGTCCTCGCTCTCGTTCCCCACGATCCCCTGTTTTCTTCGTTGCTGTAGATCTGGTGGTAGGTGAGCACCGAGAGAAAAGAGTCTTTCTCCCTTGTTTTTCTTTGTTATGGTGGATCTGGTCGATGCCCTCTCTCTCTGGCCTCGATCTAGTGTGGTGGGTCAGTCGCGAGAAGAACCAGCCGCGCGTGGTTACAGACAGCCGTCTGGCCGGTCGTGCCAGCCCCCAGCTCCTCTCACGCGTGCCACTGGACACTTCCTCTGGTTCTTTTAGGTTTTGCCCCCTTTAGAAGTGAACTCTTCTCCAAGTTGATCCCTAGTTTAGTGTTGGAAGCACTTTCGATGAAGATTGGGTGCCTAAATGCACCAATTCTGCATAATATAAAGAAGTGTTGTAGCAAATATCATAATAGGAACATTTCTGTAGGAATGAATATTTTATAAGTAATTATTGTGGTCAAATGTTTAACTTGAGATGCAAAAAGGCTTAAAAAACTATATGCATAAATGTGCTATCAATTTCCCCCACACCCAGATCTTTGCTTGTCCTCAAGTAAAGGAAAATGATGGTGACACTACCCACACTGCCTAGTAAAGATGCACTTTTGGAAAGATAGTAATTCCGACAATACTGGAACTAGGCAACTGTACTCTACTGAAGCTAGATTGTGATAAGCAATAATTTATAACACACTGTAAATGTTCCAAGTCAATGGCCTTGAGTGAAAGTGAATCCTATTAATCAAGAGCTGATTGTGTCTTCAGCCCTAAGATAAGCTGGGACCCCAAAATCAATTAAAAAAACAAGTTACTTATTGAATTTAAAGCATAAGTGATGATATTATATCAGTCTCACCGAAGGAGCATACCACCGATCCCGAGAACATAGTATACACCTGGCTCGACCAATTATTATTATTATTATTATTATTATTATTATTATTATTATTATTATTGATATCTCCCCAAAGGAACATACCACCGATCCAGAGAACATGGTATACACCTGGTTCGACAATTATAGCATTTTTATATAAAATTTTCCAGTCCAATCTACCAGATTTCACAAGCCACCGATCCAGGGAACATGACATGCTACTATAGGTCGATCGGACTTAAATAATTATAAATATTTATTTATTTAGACGAAGATTACTTAGCTTAAGTAAAACAAGGGTAATTTTTTTGACTGTGAAAAACAAGGGTAAAACAAGGGTAATTGAAAGAGAAATCCATAGCTAATGGCACTGTTCTTCATAGACTACAGATCAAAAGATCATAGTTACTACTTAAGTGCCACCGGCTACTTAGCTTAACTTGGGACAGTCAGACACATCACATCAATTCATCAGTAGGTTTCACTTAGACTGAAGGCATTCCCATTGAACATTTACACGGAGGTATAAAGTATTCATTATCACAATTTACCATAAGAAGAATACATCAGCATAGTTTTAGTATTAAGAGAATCAACAATCTTCTTGAGGTGAATCCTACTTTGCAGTGATGAGTAACATGTCACAATGCAGAAAAAGAAAGATTTTCAATGCAATTAAATGCCAGTCCTCATACTAAATTTTCTAAAGGTTGCTTCAAGTGGAACAGAATCACTTGGTATTTGTAAAATCTTCTCCCCTAGTTTCTTTTCTCCACTCTTCTCATTTTGTGTTCCCTGTTTGTGCTCCCCTTGCCTTTATTCGCTGAAAAAGAAAGACATAAACACATAAAAACTTTTCTATGAAAACTAAATAAGGATAAGAACTTATTAAAGATTCAGGTTGCCTCCTGAACAGCGCTTGTTTTAGGTCTTTAGCTCGACCATGTCTCTTTAGTGAGGTCAGGGTCCTGCAGGGATTGACACCACCTCTTGGCTCCCCTCGCCTTCTTGAATTTCCTTCTCCAGGTCTTAATCTTCGCTTGTATTCTCATCCTCAGAAATCAGAGGTGTGTCTCCAGAGATATAGGGCTTTAGTCTTTGACCGTTTACAAGGAAGAGACCTCCAGAAGTACTTTGCACTTGGATAGTACCACTTTTGAGAATCTTCTTCACCTTGCAAGGGCCATACCATCTTGACTTGAATTTACCGGGAAATAAATGAAACCTAGTATCGTAGACCAATACCAACTATCCAAGATGAAATTCTTTCCACAATATATGCTTATCATGCCAGATCTTGGTCTTTTCTTTGTAGATTCTTGCACTCTCGTAAGAATCAGCTCTCAGTTCTTCCATTTCATAGAGTTGAAGTTTTCTATGTTTTCTTGCTGTATCAAGGTCCATGTTGAGTTTCCTTAGTGCCCATTGAGCTTTGTGTTCAAGTTCAACAGGTAGATGGCATGCTTTTCCATATATTAACCTGAATGGTGACATTCCAATTGGTGTTTTATAAGCTGTCCTATATGCCCATAGTGTGTCTGGTAATTTCAGTACCCAATCAGAAAGTGATTTTGATACTACCTTCTCGAGGATAGCCTTTATTTCTCTATTAGACAGCTCCACTTGTCCATTTTCTTGTGGGTGATATGGAGTTGTAATTCTGTGATTATGAACTCCATATTTTGCTAAGAGAGATTCTAGTTGGGAGTTGTTGAAATGTGTTCCTCCATCACTGATAACAATCCATGGCACACCAAATCTTGGAAAATCACTTGCTTGAATAAATTGCAAACTGACTTGGAATCAGCATTGACGGTTGGCACAGCCTCAACCCATTTTGACACATAATCCACTGCCACCAATATGTATTTTTACCCTTTTGATGATGGCAAGGGTCCAACATAATCAATTCCCCATACATCAAAGAGCTCTACTTCAAGAATTCCTTTTTGAGGCATCTCTTGCCTTTTTGAAATCTTTCTAGTTCTCTGACAAGGATCACAAGCTTCAATAAAGGAATGTACATCCTTGAATAAAGTTGGCCAATAAAATCCTGCTTGCAAAAATTTAGCTTGAGTCTTTCGAGTACTTGCATGACCTCCATAAGGGGATGAATGGCAATGATAAATCACACTTTTAGTTTCACTTCTCGGCAAGCATCTTTGAACAATACCATCAGCACAATGCTTGAATAAGTAAGGTTCATCCCAAAAGAAATTCTTCATATCTGATAGGAATTTCTTCTTCTTGTGATACCCAAAATCTATAGGAACTTTTTTACAGACCAGATAATTAACTATATCTGCATACCATGATGTATAGTTTTCTGTACTAGTCACTTGCATAAGATTGCTCCCTGGTGAAACATCGTTGATGGGTAAGGAGTGTAACATCCCAATTTTATTAAATTTGGATGTTAATAGAATCATTCAATGCATATCATATTTCTTTGCATTATGGAGTTTTTTCTTATATTCAAATAATATCTTTTCCACTCGAGAAAAACAAGTGAGAGGGGATAAGATGACTTCCTCAAAATATAAAAGAGTGGGAAATTTTATTTTGAATATTACTTTAAGTTTTGGAGTTTATTGGTATTTTTTTTATTTGCAAAAAGTGCATTAATTGCATTAGGAAAATATTTTAAATATGTTATGTGCTTTAGTTAATGTTCATTAGGCTCTAAATATTGCATAGTTATTTTAGAAATTATTGTGGTGTTTTTATTTATTCATTTGAATTATTTAGGGCCACTTTAGTATTCCATTTAGAAAATAAAAAAAACACGCACGCACACCGCACCACGTGGACCGAGGCCACTTTGTCCCAGGGGCGCACCGACAGGCCAGCCCGCGCCCAAGGCCCCAGCGCCCGCAGGCTTTGCCTCGCTCGCCCATGCCTCTCTTCCCTCGCTCGCTCTCTCCCACCGGCGCTGCCAGTGGGGACGCAACCCTTCGTCCCTAACCTCCCGCTCAACACGCTGGATAAGCAGGCGCTCGCGCTCCCGCAACGACCGACGCCATTGCTCTCGGGATAAGCATCATCCCCGCGACTCCGCAGCCCCTCCTCGCGCCTATAAATACCCCCAACGCCCCTCGTTCAATTCTGCCACTTCACATTGTCCCTCGCTCCTCACAGCCGCCGCACTGCCGCGTTGGATCTTGCCGGAGCCGGAATATCTCGCCGGAGTTTTCTATCGCCATAGACTCCCCTACCTTCACTTTGTTTCTGTCAATCTTCGTTACTCGCCGAGGCGCATCTTGTTGACATGTTTTTGCCGCCTAGGTCTCGCCGGAACCGCCGCCCCGACGACCTGCGCCCTCGCCGGAGCGCCGGAGCCGCCGCCCTCTACCTCGCTGTCCCGGGCACCCCGACCACCGCCGACCCCACCACCGGACCGCGCCCGCCGCGCCCGTCCTCCCCGACACCTTCGCCGCCGCCAGCACCCGCCGCCCCGTCACCGCCCGACGCCGGCGCCGCTGTCTTGTACGTCGTCATCGTCGTCGAGGTGAGTGAACCGCTCGCTCGCTATTTGTTTAGTTTTTTTATCTAGAACGGTTTAGTTTAGTGTTTTTTTATCGGTTCATCCAGTTTAGATTAAACCGATTAGTTTAAATAAACCGATCTCGGTTTTAGTTTTTTTTTCTAGCCGTGGTAGCTGTTTTACTTAAGTAGCGGTCGTTCGCCGTGTACACTTCCGCAGCGAACGCTGCCAGCCACCCGCAGCCTGCCACGTGGCCAGGGACCTGGTCGCGAATAAAACTTTCACAGTCAAGTCCCTGTAAATTTCAGTTTAGCCCCTAAACTTCGAATAGCCACAACTTTTTAACCGTTGATCCAAATTCGATGAAACCAGCGCCAAAATGTTCGTCTCGAATAGCTTTATCCAGAAAGCCAAATTTGAGAACTTTTGGCCAAATTCAAATTTGAACTTTATTCATATTTGAATTCAAACTTCAAATGGCCGTATCTCCTAAACCGTAGCTCCGATTGACGTGATTCTTTTTGCACTGTGTCACTGTAGCTAAACCCTATTACCTAGACCTTTCTCAGAATATTTTCACACACTAGATTCTGCCCTTTAATATTTTTACTAGTATGCATAGTATGCACTATACTTCACATCACTTCCTGAACCATAGGCCCATGTTGTTTTACACTTAGAATATTTTTCATGCTAGGGTGATGTTTGTTCATTTGGTTTTTCCGAGACTTTTGCTTTGCATGTTCTTCTTGGTTCTCTGGATTGTTTCTTATGTTTGTTTATCTTCCTTGCGATAGATTGCCCGGAGTGCGAAGCAGAATATTATCAGTCTTTAGAATTCAACCAGCAGTACCAAGGCAAGTTGCATCTTGATCATGTTTCATTACCTATGTTTTTATTATGCACTTAGTTCTTTGCGGTAGGACTGCATGGTAGGAAACAGGTGCCACATGACTTTGCTTTTCACCCAGTAGTTCATTGAGGTAGGTCTGAACCATATAACTTTGTCACCATCGTTTTACTTTATGTTGCTATGCTAAGTAGACGTGGATTGGGACGTGATCATTGTGAGAGATGAGTGACAATGTAGTAAATAAGACCTAAGTTAAAAAAATGAACTACCTGGGCAGAAACTTGTGGGAATGGTGGCGAAGTACAGTGGGGCACGCATGGGAAATCCATGGTGGTGCACCACTAGTGGACCGTCCGCTCGGGCTCAAAGAGATCAATCGTATTCTCATGTCTAGAAGCTTACTGTGCAGCCACACGCCAATATGGGCTCTGGCTTAGCTGAGTAGTTAGTGTGCCCCCTTCCGGGATGGGCTAGCAGATGTAGAATGATGTAGGTGTACCAGCCTATCCGTGGATTAAGGGGGAACATTTTCGAAAGGCTATGTCTCGATCTTCCGACCATGAAGGTGGTCGAGTCTTGTGGGGAAAAGTGCACAACCTCTGCAGAGTTTTCAACCTAATCGATTAGCGTGTCCCCGGTTACGGACAACTTGAGCATCTAGTAGTGGGAAATGTCGGGAGATCTCCTCACCTTTAATTAAACAGTTGGGTTTTAAATGAAACTTGGGGACGGATGGAGTTGGATTTGCCAACTCATCCTATGCAAATGTGTAGTAGTAGAATAACAATCTTTTCTAATAGGGAAAAACTAGCTTTATGCAAAAAACTAAACTTAGAGCTTTCCACCAGCCAAACTGCATGTAAAAGTAGGTTCATTACACTATGATGTGACTTGCCAGTACATTCAATGTACTGACCCATTTGGCTGCAACTTATCACGTTGCAGATATATCAGACGAGGATTAAGGTGCGATAGGTCGATGTTCTACACTCAACCTTGCTCGTGGAGTTGGACCCATTTACTTCTTTGCTTCCGCAGTATTTGCTTGTTGGCTTTATGCCCTATTTTGTAATAAATGTAATGCTCCTGGACTACCGACGTAATAAAGAGATGTGTGTTATTTCTGTTATTTCATCGAGTACTGTGTGTGCTAGCAAGTCGATCCAGGGACTAGCACGGTAATGTTGGGGAACGTAGCAGAAATTCCAAATTTTCTTACGTGTCACCAAGATCTATCTATGGAGAGACCAGCAACGAGGGGAAGGAGAGTGCATCTACATACCCTTTTAGATCGCTAAGCGGAAGCGTTCAAGAGAACGGGGTTGATGGAGTCGTACTCGTCGTGATCCAAATCACCGATGATCCTGCTGCCGAACGGACGGCACCTCCGTGTTCAACACATGTACAGCCCGGTGACGTCTCCTACGCCTTGATCCAGCAAGGGGAGAAGGAGAGGTTGGGGAAGACTCCATCCAGCAGCAGCACAATGGCGTGGTGGTGGTGGAGGAGCGTGGTACTTCAGCAGGGCTTCGCCAAGCACCGCAAGAGACGAGGAGGGAGAGGGGTAGGGCTGCGCCAAGAAGGAAAGGAACTCGTGTGTCTTGCAGCCTCCAATACCTCAAGTATGTATAGGGGAAGGGGAGGGGCTACGCCCCCACCTAGGGTTCCCTCCGTAGGTGTGGCGGCAGCCCCCAGATCCCATCTGGGTGGCGGCCACAAGGGGGAGAGGGGGAGGCGCACCTGGGGTGGGCCTTAGGGCCCATCTGCCCTAGGGTTTGCGCCCCTCCCCTTTTGGAGGCGCCTTGGGCCTTGGTGGGAGGCGCCCCAGCCAACCTAGGGGCTGGTCCCTTCCCACTATTGGCCGATGTAGGCCTCCGGGGCTGGAGGCCCCACCTGGTGGACCCCCGGACCCCTCCGGTGGTCCCGGTACACTACCGGTGATGCCCGGAACACTTCCGGTGGCCAAAACCACACTTCCTATATATCAATATTTATCTCTGGACCATTCCGGAACTCCTCGTGACGTCCGAGATCTCATCCGGGACTCCGAACAACATTCGGTAACCACGTATATCTATTCCCTATAACCCTAGCGTCATCAAACCTTAAGTGTGTAGACCCAACGGGTTCGGGAGTCATGCAGACATGGCCGAGAAAACTCTCCGGCCAATAACCAACAGCGGGATCTGGATACCCATGTTGGCTCCCACATGTTCCATGATGATCTCATCGGATGAACCACGATGTCAAGGATTCAATCAATCCCGTATACAATTCCCTTTGTCTAGTGGTACGATACTTGCCCGGGATTCGATCGTCGGTATCCCGATACCTTGTTCAATCTCGTTACTGGCAAGTCTCTTTACTCATTCCGTAACACATCATCCCATGATCAACTCCTTGGTCACATTGTGCACATTATGATGATGTCCTACCGAGTGGGCCCAGAGATACCTCTCCATTTACACAGAGTGACAAATCCCAGTCTCGATTCGTGCCAACCCAACAGACACTTTCGGAGATACCTGTAGTGTACCTTTATAGCCACCCAGTTACGTTGTGATGTTTGGCACACCCAAAGTATTCCTACGGTATCCGGGAGTTGCACAATCTCATGGTCTAAGGAAATGATACTTGACATTAGAAAAGCTTTAGCATACGAACTACACGATCTTTATGCTAGGCTTAGGATTGGGTCTTGTCCATCACATCATTCTCCTAATGATGTGATCTCGTTATCAACGACATCCAATGTCCATGGTCAGGAAACCGTAACCATCTATTGATCAACGAGTCAGTCAACTAGAGGCTTACTAGGGACATGGTGTTGTCTATGTATCGACACATGTATCTGAGTTTCCTATCAATACAATTCTAGCATTGGTAATAAACGATTATCATGAACAAGGAAATATAATAATAACTAATTTATTATTGCCTCTAGGGCATATTTCCAACAGCCTCCCACTTGCACTAGAGTCAATAATCCAGTTCACATCGCTATGTGATTAACACTCAAGGTCACATCCCCATGTGACTAACACCCAAAGAGTTTACTAGAGTCAATAATCTAGTTCACATTACCATGTGATTAACACTCGATGAGTTCTGGGTTTGATCATGTTATGCTTGTGAGAGATGTTATATTCAACAGGTCTGAACCTTTCAGATCCGTGTGTGCTTTACAAATCTCTATGTCATCTCCTAGATGCAGCTACCACGTTCTATTTGGAGCTATTCCAAATAACTGTTCTACTATATGAATCCAGTTTACTACTCAGAATAATCTGGATTAGTGTCAAAGTTTGCATCGGCGTAACCCTTTACGACGAACTATTTTACCACCTCCATAATCGAGAAAATTCCTTAGTCCACTAGTTACTAAGGATAACTTTGACCGCTGTGCTGTGATCCATTCTTGGATCACTCTTGTACCCCTTGACTGACTCATGGCAAGGCACACTTCAGGTGCGGTACATAGCACAACATACTGTAGAGCCTACGTCCAAAGCATAGAGGATGACCTTCGTCCTTTCTCTCTATTCTGCCGTGGTCAGGTTTCGAGTCTTACTCAATGTTCACACCTTATAACACAGCCAAGAACTCTTTATTTGCCGATCCATTTTGAACTCCTTCAAAATCTTGTCACGGTATGTATTCATTTCAAAGTACTATTAAGCGTTTTGATCTATCCTTATAGATCTTAATGCTTAATACTCAAGTAGCCTAATCCAGGTTTTCCATTGAAAAACACTTTCCAAATAACCCTATATGCTTTCCAGAAATTCTACGTCATTTCTGATCAACAATATGTCAACAACATATTTTCATCAGAAATTTTATACTGCTCCCACTCACATCTTTGGAAATACAAGTTTCTCATAAACTTTGTATACACCCAAAATCTTTGATCATCTCATCAAAGCATACATTCCAACTCCGAGATTCTTACTCCAGTCCTTAGAAGGATTGCTGGAGCTTTGCATACTTATTAGCATCTTTCAGGATTGACAAAACCTTCCGGTTGTATCACATACAATCTATCCTCAAGAAAATCATCGAGGAAACAATGTTTTGACATCCTATCTGCATGATTTCATAAATAATGCAGTAATCGCTAATATAATTCCAACAGACTCTTAGCATCGCTACGAGTGAGAAAGTCTCATCGTAGTCAACTCCTTGAACTTGTCGGAAAACATCTTAACGACAAGTCGAGCTTTCTTAATGGTGATACTTACCATCATTGTCTGTCTTCCTTTTAAAATCCATATGTACCTAACAGCCTTACGACCATCAAGTAGTTCTTCCAAAGTCTACACTTTGTTTTCATATATGGATCCTCTCTCGGATTATATGGCCTCGAGCCATTTTGGAATCCAGGCCCACCATCGCTTCTCCATAGCTCATAGGTTCATTATTGTCTAGCAACATGACTTCCAAGACAGGATTACGTACCACTATGAAGTAGTACGCATCCTTGTCATCCTATGAGGTTTGGGAGTTACTTGATCCGAAGTCTCATGATCAATATCATAAGCTTCCACTTCAATTGGTGTAGGTGCCACAGGAACAACTCTTTGTGCCCTGCTATACACTAGTTGAAGTGACGGTTCAATAACTTGATCAAGTTTCCACCATCCTCCCACTCAATTCTTTCGAGAGAAACTTTTCCTCGAGAAAGGACCCGATTCTAGAAACAATCCCTTATTGCTTTCGGATCTGAGACAGGAGGTATACCCAATTGTTTTGGGTGTCCTATGAAGATGCATTTATCCGCTTTGGGTTCGAGCTTGTCAGCCTGAAACTTTTTCACATAAGCGTCGCAGCCCCAAACTTTTAAGAAATGACAGCTTAGGTTTCTCTAAACCATAGTTCATACGGTGTCATCTCATCGGAATTACGTGGTGCCCTATTTAAAGTGAATGTGGTTGTCTCTAATGCCTAACCCATAAACTATCATGGTAATTCAATAAGATACATCATGGTATGCATCATATCCAATAGGGTGCAGTTATGAGTTCGGACACATCATCACACTATGGTGTTCCAGGCTGTATTAGTTGTGAAACAATTTCCACAATGTCTTAATTCTGTGCCAAACTCATAATTCAGATATTCATCTCTATGATCATATCATAGATATTTTATCCTGTTGTCACGACGATCTTTCAACTTCATCCTGAAATTACTTGAACCTTTCAATAATCCAGACTCATGATTCTTCAAGTAAATATACTCAACATCTACTCCAATCATCTGTGAAGTAAGAACGTAACGATATCCACTACACGCCTCAGCACTCATTGGACTGCACATATCAAAATGTATTACTTCCAACAAGTTGCTTTCTAGTTCCATTTTACTGAAAACGAGGCTTTCAGTCATCTTGCCCATGTGGTATGATTTGCATGTCTCAAGTGATTCAAAATCAAGTGAGTCCAAACGGTCCATTTGCATGGATTTTCTTCATGCATATACACCAATAGAAATGGTTCGCATGTCTCAAACTTTTCAAAACGAGTGAGCCCAAAGATCCATCAACATGGAGCTTCTTCAAGCGTATTATACCGATATGATTTACGTGGTAGTGCCACAAGTAGGTGGTGCTATCATTACTATCTTATATATTTTGGCATGAACATGTGTATCACTACGATCGAGATTCAATAAACCATTCATTTTAGGTGCAAGACCATTGAAGGTATTATTCAAATAAACAGAGTAACCATTATTCTCCTTAATGAATAACCATATTGCGATAGACATAATCCAATCATGTCTATGCTCAACGCAAACACCAATCTCGATGGTAGAGGGAGCGTGCGATGCTTGATCACATCAAGCTTGGGAAAAACTTCCAACACATATCGCCAGCTCACCTTTAGCTAGTCTCCGTTTACTCCGCAGCCTTTTATTTCGAATTTACTAACACTTAGCAACCGAACCGGTATCTAATACCATGGTGCTACTAGGAGTACTAGTAAAGTACACATTAGCACAATGTATATCCAATATACTTCTATCGACCTTGCCAGCCTTCTCATCTACCAAGTATCTAGGGTAATTCTGATCCAGTGGCTGTTCCCCTTATTACAGAAGCACTTAGTCTCGGGTTTGGGTTCAACCTTGGGTTTCTTCACTAGAGCAGCAGCTGATTTGCCGTTTCATGAAGTATCCCTTCTTTCCCTTGCCCTTCTTGAAACTAGTGGTTTCATCAACCATCAACAATTGATGCTCCTTCTTGATTTCTACTTTTGTGGTGTCAAACATCGCGAATATCTCAAGGATCATCATATATGTCCCTGATATATTATAGTTCATCACGAAGCTCTAGCAGCTTGGTGGTAATGAGTTCGGAGAAACATCACTCTCTCATCTGGAAGATCAACTCCCACTCGATTCAAATGATTGTTGTACCCAGACAATCTGAGCACAAGCTCAAGATTGAGCTTTTCTCCCTTATTATGCAGGCTAAGAAAATTGTCGGAGGTCTTATACCTCTTGACGTGGGCACGAGCCTGAAATCCCAATTTCAGTCCTTGGAACATCTCATATGTTCTGCGATGTTTGAAAAACGTCTTTGGTGCTTCAATTCTAAACCATTTAGCATTACGCACTGAACTATCATGTAGTCATCAAAACGTGTATGTCAGATGTTCGCAACATCCACAGACGACGTTCGAGGTTCAGCACACTGAGCGGTGCATTAAGGACATAAGCCTTCTATGAAGCAATGAGGAAAATCCTCAGTTTACGGACCTAGTCCGCATAATTGCTACTACCATCTTTCAACTAAATTTTCTCTAGGAACATATCTAAACAGTAGAACTGAAGTGCGAGCTACGACATAATTTGCAAAGACCTTTTGACTATGTTCAGGATAATTAAGTTCATCTTATGAACTCCCACTCAGATAGACATCCCTCTAGTCATCTAAGTGATTACATGATCCGAGTCAACTAGGCCGTGTCCGATCATCACGTGAGACGGACTAGTCATCATCGGTGAACATCTTCATGTTGATCGTATCTACCATACGACTCATGCTCGACCTTTCAGTCTCTTGTGTTCCGAGGCCATGTCTGTACATGCTAGGCTCGTCAAGTCAACCTAAGTGTTTCGCGTGTGTTAATCTGGCTTACACCCGTTTTATGTGAACGTAAGAATCTATCACACCCGATCGTCCCGTGGTGATTCGAAATGACGAACTTTCGCAACGGTGCACAGTTAGGGGGAACACTTTCTTGAAATTTTAATGAGGGATCATCTTATTTACTACCGTCGTTCTGAGCAAATAAGATGCAAAAACATGATAAACATCACATGCAATTAAATAGTGACATGATATGGCCATCATCACTTTGCTCCTTTTGATCTCCATCTTCGGGGCTCCATGATCATCATCGTCACCGGCATGACACCATGATCTCCATCATCATGATCTCCATCATCGTGTCTTCATGAAGTTGTCTCGCCAACTATTACTTCTACTACTAGAGCTAACGGTTAGCAATAAAGTAAAGTAATTACATGACGTTTATGTTGACACGCAGGTCATAAATAAATTAAGACAACTCCTATGGCTCCTGCCGGCTGTCATACTCATCGACATGCAAGTCGTGATTCCTATTACAAGAACATGATCATCTCATATATCACATATATCATTCATCACATCCTATGGCCATATCACATCACATAGCATACCCTGCAAAAACAAGTTAGACGTCCTCTAATTGTTGTTTGCATGTTTTACGTGGCTGCTATGGGTTTCTAGCAAGAACGTTTCTTACCTACGCACAAACCACAACGTGATATGCCAATTGCTATTTACCCTTCATAAGGACCCTTTTCATCGAATCCGATCCGACTAAAGTGGGAGAGACAGACACCCGCTAGCCACCTTATGCAACTAGTGCATGTCAGTCGGTGGAACCAGTCTCACGTTAGAGTACGTGTAAGGTCGGTCCGGGCCGCTTCATCCCACGATGCCGCCGAATCAAGATAAGACTAGTAACAGCAAGTAAATTGACAATATCGACGTCCACAACTACTTTGTGTTCTACTCGTGCGTAGAAAATACGCATAAACCTAGCTCTGATACCACTGTTGGGGAACGTAGCAGAAATTCAAAATTTTCTTACGTGTCACCAAGATCTATCTATGGAGAGACCAGCAACGAGGGGAAGGAGAGTGCATCTACATACCCCTATAGATCGCTAAGCGGAAGCGTTCAAGAGAACGGGGTTGATGGAGTCGTGCTCGTCGTGATCCAAATCACCGATGATCCTAGTGCCGAACGGACGGCACCTCCGTGTTCAACACACGTACAACCCGGTGACGTCTCCTACGCCTTGATCCAGCAAGGGGAGAAGGAAAGGTTGGGGAAGACTTCATCCAGCAGCAGCACAACAACGTGGTGGTGGTGGAGGAGCGTGGTACTTCAGCAGGGCTTCGCCAAGCACCGCAAGAGACGAGGAGGGAGAGGGGTAGGGCTGCGCCAAGAAGGAGAGGAACTCGTGTGTCTTGCAGCCTCCAATACCTCAAGTATGTATAGGGGAAGGGGAGGGGCTACGCCCCCACCTAGGGTTCCCTCCCTAGGTGTGGCGGCAGCCCCCAGATCCCATCTGGGTGGCGGCCACAAGGGGGAGAGGGGGAGGCGCACCTGGGGTTGGCCTTAGGGCCCATCTGCCCTAGGGTTTGCCCCCCTCCCCTTTTGGAGGCGCCTTGGGCCTTGGTGGGAGGCGCCCCAGCCCACCTAGGGGCTGGTCCCTTCCCACTATTGGCCGATGTAGGCCTCCGGGGCTGGTTGCCCCACTTGGTGGACCACCGGGACCCTCCCGGTGGTCCCGGTACATTACCGATAAACCCGAAACTTTTCCGGCGACCAAAACAGGACTTCCCATATATAAATCTTTACCTCCGGACCATTACGGAACTCCTCGTGACGTCCGGGATCTCATCGGGGACTCCGAAGAACATTCGGTAACCACGTATATCTATTCCCTATAACCCTAGCGTCATCGAACCTTAAGTGTGTAGACCCTACGGGTTCGGGAGTCATGCAGACATGGCCGAGACAACTCTCCGGCCAATAACCAACAACGGGATCTGGATACCCATGTTGGCTCCCACATGTTCCACGATGATCTCATCAGATGAACCACGATGTCAAGGATTCAATCAATCCCATATACAATTCCCTTTGTCAGTGGTACGATACTTGCCCGAGATTCGATCGTCGGTATCCCGATACCTTGTTCAATCTCATTACCGGCAAGTCTCTTTACTCATTTCGTAACACACCATCCCGTGATCAACTCCTTGCTCACATTATGCACATTATGATGATGTCCTACCGAGTGGGCCCAGAGATACCTCTCTGTTTACACGGAGTGACAAATCCCAGTCTCGATTCGTGCCAACCCAACAGACACTTTTGGAGATACCTGTAGTGTACCTTTATAGCCACCCAGTTACATTGTGACGTTTGGCACACCCAAAGTATTCCTATGGTATCCGGGAGTTGCACAATCTCATGGTCTAAGGAAATGATACTTGACATTAGAAAAGCTTTAGCATACGAACTACACGATCTTTGTGCTAGGCTTAGGATTGGGTCTTGTCCATCACATCATTCTCCTAATGATGTGATCCCATTATCAACGACATCCAATGTCCACGGTCAGGAAACCGTAACCATCTATTGATCAACGAGCCAGTCAACTAGAGGCTTACTAGGGACATGGTGTTGTCTATGTATCCACACATGTATCTGAGTTTCCTATCAATACAATTCTAGCATGGATAATAAACGATTATCATGAACAAGGAAATATAATAATAACTAATTTATTATTGCCTCTAGGGCATATTTCCAACAGGTAAGCACAGAGACTTCGACTCTTACCAAGTCGGCATTGTTTTGCAATCTCGACAAGTGATCTGCCAGAAAATTTTCAGCTCCTTTCTTGTCCTTGATTTCCACATCAAATTCTTGAAGCAGGAGTATCCATCTAATTAAACTTGGCTTAGCTTCTTTCTTGCTGAGTAAATATCTGATTGCAGCATGGTCTGTGTAAACTACACAATGAGATCCCACAAGATATTGCCTGAATTTGTCAAAGGCATACACTACTGCCAGCAACTCCTTTTTGGTGGTTGTATAATTAGCTTGAGCATCATCAAGTGTTTTGCTAGCATAGTATATGACATGCAAATCTTTTCCTTTTCTTTGTCCAAGTACTGCACCTACAGCAAAGTCGCTTGCATCACACATTATCTCAAATGGTAATTCCCAGTCAGGGGGTTGCACTACTGGAGCAGTGACCAATGCTTCCTTGAGCAGGTTGAAGGATTTTTCACATTCTGCATCAAAGTTGAACTTAACATCATTGTTAAGGAGATTAGTGAGAGGTTTGGCTATCTTGGAGAAATCCTTTATGAATCTTCTGTAGAACCCAGCATGTCCCAAAAAGCTCCTCACTCCCTTCACATTTACAGGTGGTGGAAGTTTTGATATTACTTCGACTTTTACTTGATCAACCTCAATTCCTCTTTTAGATACCAAATGTCCCAAAATAATTCCTTCCCTTACAAGAAACTGACACTTATCCCAGTTTAGGACTAGATTGTGTTCTGAACATCTCTAAATAACTGCTACCAGATTATTCAAGCAATCTTCATAACTTTTTCCAACGACTGTAATATCATCTATGAACACCTCCACTTTGATTCCCATCATATCTGAGAATATAGAGAGTATAAACCTTTGAAATGTTGGGGGTGCATTACAAAGTCCATAAGCTAGTCTTTTGTAAGCAAATGTTCTGTATGGGAAAGTGAAAGTTGTTTTGTCTTGATCATCCGGGTGAATTGGGATTTGCAAGAATCCTAAATACCCATCTAAGCAGCAGAAATATTCATGCCCAGCAAGCCTTTCCAGCATTTGGTCAATAAATGGTAAAGGAAAATGGTCCTTCCTTGTTACTTCATTTAACTTTCTGAAATCATTGACCATTCTCCACCCTGTGACATTCTTTGACTTTGGTCAATAAATGGTAAAGGAAAATGGTAAAGGAATAGTTTGCCCTTGTTCGTTTTCTATGACAGTTATTCCTCCTTTTTTGGGCACCATGCTAATGGGACTCACCCACTCGCTGTCCGAAATTGGGTATATGATATCAGCAGAGAGCAATTTAAGAATCTCCTTTTTGACAACCTCTTGCAAATGAGGATTTAACCTTCTTTGACTTTCTCTAATTGGCACACTACTTTCTTTCAACTAAATCCTGTGAGAGCAGACAACAGGATTTATCCCTTTCATATCATCGATCGAATATCCAATAACATCCTTGTACTTTTGCAAAATTGCTTGAAGCCCTTTTATTTGCATTTCCGTCAACTCACTGTTTACGATAATTGGCCACTGGTTTTCATTGTCTAAGAATGCATACTTCAAACTTTCCGGAAGTTGTTTCATTTCTATTTGCCTTGGTTGCATCTTCTCTAATGACCTTGCACTACTTTCCAACATGCTCACAGGTGTGATTTCCTCGTATCTAATTTCACTATTGTCCTCCTCAACTACTTCACAACAAATACTTCCATACCTCTCTTCATAACCTTCTTCCACACATTTTTGTAATGTATCAATTCTGTAACAATCTTCTTCTCCTTGAGGAACATGTGTTGCATGCTTCATGTCAAACTCCACCTTTTCATTTCCGAACCTCAAGCTCAATTTAGCTTGTTGGACATCAATAAGTGCACCAGCTGTGGCCAAAAATGGTCTTCCAAGAATCACAGGCTCACTCTTGTCCTCCATATCTAGCACTACAAAGTCAACTGGATAAGCAAACTTCCCAACTTTGATTGGAACATCCTCAAGAATCCCAACAGGTCTCCTATATGTTCTGTCGGCCAACTGAAGAGTTATGGATGTTGGATTCAATTCTCCCAAGAACATCCTTTTGCTAACTGAATGTGGTAACACACTAACACTTGAGCCCAAGTCACATAGTGCACTGTAAGTTTTGTTTCCAATAACACATGGTACACAAAAACTTCCTGGATCATCCAATTTTTCAGGCATGGAATTCTGAATTATTGCCCTGCATTCCTTTGATAGAGTAACTACTTCTGGCTCAGACATGCTTCTTTTCTTTGTTAATAATTCCTTGAAATATTTGGCATACATCGGAACATACAAGATAGCCTGAAGAATAGGAATAGTAATCTGAACTCCTTTCATAGTTTCCAAAAATTTGGCAAATTGCTTGTCATCTTTGTGTTTGTTGAACCTCTCAGGAAAGGGAATGTTGCTGGTTGTTATTGCTTCCTTTGGCAAAGAACCAGCTCTTGTGTGAAAACCAGGGAATTCGACTTCAGTTTCGATTCGGATATCAACTTCTTTCTCCTTTATTTTCTCTGATGATGTTGAAGGTGGAGTTCCGGATGAACTTGGCCTCATAGCAGGAGGCACATATGTCTTCGGAATAGGAAGTGATGGTCCTGTCGTAACTCCACTCCTTGTAGTCACTGCATCAACTGAAGATATTGCCCCACCGTGAGCTTTCGGGTTTGGAATTGGTTGAGCAGGCAACCTTGCTTCATTTTCTCCCACCATACTATCCATTTTTCTCACAAGCATCTTAACAGAATCTTTTAAGCTATTAACTTCATTTGTCATCTTGTTTATTAATTCCAACTGCATCTTCATGATTTCCTCCATTCCATTTGGCTGAACATTTTGTTGTTCATTCTGCCTCGGCACTTGAAATTGACTTCGATGATTTGGTGGTCGATTTCCTTGTACTGTCGATCCACTTGCACATGATTGATTGTTCTTGTACGACAAGTTTGGATGGTTCCTCCAAGAAGGATTGTAGCTGTTTGAGAATGGACCTTGACCTTGGGCATAACTTACTTCTGAAACCGATGATCCAATTGCTGAATAGAAGGTACATTCTGTTGAAGGATGACCTGCTTGGCCACATACATCACACATTTGAGGCACACTTACTGAAGCTACAGATGTACCGATGCAATTTGACATGATACTATCCATCTTCTTGTTCAAGATGTCAATCTGAGCCGCCATGCTATCATTTGCAAACACATTATACACACCAGGATGTGGTGGTGTTATTGCTCTTTCACTTGACCATTGGAAATGATGGGACGCCATACTTTCAATCAATGCAAATGCTTCATCAAGGGTTGTGTTCACGATTCCTCCTCCAGCAGCAGAATCGACAAAAGCTATGGTCTAAGTGGACAGTCCTTTGTAAAAGGTTTGTAACACCAGCCATCTTTCCAAACCATGATGGGGACACATTCTGATTAAAGAGTTGAATCTTTGCCATGCGTCATACAAACTTTCTCCATCATATTGAGTAAACCTTGTTAACTTGTCCCTGTATTCGGCAGCTTTTGTGGGTGGAAAGTATCTCTCAAGAAATGTCTGCAATAAAGACCAAGTATCTTTCATATGTTCAGGCAATGAGTGAAGCCATACTCTTGCTCCATCTCTCAAGGAAAATGGGAATAGTGATAATCTGATAGCACTCGGTGAAACTCCATTTTGCTTGAGGGTGTTACAATACTCCAAGAAAGTCCTTATATGCTCATGTGGGTCTTCTAAAGCTGTTCCACCAAATCTGGACTGTTGTACCATGTTAATCAGAGCAGGCTTCAATTCAAAATTGTTTGCCTGAATAATTGGTTGCACCATTTCTCCTGGTATCCCATGATCTCTTGGGATCCACAAGTCCCTGAGCGAAGGTACTTGATCAGTCATCTTTTCTTCTTCTTGATCTTGCAAAGTTTCGGCAACTTGAAACAACGTTTGATTCTCTCTTCTTCTCCTCAATAAAGTCCTTCCAATTTCTGGATCAAATGGCTCTAGTGAATATTTAGGTTGAAGCATAAGACAATTTCCTGTAAAGTTCCTAAAATTGACACATGCTAGTTTCTCTCAAAACTGCAGCCAATGTTAGGAAATGGTTAGTTGCCTAAAATAAATCCTGATCTGCTTCTACTAATGTACTAATGAAATTTAGATCCCCGGCAACGGCGCCAAAATGATCAAGTATAATATAGCAGGGTTTTGACGCCCAAACTACGGATGTCGTGTTCTCCACATGGATCTAGAACTTTGAAGCACACATTCAAAACATTCAGAACAATGGAGCAGATGGATCAAACCATAGTGATAACAAGCAGCCACTGGCACAAGGTAAAACCAAATAATATGCAACAAAGGTAAAGGGTTCAGAGACAAGATTGTCTCTATTTAGTGGCTTTCGTGTAATCAAACAGACAAGTAACACTAGCAGATGGAAGATGGTTTAGACATCACACACAACTCATGCAACCAATTAAAGTGACAATAGCTCGCAGGAAAATAACTACTAACTCAATATCCAGCAAAGGGTCACAACAATTCACCAAGGATACATGAAGATTCAGCAAAAGTGCACAGGTAACAGAGTAAATTTCAGACCCTATAGTGCATATATTCAGAGAACAAGATCAAGAGAAGAGAGAGGTTCACGGCCTATGGGTCTTGACGATCTTCGATTCAAAGTTCTAGATGTTGCAGGCAAAGAAGAGTAGCAACAGAGGATCCTTCGGATAGAGCTACAGCGTGGTGAAGAAGTCTTGGTGAAGATCAGCAGTGGAAGGCCCGGCTTTGAGAAGGAATCGCGGCAGCCTTCGCGGGAAGTCAGCCGACCACCTGGAGCAGACCACGACCAGGAGTCCGGCGTCCTGCTGTTGGTGTCGAGGAGATGCCACGGCAGCAGTCATCGGAGTTGGAGCAGAGAAGCGCAAACGTTTGTGGTGAAGAGAAGCAGCAGAGGTTGCAGGTCAGGAAGGAGAGGCCTTGCGGTGGATCAGTCACACCGCAAGCCTCCCGAAACCCTCGATCAGGTCCTCACTCTCGTTCCCCTCGATCCCATGTTTTCTTCGTTGTTGTAGATCTAGTGGTAGGTGAGCACCGTGGTGGTGAGCAGCGAGAGAAAAAGTCTTGCTCCCCTGTTTTTCTTTGTTATGGTGGATCTGGTCGATGCCCTCTCTCTGGCCTCGATCTAGTGTGGTGGGTTAGTCGCGAGAAGAACCAGCCGCGCGTGGTTACAGACAATCGTCTGGCCGGTCGCGCCAGCCACCGGTTCCTCTCACGTGTGCCACCGGACATTTCCTCTGGTTCTTTTCGGTTTTGCCCCCTTTAGAACTGAACTCTTCTCCAAGTTGATCCCTGCTTTAGTGTTGGAAGCACTTTTGATGAAGATTGGGTGCCTAAACGCACCAATTCTGCATAATATGGAGAAGTGTTGTAAGAAATATCATAATAGGAACATTTCTGTAGGAATGAATATTTTATAAGTAATTATTGTGGTCAAATGTTTAACCTGAGATGCAAAAAAGGCTTAAAAATTATTTGCATAAATGTGCTATCACGGGCATCCGGTATGGTCTCTTTGATATTGGTCCGGTGCCTGGCAATACCTCTATCAAAAACTCAATGTATCGATCCGGGGGCATTCCTGGTAGTTCCTATGGAAATACATCTGGGTAATCCTTCACTACAGGCATGTAACACCCTCGATGCGACTATAGCTCCCACGTGTCGAGGCACGACTTAGAGACATAATCGCATTGAAGGCATATGTCGCAAGTTAGGCAATCTTCACAACATCCCATGTAATATAGATAATAAAAGGGGAGATAACATAGTTGGCTTACACTCGCCACATCAATCAAAGTACATAAATAACATTACATCATTCAAACACTCATGGCCTGACTACGGCGCCAAAATAAAAGATAACCCAACATGTGACACAGTCCCGATCACCCCCAACTGGGCACCACTACTTATCATCAGTGAAAGACACGTAGTATCGTTGAGAGTCCTCATCGAACTCCCACTTGAGCTCGAGCACGTCACCTGGAGCGGAATCATCAGGCCCTGCATCTGGTTTGGAAGTAATCTGTGAGCCACAGGGACTCAGCAATCTCGCACCCTCGCGATCAAGACTATTTAAGCTTAATAGGTAAGGCAAGGTAAATATGTGGAGCTGCAGCAAGCGACTAGCATATATGATGGCTAACCTATTCGCAAAAGAGAGCGAGAAGAGGAGGCAAAGCACGGTCGAACAACTAGGGGGCAACCTGCGGCAAGCATTACTCCAACACCGTGTTCACTTCCCGGACTCCACAGAGAAAAGACCATCACGGCAACTCACACTGTTGATTCATTTTAATTAAGTTAAGGTTCAAGTTATCTACAACCGGACATTAACAAATTCCCATCTGCCCATAACCGCGGGCACGGCTTTCGAAAGTTCAAATCCCTGCAGGGGAGTCCCAACTTAGCCCATGACAAGCTCTCACGGTCAACGAAGGAATAGACCTCCTCCCGAGACGTTTCGATCAGACTCGGTACCTCTTTTCTTCAAGACACTTCGACAGGTTAAAACAAATCCAGCAACACCACCCAGATGTGCCGACAAATCCCGATAGGAGCTGCACATATCTCGTTCTCAGGGCACACCGGATGAGCAAGACGTCTGGTAGGCCAGCCCAGAGTTGCCCCTGGTAGCCCCGGACATCGCTCGGTTGGACCAACACTCAGAGGAGCACTGGCCCGGGGGGGCTAAAATAAGATGACCCTCGGGCTCCGGAAACCCATGTAAAAAGAGGCTAGGTGGCAAATGGTAAAACCAAGGTTGGGCATTGCTGGAAAAGCTTTAATCAAGGCGAACTATCAAGGGGTTCCCATTATAACCCAACCGCGTAAGGAACGCAAAATCCGGGAACATAACACCGATATGATGGAAGCTAGGGCGGCAAGAGTGGAACAAAACACTAGGCGAGAGGCCGAGCCTTCCACCCTTTACCAAGTATATAGATGCATTAAGATAACATGGCAATATAATGATATCCCAACAAGTAAATAATGTTCCAACAAGGAACGGTCTCCAATCTTCACCTGCAATTAGCAACGCTATAAGAGGGGCTGAGCAAAGCGGTAACATAGCCAATCAACGGTTTGCTAGGACATGGTGGGTTAGAGGTTTGACATGGAAATTTGGGAGGCTTGAAAGCAAGTGGTAGGCATCGTAGCATAGTCATAGCAAAAGACCGAGCATCTAGCAAAGCAAAGATAGTATTGATTTCGAGGGTATGATCATCTTGCCTGCAAAGTTGTCAGAGTTGACTGGATCCTCGAAAGCAAACCCAACGAGCTCCTCGTTAGTGAAATCGTCTCCCGGCTCTACCCAAACAAGACAAACAAGCAAGAAGGACACAATCAACCACGTGCAAAGCTCAAACAATATGATGTAAGGATGGTATGCTATGTGGGATGCGATGCGGGATGCATATGCAAGATGTGACAGGGAATGAATGAACCTGGCCTCAACTTGGAAATCCAAGTGTGCCACTAGAAATATGAGATGAAATCGCTTGAAAAAGATATAAAAAACGCCGGAATCGGAGTTACGGTTTGGAAATGGCTTGCAATTCAAATATGACCACGTTCTGCGATTTACAGCAAGTAGCCATCTAAATGCAACGAGATGAACATGCTACAACACCCAAACATGGCATAAAAATACATGGCAGGAATCCATTCATGATGCTTAACAAAAGTCTAGCACTGAGCTACAGCTAATTCATCCATTAACAGGTTCAAACAAGCATGGCAAAAATGCATTTGACAAACAGATCTCAGACTTAGTGAAATTAACACTTGTCTGGAATTTCAGATCAAGTAGCACTCTTTGCAGCAAAAGAACTACATGCTACAGGACCTGAACATGGCAAAGTAAAGCATGGCATGGAGATACTCAAAGAGCTTAACAAAAGTCCCTTAGTGACCTTGAGCCAAAAGGGAACAGAAAATACATTTGCAAGCATGTGAACATGGCAAAAACATAATCAGTTCTCGGACTTAGTGAAAACTGGAGCATGCTGAAAACAGATATCAAGTAGGCATGTTTACGAGCTCGATGCACTCACTACGGAACAAGTCATGACCATCTAAGCATACACCCATCAAGAATACACAAAATACAAGCTATACATGGCAAGAACAATAACATAGCATGCACGGATCAACTACACCATCCTCGGCACAATCGCTAACAAGTAGACAATCTGCCCAGATTCACGAAATGACAAAAGTAGAGCTCGATTGACTCAAGCTAGGTGCTCCATTATTGCAAACAAAGACATGGATGGATATAGCACTACAAGATTAACAAAACATCCTTACTGATCATCCTCAAAAGAGGCACGAATCACTAGGAAACAACATGAACATATGGCCATATGAGAAACAGATCAAGGACTTAGTGGAAATGCTAAGTCCCTGAAATCAGCATTACCAAGTGCCTCACTTTGCAAGCTTGTGCTAGTCACCACACACATCACAAAAATACATGGGTTGCACCTCTGGAAAGATGGCAAAACCCTTAACAAAACATATGTAGAACTCATGGGCATATCATGCACACAATAATCATGGCAAAAATGACAAATATCTAAATGGAGCAGCAGATCTGACAATTATCTCAAGTAGCACTCTTCTAACAGCATTTCGGGCATCAAGATGAACTCAAATGAAAATGATGCAATGAGATGAAATGATGTACTCTCTCAGGCGAATATTTCGATATGCTATATGCCCAAAACAGAGCTACGAATGCGGAGATATATCAGGATGAAAAACGCAAATTATTAGGGTTCGGGACGAAAAAGTCAACCCCGATCCAATCTTCCATATCCAGATCTGGCGCGCTCTTCGATGTTCGCCGGAAGTTCCTGTTCGCCGGAAAACACTGTTCACCGGAGCGAAACGGGGCGTCACTGGACTTGGGGCACGGCGGCCGGAGTTCGCCGGCGTCGGCGTAGCTCGCCGAGGCGGCGTTGGGCGGCGGGGAGGCACGCGCCGGCGCGGCGAGCCGGCGCGGCAGCGCGGCGGAGGGCGGCCGGCGGGCGGCGCGCCTCGGCGGACGAGAGGCCGGGCCTCAGGAAGATGCGGCGGGCGGCGGCGGAAGGCAACGGGCCTCAGGGGCCCCTCCTGGGCTTCCCGGGCCGGCGGTGGAGGGAGTGGCGGCGCGCCACGTGGCGCCACACGATTGGCGTGGAGGCGGTGGCGCGAAGTGTCCGGCACGGAACAGACGTGTCCGGCGCGCGGATGGAGCAGGGCTAGGGTTTCGGGGGAGAAGGAGATCCGGATTTCGGGGGGTCTTTAAATAGAGGTAGACGGAGCTAGGAGTGTCCAAATGAGGTGCGGTTTTCGGCCACGCGATCGTGATTGAACGCTCTAGATGATGGAGAGGGTTTTGATGGGTTTTGGGCCAACTTGGAGGGGTGTTGGGCTGCAACACACACGAGGCCTTTTCGGTCCTCGGTTGACCGTTGGAGAATCAAACGAAGTCCAAATGATACGAAACTTCACAGGCGGTCTACCGGTAGTAAACCAAGGCCGCTTGGCAAGTCTCGGTCCAATCCGGAAATGTTTAATCCCCACACATGAAAGAAAGGTAGAAATGACCACCGGAGGAGAACGAAGTGCCGGAATGCAAAATGGACAACAGGGAAAATGCTCGGATGCATGAGATGAACACGTATGCAAATGCAATGCACATGATGACATGATATGAGATGCATGACAACGACAACAACACACGGAGACAAAAACCCGAAAACGAGAAAATAAAATAACTTAACGCCGGAAACGGCAAGAGTTGGAGTACATATTGGGTAAGTCATATCCGGGGTGTTACAACACTCCACCACTACGAAAGGATCTCGTCCCGAGATCTAGGACTGAAAGAACGCCGGGTACTCAGAACGGAGGTGATCCTCACGTTCCCAGGTAGCTTCACGGTCGGAATGGTGTGACCACTTGACTTTGAGGAATTTGATTGACTTGTTGCGAGTCTTGCGTTCAGTCTCTTCAAGAATAGCAACGGGGTGCTCACGATAGGAGAGATCTTCTTGGAGCTCAATGTCCTCGAAGTTGACGGTGCGATCAGGAGTCTTGAAGCACTTTCGGAGCTGAGAGACATGGAACACGTCATGAACATTTTCAAAGTTTGAAGGAAGTCGAGTTGATAGGCGAGATCGCCTCTCTTGCTGACAATCTTGAAAGGTCCCACGTATCTGGGGGCAAGCTTCCCTTTGATACCGAAGCGACGAGTACCTTTCATAGGAGAGACGCGGAGGTAAACATGATCTCCGATCTCAAAAGCCAAATCACGGTGCTTATTATCATAGTAGCTCTTCTGGCGGGATTGAGCTGCTTTGAGGTTATCTTGAATGACTTTGCACATTTCCTCTGCCTCTGTGATTAAGTCATTACCCAAAAGCAGACGTTCACCGGTTTCAGACTAGTTGAGAGGGGTACGGCACTTCCTGCCATACAGAATTTCAAATGGGGCCTTGCCCGAACTTGCTTGAAAACTGTTGTTGTAGGAGAATTCAGCATATGGAAGACAATCCTCCCACTTCATGCCGAAGGAGATCACACAAGCCCTGAGCATATCTTCAAGAAACTGGTTGACACGCTCGACTTGACCGCTAGTTTGGGGATGGAAAGTTGTGCTGAAGCGGATGTTGGTGCCCATGGCCTTCTGAAAAGAATCCCAAAACATGGAGGTAAAGATGCTGCCACGGTCTGAAGAGATCACTTGAGGAATACCGTGCAGAGAGACAATCCGAGAGGTATAGAGTTCCGCCAATTGAGCTACAGTGATTGACTCTTTGATAGGCAGAAAGTGAGCCACTTTAGTGAGCTTGTCAATGAAAACGAATATAGCATCATTGCCATGCTTGGACTTTGGAAACCCAGTCACGAAGTCCATTTCAATGTGGTCAAACTTCCATTCTGGAATGGCAAGAGGTTGGAGGAGACCAGCTGGTCTTTGGTGTTCTGCCTTCACTCTTCTGCAGACATCACATTCATTCACAAACTGAGCAATCTCGCGCTTCATTCGAGTCCACCAATAAGCCTGCTTGAGGTCCTGATACATCTTCGTACTCCCAGGGTGGATGGAGAGGAGAGAATTGTGAGCCTCGTTCATGATCACTTTACGGAGGTCACCTTTGGGTACAACAATACGATCCTCGAAGAAGAGAGTATCCTTGTCATCAAGGCGGTAGCACTTGTACTTGGGTTGACTCTTGGCAATCCCAATCTTCACCTTTTTCACCATAGCATCAAGAAGCTGGGCTTGGTGAATCTGGTCTTCCGAGGTAGGAGAGACTTGAAGGTTGGCGAGGAAACCTTGAAGAACAACTTGCAGATTAAGTTTGCGGAAAGCTTCACAAAGCTCGGGTTGATAAGGCTTGAGAATAAGACTGTTGCAGTAAGCCTTCCTGCACAATGCTTCAGCAATCACATTGGCCTTGCCTGGAGTATACTCGATACTTGGATTATACTCTTGAATCATTTCGACCCATCGAGTCTGCCTAAGGTTGAAATTAGGCTGAGTGAAGATGTACTTGAGACTCTTGTGTTCACTGAAGATGTCCACTTTTCTTCCCAGTAAGAGATGTCTCCAAGTCAAAAGAGCATGCACAACTGCCGCCAACTCAAGATTGTGAGTGGGGTAGTTCTTCTCATTGGGCTTCAACTGGCGAGAGGTATAAGCAACAACTTTCTTCTCATGCATCAACACTGCACCAAGACCTTGGAGAGAGGCATCACAAAAGACCTCATATGGTTTGGATTCATCAGGCGGAGTCAGAACTGGAGCAGTGATCAATTTCTCTTTCAAAGTGTTGAAAGCAATGTCACACTCCGGAGACCAAACGTACTTGACGTGCTTCTGGAGAAGATTTGAGAGAGGCTTCGCGATCTTAGAAAAGTTTTCAACGAATCTTCGGCAGTAGCTTGCGAGACCGAGGAAGCTACAGAGTTGCTTCACGTTCTGAGGAGGTTCCCAATTCACAATTGCAGACACCTTCTCAGGATTCCCCGCAATGCCCTTGGCAGAGATGATATGACCAAGATAAAGAACCTCATCGAGCCAAAATTTGCACTTGGAGAACTTGGCGTAGAACTGGTGTTCCCTCAGTTTATCGAGTACCAAACGCAAGTGCTTGGCATGATCTTCCTTGTTCTTCGAGAAAACCAGAATGTCGTCGAGATAGACCAAAACGAAGTCATTGGTGTAGGCATTGAAGATGAAGTTCATCATGCGAGAGAAAGTCGGAGGAGAGTTGACGAGGCCAAAAGACATGACAGTGTATTCATATGAACCATAGCTTGTCCTGAAAGCCGTCTTGGGAATATCTTGTTCACGGATTCGAATCTGATGATAACCCATATGGAGATCAAGCTTGGAGAATACTTGGGCACCTTTGAGTTGTTCGAACAGCTTGTTGATGTTGGAAAGTGGATATTTGTTCTTGATGGTCTTCTTGTTCAGTGGACGGTAATCAACACAAAGTCGGTCCGTTCCATCTTTCTTCTTCACAAAAAGAACACCACAACCCCACGGAGAAGAACTAGGCCAGATGAGACCCATTCTCTCTTGAATATCGAGTTGCTTCTCCAGCTCCTTCAACTCTTCAGGTCCGAGCTTGTAAGGACGCTTGCACACTGGTTCCTTGCCAGGCTCAAGATCAATGACGAATTCAACTGGCCGATGTGGAGGCATTCCTGGAATCTCTTCTGGAAAGACGTCTTGATATTCGCAAACGAATGGAATTTGCGAGATAGCATCCAGTTCACCCTTCTCATTGAGAGAAAACAGACGGATTGTATCATCCCGAGCGGCAAAGACAATTACATCCTCAGACGAATGAGTCAACTGAATCTGCCTGACTGCACAATCAAGATGTGCCTTGTGCTTAGAAAGCCAATCCATCCCGAGAATAAGATCAATATCCGAGTTACCAAGAACCATAGGAGAAGAATGGAACTTGTAATCAATCAAGGTGATAGTAACATCCGGAGCCATAATTTTGGTGTTCATGAACAAACCCGAAGAAGAAACCGCTATCGGCTTAGGCAAATCAATAGTATGCACATCATGCATGGATGCAAAAGGCTTTGATAAAAATGATAAAGATGCACAAGTGTCAAAAAGAACTCTTGCAGGAACATCGTTTACAGGAAGGTTACCCATAATCACATCTGGCGAGTCCTCTGTCTGAGCTGCATTCAGCAAGTTGACCTTGGCGGACTTGGTGTTATGCTTGACCACAGCTGTACTTGCCGATCTCACAGGAGGAGGAGGAGGAAGACGCCTCTGATTGAAGCATTTGTTGGCATAGTGACCCTTCTGTTGGCACTTGTTGCACGTGACCTCTGAAAGCGGAAGGTGGTACGGAGCACTCGATCTTGGAGATTGAGACGAAGTCTTGTTCTGAAAGCCAGGGTTGGGTGGGTGGGAAGATCCACTGCCACCTTTGCTCTTCTGATACGGCTGACGAAACGGAGGAGGAGGAAGCCAATACTTCTGCTGCTTGGCCACTTGAGTAGAGGAAGAAGGAGTAGCATCTCTGACTCGCTTCTTGGAAGCATCACACCTCAGTTGAGCAGCCTCTTGCTTCAATGCCATGTTGTAGAACTCATCGTACCTCAAAGGCTCAAAGAGGACAAGAGCTAGCTGAATTTCTTCCCTGAGACCACCCCTGAACTGGTATATCATGCTTTTCTCATCAGTTATGTCCTGCTTGGCAAAGCGGGCGAGCTTTTGGAACAACTTGTTTTAGTCATAGACAGACAAAGAGCCTTGCTTCAGGTTGCGGAATTCCTCACGCTTGCTTTCAACCACGCTCTGAGGGATATGATGAGCTCTGAAATCTTGACGGAATTCATCCCAGGTAATCACACGTCCTCCTCTGGAATCCTTGTACTGCTGGAACCACTCTGCGGCTTGGTCTTTGAGTTGGAAGGAAGCGAACTTGACAAAGTCCTCAGGCCTGACGTTACTGCACTCGAAATGCTTGCACAGATCCATGAGCCAATCGTCAGCATCAGTTGCATCAACACAATTGCTGAAAGTCTTTGGCCCGTTAGCAAGGAACTGGTTGAGTGTCGCAAAGTGATTCTGATTGTTGCCTTGGTTGCCTTGATTTGCTTGATTGCGCTCTTGAAGAATTTGCATGATCAACTGCGTGTTTGCATTGGTTGCGGCCATCACAGCTTGCCATGCCTCCAGAGGAGGTGGAGGTGGTGGCGGATCCTGATTCTGATTGGTGCTCTTAGCGGGAGCCATCCTGAAGAGGGTGACATCCATTAGCACATTGATAGATAAAATGAAGCTGAATCCAATGGAATGAAAATTGCAACATATAGTCTTCACATCCGAACAAAATGAACGAATGCATTCCTCTTGAAATGGTCACATATCCATAAATTGAGAAGCCACTTAGAATTTCGGTAGAGAAATAAATCAGCAAGGTACGGATCAAGAACAAATACTCGGTAAGAAATCCCAATCTCAAACCAAATATCTGTGGAAGAAGAACTAGAGCTACAAGAATTCCCACCTATGAAACTCCCGAACCTTTAGGGTTATGCAATCAGGTGTTGGGGATACAGGGGAAGCATAATATCTCACCCAAATCTAGCAAATCCTACATCCAGCTGTATCCATCCTTCAACACATAACCGAGAAAAACTTCGGAAACCATCTACCTCAACCTTCGAAAAGCATCCGTTATACAAGTTATGGCGATACTCCTGAACTCCCGCCCCAGTACTGGGTGGCGTCGAGGTTATCTCACCAACGAACTGCATAAAAGAGATTTTCTATGTCGGCGTACTAAACTCAGGTATTCCAGAACTGCAACGATAAAATTATGAAGACAACACCTCAGAGCTCAACTCCCCGGGACACTTCCACAAAACCCCTGACAGGAGGCACCAAGACAATGTTCTCGTCACAAAACCATCGGAACGATTCCAAGATACCCGCGTGATCCTAAATTTTTTTAGTGAAATTTGAGAAGAGAAGAGTCAAAACTCTATGTCAGGATGCCTTACCAGAGCGATGAGGAGACTGGGGAGTAAAAAGAATTCCTAAACTCTCCGATATATAATTCCTAAATGACTCAAAACATTTTTCTAGACACAACTCGGCTGCTAAAAACGATCAATCAGTGGGGGCTCCTAAGGTCGGGGAAGGCTCTGATTACCAACTTGTAACACCCTCAATGCGACTATAGCTCCCACGTGTCGAGACACGACTTAGAGACATAATCGCATTGAAGGCATATGTCACAAGTTAGGCAATCTTCACAACATCCCATGTAATATAGATAATAAAAGGGGAGATAACATAGTTGGCTTACACTCGCCACGTCAATCCAAGTACATAAATAACATTACATCATTCAAACACTCATGGCCCGACTACGGCGCCAAAATAAAAGATAACCCAACATGCGACACGGTCCCGATCACCCCCAACTGGGCACCACTACTGATCATCAGGGAAAGACATGTAGTATCATTGAGAGTCCTCATCGAACTCCCACTTGAGCTCGAGCGCGTCACCTGGAGCAGAATCATCAGGCCCTGCATCTGGTTTGGAAGTAATCTGTGAGCCACAGGGACTCAGCAATCTCGCACCCTCGCGATCAAGACTATTTAAGCTTAATAGGTAAGGCAAGGTAAATATGTGGAGCTGTAGCAAGTGACTAGCATATATGATGGCTAACCTATTCTCAAAAGAGAGCGAGAAGAGGAGGCAAAGAATGGTCGAACAACTAGGGGGCAACCTGCGGCAAGCATTACTCCAACACCGTGTTCACTTCCCGGACTCCGCCGAGAAGAGACCATCACGGCAACTCACACTGTTGATTCATTTTAATTAAGTTAAGGTTCAAGTTATCTACAACCGGACACTAACAAATTCCCATCTGCCCATAACCGCGGGCACGACTTTCGAAAGTTCAAATCCCTGCAGGGGAGTCCCAACTTAGCCCATGACAAGCTCTCATGGTCAACGAAAGAATAGACCTCCTCCCGAGACGTTTCGATCAGACTCGGTACCTCGGTTCTTCAAGACACTTCGACAGGTTAAAACAAATCCAGTAACACCACCCAGATGTGCCGACAAATCCCGATAGGAGCTGCACATATCTCGTTCTCGGGGCACACCGGATGAGCAAGACATCGGGTAGGCCAGCCCAGAGTTGCCCCTGGTAGCCCCGGACATCGCTCGGTTGGACCAACACTCAGAGGAGCACTGGCCCGGGGGGGCTAAAATAAGATGACCCTCGGGCTCCGGAAACCCATGTAAAAAGAGGCTAGGTGGCAAATGGTAAAACCAAGGTTGGGCATTGCTGGAAAAGCTTTAATCAAGGCGAACTATCAAGGGGTTCCCATTATATCCCAACCGCGTAAGGAACGCAAAATCCGGGAACATAACACCGATATGATGGAAGCTAGGGCGGCAAGAGTGGAACAAAACACTAGGCGAGAGGCCAAGCCTTCCACCCTTTACCAAGTATATAGATGCATTAAGATAACATGGAAATATAATGATATGCCAACAAGTAAATAATGTTCCAACAAGGAACGGTCTCCAATCTTCACCTGCAACTAGCAACGCTATAAGAGGGGCTGAGCAAAGCGGTAACATAGCCAATGAACGGTTTTGCTAGGACATGGTGCGTTAGAGGTTTGACATGGCAATTTGGGAGGCTTGAAAGAAAGTGGTAGGCATCATAGCATAGGCATAGCAAAAGAGCGAGCATCTAGCAAAGCAAAGATAGTAGTGATTTCGAGGGTATGATCATCTTGCCTGCAAAGTTGTCAGAGTTGACTGGATCCTCAAAAGCAAACTCAACGGGCTCCTCGTTAGCGAACTCGTCTCCCGGCTCTACCCAAACAAGACAAACAAGCAACAAGTACACAATCAACCACGTGCAAAACTCAGACAATATGATGCAAGGATGGTATGCTATGCGGGAAGCGATGCGGGATGCATATGCAAGATGTGACAGGGAATGAATGAACCTAGCCTCAACTTGGAAATCCAAGTGTGCCACTGGAAATATGAGATGAAATCTCTTCAAAACGATATAAAGAACGCCGGAATCGGAGTTACGGTTTGGAAATGGCAAGCAATTCAAATATGACCACGTTCTGCGATTTACCGCAAGTAGCCATCTAAATGCAACAAGATGAACATGCTACAGCACCCAAACATGGCATAAAAATACATGGCAGGAATCCATTCATGATGCTTAACAAAAGTCTAGCACTGAGCTACGGCCAATTCATCCATTAACAGGTTCAAACAAGCATGGTAAAAATGCATTTGACAAACAGATCTCAGACTTAGTGAAATTAACACTTGTCTGGAATTTCAGATCAGGTAGCACTCTTTGCAGCAAAAAAACTACATGCTACAAGACCTGAACATGGCAAAGTAAAGCATGGCAAGGAGCTACTCAAAGATCTTAACAAAAGTCCCTTAGTGACCTTGAGCCAAAAGGGAACAGAAAATACATTTGCAAGCATGTGAACATGGCAAAAACATAATCAATTCTCGGACTTAGTGAAAACTGGAGCATGCTGAAAACAGATATCAAGTAGGCATGTTTACGAGCTCGATGCACTCACTACGGAACAAGTCATGACCATCTAAGCATACACCCATCAAGAATACACAAAATACAAGCTATACATGGCAAGAACAATAACATAGCATGCACGGATCAACTACACCATCCTCGGCACAATCGCTAACAAGTAGACAATCTGCCCAGATTCACGAAATGACAAAAGTAGAGCTCGATTGACTCAAGCTAGGTGCTCAATAATTGCAAACAAAGACATGGATGGATATAGCACTACAAGATTAACAAAACATCCTTACTGATCATCCTCAAAAGAGGCACGGATCACTAGGAAACAACATGAACATATGGCCATATGAGATAAACAGATCAAGGACTTAGTGGAAATGCTAAGTCCCTGAAATAAGCATTACCAAGTGCCTCACTTTGCAAGCTTGTGCTAGTCACCACAAACATCACAAAAATACATGGGTTGCACCTATGGAAAGATGGCAAAACCGTTAACAAAACATATGTAGAACTCATGGGCATATCATGCACACAATAATAATGGCAAAAATGACAAATATCTAAATGGAGCAGCAGATCTGACAATTATCTCAAGTAGCACTCTTCTAACAGCATTTCGGGCATCAAGATGAACTCAAATGAAAATGGTGCAATGAGATGAAATGATGTACTCTCTGAGACGAACATTTTGATATGCTATATGCCCAAAACAGAGCTACGGGTGCGGAGATATAGCATGATGAAAAACGCAAATTATTAGGGTTTGGGACGAAAAAGTCAACCCCAATCCAATCTTCCAGATCCAGATCCGGCGCGCTCTTTGATGTTCGCCGGAAGTTCCTGTTCGCTGGAAAACACTGTTCACCGGAGCGAAGCGGGGCGTCACCGGACTTGGGGCACGGCGGCCAGAGTTCGCCGGCGTCGGCGTAGCTCGCCGGGGCGGCGTTGGGCGGCGGGGAGGCGCGCGCCGGTGCGGTGGGGACCGGGCGACGACGGCGCGGCGAGCCGGTGCGGCAGCGTGGCGGAGGGCGGCTGGCGGGCGGCGCGCCTCGGCAGAGGAGAGGCCGGGCCTCGAGAAGATGCGGCGGGCGGCGGCGGAAGGCAACGGGCCTCGGGGGCCCCTCCTGGGCTTCCCGGGCCGGTGGTGGAGGGAGTGGCGGCGCGCCACGTGGCACCACACTATTGGCGCGGAGGCGGCGGCGTGAAGTGTCCAGCGCAGAACGGACGTGTCCGGCGCGCGGATGGAGCAGGGCTAGGGTTTCGGGGGAGAAGGAGATCCGGATTTCGGGTGGTCTTTAAATAGAGGTAGAGGGAGCTAGGAGTGTCCAAATGAGGTGCGGTTTTCGGCCACGCGATCATGATCGAATGCTCTAGATGATGGAGAGGGTTTTGGTGGGTTTTGGGCCAACTTGGAGGGGTGTTGGGCTGCAAGACACACGAGGCCTTTTAGGTCCCTCGGTTAACCGTTGGAGTATCAAACGAAGTCGAAATGATACGAAACTTGACAAGCGGTCTACCGGTAGTAAACCAAGGCCGTTTGGCAAGTCTCGGTCCAATCCGGAAATGTTTAATCCCCACACACGAAAGAAAGGAAGAAATGACCACCGGAGGAGAACGAAGCGCCGGAATGCAAAACGGACAACGGGGAAAATGCTCGGATGCATGAGATGAACACGTATGCAAATGCAATGCACATGATGACATGATATGAGATGCATGACAACGACAACAACACATGGAGACAAAAACCCGAACCCGAGAAAATAAAATAACTTAACGCCGGAAACGGCAAGAGTTGGAGTACATATTGGGTAAGTCACATCCGGGGTGTTACAAGGCACTTCTTCCTGAACAACTCCCGTGAGGTAAATTACGTGAGTACTCTTAGGAGTATGCCTGGATACATACTTGATGTGAGACTTTCTCCTTTTTTGTCTTGTCCACAACCACCATATTCTATTCCACCTATAGTTTGTGTAGGTGCATAGATTGGAGACTTGCGTGTGTCTCCTATTAGATTAATACCTTTGTTCTTAACTGAGGGATATACTTCTCTCTACTTTGTTGCATCACCCTTTCCTCTTCAAGGGAAAAATCAACACAAGCTCAAGAAGTAGCAATGACAAAGGTGGAGAAGTGGTGGTTGTGTTTTTATTTAGAGTGTGTTGAGATATCAAGCCTCATGGTTTATTTTGCTTTGTTGATGCTTTATTGGGATTGAGATATGAACTATTATTTGCTTTCTTGGTGTGGTTGTGAGCTACTCGTGTTAGCTCGTGAGACTTTATTTGTTTATCTTGAACCTTATATGTGTATGCTATGATCATATTATGCTTCTTATATTGTCTCACAATTTTTTCTCACTACACCATTGCATGAGATCTAGACACCGTTATAAGTTTATTATGTTGATCTCATGTCTTGACAATATTCATCTTAGGGGAGCCTCTTATGTATGTGCTTGATGCATACTCAAGCATATATTTTTATCCGGGCACACATATAGGGGAAGCTACTATGATAAATCTTTGTTGCATGGCTTGTTGCTTATGATGCCATGTCCTAACCATGTTGTCATAAATGCACCAAAAAGGGGGAGATTGAAAGTTCAAGTGTCACTTAAACTTTATTTCGGTGTGATGACAATATGGTTAGAGAAACTAATATCCGGTGCTAAAGTTTATCTCAGGATATTGGTTCCAAGTTGTTCTTTGATGGAGGTGTGCGACTCCTCAATTCAAAAAGATCAAAGGCGCCATCTATCGGCGATTCAAAGGTTTTTCGTTTAGTTCCATTCGAGTTTTAGGAAAGACCGCACTATTAAGAGGGGTCAGTGTGGATATGTGTTGTGTGGGAATGCCATTGGCAAAACATAAACACCAGCCTACCCATTCCTAACACTTAAATCTGTAGTGTGCTAGCGTGTGGTACTCAGAGAGTTTGCAACAGAAAGTTTCTCGGTACCCCGTGTGCACGGGGTCTTTTGACCCCCCGTGCTAAGGATGGCAATGGGCCGGGTTTGGATCGGGTTGAACAGTATAAAATCCATATCCATATCCATGAAGATACTCTTTGCCCGCCCATGAAAAAATCCATGGATGAAAAATTGTGTCCATGTCCAAACCCCATGGATATCCATACCTACTGGATATCCATTGGCTCCTCTTGAGACATATAAAGAAGACATAACGCAATATTAACATAAGCTCTTCCATTCGTGGAAGGCTAGGCTTTGCTTATGGTAAACATCAAGTAATGGTAAATCGACGTCTAGTAAAAACCTATGGTCGTTTAGTATTTTTCTAACAGATGGGAATGACGAGTCATTTAACAAGGAGATGAAAATAAGGGTAGGGGCATTGGAGTATGTTACAGAGGGGATTGAATGTCAACTAATAAAAGTTACGACGAGATTGTATAATTTTGTTTGCATGTTTTAGATAACAAAGTGTAAAATTGCGGTGGGACATGTGACTGTGGGGTAGGGATAGAAGATTTTTGCCCATTAAGTCATACTATCCGGTCAGATTTGGGTATACCCACAGATACAACATTGTATCCATGTCCTACCCATGATAATTCGGGTCGGGTTTGGGCGCCGCCCATGGACACAAAAGCATATCCAAATGCTATCCATTCGGGTCCGATATCCTTGGATATCCATGCCCATCCGTAAAATTGCCATCCTTACCCCATGCACATGGGGTACTGTGTAACTTCCTGGGTACCCCGTGCGCACGGGGCCGACTTAGCCCTTGCGCACGTGGTCCAACGGGCAGAAAACCCCATCCGGCAAAGAACACTATAAAAAACCCCTTCTTCCTCCACCATCCTCTAACCCAAATGTCCTGTTGAGCTCCACCATTGCTACACCCCATTTTTCTCAATAATCTCAATCCCTCCACCCAAACTTGTTGAAAATTTGGGGATTGGGAGAGCAAGACCCGATCTACATCTTGACCAAACCAAATCTCGTTCTCCGCAACATTTCTTCCCCATTGACTTGTTAATCTTGGAGCTTGGGCTCCTAGGCGGTTAGAAGTTCCTCCAGAAGCTTCCTTGCTTGTGGTGTGCTCCGGAGAAGTTTGTAAAGGTGTGGTGGTCGCCTTCCAGACAACCCCTCGAGTGATTCGAGGCTCATGCATTGGGGGTGACTCGAAAGAGATTACGATCAGCTTTCGTGGCGTTCCACAAGATTTGTCTCCGGCACTGCTCTAAACGGAGAGTAGCTCTTCCCCATGGAAGAGTGAACTTCGGGATAAAATCCGTGTCCTTGCCTCACTTGTGGTTAATACTTTTGAACACTTTACTTTGCCCTGTATGCTTGTTGGATTGTTAATTAGATTGTTGCCTAGCATATTTATATTTAAGCTTGCTTGTCATATAGGTTGTTATCACCTAGTTACATATCTAGTGAACCCTATTTATCCGCTAAACCTTAAAATTGACAAGAAAGATTAAAATTTGTAGTCTCCTATTCACCCCCCTCTAGTCAACCGTATCGATCCTTTCAATCCCAATGTTGGAGATGAGCTGTACTTGTTGGCCAAGTTACCATCTTTGACTATATTGACTTTCAAAGGGTATGAGATAAATGGGAATACATTTTACATGATGGCCCAAGATAAAAAGAGCGTCAACCAAAATAGTGGTGTCTGCTTTGATGCAAGAAATAATAGTAGGAAAAAGATGGGGTTTTCATCACATTGCTTCAGTTTATCCCTTTACATCATGTCATCTTACTTCAGGCGTTACTCCGTTCTTATGAACTTAATACTCTAGACTAGATGCATGCTGGATAGCGGTCGATGTGTGGAGTAATAGTAGTAGATGCTGGCAGAACTCGGTCTACTTGACACCGATGTGATGCCTATATTCATGATCATTGCCCTGGAAATCGTCATAACTTTTCACTTTTCTATCAATTGCTCGACAGTAATTTCTTTACCCACCATATGTTTTCTTTCAAGAGAGAAGCCTCTAGTGAAACCTATGCCCCCTGGGTCTATTTTCCATCATATATTTTCAGTTTTATAAACCAAAAGCCCCAAAATACTTTGTTGCATTTTATTTAGATTTACATTAGTTTTCTATTTTATTTATATTTTATATCTATCTCTATTAGATCTCTCTGTTTTTCGTGACCGTGAAGGGATTGACAACCCCTTTTTGGCGTTGAGTGCAAGTGTTTGTTAGTTTGTGCAGGTGCATAGATTGGAGACTTGCGTATGCCTCCTTCTAGATTGATACCTTTCTTCTTAACTGAGGGATATACTTATCTCTACTTTCCTGCATCACCCTTTCCTCTTCAAGGGAAAAATCAACACAAGCTCAAGAAGTAGCAATGACAAAGGGGGAGAAGTGGTGGTTGTGTTTTTATTTGGAGTGTGTTGTGATCTCAAGCCTCGTGGTTTATTTCGCTTTGTTGATGCTTTAGTTGGATTGAAATATGAACTATTATTTGGTTTCTTGGTGTGGTTGTGAGCTACGCGTGTTAGCTCGTGAGACTTTATTTATTTATATTGAACCTTATATGCGTATGCTATGATCATATTATGCTTCTTATATTGTTTCACAATATTTGCTCACTACACCATTGCTTGAGATCTAGACACTATTATAAATTTATTATGTTGATCTCATGTCTTGACAATATTGGTCTTAGGGGAGCCTCTTATGTGTGTCCTTGATGCATACTCAAGCATATATTTTTATCCGGGCACACATATAGGGGCATCTACTATGATCAATCTTTGTCGCATGGCTTGTTGCTTAGTTATATAGGATGATGCCATGTCCTAACCATGTTATCATAAATGCACCAAAAGGGGGAGATTGAAATTTCAAGTGTCACTTAAAGTTTATTTCGGTGTGATGACAATATGGTAAGAGGAACTAATATCGGGTGCAAAAGTTTATCTCAGGATATTGGTTCCAATTTGTTCTTGATGCAGGTATGCAACCCCCCAATTCAAAAAGATCAAAGGCGTCGTCTAGTGGTGATTCAAAGGTTTTTCGTTTAGTTCCATTCGAGTCATAGGAAAGACCGCACAATTAAGAGGGGTCAGTGTGGAAATGTGTTGTGTGGGAATGATATTGCCAAAGCATAAACACCAGCCTACCCATTCCTAACACGTGGTCCAACGGGCAGAAAACCCCATCCAGACAAGAACACTAGAAAAAACCCCTTCTTCCTCCTCCATCCTCTAACCCAAATGTCTTGTTGAGCTCCACCATTGCTACACCCCATTTTGCTCAATACTCTCAATCCCTCCACCCAAACTTGTTGAAACTTTGGGGATTGGGAGAGCAAGACCGGATCTACATCTTCGACCAAACCAAATCTCGTTCCCCGCAACATTTTTTCCCCATTGACTTGTTACTCTTGGAGCTTGGGATCCTAGGTGGTTAGAGGCTCCTCCAGAAGCTTCCTTGCTTGTGGTGTGCTCCGGAGAAGTTTGTAAAGGTGTGGTGGTCGCCTTCAAGGCCAACCCCAAGTGATTCAAGGCTCATCCATTGGGGGTGACTCGAAAGAGATTACGATCAGCCTTCGTGGCGTTACACAAGCTTTGGCTCCAGCACCGCTCTAAACGGAGAGTAGCTCTTCCCCAAGGAAGAGTGAACTTCGGGATAAAATTCGCGTCCTTGCCTCATTTGTGGTTAATCCTTTCGAACACTTTACTTTGCCCTGTATGCTTGTTGGCTTGCGAATTAGATTGGTTCCTAGCGTATTTAGATTTAAGCTTGCTTGCGATATAGGTTGCGTTCACCTAGTTACATATCTAGTGAACCTTATTTATCCGCCAAACCTTAAAATTGACAAGAAATATTAAAAATTGTAGTCTCCTATTCACCCCCACTAGTAAACCATATCGATCCTTTCAACACCACTGATGAAGATGAGCTGTACTTGTTGGCCAAGTTACCATCTTCGAAAATATTGACTTTCAATGGGTACGAGATAAATGGTAATACATTTTACATGATCGCCCAAGATAAAAAGAGCGTCAACCAAAATAGTAGTGTCTGCTTTGATGCAAAAAATAATAGTAGGAAAAAGGACACATATTATGGTTACATAGAGGAGATATGGGAACTTGACTATGGACCTTCTTTTAAGGCCCCCTTTGTTTCAGTGCAAATGGGTCAATCTAATAGGAGGCGGGTGAGGTAGTCCTGGACTAAGGGGTCCTCGGGCATCCGGCCTGTTAACTATGGGTCGGATTGATGGGTTGTGAAGATACGAAGACCGAAGACTGCACCCGTGTCCGGATGGGACTCTCCTTGGCGTGGAGGGAAAGCTTGGCGACCAAACATGTAGATTCCTTTCTTTGTAACCGACCTTATGTAACCCTAGATCCTCCTGGTGTTTATATAAACCAGAGGGCTTAGTCCGGAGGGAGAGATATTCATTACCATAGCCATACAAGCTAGACCTCTAGGGTTTAGCCATTACGATCTCGAGGTAGATCAACTCTTGTAATACTCATATTCATCAATATCAATCAAGCAGGACGTAGGGTATTACCTCCATAGAGAGGGCCCGAACCTGGGTAAACATCGTGTCCCCTATCTCCTGTTACCATCGACCTTAAGCGCATAGTTCGAGACCCCCTACCCAAGATCCGCCGGTTTTTACACCGAAATTGGTGCTTTCATTGAGAGTTCCACTGTGCCGTCCTCAAAAGGTTCGATGTCCCCTTCAATCGTCAACAATGACGCTGTCCAAGGAGAAACCTTCCTCCCTGGACAGATTTTCGTGTTCGGCGGCTTCGCACTGCGGGCCAACTCGTTTGGCCATCTAGAGCAGATCGATAGCTACGCCCCTGGCCATCATGTCAGATTTGGGAGCTTGAACTACGTCGCAGACATCCATGGAGATCTGATCTTTGTTGGATTCAAGACCACGGCGATCGCTCCTGGTCACCTCGATGAACCTGACCTAAATCTGTCATCGGACCATATTCAGGAGATAGCTCCTGCAACTGCTCTAGCCTTAGATCCGGAACATACGGCGCCATCTAAGGACTGGAGGTTCAACCCCACCATGGAGGCCACAGATTCCCCGGTGTTGGAGCTGCACATGGACTTAAACTCACACAATATTTTTGTCACCGGAACCCCATACTCGTCTCTGGGTGTAAGTTCTGAACCATGTGAGTCCACAGATGCCGAACTTGATCGTTTATCGATCTTCGAGTTCAGTGCCGCAAACATCTTCCAGCACTCACCCTTGGGCGATTTGTTAAGCTCATTAAAGAACCTATCATTGGCGGGGGACTCACAGCCGAACTATACCCGGTTCGAACTTGAAGCTGATGATAGGGAATTTTGCTCCCCACCTGCCACCCACTTTATAGCCACTGTCGAAGACTTAACTGACATGCTCGATTACGGCTCCGATGACATCGACGGTATGGACGACGATGCCGGATAAGAAGAGGCCCAGTACCCGTCGTTCACCGGATGTTGGACGGCCATTTCCTCATACGATGTGTACATGGTGGATGCACCAAAGGAGAATAGCGGCGATGACAAAGAAAACCCAGTTGAGAATAAACCTCCTGAGACACAGCAAAAACACGAGCGTCCCCGGCGCCGCTCTAAGTCGCGTCGTTCAAAGGACAACAATACCGACATCGGACAAGACAATACTCCGGACGATGCCGAAAACAATGAAGACCTTGCTGAGGTAACACCCGAACAGGAGGAGCAAGAAAACAGGCAAGCCCGCCCTGACGAATAGGCCAGGCCTAATGACTCAGAGGACGGTAGTTATCATCCGCTCTCTGAGGATGAGGAAAGCCTCGACAGCGAAGATTTCATCGTTCTTGAGGAACCTCTCGAGCAGGAGCACTTCAAGCGCCAGCTAATAGCCATAGCAAAGAGCCTGAAAAAGAAGCAGCAGCGGCTTCAAGCTGACCAAGATCTGCTCATCGACAGGTGGACTGATATTTTGGCAGCCGAAGAATACGGCCTCAGACGCCCAACCAAGAGTTACCTAAAACGAAGATTGCTACCTTTGTTCGACAAAGAGGTGCCGGAGCCCATACTTCCCTCGCGTAATGCGGCCGACCGAACACTACATGGTCGGGACAGTGCGGCGGACCGACCACCTCGTGGTCGGGATAGAGCGGCAACTCAAGCCGAACAGCAGCTGCCCCGCCGCCACAAAAAACAGAGACAAAATAGCTCGGGGTCATACACTCGACCTCCGACAGACCCTGGATAATAGAGAAAGATATACCCGATCAATTTACGGATCGCGAGGACGTTCCTCTACACGTGATGATGGCTACCTATTCGGACGTGACAAACCTAGTCACACCTGAGCAGACAACCGTAGACGGACTCCATCGGAGCTACTTGCGACGCGGCCCGACACAAAGGCGCCTCACACCCTCTTTGCTTCACCGATGAAGTAATGGATCACGAATTCCCCGAACGGTTCAAACCCGTTAACATTGAATCATACGACGGAACAACCGAGCCCGCGGTATGGATCGAGGATTTTATTCTCCATATCCACATGGCCCGCGAAGATGACCTCCACACTATCAAATACCTCCCACTAAAGCTCAAAGGGCCAGCTCGGCACTGGTTAAACAGTCTTCCTGAAAACTGTATTGGTAGCTGGGAGGACTTGTAAGAAGCCTTCCTCGACAACTTCCAAGGTACATATGTCCGGCCACCAGACGCCGTTGATTTAAGACACATGGTCCAACAACCTAGAGAGTCAGCCAGGAAATTTTGGACTAGGTTCCTACCAAAAAAGAACCAGATCGTCGACTTTCCGGATGCCGAACCTCTAGCGGCCTTTAAACATATCATCCACGATGAATGGCTCACCCTCCACCTCGGCCAAGAAAAGTCGAAATCTATGGCAGCACTCACGGCACTCATGATCCGCTTTTGCACGGGTGAGGATAGTTGGTTGGCTTGTAGCAAAAACACAGCTAGCGAGGCAGGCCCCTCTGAGGTTAAGAACAAAAACAACAAGCTCTGACGCAGCAAACACAAATGTCGAAGCAATGACAACAACACGGATGACATTGCTGTCAATGCTGGATTTAGCGGCTCCAAGTCCGGTCAGCGGAAAAAGGCATATAAAAGAAACAATTAGGGACCATCCAGCATAGACCGCATACTTCACCGTCCGTGCCAAATCCATGGCACCCAGACAAACCAGCCAACCATACCAATAGAGATTGCTGGGTTTTTAAGCAAGCCGGCAAGTTAAATGCCGAGATCAAGGAAAAGGGATCGCAGAGCGAGCACGATGACGAGGAGCCCCTGCAACCAAACACAGTGGGACAGAAGAAGATTCCCCCTTAGGTAAAAACGGTGAACATGATATATGCTACACACATCCCCAAGAGGGAGCGCAAACGCGCACTCAGGGACGTCTATGCCATAGAGCCACTCACCCAAAATTCAATCCATGGTCATCATGCCCGATCACTTTTGATTGTCGGGATCATCCAACCAGTATCTGGCATGGCGGATCAGCCGCACTAGTCCTAGACCCAATCATTGATGGATTCCACCTGACGCGAGTCCTCATGGACAGTCCCAGCAGCCTCAATCTGCTCTATCAGGATACAGTGCAAAAAATGGGCATTAACCCATCACGGGTCAAGCCCACAAGGACTACCTTTAAAGGAGTCATACCAGGCATGGAGGCCCGCTGTACAGGCTCAATCACAATAGAGGTTGTCTTTGGATCTCCGGACAACTTCCGAAGCCAGGAGTTAATCTTCGACATTGTCCCCTGTCGCAGCGGCTATCAAGCACTGCTTGGACGAACCGCATTTTCTCGATTCAATGCGGTACCTCACTACGCTTATCTCAAGCTCAAGATGCTCGGACCATGTGGCATCATAACAGTCAATGGAAATACAGAACGCTCCCTCCGTTCCGAGGAGCATACCACGGCCTTAGCACTAGAAGTACATCGCGACCTTTTCCAGCAGAACCTTAATTCAGCGGCCGAGCCCCCGGACACCATTAAGAGAGTCTGGACTATCCTGTAGCAAGACAGCCCGGCTCCTCAAGAGCTTAACTAGCAATTTGGCCTCTGTCCCAGTCCCAATCAAACGGCGGCATTCATACCGCGCGTACATAACTACGCACTATAAATTCCATGGGAATTGATGGAGGCATAGCTAGCCCGTGATCCACGGTGCGGCTCGACCGAGCCTGGATCCGCGCACCTTCACTTTTTCTTTTTCATTTCGGGTTTTTCTCTTCTCGAGGATTTTTCTAGTAACCTAATCATCAGACCTATCACGGGACGGATACACCAAGGAGGCAAGGAGCTTTGACGTACAAGGGAATCCCCAGGTGGTGTCTGCTAACGATTGCTATACCTGTTTTACATACCCACGTAGCTCGCTCTTGGTCATGGTATGTTAAATAGCCTTACTTGCTTATCGCATTGCTTGCATAAGTACACCTCGACGTATTAATCAAATTACAATGAAAAATATTTGGCAGCGTGAGCTTATTCCTTGATTTTTTCCATACCTCTGTATTTATTACTCATCGCACACGTACACTCTCATACGTATTACTTCGCCAGGGGCTTCATCGCGCCCCGCAATACGGCAACAAAGTACGAACACTTTTTACAGTACAGTTCGGCACCCTGAACTTATAGCATTATATGCATCGGCTCCGAATCATGTCTTTGGTCAATAGTTGGGTTGCCCGGCTCTTGTGCTTACTACCTTACGTTCCGCTATATCGGCTAGGGTAGTAAAGGGAGAACTACTGCGATTGTGTCCCGGTTCTTCCGGACGAGCACCTCAGTAGAGAAAGCCGAAAACTGACTGTCGTGATGCAGGGAGAGCGGGTCAGCTATTCGAGAGGTTTCAAATCCTTTGAGATTTTTTCCGCTTTACATGAGAAATCGGTTTTTATCCGATCAGGTGTGTATAGCACCCCTCGTTCGGCCTTCCGAATACCATGGGCTTCACCAAAATTCTCATTGTCAAACTCCTATGGCTAAGTGAGGGCGATAAAAGCCATATAGTCTGATTGCCTTGTTCGTTGTGCTACACACCTCCTTTAAGGACCAGAATGTGGAGTGTTTAGATTTATCCCGAACACCCCCGTACTATCTATGTGGGGGCAGAAGCCGCCGATTTGTTAACCCACAGATTTCATAAACGGCCGCACAGGAGGTAAAATTTTAAGAGTCACAAGCACTATATTACATAACGACCTTGTTTCATATTACAGGACATGATAACATGAATGTTTTCATGGGAATATAACATCCTTCGCACATTGCTCCGCCACAAAGGCGGGATCCCTCCAGGACACTATCAAAATATAGCTCGGATCGGCGGTGCTCCTTTCCCTCAGGCAGCCCCTCGGTCATCAGCTTCTTGGCATCCATCTTCGCCCAGTGCGTCTTGGCGCGGGCAAAGGCCATCCGTGCACCTTCAATGCAGACCGACCACTTGACGACTTCAAGCCGTGGGCAGGCACCCACAACCCGCTTCACAAGTCCGAAGTAGCTGCTGGGCATGGTCTCGGCAGGCCATAGTCGGACTATTAGGTCCTTCATGGCTAGCTCGACCGCCTTGTGCAGCTCAACCAGCTGCTTCAGCTGGTCGCTGAAGGGCACCGGATGTTCTGGTCCAAGTTATTGAGACCAGAACAGCTTCTCCGTAGAACTCCCTTCTTCGACTCGATAGAACTCGGCAGCATCCGATACGCTGTGCGGCAAATCCGTAAACGCCCCTGGAGCGCTCCAAATTCGGGTAAGTAAAAGGAATGTTTCCTTCACAGACTTGCTTTGCATAATGAAAGCCTTACCTGCGGCGATCTTCTTGGCTGCCTAGATTTCCTATAGGGTGCTCTAGGCTTCGGCTCGGGCATCTTGTGCACTCTAGCACGCCTTCACAAGTTTGGACCCTTGCGTCTTAGAATCACGCTCCAGGGACTCATACTTCTCGACGGCGTCCTGGACCTGTTGCTGGACCTCGTTGATCCGTGCCTCGTGCTTCTCGCGCGCAGTGCGTTCCTTGGACGCTTTGTCCTCGGCCTCGGCCAACGCCTTCTAGAGGGCCGCCACCTTGGTCGTGGCCCCTAATAAAGTTCATGACACTTTAGTCAACACGAACCATTCATCCTTCCTAAATATTCACGCAGGTTACTGCATACCTTGGTTGTCCTCCAGCTGCTTCTTCAAGAGGACGAGATCCTTCTCGGCCCGCTCCAGGTTCTGCTTCAATCCGGAGATCTCCGCAGTATGAGCAGCAGTAGCAAGAAGTGACGCCTTCTTATTCACATAGACATCTTAGGTTAGACTCCTGCAAAAATTATTTTGATCCTCTGTTCGGCTTTTTCTTTCCGAACACTGAACAGAGCATCAGGGGCTACTGTCTACACTGTGATATTCTCTGTACAATTACATTACTTACCTCAAAGCCTATTAGAAGGCTAGCACAGGCTTCAGTTAGTTCGCTTTTAACGGACAGAACCTTCTCGATCACCGCACCCATAAGGATACGGTGTTCATCCACAATGGAAGCGCCTCGCAGTGCTTCCCCCAAATTATTCGGTGCCTCTGATTGGACAGAGGGCACCGGTGGAACAGGCACACCTCATCCTCTCAGGGAAGGCTGCTCGCTTGACTCCGGAGCCGTGTAGGTCTTCGGAATGGTATCCGGCTGGCGGCCGAATTGAATTTGGCCCCCACTACCAGTCCCCATGGGGGCTTTTCCCCCATGTGTCCGGAGGCCGAGGAGTCATCCTTTGGCGCCACCCCGACGATCTCCGGAACCTCTCCCTGACCTGAGAAGGTCCTTTGGGACACCACCTCATCATCACCCTTGGCCAAGGGAGAGTAAGCGGGGGGAGGTGACACGTTGGCCATCTCCTTCGAATCTAGCAAACCTCCTGCTGAGGATCGCGGGGAGCTGTCGCGGGCCGGACAGATATTAATATTACAATGTGGAAAGGCCAGATATTTGGACGTGCATAAGGTACTTACGAGGCAGCCTGAGGCTTGGTTCGGGGGGGGGGGGGGGGGTCGCTCCACACTGCTATCGACAGCCCACTCGGAGTTATCCGCGAGGGAGCCCTTCCCCCTCTTGGGCGCCTTCACCTCTAGAGTTCGCGAGGCCCCCCTTTTCTTCCTTCCCTACTTAGGGGGGAGTCGTTTTCCTCCTCCTCGTTGTTGTCTTCGGCGGCCGAAGAGTGAGTCTCGTCTCGGGACGTCACGTCTGAAGCACCTTTTCGGCAAAGCCACTCCTGGCCCCTTTGGCCGTTTTCTTGGCCTTCTTCTCCGGCACATCATAAGGCGCCGGAAACATCATCTTCGTCAGAAGTGGGGTTTCTTGGTCTTCGGGTAGCAGAGCCGGACAATTAATCCGCCCCGCTATATCGATCCAGGCCTGAAAAATTGATAGGAAGGCTTAGACTCCTTCCTCAAAATATGCTAGTACAGGGTATACCTTCAAAACATGAAAGAACTTACCGACTTGGCCTGACGTTTTAAGCTGAGCCCGCGATCCTCGGTCGTGGGCGGTGGTGTCTCGCCGGCCTTGAAGAGCACTTTCTAGATGTCTCCGTGCATCGTGCCAAAGAGCTCTAGTAGCATCTGGTGCTTGGCCGGATCGAACTCCCACAAATAGCAAGTCCGGCGTTGGCATGGAAGGATCCGGCGAATGAGCATAACCTAGATCATGCTGACGAGTTTGATCCTCTTGGTTATCATGTTTTGGACACACGTCTGGAGCCCAGTCTTCTCGTTCGAAGAGCCCCAGGTTAGGCCATTCTCTTGCCAGGAGGTGAGCCGCATCGGAGCTCCGGATCGGAATTCGTGTGCCATCGCCCAGCTGGTGTTGGGCGGCTCAGTGATGTAGAATCACCCGACTGCCACCCCTTCACCATCTCCACAAAGGAGCCTTCGGGCCAGGTAACATTGGGCATCTTGCCCACCATGGCGCCTCCACACTCTTCTTTTTGGCCGCTCACCACCTTCGGCTTCACATTGAAGGTCTTCAGCCATAGGCCGAAGTGAGGTGGGATACGGAGAAAGGCCTCGCACACCACAATAAATGGCGAGATGTTGAGGATAGAGTTGGGGGATAGATCGTGGAAGTCCCACCCATAGTAAAACATCAATCCACGGACAAACAGGTGGAGAGGGAATCCCAGCCCGCGGACAAAATGTGTGAGAAACACCACCATCTCATAGGGCTCTGGGGTAGTGATGATTTGTCCCTTGGCCGGGAGTCGGTAAATGATCACCTTGGCCAGGTATCCGGCCTCCCAAAGCTCCTTGATGTCCTCCTTCTTGACGGAGGAGGCCATCCACTTGCCTCCAGCTCTGGATCCGTACATGATTGGAGTGCTTCCTCGGGCGGGGAAAGCTAGAGCTTGGGCGCTCGAGCTCGAGTAGGATGGGCAGAGGAAGGAGAATGTGTGGGAGAAGAAGAGGGAGTCCTTATCTCCTTATAAAGGCAGTGAATATCGAACGCCTCCCCACTCGCCTTTAACCTCGCCTATTCCCAAGGGCTGTGTAAACAGGCATGGTTGGGTTACCCACGCCCGAATTGATGAAAACCCACGCCCGATCTCTGCTTTGACGAGACGTGCCAATGGCAACCACGCCCCGAAACATGGAACGGTGGGACGGGAAATGGTTCGAAATAATGACCGGGCAAGCATGACGTCACGTTACTAAGTGGTCAGCAGATTGGATTCGTGAAATGTTATACTCTCTACGGCTGTGTGTTGCAGAACCGGACACGTTTGTTTCATCCGAAGACTATCTTGGAGTTCGGAAGGAGGAACCCGCCTTGCAATGCCAAAGACAGATCTACGCGTCGGATACCTTGTCATTGAAGCCAGGTTCAGGGGCTACTTAGGGAGTCCTGGACTAAGGGGTCCTCGGGCGTCTGGCCTGTTAACTATCGGCCGAACTGATGGGCTATGAAGATACGAAGACCGAAGACTGCACCCGTGTCTGGATGGGACTCTCCTTGGCGTGGAGGGCAAGCTTGGCGACCAAACATGTAGATTCCTTTCTTTGTAACCAACCTTATGTAACCCTAGATCCTCCTGGTGTTTATATAAACCAGAGGGCTTAGCCCGGAGGGAGAGATATTCATTACCATAGCCATACAAGCTAGACCTCTAGGGTTTATCCATTACGATCTCGAGGTAGATCAACTCTTTTAATACTCATATTGATCAATATCAATCAAGCAAGACGTAGGGTATTACCTCCATAGAGAGGGCCCGAACCTGGGTAAACATCGTGTCCCCTGTCTCCTGTTACCATCGACCTTAGACGCATAGTTCGGGACCCCCTACCCAAGATCCGCCGGTTTTGACACCGATAGTGGGGTAAAGGTAGACCCACAGTATGGAATGACAATAGTGGATCTCAACCATCTCGGTACACAGACGAACCATTCATCCTAGCCAATGATGTGGCGCAGGTTTTCTATGTGAAGGACATGTCTACCAAACTGAGAAAAAGAAAAGATAAGGAAGAAATACATCATACAATGAGCCAAAGTGCCACAAAGTTCTTTCAGTGAAAAAAACATCGTGGGAGTGGAGGACAAGACAGACCTGTCAGAAGATTATGAAAAGTTTGATGAAATTCCTCCCTTCACATTGAAGATTGGCCCAAGCATCCTATTAAATGATGAAGATTCTCCATGGTTGCGTAATCATAAGCAAGGGACACACGCAAAGAAAAAAAATTATACCCCAAGATCCCACTCTTGGATGTGACCGGCTTCATCATCATCACTTTCCCTCTAGTGAGTTTCCGGACTAATAGCTGGAAAATCCCACTTCGGACAAATCGGAGGGAAACTTTGTAAGAGCTAGGGCATGTGTAATTTGAAACATCATTTTTAATAATTATTTATTAAGTTATGAATTTTCTAGCATTCCTGTCCTTTTAGTATTTTAATTATACATAGGAGTTAATCAATGCAAGATATGAGACTTGGCAAGATCATCAAATATGGCATTTGTAACATGCTAGAATTTTCTTAGAATTTATGGTGAATATTTCATTTGTAAATGTTTCAAAAGCTTGAAATATCCAGAAAGGGTAATTAAGGGTTTTAACTAATAGAAACATAATATAATTTGGCAAAAGAATAACATAATTCCTTCAAAATGAAACTTAAAACTCCTCATGTTTACTAACAGAAAAATAATATAATTTGGCAAACGAATAAAAAGAAAACATAAAGTAAAATAATTAAAACAAAGGAAAAAGGTATAAAATTAAAAGAGCTAAACAGAATCTGTTTTTATTATAATACCTATTTAATTTATCCTAAAAATTCCCAAATTGAACATACTGATAGAACACACTAATATTAAACAAGGCGATTAAGTTGGGTAACGCCAGGGTTTTCCCAGTCACGACGTTGTAAAACGACGGCCAGTGAATTGTAATACGACTCACTATAGGGCGAATTCAAATTTAAACTATTCAAATTTGAAAACCACTCGCACTAACAGAAAGTTTATAATTTTTGTGACCTAAAGAAAAGAGATTCACTCAAAAACTCTAAATATTCTAAGAGTTTTACATAAAGTTTTCTACAAAAAAAGAATCACTTTAAAAAACACCTTTAGCCCCGGTTGTAAGCACCAGCCGGTACTAAAGGTTCCTTCTTCCGCGTGGAATTTGGGCCGCCGAAAAGGACCTTTAGGCCCAGTTCGTGGCTAGAGTAGGGACTAAAGGCATTAGTCCCGGTTCGTGGCTAGAGCCGGCACTAAATGACCAGAAATCGCCAACGCCATCCCGCTTGCTCTAGCCCCTCTCCGAGCCGCTGAGCGTCGCCTCGACCTCGCCGAGGCACACGTCGCAGGAGCCCCTGTGGCGTCGCCATCGACCTTAACCCCGCCGCCTCTGCACCAAGACTACCGACGACCGTACGCCATCCCCGAAGCCTCCCCGACCTTGCCATCGATGTATCTGCAACTGCCGTGAGCCCCGCCTTGTTTTCCCCCTTCTTATGTCGTTGAGTTTAAGGCCTAGCTACTGTACCTGCCCTGGCGGAAGCTTCCCCGCTTCCATGCTCGACACCGACGCCGCTCCGGCTGCTCCCCGCCCAAACCAACACCGCAGGGCGACACGCAACGTAGCACTCATTCAAAAATGATCAGCTGCATCCCAAATGGGCGTCAGATCCGCGTTTCCGGCCAACTCCGGCGACAGCCGAGCCCCTCCGCCGCAAAAACGGCTCACTGGAGCATCTCTGGCGCCACCGCCTATGTGGAACCGCCTGGGCCCACCTCCTGTGAGGCTGGCACCTGGGTCCCATGGGCCTAGCCGACCCAGTCAATATGCTAACTGGGTTGCCCCTCTCAATGACATGTGGGTCCAATGGACCCCTTTGACTAGTCAAAGTCTCTCCAGTTGACTGCTGACTACGCAGTTAAATAGGACCCACTGTCAGCCACAGTGTGCACTGCTATGTGCACTCTGCTGGGGACACATAGCATTTAGCTTTTATTTAGAATTAATAATAATTCTAGAATATGTTTAAAACTTTGAAAATTAATATAAAATAAACCGTAACTTGGATGAAAATAATTTATATATGAAAACTGCTCAGAAAAATCCAACGAATCCGAATATGCAACACGTTCACTTGTCACACCTCTCTTGCACTGCAAACATAGAACCATCCCCTCTCTTTCATCTGTTCGACAAATGCTTAGTGATGCATATTGTAGCGACCAGACCACAAACGGTCCAATCTCTGTGCTCCGGTGTCATCCCTAGATCAGTAATGCTAACACCACACAGTACTTGAAGGATTTATAATAGAGTAGCAATCACACACTTATTACATCGAGTGTCTCAAAAGATAACTTATTACAATAACCATGGCATAAGGCCATCTAATAACAATAACAACGGAAGGCTTGGAAGATAAGTGAGCCCATCAACTCCAACAGCATCACTGAGTATAGAACCACGACCTAAAAGCACCTTACTCGTCGTCCGAAAAGTCTGCAACATGAACGTTGCAGCCCGAAATGGGTCAGCACATGGAATATGCTGGCAATGTGACACATAGAGAGCAATGAAAGAAATAGGCTAGACTACATGCATATTTGGCTGGTGGAAAGCTCTATGGTTACAGTTTTGCGTAAAGCCAAATTTTCCCTACTGCAAAGGAATAAATATTATTTAACTATCATGGTGGTTGTTAAACATTGAGAGTGTAGACACCCTCTCAATCCCAATTAAACATCATCATTAAAAACCCAACAAATTAATTAGAGTAACATGATGAGATTCACATGATAATCCAAGTACTAGATACTCAAGATGTCCATAATCGGGGACACGGCTAACCATGATTAGTTTATACACTCTGCAGAGGTTTGCACACTTTTCCCCACAAGAATCGATCTCCTCCGTTGGGATTCTCGCACTTCATGGTGTTTGAGAAACGGATGACCGAGGCATAGTCTTTCAGAAGCGCTAGCACCTTACGATCGGGTAGACCGTTACACCTACTTTCCCCTACATCTACTAGTCTACCACTATAAGAGTTCGCACAACTTAATCAACTATGCTAGACCCCATAGTAGCTTGTGGCTGCACATGGAAAATTCTAGTATGAATAATCTCATGATCCCTTTGAGCTTGGGTGGTGGTCCAAAAGAAAAACAGGCAATCGCTGGAATACCCAGGTGCCTCAATCCACCAAGATGTGTGTTTAAGTTGCCACCTTAGATAAACTATTAATTTAACAATCTCACATCTTTCATGGATACACTCACCCAATCCACGTCTAATAGTATAGCATGGCAATATAAGAAAACGTAGAAGCAACTCCCAAGGGTTTGATAATAACACAGGTAATAGGTACTACCTCATCTACTTCCCAAAACCTACAATTTAATTAGATCCTAATCATGCAATGTGTGAGGATTGATCTAATGCAATAAAACTGGGTAGTAGGAGGTATGATCAAAGTGTTACTTGTCTTGCTGATGATCCACAAAACGTAGCGATTCGAAGTAGCAACCAGCGCACTACGGGTACTCTATCACAAACAAACAAGCATACAATAAGTACTCAACTAATGCACAGGTAAAACTCAAATAAGAGATCTAACCAGAAACTTCAACTTAAGAACTCTGGTTGGCAAAAAGAACCAAATCGAACGAAGCAATGAAAGACAAATGGCAAAAGAAACAAGCTTCATTTACTATTCCGGATCTAGGTCAAATTTTACGGAGGCAAAAACTTGTTTGAGTTGGTTAAACGGAAAGAGGGGTTCGAGACGAAACTCCAGGCACTTGAATCGCCTGATTCTGATAAATGAGCGAAAAGTTATACTAAAACGAAAATCGGATCAGAAATCGCGACCAGAAAATCGCGGAATAAATCCGAGAAAAAGAAAAACGGCGAACAGATTAATGAATGAACGTTCATTATCTGGATCTAAATGATGAACGCATTCGTTAAATTGAATTAACGAGCGAACACTCGCTAATTAACTAAACCGAAAAAACAGATCTATCTAAAAATGGATTAAAAAACCGACGAAAAACCGACGGAAAAACCGAACGGTTTCTCTAAAAAAACGGCGGCGGCGGCGGGATCGATCTCGTCGGCAGCGACGGCGGCGGCTGGGCTCGGGCGCGGCTTAGGGTTAGGGCGGCGGCGGCTTGGGCTGATTCGGGCCCAAGGGTGCGTTATATAAAGCCCCCCCCCTTGAGGAGTCCGTGCCAAACACGGCGCGTAGTCGATTCGCTCTCTTTTTTCTAAAATTATTACGCGCAGAAAAACAAACAAAAGGAATACCAAACGGTCTCCAAAAATCCTGAAATAAATTTTCCCCGGCTTCTAAAATCAAGCCGCACAGGATGAACATTTATTTGGGGCCTAAATGAAATTTTGAAGAACGTGCATTTTTCCTAAATTCAAATAAAATTGCAAATAAATCCAAAATAAAATCTTATTTGATTTTATTATTAAATCCTCAATATTTCTTTATTTTGGGAAGTCATTTTATTCCCTCTCTCATATTTTTATAATAGAAATAATTGAAGATAAAATAAATAAAATCAAATGATCCTATTTTCAAAATTTGAGAAAACTCAAATATGAAAATAACGAAATCCCCAACTCTCTCTGAGGGTCCTTGAGTTGAGTAGAATTTCTAGGATCAACCAAAATGCAAAAAAGTATGATATGCAATGATGATCTAATGTATAACATAACAAATTGAAAATTTGGGATGTTACAAACCTACCCCCCTTAAGAAGAATCTCGCCCTCGAGATTCGGGTTGGCTAGAAAATAGGTGAGGGTGGTCCTTCTGCAGATCTTCCTCTCGCTCCCAGGTGGCTTCATCCTCCGTGTGGTGGCTTCACTGAACTTTGCAAAACTTGATAACCTTGCTGCGGGTGACTCGGCTGGCATACTCAAGAATCTTGACTGGTTTCTCCTCATAGGTCAAATCACTTTCCAACTGAATCGCTTCCAGCGACACTGTGTCTCTCAGCGGTATATCAGCCATCTCTGCGTGGCATTTCTTCAACTGGGAAATGTGGAATACATTGTGAACTCTTGACAATCCTTCTGGCAATTCCAACATATAGGCTACTTCTCCCATACGCTCCTAAACCATGTATGGTCCTACAAAACGTGGCGCTAACTTTCCCTTAACTCCAAAGCGCTTAACTCCTCGAAGTGGAGATACTCGAAGATAAACTCGGTCTCCAACTTCGTAAACTGTCTCCTTGCGTTTAGAATCTACGTAGCTCTTCTGCCTGGACTGGGCTACCTTGAGCCTATCGCGAATCAATTTCACCTTCTGTTCAGACTCCTTAATCATATCCGGTCCAAACAACTGGCGGTCTCCAACTTCATCCCACCACAATGGGGTCCTGCACCTCCTTCTGTACAAGGCTTCGAAAGGGGCCATCTTCAAACTGGATTGATAACTGTTGTTCTAAGAGAACTCTGCGTATGGCAAATTCTCGTCCCAACTAGATCCGTAATCTAGCGCACAAGCTCTCAACATATCCTCCAAAATCTGATTGACTCTCTCAGTCTGTCCATCTGCCTGCGGATGGAAAGTTGTACTGTACTCTAGCCTGGTACCCAAAGTTTCATGCAACTGATTCCAGAACTTTGAGGTAAACTGGGTTCCTCTACCTGATACAATGCTCCTTGGAACTCCGTGCAGACATACGATCCTAGTCATGTATATCTTTGCCAACTTGGCACTAGTGTAGGCAGTCTTCACTGGGATGAAATGAGCTACCTTTGTCAAACGATCGACTACAACCCAAATCGAGTCATAGCCTGAACGAGTTCTGGGCAATCCTGTGATAAAATCCATGCCTAACTTATCCCACTTCCATTCGGGTATTGGCAATGGCTGTAGCAATCCTGCTGGCTTCTGATGCTCTGCCTTTACTCTTTGACATACATCACAAAATGCTACATACTCCGCAATATCCTTCTTCATTTCGGTCCACCAGAAAGTATCCTTCAAATCCAAGTACATCTTGGTATTTCCTGGGTGAATCGAATATGGTGAATCATGGGCCTCCTGCAGAATTAACTTCGTGATCTACGGGTCATTGGGCACATAAACACGGTCTTCAAACCATAAGGTATCGTGCTCATCCTCACGAAATCCTTTAGCTTTTCCTTTGCTCATTTTCTCCTTAATAGAAGCAATCTCCTTGTCAGTCTTCTGGGCTTCTCTGATCTTATCCATCAAGGTAGGCTGAATCTCCAATGCTGCTACATAGCCTCTCGGAACTATCTCCAAACATAGCTCACGAAGATTTTTGGCCAACTCTCTTGGTAATTCTCCCATCATTAAGGTGTTGACATGACTTTTATGACTCAGCGCATCGGTTACTACGTTAGCCTTTCCAGGGTGATAATGAAATCTCATATCATAATCCTTGATGAGCTCCAACCATCTCCTTTGCCTGAGATTCAACTCCTTCTGTGTGAAAATGTACTTCAAACTCTTGTGATCCGTGTACACTTCACAATGGTTTCCAATGAGAAAGTGTCTCCAAGTTTTCAATGCATGCACTACGGCTGCTAACTCCAAATCATGTGTGGCATAATTTAACTCATGCGGCTTAAGCTGTTGTGAGGCATATGAAACAACTCTTCCTTCCTGCATAAGCACTGCTCCAAGTCCTCGAAGTGAAGCATCACAATACACCTCACAATCCTTGGTCTGATCCAGCAAAATCAACACTGGTGAGGTAACCAAACATTTCTTCAACTCCTGGAAACTAGCCTCACATTCCTCGGTCCATTTGAACTTGGTATCCTTCTTCAACAACTCCGTCATAGGCTTCGAAATCCTCGACAAATTTTCAATGAATCTCCGGTAGTATCCTGCGAGTCCAATAAAACTCCGGATCTCTCCAACTGTTGTTGGCGCTTCCCAACTTGTCACCGTGTCAACCTTGGTGGGGTCTACTGCTATACCTTCTTCGGATATAACGTGTCCTAGGAATCCAACTTCCTTCAACCATAATTCACATTTGCTAAACTTGGCATATAACTGATGTTCTCTAAGCTTCCCAAGTACCAAACGCAAATGCTCCTTATGCTCCTCTTCATTCTTGGAGTAAACCAAAATATCATCAATGAACACTATGACAAACTTGTCCAAAAACTCCATAAACACTTTGTTCATCATGTTCATAAAATATGCCGGTGCATTAATCAGGCCAAATGACATAATGGTGTACTCGTACAGCCCATACCTGGTGGTAAAAGCCGTCTTAGGTATATCTTGTTCTTGAATCTTCAACTGATGGTATCTTGATCGCAGATCGGTCTTGGAAAATACCTTAGCTCCTTGCAATCGATCAAACAGATCATTGATCATTGGTAGTGGGTACTTGTTCTTGATGGTTACTTCATTTAATCCTCGATAATCAACAACCATCCTTAACAATCCATCCTTCTTCTCCACTAAAAGTACTGGCGATCCCCAAGGTGAAGAACTTGGGCGAATATAACCTTTATCCAGTAACTCCTTAATCTGCTTCTTAATCTCCTCCGAATCTTTTGCGGGCATCCTGTATGGTCTCTTAGATATTGGTCCTGTGCCTGGCAAAAGCTCAATCAAATACTCAATGTCTCTATCCGGTGGCATGCCTGGCAACTCCTCTAGAAATACATCAGGGAAATCCTTCACTACTGGTACTTCCTCCTACACAACTCCTGTTAATGAATCTACTTGAGTCCTTTTAGGCACATGTTGGGATACATACTTGATCCTTGTTCCTTCTGGGGTGGTAAGCAAAATTGACTTACTGGCGCAATCGATGTTTCCTCCATACATCGACAGCCAATCCATACCTAGAATTACATCTAAACCTTGTGATTCCAAAATGATTAAATCCGAGGGAAACACATGCCTACCTATACTCAATGGCACTTGAAAACATCCCTTACTGGCCATATACTCCGCTCCTGGTGAGCTTACTAACATAGGTGTTCTAAGAACCTTAGTGGGCAGGTTATACTTATCCACAAATCCCCGTGATATGTATGAATGCGATGCACCAGTATCAAAAAGAACGATTGCAGTAAATGTCTTAACCAAAAACTTACCGATTACTGCATCCGGCTGCTCTTCAACCTCCTCCACGTTAACGTGGTTCACCTGTCCCCTATTGAAAGGGTTCGGCTTCTTCCCAGAGCTTCCATTGCCATTTCCATTCTGGGATTCAGGACATTCATTGGCATAATGTCCGGTCTTCTAGCACTTCAAGCAAGTGATTTGGCTCAGGTCTCTTTTGGCTGGGGTTGATGGGTTGGTATGGTTCTGGCCGTTGCTTCCTCCATTCCCATTACCATTCTTGGGGCCATTATGATTGTGCGAGCTACCTCCTCCATGAGTATGCTGAAAATGTCCTCCCGGTCTAGGGGTAAAACATGGCTTCTGCTGAGCTCCAGAATTGTACTTCCCTTGTCCATACTTCCTCTTGCGGCTCTCAATTTGCTGCTGCTTCCCTTCAATCATAAGAGCATGATCTACCAACTCCTGGTAGTTGTTGAAGGTTGCTACCATCAACTGCATGCTCAACTCATCATTCAGTCCTTCCAGAAACTTCTCCTGCTTAGTTGCATCCGTAGCAACGTCATCTGGGACATAACGTGCTATCTTACTAAAGTCCTCCACATACTGGCCAACTATCCGTCCTCCTTGGCGCAAGTTGCGAAACTCTCGCTTCTTCATGGCCATAGCTCCTGCTGAAACATGGGCAGTACGGAAAGCCTGCTGAAACTGGTCCCATGTGACAGTGTCGATAGGGAAAGTGGCTGTGAAATTCTCCCACCATGATGCTGCGGGTCCGTCAAGATGATGTGCGGCAAACTTCACCTTTTCCGCATCTATGCATCCTGCTGTGGTCAACTCCCTTGCTGTCTTGCAAAGCCAATCATCTGCTACTATAGGTTCGGTGCTACTAGAAAACGCCGGCGGATTCAGCCTAAGAAAACGGGCTAAGTGATCAGCAGGTGGTGGTGGTGGTGGGTTGTTGTTGTTGTTGTTGTTCCCCTGATTCTGATTCTGGACTAGCAACTGCATCAACGTATTCTGCTGCTGGATCAACTGAGTGAGCTCCGGTGGGAAGGTAAATCTGGGGTCACGTCTCGGAGGCATCTGAGGGGTTTAGAAAAGATGAGATTTAAGAATAGAGAGGGGGTCTAAAGAGAAAACACTACCCATATGCACATGAGGCAAAAGCAAACAATTCACTTCATTCAATCAAACAAGGGCATACAATCGGTCTAACTATCACAAAAGTGCTCGGACTACTATATTTACATGGTGGACTACTACTACTGTTGGGGTGGTCTACTAGAAATATTCTTCGGTTGCAGACTCCATGATATCTGGTCTAGCTTCATCAACATAGTCATCATCGCTATCATCTGGATCCGAGTCGGTGTCGTCGATGATGATGTAGTCTTCCGGGCGAATCTCCTTGGGTTCTTCGTCTCCTTCTACTGGTGTAAGGCCTCCCATAAATATTCCGATCTTCATTGTTAGGTCGGCATTCTTATCCACTAGTACTTCGATTTCCTCTTCATAATCTTCACGTGTAGCCTTGAGTTCTTCCTCCAGTTCCGTGATTCTTGTCCTCGCCTTCTTCAGATCTATCATATCTGCGCACATCTGGTTCTCCTATCGTCGAATGTGCTGGTTTAACTCCTGGATGAAAGCTGCAATTGATCTATCCTTCTTGGTGCTGATCATCTCCCATTGCTCATCTCGGCGCCCACAAATCTGGTAGATAGTATCCTTGAGATCATTGCGGTAAACTTCTCCAATACGTCCCATGGCGATGTGAGCTACCATGCTCTTTCCTAGACTCCAGGTTGGTGCATCAAAGGAAAATTATATGGGTTCAGTGACTGGCATGAACGTCCTTCCTGGAACTTGAAGTTGAATCATCCAGCGCTCCTCTTCAGGTAAAGTGGCGTTGTAGGTCCCGGTGAAGCTTGGTACTCCGATGTTCAGATATCTAGTGACTTCCTTCAAGTGACGGCCAAAGGGTCGGTGAAGCTTGGTACTCCGATGTTCAGATATCTAGTGACTTCCTTCAAGTGACGGTCAAAGGGTGTATCTTCATCCGATTGTGTGAACTTGTTCCTTGCATCCGCCATCCTAAAAGCGTAGAAAAGATGAGAAGTCAGAATGAGAAGAGTGAGTAGTGATCTAGGGCTTTAGCTTAGTGGTCGTGTCCTACAGTCAGCGTGTGCTCTGATACCATCTTGTAGCGACCAAACCTCAAACGGTCCAATCTCTGTGCTCCGGTGTCATCCCTGGATCAGTAATGCTGACACCACACAGTACTTGAAGGATTTATAACAGAGTACCAATCACACACTTATTACATCGAGTGTCTCAAAAGATAACTCATTAAAATAAACACGGCATAAGGCCATCTAATAACGATAACAGTGGAAGGCTTCGAAGATAAGTGAGTCCGTCAACTCCAACGGCATCACTGAGTATAGAACCATGACCTAAAAGCACCTTACTCATCGTCTGAAAAGTTTGCACCATGAACGTTGCAGCCTGAAATGGGTCAGCACATGGAATATGCTGGCAATGTAACACATAGAGAGCAATGAAAAAATAGGCTATACTACATGCATATTTGGCTAGTGGAAAGCTCTATGGTTACAGTTTTACGTAAAGCCAATTTTTCCCTACTGCAAAGGAATAAATTTTATTTAACTATCATGGTGGTTGTTAAACATTGAGAGTGTAGACACCCTCTGAATCCCAATTAAACATCATCATTAAAAACCCAACAAATTAATTAGAGTAACATGATGAGATTCACATGATAATCCAAGTACTCAAGATGTCCATAACCGGGGACACGGCTAACCACGATTAGTTTATACACTCTGCTGAGGTTTGCGCACTTTTCCCACAAGACTCGATCTCCTCCGTTGGGATTCTCGCACTTCATGGTGTTTGAGAAATGGATGACCGAGACATAGTCTTTCAGAAGCACTAGCACCTTACGATCGGGTAGACCGTTACACCTACTTTCCCCTACATCTGCTAGTCTACCACTGCAAGAATTCGCACAACTTAATCAACTATGCTAGAGCCCATAGTAGCTTGTGGCTGCACACGGAAGTTTCTAGTATGAATAATCTCATGATCCCTTTGAGCCTGGGTGGCGGTCCAAAAGAAAAACAGGCAATCACTAGAATACCCAGGTGCCTCAATCCACCCAGATGTGTGTTTAAGTTGCCACCTTAGATAAACCATTAATTTAACAATCTCACATCTGTCATGGATACACTCACCCAATCCACGTCTACTAGCATAGCATGGCAATATAAGCAAATGTAGAAGCAACTCCCAAGGGTTTGATAATAACACAGGTAATAGGTACGACCTCATCTACTTCCCAAAACCCACAATTTAATTAGATCCTAATCATGCAATGTGTGAGGATTGATCTAATGCAATAAAATTGGGTAGTAGGAGGTATGATCAAAGTGTTACTTGCCTTGTTGATGATCCGCAAAACCTAGCAACTCGAAGTAGCAAGCGGCGCACTCCGGGTACTCTATCGCAAACAAACAGGCATACAATAAGTACTGAACTAATGCACAGGTAAAACTCAAATAAGAGATCTAACCAGAAAGTTTAACTTAAGAACTCCGGGGCGTGGCGGCGGCGTGGCGACGGCGTGGCGACGGCTTGGGCTGATTCGGGCCCCGGGGCGCGCTATATAAAGGCCCCCCTGAGGAGTCCGGGCCAAACATGGCCCGTAGTCGGTTCACTCTTTTTTTTAAATTATTACGCGCAGAAAAACAAACAAAAGGAATACTAAACGGTCTCCAAAAATCCCGAAATAAATTTTCCCCGGCTTCTAAAATCAAGCCGCACATGATGAACATTTATTTGGGGCCTAAATGCTATATTGAAAAACGCGCATTTTTCCTAAATTCAAATAAAATAGCAAATAAATCCAAAATAAAATCTTATTTGATTTTATTATTAAATCCTCAATATTTATTTATTTTGGGAAAGTCATTTTATTCCCTCTCTCATATTTTTAGAATAGAAATAATTGAAGATAAAATAAATAAAATCAAATGATCCTATTTTCAAGATTTGAGAAAACTCAAATATGAAAATAACGAAATTCCCAATTCTCTCCGAGGGTCCTTGAGTTGCGTAGAATTTCTAGGATCAACCAAAATGCAAGTAAGTATGATATGCAATGATGATCTAATGTATAACATTGCAAATTGAAAATTTGGGATGTTACACATATGTTTGCTTTAAATATATTGTCATGCTTAGTGATGCATCATATTGTTGCATTGCATTGATTATGTTCCCTCTTGTTTGTCGGTGGTTGTTCCCTCTCGGTTCAAATGGACTTCATCCAAATTGATGCCAGTTGCATAAGCTCAATCCTCATCATATCTCCATGTCATAATCATGCATCATATTGTTGCATTGTTGTGTATTGATTGCATCTCCGGTATTGTTCTTCTTGATACTATGATTCAACTTTTGCTTATTGAATGCTTTCTAATTGTTTTATCTTTCTTCTGGATTAGTTAAGCTATGGATGATAGTGGCAGAGACCATGATGAGAATATCATCTTCTACATGATATGCTCCTCCCAAAACCAAGAGAATGAACCAGATGATGACTCACAATTTCTGAACGACTCTGGTGAGGGACTAGAGGAAGAACCAAGAGACGAAGGGCAAACAAATAATGATGATGTAGAAAATGTTATATTAACAAAGTCCGGCGAGGTATACATATATTTGGCCTCTGGTGATAATTATATCCATTAACTGATTTGTATGTATATATATATTAACGAATCTTTCTTCTTTTAGCCCTCCGGATCGAGCAAATCTTCTACAAGGTTACGAGGCCGGGCCAAAAAGTAGGCCGTTGGCACAAAGTACACATCGATGAAGTCGCAGAAGATGGCGAACAGATTTATCCTACATAGAATGCTGGTAAATTTATTTAATCAATGCAGAGTGATTGTTAGGGACAACATCCCGATCACCATTCGAGAAGGGAATAAGCCAAAGGAAGATCGAGTAGTTATGTCGAGGAAAGATTGAAAATTTTGCTTTGGGATACGCTCATGTCACATTTCAACCTACCAGAGGGTTTCACGGATGGCCAATGGTTGAAAGTCAAGCAGTTCGCCTTAAGAAGATGGCCACACAATTCTAGACCTGGAAGAAAAGATTATATAGTGACTACATCAAGGCAGAAAGGAAGACTCGAGAATTCAGTGGAGCACTAGAGATGGTAAAAGATTACTGGGACGTATTTGTGAAGTACAAGGAATCAGATGAAGCTAAGGAAAGGTCGAGAAAAAAAAGATAAATGTTGCGAAAAAGGAGTACACTACTGCAGGTTGCTACTAACACGACACTACGATCAGAGACCCTTTGACAAAACTGTGTGCTATGCCATAATCACAAACAGTGGTGTAAAAAACCATCAAAAAGGTGCAAAATGTTTGCGATGGCGGAGCCATCAAACACGGTTCAGATTTTAGTTGTGTGTGCGATGCAGGGCATACGGTTCAGTTCAATTAACTGTTTACGATGAGGAGGAACAAAAGAAACAGGCAGCTAGATGGAGGTGTGTGCGAAATACAACATACAGTTCACTCGGATGAACTGTTTGTGATTAGGCAACACAAAAGAAATGGTCAGCCAGATCAAGGTGTGTGCGATATACGGCATGTGGTTCACTCAGATGAATTGTTTGCGTTGAGACTTGAGAACAGAAACGGTTCAACTTAACAAGATGTGTGTGATACGCGGCAAATAGGTCTGTAATCAGAAATGTGTGTGAAGACCGATAATAACACAAATGGTTGCTGCAAATAAGACATGTGTGTTGTGCGATGGGATTGCATACAGAACAACATACATACACACACACACTTATAAGGACATGCTTGCATAACCAAATTAAACATCCACTTACATAGGTGGCTACTACAACCATGGCATTTGCACACACACCAAAGTAAACTATTACAAGCATAATTACATAGGTGGCTACACTACAAAAAAAGACACATCCGTGACATTTTGGGCCGAACGAAATTTTTTCTGTCATACATATAACACTTCTATGACGATAATTGTGACAAAACCCGGTATCATCATAGATGTGGTGGGCTCCTACTTCTATGACAAAAAATCATGATAGAAAATGGGCTTTTCGTCCTGGGCGGGCCGGAGACGCAGCTGCATGACATTCTTTGGGCCGTCCATGATGGAAAAAAACCATGGTAGAAGCGAGGGCGAGGAAAATTTCGGGGAGTTCCCGGTTATGGTGGGAGGTTGGGGGCCGAGCGATGCGTGTTTCTCTCATGCACGTACGCGCGTGTGTGCGAGGCGTTGGCTCTAACTGAACCCGAGCGAGGCATTGGGCTCTAACTGAACCCGAACGATTGCACTACAGGCTACGCGTTACTGAACCCGAGCGATCGATTGATGGTTGTTAACTGAACCCGATCGAGCAATTCCTTCACTACTGCTGCTAACTGAAGCCGATCGATGCTACCTCTGGGATGAACAGTGAGCGTTGTGGGGGGGGGGGGGGGGGGGTCGGATGAACAGTGACGGTGGCGTTGCCTCTGGATGAACAGGACCCCGTGTTGTGGTGGAGGGCTGGATGAACAGTAGATGGTGGAGGGGTGGTTGAACAGGACCCCGTGGTGTGGAGGGCTGGATGAACAGTAGACGATGGAGGGGTGCCCGTGGAGGGGTGGTTGAACAGTAGCCGGTGGAGTAGCGCGCGGTGGAGGCTGGATGAACCGGAGCCCATGGAGCTGGAGGAGGTCGACGGTAGCCCGTGGAGGCTGGAGGAGGTCGATGGTGGAGATGAACAGTATCCCGTGGAGTCCCGTTTTGCGATACGCCACACCCCTCCCGATGAATAGGACCCCCGTTTCGACCGTAGGAGGTCCGTTTCGTCCATTTTGTGGTACGCCACACCCCTCCCGATCAACAGGACCCCCGTTTCGACCGTAGGAAGTCCGCTTCGTCCATTTTGCCGTATGCCACACCCCTCCCGATCAACAGGACCCCCGTTTCGACCGTAGGAGGTCCGTTTCCTCCGTTTTGTGGTATGCCACACCCCTCCTGATCAACAGGACCCCTTTCCGAACGTAGGAGGTCTGTTTCCTCCGTTTTACGGTACGCCAGGCCTCGTTTCCATCGTCTGTTCCGTCCAAGCCCTCCCGATGAACACGACCACACATTCCGTTCCGACCCAGCCGGTTGGCTCCCACGTGTTCTGTTGCCTCCCGATGAACACGACGCATTCCATTGCCTCCCCATGAACACGACGACGACGCTGTTTCTCCGTTCCGACCTAGCCATGTACACGAGCCCTGGCCGTACGTATGCGCGAATAGGCGTTTGAGACCCTGCCCGTATGTACACATATGTGGCCGTATTTTCTTTTTTGCACCCTGGCCGCTGTATGTACCTGTACATGCTACGTGCGTGCCTCTACTACGACACATGCACGCTTCTACATCCACCAGTATATATGTACGTCCACGTTCGCGACCAGAATGACAACGCTATGTACGCTTCGACCAGGTGGGTCCTGACTGTCAGGCACTTCCTTGCATGTGAAGATGTAGCTGGTGGGTCCCAGCAGTCAGGGAGGAAACGTTTTTTTTGCGAAATATGGTGGCCCATCCAGTGGGTCCCCACTGTCAGGTGGAGGAATAATTATTTTGCACGTAATAAGGAGGCACTTCCTTGCTGCGGCCGTGGACCCAGCTGTCAGCCTCTCCACGTGCAGTCCACGTACGATGGAAGTCGTTCCTTGACCACGTTGACCACGCCGCGCCGAGAGCACCAGGGCGGTGGATGACGGCGAGGCCTAGGAAGGGGACGACGCGGAGCCGAGGAAGACGCAGCAGTGGATGCCCACGCATAGAGGAGTACGAGGGTTCACTGGTTCGCTGCAGTGTGAGGCTCCCGTTGCCGCAGAATAACAGGGGGTGTGTGTGAGTAGAGGGATGGCCTGGCTAGCTGTGGGAGTAGTAGGGGGCGGTGAGGCCTCCGCCGCATCGTAGCCAGCCACGGGAGGCAGGAGCATGAGGCACGACCGGCGCTGGTTTGGGCGGCTGGAGCAAGAAGACCAGAGGTTGAAGAAGCACTACGGCCATTGGATGGACATCGTACGGTCAGTCGAGCTAGCATTGTGCATATTGACTAAGTTGACAAAGCCCTCCGTCCCCATCAACTTAATAGGCCCACAAGTCAGCCTGCCACTATACTAGGTCCCAGCTAACAGGGGGAGTATTCATTTTTTTTGTGCGTAATAAGGAGGCACTTTCTTGCGTGCTAAGATATAGCTGGTGGGTCCGAGCTGTCAGCGGCGGTAACATTTTTTCGCGAAATACAGAGGCCCTTTCGGTGGGTCCCTGATGTCAGGTGGAGGAACCATTATTTTGCGTGTAATAAGGAGGCATTTCCTTGCGTGCGGCCATGGACCCAGCTGTCGGCCTCTCCACGTACAACCCACTTCAGATGCATGTCGGTCATTGACCACATTGACCAGGCCGCGCCGAGAGCACCAGGGCGGTGGACGACGGCGAGGCCTAGGAAGGGAATGACACGGAGGCAGGGAAGACTCGGTAGTTGTTTCCCACGCGGACGGGAGTACAGATGTACGAGGGTTTACTGGTTCGTCTGCCGTCGCCGGAGAATAACATGAGGTGTGGGTGAGTAGAGGGATGGCTAGGCCAGCGATGGGAGTATGGTGGGGCAGTGAGTCCTGCACGGCAGCAGAGCCGGCCGTGGGGAGGAGGGAGCAGGCAGTCCCGCCGGCGCTTGTTTGAGCGGCTAGAGCAGGAAGAGCAGAGACTGAAGAAGCACGACAGCCGTTGGATGGCCATCCAAAAGTCACTACTTGTGCGTCAACCTTTTTTTAGGAAAGCCTCAAATCTGTGGAAAATAGCATACAACCCATCTGCCATTATTTCTAATAATTTACAGCACATTTGCTAATTATTAAGGTTTTTTTGGAGCCCATATTCTTTTTGTTATCATTACAACCCATATTGTGGCCACGGTTAAAAAATTATACGAAATTTTGCATATTTCGGTGCTATCCGAACTGTTTTTAATCCCGAAATTTCGACTCACATTCAAACTGATTTTGAAAATAAATGTATATCAATATAAAATCCAACAAATTCTCCATGCATAAAAATTAATGTAATTTAAAATTTCGAAATGAAAAAAAGATATTTGAAACTAATTGCCGGTTTGATGTGTTTTAAAAATGTACAACCCATTTCTCATTACTAATGGTCCATTTTCTCGGCCAGCCGAATGAAAGCTCTCCTCGTCTTGAAAGATTTGCAGCCCAATAGGCCTGATAAAGCGACTTACTTGGCAAATCACAAAAAAACTGGGATGTGGCCGTGGACCTAGCTATCAGCCTCTCCACGTACAGTACTCTTCCGATGGAATGTCGTTGACCACGTTGACCACGCCGCGCCGAGAACACCAAGGTGGTGGACGACCACGAGGCCTAGGAAGGGGACGACGCAAAGCCGGGGAAGACGCGGTAGTGGATGCCCACACGGAGAGGAGTACGAGGGTTCACTGGTTCGACTGCGGTGTGAGGCTGTCATCACCGCAGGGCCTGGCTAGCGGTGGGAGTAGTAGGGGGCGATGAGGCCTCAATGGCAGCACAACCCGCCACAGGAGGCAGGAGCAGGCGGTCTCCCCGGTGCTGGTTTGGGCGGCTGGTGCAAGAAGAGCAGCGATTGAAGAAGCAGCAGGACCGTTTGATTCAAATCCAACGGTTACTGCTGCTAGAATCGTTTGTTGACTAAGTTGACAAGCCCTACGTACGCGTCAACTTAGTAGGCCCACAGGTCAGCCTCCCAACCGGTGCACCCCAGATGTTAGTGGGAGGAATCATTTTTTTCGCGTAATAAGGAGGCAGTTGATTGCGTGCGGCCAGGCCAGTGGAGGGAGTAGGGTGGGCCGGGGAAACCTCCGCGGAATCACAGCGGGCCACAAGAGGAGGGAGCAGGTAGTCCTGCCGGCGCTAGTTTAGGCGGCTGGAGCAGGAAGATCGGAGATTGAAGAAGCTCGTCGGCTGTTGGATGCACATCCAACAGTCACTGCTGCTAGAATCGTGTGTTCACTAACAAAGCCTTGCGTAAAAAAGTCAGCCTCAACATCTGTGGCATGTACATCCCATTTGCTATTATTTTTATAATTTTTACTCATTTTATAATTCATATGGAATTTATTGCAGCCCGTTTTCCATTTCTAGAATTGCTGGCCATTTTCTGGTCAGTACCAGGGTCAAAAAATTAACTAAATATGTGGGAAATTTTGAAAATTCGCAAATTTTTGTTGGGGAACGAAATATTCTTAATCCAAAAATTAATAGCCATACTAAAACAAATTTAAAAATAAATTGGTACTATGTCATATTAAATCCAATGAAATACGTATAAGATATCAGTGAAGAACAAAAACAAAAAAAGAAACTTATATCCCATTTGCTATAATTTTTTTGGAATTTTCAACCCCTTTTGATATTACTTTTGATAGACATTGACCATACTCTTAAGCCAGGCCGGAATGCATCCCTCCTCGTCTTGAAAGATTTGCAGCCGAGTAATTCAGAGAAAACAAATAGGCCTAGCTTGGGTATTCTTCAAAAAGAAATACTGGGCTACCTATTTTCCCAAAGAACTGGTGCACGAGCATTTAGCTTTATTTATTTATTTACTTACTTATTTATGTTTAGGGGACCATGAACATGTACCTGGGCCAGATTCATGTGAGAGCCTCCCTTCCAGTTAATTATGGGATTCTCTATTGGGCCTTCATCAGTGGGCTGCATGTTATCAACAAGTGGAAAATGTGTTCCGTATGAAAAATTGTATGCGCTACGTACGGTACGGGGCACTAAAGGATCGAACTATGCAACGACTTCCAAAACATTGTGTTTGTTGTTCTAACAACACATTTATTCAACCAACAGATGAAATATACTATTGATTGTACATTGAAAACAGCAGCAGCAGCAACCAGGGCTGGGGGTGCAACAGAAGCAGTAAGCAGGCGAGAAGAGTGAAGACGCAGCTCTCTCTTCCAAACCAAACACCAGCCTTCATTACAAAAGGACTAACAAAAAAGAACAAGTGTATGCATCAAACTAAATAAAGATCCTACTACACCAAGTGTACGCATCTAACTAACTGGCTCAGTTAGATGTTACTATTTATTAAGCTGTGGGGATTGGCTGACGGCTTGAACCAGATGGGTGCCTGACGGGGGAAATTCCAACCAGCAGGTCGAAGACTGATACTTGCGACCCTCTCTCCTACTTTGGGCTGCATAGCATGGCGGCACATATCAGGGTATGGTGCATGCAGAGACGCATGGTACGCTGTGTACACACAGTTTTGCCTGATGAACGAAACTGTGCTGCCATCATGATCCTTGCCCTCAGTTATCGCCTGGTTAATCGGATAATTCAGTCCGACAAACAGAGAGCGTGTACCAAGGCTACTTACCAGCCTCCAGTCAAAAATTCCTAAAGGCCCAGAGAAGCTGGGATCCTGCTCAAAGACCTTGCAGTGACTGTGATTGTATTCCGCGAAACAACACGTCCGGTACGTGCGAACGATCATCAATCTTTCGCCGTCATCTGATCGAGCCAGGAACCACCTACAACTGCCATGCCGCTTTTCTTTGAAAGGTTCTGGGATTAGGAAGGGTAGGGACACTAGGCAGCCTACAACATCATATCAAGTTGGAGTCAAATAAAAAAGGGCTCTTGATTTAGTCAATCTTAAGAACAGCATGTTATGAGCATGAATATTTTTTCAGCAAACGTTAACAGTAGTATAAGCAAGCCATCATGATATCATAGGAAAGTAACATACTGCTGTAACAGCTGTTTGTAGTGACGACTGGAGTAGGCCAGCAATACGTTCAGCCATAGAAGGAGTCGACAACGTAAATGAAGCCCTTGTGTTCAATGGCATCAGAGAACCATGGAGGATGTATGATCCTGCGATGGACGTGCAGATTTATCCACTTACCACAGTGACCTATCAGATAGGCGAGACCGCGGTTGAAGAACGCAATTAGCCTAAAGTCTTTTTAATTCACAGATCTTGTGGGCACTTGGTAGATTACAACCTTGAGCAAATCAAACTTGGTATCATGTTGGCTACTGTAAGATTCCGAGTATTCTGGGCCGCGGTGCCAAAGCAGTGCAGTGTTAATCGAAGGAAGGGGGATCAATCGCCGGGTGTAGACCTCCATGAGCATCCAGCTACCGGGACCATCGACGAGCACCATCCAAGACATGTTCATGTCGACCCAGTACATACCGTTAATGTAGTTGAGGCTGACGGGGATCGGATCGCAGTCAAGGGGTTGATGCTCACCACCCTATGATCGTTATGCTCCGTGACACACTGTTTCTGAAGATCAGGAGGCATCAGCAAGAAAGTAGTTGGCTTAAAAAGCTCCGACCTGACGGCTTTGAGTAAACGGTACAGCCCCGATGAGCATGCGGCGAGCGGCATGGTACTGAGATTGTCCACACGCGAAACAATGAGCTTGATTACCTCTGTGGGGAGTGAATTCCATCCACTCTTTCGGCGGACGCTGCTCGGTTCTGCCATTGATAGTGCTTGGGTTTCGGACGAGGGAGGGGGCGCCTTAGCGGGGATGGAAGATTGGACGAGATTATGTGCGGACAAAGATGGAGAAGCAAATATGTGCTGCGGGAAGTGGACAGGTGATGATGACTACAGCACGCTGCTTGACTTACGAGACACATACCAGCAGCGTAGGGTCATGTCGATGCCAGACAACTTGCTTGAGTGATCACAGTACTGGTACTCCCTACAGTGTTATGCCCTAACTTGCTTGAGTAGAGTAGTAGAGTAGGACTCTGCTCGACTACTAGCACCGGAGGAGTAGTTTATTCTAATCTAAAATAGTTACAAACTTCAATGCCCGGGCATGGAACGACTATGAACCGTTCTCAAAGACCGTGTCTACGTTGTGTTTGGACATGGGCGACAACCTCAACGCCAAAGGTGCTGCTACCGTTGCACCGTATGTGTTTCTGTCCATCCCATTCGAAATCGCTCAATGTAATACGCTGTCTAAGCATGTGGAGAATTCCATGAAAGATCTTTCTCTATTGGAGTATCGCGCATGAATAAAAGTGTATCCGTTTATGGTTTAGTCTAGAATCTTCCAGGTATGAATTTTTACTACAGTACTGGTGAAAGACTTACGATGAACCATTTCTTACATCTCCTCTGCCCGCTTGCTAGTCATCCTGATTTAATCCCTCTGTCTAGGTGTATAATGGCATGGTTAATATTACTTAATAGTCTAGCCAACTATTGACTATAAGAAAGTGCCATGTCATCTGTAGCCAACATGTATAACAATCGATACTCAAAAACTAATTCTTACAGATCATTTCTTGCAAAGCACAATAAGTGTTATTTCTTCACAAGTTTTGGATCCAGGTTGAACAGTTGAACGCTTTTGTTTGCAAAAGATACCTTTTTATCTATTTCACACCGGATGTTTGTGAGCTCTAGAGATGAAATAATATCCGAAGAAACCTATCGATACCCGTTACACATGAGATGACCCCCACATCCTTTGTCAAAATAAACAACTCCCCGATCAATGCATTTCACTCTTCGATGCAACGCACGGGCACCTTACTACTATAGATTAGTACGACCAAAAATTGAACTAACATTATATATAGTACGATAAATGCTGATGCATGTCACCTAAAATTATATCATTCAAAACTATGTTCACATACGAATCCAACGATATAGTTTTTGTTGACATGCACTAACATTTTGTCAGTTAAATCTTCAGTAAAATTCAATGGGGGACTAATAAACCACGACCGATGTAGTACAAGTGTAGAGGGCGGCACTGCACGGGAGTCTCCCCTCTCACCCCGCTCGTGGCGCGGCAGTAAAGCCGTCATATCACAAAACCCAACCACTCCCAGTAATAAGTGGCCTGGTAAAATAAACGGACAAGCAACCATCACATCCCTCCGTCTTTTTTGCATTTCATCTCTCTGCATTTACTTTCTCCGGTTCATCTCGCACACTCGATCCCTAGCTACTACTCCTAGGGCCAGTTCTTTTGGCGGCTTCCCCAACTTTTCCCACAAGACTAGTCAAAGTGGAGAGTACTACTCATTTATTTGGGCTTCTAAACTACTACTCCGTCCTGGTTTATTCCTCACCATTGTAATTTGTGTTAAATTTTGACCAAAGATTTAACTGGTTTATTCCTCACCATTGTAATCCCTCCGTCTAGGTGTGTAAGTCATCTTACGAAAACCAAATAATCCCAAAACACTTAGGCGCGGTGCATTAACTTCTACCACGTTTCTTGTTTCTTGACATATCAACCAATACGAGATAAAGAGTGTGCATGCTTTTAATGACTTGAGATATCAAACATGACATGCAGTGGTTAGTTCATTGCACGCAATACTATTAATTAGCAAATGAACATTAATATTTCTCGTTTTCTCCTCCTCCTTGGTCATGGTGCACAGCCTAAGATGACTTACTCACCTAGACGGATGGAGTAGTGCATGTGACATGCACTAATATTTCATTAGTTAAATTCATGATCAAAATTTGACACAAATTACAATGGGGACCAATAAACTAGGACAGAGGTAGTAGTTATGGGATTACTAATCTAGAAGCCTAAAAGAACTGGCCCCTGGTACTCCTACTGGTAGTAGTACTCAAGTTGCAATTCCAATTGCACGACACAACTTGTTAGGAAAAAAATTCGATACAGGGTGTAGGAAGCGGTTTGGGAATTTGCATGCCTTTCCAACCAGTGAGATACTCTGTACAAAGTACGACAGAGAAATAACCACAAAGAAGGAAGCAAAAAGTAAAAATCAAACGAGCATTTTTGCATTTGTTTTGCATTGAATCGTTTCACAAGCATGACTACTGCTGTTTTTCTACTTTTACAAAAACCGCATCGTAATGTTAAAACGTGCATTTGCACGTACGTAAGTAATAGTAGTACTCCCTCCGTCTAGGTGTATAAGTCTTCCCTCCTTCTTGGTCACGGTGCACAACCAAAGATGACTTACTGACCTGGACGGAGGGAGTAGCACAGTCTGCAAGCATATATCGAGAGAGACGTGTAGTGCGATAGTATATAGTAAAGTTTGTGCTATATGCACGTACTTGCAAAATGCGTACGAATACACAAGGTTTCCAAACATTCCCTTTTACATACTTAATTAAGGACGGTAAAAATTCCTGAACGTTCGGGATTTATCATTTGCGTCCCAAAACTAATGAGATCGCCTTACGAAACAAAAATTATACTCCTCCTAAAAGCCACGGCGCTTGCAGGAGCGCTTGCGGCGCGCCACAAGTGCCCTGGTGCACAGCCATTTCCCAGCGCGCCAACACAACGCCTCTTCCTTAGCCTCACAACTCGCGAGGTGCTGATTGGAGGCTTGCCGCTGAGCGAGCGCGATCTCATCGGTGTGGTGATCCGGCGCCAACAGGTACTCCTCCTCACTGGAAGCGTGCACCCGGTCCACGTACCGCCAAGCGTAGATGAGGCGCTTGGGCCCGACTGCACTCAGGGTGTCGGCACGGGCGTCCTCCGCCACCCTCACGGTCCCCGCACGAGCCTTCTGCCAAAGAGCCAATCGCCTGACTCTCTCGGACGCGACATAGACCTCCCAGGCAGCTTGTTTCGCGGTGCGCTTCTCTTCCTCAGCCTTCTTCTCCGCCTCTATTTTGGCGCGCTCTGCTGGAGGCAAAGCCTCCCACAAGGCGAGATCCATTTCTTTCCAAAGCTTCTCAAGGCTGGGGGGCTCGGCGGGCGGCGCGGCGTTCTCCTCGTTGTGGGGTGCCGACGCGTCCTTTGGCGCGAGTGCTGGCGAGATTGGGAACGCCAACGCGTCCACCTCGACGCGTCGCGGCGAGGAGGGGAACGCCGATGTGTCCTCCTCGACTAGTGGCGGCGAGGAACGGAACGGCGATGCGTCACGTCACGGCGAGGAGCGGAACGCCGACGCGTCCTCCTCGCCTAGTGGCGGCGAGGAACGGAACAATGACGCGTCGCGTAGCGGAAAGGAGCGGAATACCGACGCATCCTCCTCGACTTGTGGCGGCGAGGAACGGAACGGTGACGCGTGACCGTCCGCGCGGTGCAGCGAGGGGCTCCTAGGGCTTGGGAGGGGCGATGCCATGGTGGTCGACGTGAGAGGGAGGGGGAGGAGATAGTGATGAACGTGAACATGAGTGGGAGGAGATAGCGATGTCGTGTGAGGCCCAGTATTTATAGCGAGCAATGGCACACCTACGTAAGATATGGACTAAGCTGCACTGACTTAACTGCAGGTCCAGTTGCGTCACTGACATGTGGGCCAGACCCCTGTTGGGCCCATATGTCAGTGACCCAATGCACCTACAATTAAGTAACAACTACGTGGGCATATTTGTTGGAGTAAATTACGGGGGAGCGAAGGGGTGGAAATATTGCTGGTCACAACGGATTGGACGAACGTGGGGGGGAGGAGAGTCATGCATGTAGATTTTTCACATGGGGTGCAGTGGTGGGACCGCGGGAGGGAGAAGGAGAGTTTGGCAGGCATATTGTTTCCACACATGGAGAGGAAAATATTTGGAGACGAACGGGCTTCCTGCAGGTATGGGGAACGGTGCATAATAAGTCATCTTGCATGCCGGGCTAGGTATAGTGTCAAGTCATTAAAAACATACACGCCCCACACATGTTCATATTTCAAGGTGCACTAAATTATTGCATGCGATGATTAAGGCTGGCCATAATGGTGGTATCTTAGCTGGTATCATGCACACGGGAATAGCAAACATGCTGATGTGGCAAAGAATTAAAGAAGAGTAGGGGGGTTAGAGTAACTAGTGTTCATGCATGCATTGGTAAACACATTTTTTGGTGAAGAACGACAACACTAGTTGAGTACTTTTGCAGACTTCAAAAACTATTCCACCGCCTCTACTATCTTGCTAAGAGTAGGTGAAAATTTTGAATCGAGCCCTTTAAACTAGAAGGGAGGTAGTGGTACTTTAACAGCTAACCTTGTTGTGATGACAAGATAGGAGATGGCACGCACCTGGACGGAAGAACTAGTCTGCATTGTGCATTTAAGTTTTTTCTGAAGTCAATGTACCTCTACTTTCACCAGACTTATAGAAAAATGTGTCAACATTCACAATGTCAAATCAATATTTTTACACTCATTATAAAACATAGTTCTTATACTCATTATAATCAGTATTGTAGATATTGATATTTTTAGTATAAATTTGGTCGTGGGATTTCATTGATTCCTGTCAAAGCATGGAGCAAGCGGAGCTTAGGGCTTGCATTGCCGGTCTCTACATAGGTATTTCTCTTCATAATCCTGTAATTTTAGAGACTGATTGCGCTTTTGTGGTAGCGTCTCTTGCATCGGGGGACTATGACAGGTCTGCTATGCGTGACCTAAAGATGAAAGTGTTGAGCATCTCGAAGTTGATCAACACGCTTCAATTGTCAAACATTAGCCGTTCGGCCAATAAGTTGGCACACTTAATCGCTAAGTATAGCTTTGACAATAGAATAGATGGTATTCTTGTAAATAACATACCGCCCTGTGTGGTGAATATTGTATCGACTGAGTGTACTGGTGTGGCTGGTTAATTAATATAAGGTGGTGTTCAAAAAAAGTATAAATTTGGTCAAATACTTTGCAAACGGTTGACAGGAGTAAAAAGGACCAGAGGGAGTATGATGCATGCGGAGTAGGCAAAAAAAATTGCTCGTCTAAAAAAAGGCAAAAAAATTGCTCATTTATAGCCGGTCGAAGTCTCAAAGGGCGCAACCGCGCAAGGGAGGCGAAGGTCGTGGGAGGCGCGACGTTTGACGGAATTAAGTGAAGTTACATCCACGCGCCGGCATGGCGTGCGAACAGGCAGAAGCTATACCATCAGGCCTACGATATGGGTCTAGTAGACATGACATCTAGTGGGTCCCGCATAGTTCTCGAGAACTCTTTGGGGGCTTGCAGCCGTTTTTCCACTGGGCAAGCCAGCAACCCCACGCCGTTCGCAAGCCCTACTCGTCCCCGTCTTCTACCTTACAACAGTTCGCTCCCAATCGTCCCATCCTTTCACATTAGTTCGCTCCTAGTTTTTTTTCTGGGGTACAACAGTTCAACTTCTCCTAACCCTCCTCCAAAATCCATGGCCTCCCAAATCTCCATGGTCGCCGCTGATTACCAGGTTAGAGCCATCACCGGTGATCAGTTCATCGTCATCTACACACGTGGATCTGAGACGGTGAAAGCATGGCTTGCTCGCTTCCTATGCATGTTCAATAGTTCAACGGATGAGTGGGTCGCTGGGCTAGATGTTGAGTACACCACAATCCTGGGACGAGAGAAGGATCTAAAGGATGAAGAGAGGAAGAAGCCCACCATGATCCAGGTTTGCGTACATAACATTTGCTTGGTCTACCACATATGCAATGCCGACGTTGAGTGCCAGGATTTTAAGAACTTCCTTAAGGACAAAAGAGTGAAATTCGTTACTGTAGGCTTTAAGAACGACAGGGATGTCCTGCGTCGGATAGGTCTTGTTGTAGGCCAGCCCTTCGATCTCTAGGAGGCAAGCCTGGTGTCCTCCTCTCAACCTTCAATGCTGACCCTGGCAGCAGCCATGATTGATCCTTCGTACGCTAAACTGAAGAAACATCATCACGAGTTTCATCATGCATGGGAGTCGAAGACATTAGATGAAGATCACATCCTGTACGCAGCAATGGATGACTACCTTTGTTTAAATATCTACAAGGGGTGGATGAAGAAGCAGAGCCCAGTGTCTGGTTCAAGCAAAGAAGCGTCGGCGAAGAGGAAGAGGAAGAGGGACGAGGACGAAGTCGAGGACGTGGACTCGGACTCCGAGTAGGTGGCAGTGCCGTCGCTCATGCTGGTTCTACTGAAGTGTCAAGCGGACTAGTTGCTTAGTTTATTTTCAAGGGTGTGTTGTGCTGAGGCCCCAGCAGAACTATGTTTCTGTTCTTTCTCATTATTTGAACTCTTTAGTACGTATAGTAGTACTAGTACTATGTCTTACTACTGTTCTTCTTGTAGTTGGTACTACTGCTTGTATCTTCGTGTTCCTACTGTACTTAATACGTTCGTACTAGTAGTATAATTTGGGTCAGTCGATGTGTGAAAGAAGTTCAACAAAGCAAAGGAAGAAGACGGCAGAAGAGGTGGAAGAAGCCCTTCTACCCATCCATGTTGCATCAAATGGCTCACATGAGTCGACTGACCCAAATTGCTCCTTCAGATTGCAGGATCCACGTGGCATTCAAGGTCTCGAAGGTAGATTCCGCGTCCGCACCCAGTTTGCGGGCTCGACGCGCGCGCGATTGGCTTCCGCCGCGACAGCCACCATGTGCGCCTCCTCCGCATGGGCGGAGACGACAATGACACGCTAGTTCCTCCTTGCCGGCGTGCTGGAGCACGCGCTCGTCCCCCTCTTCGTACGCTGTGTGCATAGACGCGGCACCACCAGCTGCTCGCGTGCTTGGCAGTGCGGCGGCATCACGAGGAGGGACTGCAGACGACGTGAGCGGGCGAGCCTTCGGCTTCATGTCATAGGGATGGCGGCAACACGGCGGTGATGGCAAGAAATTGTTGGCCGGAGCAGGCGGGCGCCGGCATGCGCAACGGCGGCGGCATATTGATGAGTGCGCGTGTGGGAGCTTACTTTAGTTTTAAATATAAGGTTGGTCAAACTTAAAAGAAAATCGTACTAGTACACATAAACATTAGACTTAGGCAATGCTTTTATTAGTTAGTACCACAGAAATGATACGAAATCCTGTGCAAGCGCGTGAACCGCGGCCGCGTGGTCGACCAAATGGTGCGTCACCGTGTCGGGCTCGAAGGACATCCACCGAACCTTTTTGTGTGTGTGAAAACAATTCTCTTTCTCTCTCTATCTCTCTCTCTATCTCGTTAGTTTTGTCTCCTACTCTCTCGTCCACATACATACAATCTTTCCCGCCCTATCTGCTCCATCTTCAAAAGCTTTCTCTACATGTTTCATTCACACATTGGGATATGTCAAAATGTTGCTTCTATAATGGCTGATGTAGAGTTATGGTTGTTTTTGTTGCATCCTACAAAGTAATAACTATGAAATGCATTTAGATTCTCATTTGACTGGGATTATGTGAGTTTGAGCATGTTGTGAAGTACTATAGACCTTGTATACATCTTGGGATTCGACAATGATTGTAACTATTGAATTGTATAGACCATTACAGTCGAAGTCAATAGCCTAATATATTTATTTCACAATTTCAACAAATGATTAGTTCACTACAAACTAAGAAAACAAATGTGTACTCCCTCCGTTTTTATTTAAGTCCGGGTATTAGCATTGGTCAAAGTCAAGTTTTGTAAACTCTCAGAAAGCTTAACAAAAAATATTAACACATACAATAACAAATAAATACCATTAGATTCATTATTGAATGTACTTTCACATCATACATATTTGTTATGGTAAATGTTTATATTTTTCTATAAACTTGGTCAAACTTTAGGAAGTTTGACTTTGGTCAAACCTAATATGCAGAGTTTACTACTACTACTCGCTAATTGCTTAGCCGGATCACTCAACACGCCACACGAGGAGTCCAGTGTCACAAAATTTTGAGGTCGGTGGGAAAATCTCCCGCGGCCCTAATTCGAGTAGTGGGAAGTTACCATCATAGCCTTCGGAACAGGCCTACGGATGACGCTTGGTAGGGGCTGTTTTCGTAACTTTAGGTTCACCCTACCCAGCCAACCCCACCCCGGCACCCAGAGTAGTACACCTGAATAATCCCCATTTTCTATCCCCACCGCAAAATAGACTTCTCCATGGCATCGCAGCCTTCGTGCTCCTCCCCTTTACATCGGCGCACTCGTCCACCGCAGCGCATCTGCCTCATCGACGACCTCGTACGCTGCACTGGAGCCGGTCCACCGTCATCGTCGTACACGGAGCCTCTTCCCCGGCATCGTCTTCCACGGTCTTGGATCTGCTTCCCGGAAGCCGACGCCAAGCGCAGAAGTACCACCGTCGTGGACAATGAACTGACTCCCGTTGCCGACCATGACTCACAGAGGCCGTCGCGACCATCGTTCTCCTCCTCGATTGGTAATGTGTGTATTGAATCACTTAGCAGTACATGTGCAGTTCCAATTTTGTTCATACCCACCCTTCAAATTTCCTGGGTGCTATTGTTCCCGTAAAATTAATTGGTTATAGCCTCCATTGTCTAATAGAATATCAGCTTGTAATTGTGCATCGCTCCTGTATCGCGCTGTGCTTGGGTAGGTTTTTCATCTGCAACCATTAGTGTGGCAAATGATGGAAATGTTTTTAGAACTAGCAAGACGCCCATGCATTGCACGCATCAAGATGCATTTGTATGAGTAGTTTATCTTGTGGGAGAAAAGTATGAACGAGGGAAGGCCTTATTTTCAAATCTGGAGAGGGGTATGGGTATCTTTTTGCAAAATTCCCATTTGTTTCCTTCCTATCTGTCAGATATAAATCAGACGGCCTATATTGCAAGAAAAATAAGTATAGAGAAAAAAGTAGACAGTAAAGGAAGTAGAGATAAATATTAAATATTAAATATTAAATAAATATAACAGTAGAGAAGAGAGTAGAGATAGCATGTTGAGATTTTTAAAGCGCCGCACGTTGTGATTCTGTTGGAGATGCTCTAACATGGCAGACGAGTGCTTTAATGTTGCCCACAAGATGCGCGAGTATTACTAGTAGTATATTTTTCTTTCCATGTTGAGATTTTAAAATCATGAGTGCGAACATGCAGAGGAGCAATGAAGACCAAACACGGGATATTCAGGACATCTTCAAGGAGCGTGGCAAGTTAAAGAGGAGCTGCACCGAACCTGTAAAACGAGCTTTGGTAAGTAACACCCTTTCAATTACTTTCGTGTATCCTCGTGTTCTTCAATGTGTATATGTTGTAGTTTCTGTTTCTCTTAAGCGTGGTGTTCTTCAATGTGTACTAAGAAGAGTCTTAGTCGTCCTAATGCTTTTGTTTTTAGCTTGATGTAGCAAGTGGGTGTTCTCACCTCGTAGTCTATTTTTTTTCCTTTTGAATTCACTTCTCCAAGTTCTATTTATCTTGCTTCTACTAAATGGATCTAGGTTGCTCTGAGTATTGATCTAAAAAAGAAGTAACTTCATGTCAGGATGCAGTTCCTGCGAGGAGGGAAGTATGGTCAACCTCGAGATCATGTTTCCAAAATGAGGCTGGATTACACACAAGGTGCCAGTTCCCTAATGATGCTGGATTAGACACAAGGTGCAAATTCCCAGATGATGCTGGATTACACACAAGCCAAGTGGAGTCGTCAGCTATTCGTGTCCTCGTGGCATTAGTAAAGGCTGAAAGAAAGCGTGCAGCAGCCCTTGAGAATGTAGCTGAGTTCCTAAAGAAGCAAAAAGAGCAATCAGATGCTCTCTTCACCCAAGCCAAAGAAGAGATGGAAGAAGTCAGAAATAAGCTAGCAGAGGCATAGCAGGCTAGGCGTCTCCTGCTATCTAAAACTGTTGTCAATACAAAATTTCCTTCATAATAGCTAGGTTCAAATGTTTATCCAGTCAGCATGCATGTTGTGATGTCCGTGCATCTACTGATGTGGCACAAAATGTTTTTTTCGGGTCATGTAATAACAACAATTACTTTCCAAACAATAACAGACGAAGCATTGGACATGGTATAGTTCACGCGCAAGCCCGACATTCCAAGTTCAACTTCCACATCAAACTCATGTTCACAGATATCTGCACATTCATACACAATGTCCACAACCATGATTCACTTCAAAGCCAAAAAAATGTGAGGAGAGTTATAAATAAATAAAATCCTCTACTAGTTCCTGCTACCAGTGCGAGCACAACAAGTCAAGCCATGCATAAATTAATTATATTTTAGTCATTTTTTGTGTTCTAAAATGCCTGCCGGCTCGTGGAAGGACGTGTTGCCGGCACATGCGCGGATTCAATGAAGGCAGGCGGGGTAGTCTTAAGCTGGTTGCACGCGACGATGAGGCGTGCTCAGCCGGGCCTGCAGCGAGTGCGGCCCTCTAGGCCGGCGCGCCGGTTCAATGCCTACGCTCTGAGAGGTCGCATCCGTGTCAGAGCAATCACACCCTCCAGTCCTTTTTTGTTTGGGTATAACAAAATCTCGTTTTCCATTCACATTTTACAAGTAAAATTCGTGGACAAACTTTGACCCATAGTACGATGGGGACTAGTAAACCAGAATGGAGGTAGTAGTTTTTTTAATCAAAGAAGGGTTTCCCCTTCCGATTTTCATTACTGAAAACCAGCATCTAAATCTAAACCACACTATTTGCCCTAGAACTACCAGGTTCAACATCTCGCAACATAAACCCATACAACCTCCATCGCAAAAAAACCATACAACCATACGCCAAGGAGGTACGTAGTACTATGAATTCCATTTTCGCTCCATACCAATCATTCTAAAAACTACTTACTACTTATAACGCGCCATTGAAAATCGGAACTCTTAACCCCGCTAAAAAACGATATTTTAAACATGGCTACTCGATCTGTGGCAACTGGCGAGCCACCGCGCTCCAAGTCGTTCACCTGTGGTCCCGACCATCAACTCCTACGGATCAAATTACACGCGAGCTGACTATTCCAAGAAAGGTGCTCCACCATGTACCCGGTACCCCCAATGCAACAATCTTGCACCTAGGGTTTTAGTGTTTATTTGTTAACGTCGCCTTTACGTAACACTCATGTGTGCGAGACAGTGAGAGGCCGACTGCATGCGTGCGCCTCTTCTCTTCGTATATGTACTCCACCGTTTGTCTGGTGTCCAAAAAATTGTAATAACTACTAGCAATGTGCCAATGCGTTGCCACACGATCAAAGTAGATTTATACATATTCACCGATTTGATAGAAAAAAGTCTAGTTTTGAAATACGTATATCACTAAAAATATGTTATGTTTCACTCAAAATATATTCCTTTGGCGGTTTTGATGAGATAAGGGAGGAATGTTGTTGGTTTCAAGATTCGAGAAGTGGTATATGTCTAATTTCTACTCTTACTAGCAAGATGCCCGTGCGTTGCATGGAACATCAAGATCTTGCGGGAGAAAAGGATGAACGAGGGAAGGCCTTATCTGCAAATGTGGTGAATAGTGCGGGTAAATTACCATATTTTCCTTCCTATCCGTCAGATATAAATCGGATGACCTACATTGCAGGATGGCAGGCCCACGATCATCACCAACTCTATTTTTTATCCCTACTATTATAAAAAGAATTGTCGGCGATGATCGTGTGCCTGCCATCCTGCAATATAGGGCGTTCGATCTATATCTGACGGATAGGAAGGAAACTACGGCAATTTTGCAAAAAGATACCCACACCCCTCTCCACATTTGCAAATAAGGCCTTCTGTCGTTCATCCTTTTCCCCCACAAGATAAACTACTCATACAAATGCATCTTGATGTTCCGTGCAATGCATGGGCATCTTGCTAGTTGTTGCAAAAAGCCCATGTGTGTGTGAGAGAGGGAGAGTGGAGGAGGACGGAGTGCATGTGTGACAAAGACACAAGGAGTGTGTGTGCGATAGGTATCAGCTTAAATGAGGCGATAGTGTGTGTGTGTGCACGATCGCGAGGGTGTGTCTCAAGAAGGGAAGAAAAATCTACATAGATACAAGGAGCGGGAGAGAGACATGTATGCCATGGTGGAAGTGCGAGTGTGCGGGTGTATAAACCTATCTAGAGGCTAGCTAGTCGATAAATGTTTGTGAGAGAAATACGAGTCGGGGTGCGAAAGCGAGAGTTTTGTGTGTGTGTGTGTGAGAGAGAGAGAGAGACGGTAGTCGGGAAGGGGAGTGGAAGCAGGGGTTGTGTGTGTGTGTGTCTGTGAGAGAGAGAGAGGAGACGGTAGTCGGGGTTGTCTGGTCGGTAAACAAATGAATAATGTCAGTCTAGGATGGAGACGAAAAGGTGACTGCAACAAATGTTGTGTCTATAGGAGAGAGAGAGAGGGAGTAATTTTAGTGGTATGAGTCATATGTTGAGACATATAGGGTGTGTGAAAGAATCCCATAGAGAGAAAGACAAAGTGAAAGACGAGTGGAGACTGTGTGTGTGGCGGTGAAAAAGAAAGCTGAGGTACCGAGTGATACCAGAGAACAATAGAGACGTGAGAGATAATGAAAACTGTGTAATGTATAATGATAGGGTGAGTGTGACACTTCTCAACGGAGATGTCGAGATACCATGTTTGCGAGGATAGGAGAAACATGAAGTGAGTGTGCGGGTGAGCTGGAGAAAAGAGAGTGATAGCTACCTGAAGGAGCATGCATGCGAGAGAGATGGGCGTTAAAGGAGTGAACAAAAAAGGGATTCAAATATTTGAATTCGAGATGATGCTACATGTAATCCATACTCGAACCAAAATTGATCTATCAAACATGCATACTATATGAATTCACGCACATCTATGTTATTTAATATGTAGATATTACTGATCAATACATGTTAGTAGAACATAATTTGGTTAAATTTTTTCGAATTCAACCTTAAGATTTCGAGATCGCTGTATTTGTAAATCATATTATACATATAAAGGAGCAGAATTATTTGTTGTGCTTTTGAAAGTATATATCAAAAAAATGATGTATATAGAATGTAATTCCAATTGAAAATGGATCCTGCCCAAAAAAAATAGAATACAAACGGGATTCGAATTGAGTTGGCACGGTAAACATGCACTCTACAAAATTTGAACGAAGCGGGGAAAGTCGCAGTAACCGCCCAAAACCAAAATCTGCAAGATGGAAATCACTACTGCCTATCCCTACCACGCAAAGCCTATCTGCTGGATTTCTATAGGTTTCGATAGGGGTAGGCTTGTAATTTCACCCAAACGTGACGTAACCTCCTCTCACTCAGATTCATACACGGTGGGCGCCAAAACACAGTGTGTCCTCAGCTGAAATCGACTCCATCCCCGATTCATATTCATACACGGTGGGCGCCAAAAACAAACTCTCGTCGGCAAATATTCGGTGTATGCGAGATTACCGTCCTATCCCCGACCGACTAATGTTGCTGTGATGTAGTAGAAATTTGAAACGGGGGCTAAGTTTGTAAATTTCCTTGCATTTGAGACAAGCGCACCCTGAATACATGGTTCCCCCCTTCCTCTCTACCTCCCTTCTCCCCATTCATACTCCGTGGGCGCCAAAACACCCTCTCCACCCCACCCTCCTCCGTCCGCCGCCGTCCGCCACCCCATCCACCGCCGTCCTCCTCCACCATGCCGGAGCTGATACCCCAACGCCGTCGTCCATTACAAGAGATCGACCTCTCTCACCCATGGCTTCAGACCGGGATCCTTGCCTCCCGTACTCTCGCTTCATCCCCGCCGTCGTCCACCTTGCTGGCGCCGCTCCTACGACCGTCTCATCCACCGTGCCCCGTCGCAACCGCCTACCCTCCTAGATATGCTTCCACTCCGCCGACAGCCATCGCTACCGCCGCACCTTCAAATTCTCATCAGATGCATACACGACGCCGCACCAGAAGCGGTACTCTTTCGTATCTGCTCAACTTATTTATGGCAGCAAGAAAATAGATCGCCACTGCTTTACTCTGATTTCTTGTCTTGGTTGCGAAGTTGCCTTTGTCCAGTTTGCACCTTCAGATCCGCCATGGCACGCTCAACACTATACTCCCAATGCTTATGGTTTTCCCCTTTTATATTCCACACTAGTTATATCACAGTAGACTAAATTTCAAAATTGGGTCAGTCGATTTTTCAGAGCTCGCCGGAGTTCGCCGGTGCGATCAAAGGGGCTCGGGTGGTAGTGGGGCCTCGCCAAACGAAGAAAACTCGACGCGGGTGGGGGTTGGGGCAGGGGTGGGGGGTGGGGGTGGCGGAGGAACACAGGCGGTGGGGGCCGGTGGTCCGGCCGGCGGCCCGTGCGGTGTTCTGTATGGGAAGAATCAGAGACGAGGAAGAAGAAGGGTTAGGAGACATAGGATCTTCATCCAACCGCCTGAAATGGTCGAGAGACAGCTGGGAGTTGCATTCTTTATGCGCTCTGGTTCATCATGTGTGGGCACTGCGCAACCAACATTTTATTATCCAAAATCTGCTTGCTCTTCTTTACCATGTTCCTCTTCCGTTCTTCTTTAATATGTACTCTCTCCGTTCCTAAATACAAGTCTTTGTATAGATTCCACCATGGACTACATAGGGAGCAAAATGAGTGGATCTACACTCTAAAATGTATCTGGATACATCTGTATGTGATCCATAGTGGAAATCACTACCAAGACTTATATTTTGGAACAGAGGGAGTATGATAGTAGTACAGTATGTTCCTTGTACTGAAGATGAGCAGGGACATTTGCAGTGTAGAGGTCTATACGGTCAGTTGTGATGGACACTTTGAGCCTCTTTGATTCGTAGGATCTTGTAAACATAGGAATAGGATTTGTAGTGGCATGCCCACTTGAATCCTATAAGAATAGCAAGGAAATGTGGGGAGCTATGTCGCCTTTGAGAGTTACACTGATATTAACAGTACCGCACCTTCACTTGAAGAGAGCTGGTATCCAAAGCTTTTCTAGCCGTACCGGCAATACTAGCACATATATTCCAGCAAGTTCCACTTTGCTGATTTTACTCTCATGCTTAAGGTTTTCCCATTATATCTACACTATGATCTGTGTAGTTGCTTTGTGTCGCACTAGCAGCAGTCCACTCTTGAAGCTAAACACTGCAATGACTTACAAAATTGGCACCAAGGCATTGAGTGCCATTCTGGATGCAATGAAACTCATACGCTCCCCACCTGTTGATTCTTGTTCAGAATATGATCCTAATGACTATTCTAACCTCATGGAGTCAAAGGCAGATGTCCTGTCCTGTTCACCCATCAAGGTGCCTGTTCTAATTTGGCAATGTTTTATTGATTGCGGGTATCTTGCATATGTTGTCTTGCATTTCTTCTACTTTGTTGCACCGTCATCTGCTTGGTTTACTCATCATATATGTCGAGATGCCATGCCCATCCATTATCAATACATATTCCATCTGTCATCATACCATGTTTTCCCACCCAAATGTTGTTCTTGTGCATCAGACATCAAAAAGGAAGAGGGTGATTGCCAAACCTGAAGGACACCAGCAAAGTCCTTGAAAAACATGGTGGTGCTGGAGAAACCAGTGACACAAAACGTAGGACCGACTCCAGCAGACTGTACCCATACTTCACTGGCCAAACCACTAGCCCCACCACACAGGACCTGCACTCCAGCAAAAGGTATACCGACTTCATTTTCCATGGCACCAGCTGTACCACAGAAAAATCCCACTCCAGCAAAAAGTACAGCAAGTCCACCGGCCGAAGACCTATCCCAACTGTAGAGACGGCCAATTCCTGCAGATTGGAACCCCATTCCATTTATTCCCAGTTTAAAAGACAATGCTTTCAATGTTGTTAGGGACTATGTGCATATATTCCCATCATGGGAAGATTATTGTGAAGACAAATACCATTTTCACATCTTCCTGTCCAACATACGTGTAAGTGCTATTATTCATGGTTATTAGTTTCATGTTTTCTGCTGATTGAACACATCAATGATTTACATTACATTGTTGTAACTAGGCGAGGGTCAATCTGGATAGTCATGATGAGCAAAGCTTGCTTGTGCTTTTCAAGGAAGCATTGCAGCAGTATCGGTGTTACCTGAGGAAATCACACTTTGATGGCAAGTCTATAAATGAATTTCCGGTGAAGTCTCCTGTGCTAAATTTAGAAGACATTGAATGGAAAAACCTTGTTATGCACTGGTCTCGTTCCCAGGATGAGGTAATGTATATGAAATCACATGACAATTTGAACTTCTACTTTTCCGCATGTGCCTTACGGATCTTTTTTGCAGGAAATCTGCTCGAAGAAGAATTCCGGTTTGACAAGAACGACGGGATATCACAAATATGCTGCCCGCTGCTTTGCTCTTGTTAGTACCTGTTGTCCTGTATCACTGTACTTGCATACATACCTGGTTCATTATGTGACAGCAGTATGCATGATAGCTTGCTTATCAATTGTTCGCTCCAAATTATCTGATCTGTATGAATGGTTACATTAGTGTAGAATATATCCAATGCCAATGTTTTTTAGCTCTGCATTGTTCTTGTAAGTACATACTGTCCTTTATCAGTGTACTTATAATGACAGGTAGTTGTTCATGTACCATCACTCTGCAGCTTATTTTCCTTTGCCCTCCATTTTCTACACATCAGATCTATATTTACACTTACCATAAGGTTGGTACTGAAGAAGTTTAGCTATGCATTGCTCTTGGTTGTACCTTTTTCCTGTATCGCTGCACTTACATTTATAGCTACTTTGTTATGTAGCATCACTCTTCATCTTATCTTAAATATTCTCCATTTTTTCATATATTATCACATCTACATTTACTCTTAACAAAATGTAGAATAAAGGAAATGCTTTTGAAGAAGATTCTGTGGTAAACTTCTTGAATTGCCCCCCCATCAGCATGGACAAGGCCTTTATAGAGCCTGTCTTCACCAATAATGTAAGTTTGTCCATCTCAAGCCTTCAAACTCTGTTGTATATATTTGGTTAGGCACGACTGCAACAGCTGTTTATTTTTGGTGTTTGCATCAAATTGCATGTCTAAAGTTTATTATGTAGTTCATAAACAAAAGTTTGTCCTTTCTCAATTTAAGTTTTCAGTTGTACAACCAAGTTCCTTCTTCATACTATGTAAATTAAACTATACAGAGCAAGTGATCTTCTTTTGCACTGTATGTATGCTTATGTTCTTCATCCGTAATCCAGTGGTGTGGTGAACCTACCCACTACAGCACAATGTCATATTCTGCAATGTCTTAACTATGAACAATGTCATTCTACTATTATTTAAACTGTCTCTTTATTTGCCAATCTGAAATGGTATAAATTGACAGCACACTAACCATTGATACTTATGAATTCTTGATCTGTAATCCAGTGGTGTCGTGAAGCTGCCAACTCCTTCATGATGTCATTTCCTGCCATGTCTTGACCTGAACAATACCATATTGTGTTAATGCAATTTTAAACTGTGTCACTTTATTCGTCAGTAAGAAATGTGATGAATTGTCAGCACTGATACTTTTATGTGCAAAACCTGTCATCTGTCTACTTGTTTATCTTTGAGAGTGAGGAAGATATAAGTGTTGAACAAGCGCAGTCTCATCATCTTGCTCAGCTGCTTGCGCTGCAGCTCCCCAGTGGGGCTAACCCTTCTTGAACTCTATTGAAGTGCTGTCAGTTTTGTATATTATTTGGTCGGCGTGTTTATTTGCACTGGTGGCGATCTTTGATGCCCAGTGTATGTAATCTGCTGTCTCCTTATGCTTTATTATCACAGTAGCGAACTTTGATGCCCAGTGGATGTAATATGCCATAATTTCTTTATTGTATAGTCTAGGTTTTTTCTTATTCACGATGCTGCAGTTATTTTACTATATATATATCGTGTCTTCGCACTAAACCAACTAAACCGTAAAATTACGGTACATAATCGGGCCGTCATGCAATCACGATGTAGGTTGGGCCTGAAACATGCCGAACAGCTCACGGGCCGACAGCAGCCCGATATGAACCCCGACCCATGATTGTGAGAATCAAATCACGGGCTTTTAACAGGCCAAAATTGTCTCGGTCCTTGTTTGGCCCAATCAGATGTCGGCTGCGAGCAGGCCGGATGCAAACCAGGCCGTAGTTAGGCCCAACTATATGACGGGCTTTTAACAGGCCTAAATTAATATAGGGCCGAAATGTTAAACGCCCCCTTAATATGCCAAAACTAATATCAGGCCGAATTACTAAGTGGAACTTTAGCAAGTGGGCCCAAAAGCATAGTGTCCAGTTGACGGGCCGAATCTGATATGGGCCATAATTGAGCCCAAAGCCTCTTAAAGGGCCGGACCTGATCTGGGCCGTAATTTGGCCCAGAACATGGTAGGCTTTTAACGGGCCGGATCTCATATGGGCCACTATTAGGCTCGGAGCTTGGCAGACCATTAATGGACCGGATCAAATATGGGCCGACATTTGGCCCAAAACATGGCAGCCAGTTAATGGGCCGGCCTACTAGGGTCCTCAAAATCTTGTGGGCCTACAGCTGGGATGGCCCATTAATGTTGGCGAAATCTCGTGGGCCTTTAGTTGGGCCGGCCCATTATGATCTGCAAGAATCTTGCGGGCCTTTACCTAAGCCGGCCCATTATGGCACACAAAAATCTTGTGGGCCTTTACCTGGGCCGGCCTGTTATGGCCCGCCAAATCTTGTGGGCCTTTAGCTGGGCCAGCCCATTAAGGTCTACAAAATCTCGTGGGCCTTTAGCTGGGCCGGCCCATTATGGTCCGCAAAATCTTGTGGGCCTTCATTTGGGCCGGCCCATTTAAACTTGATGGGCCGGTCCACGTGTCAACATATCATAGGCGTGTCTCCTCCAGCCAATGATGATTTTACACGTGGAAAATCCCCATTGGTCGGGGCTGTTAACGGGTTATCGGATCCAAAACCTGACCCGATAGCTTAACGACGTTCCGTTACGGTGGATGCCACGTGTCGGTCACCCTTGACGAAAGGACTTCTGTGACGCGCGATTTATCGTCATGGAAGTGGACACTTCCGTGATGATAATTTTGTTAATGTTATGGAACACTTCTGCGACAGCACAGGTATGACTATCTTGATTCTGTCATAAATTTTTCATGGATGTACATGCATGACAAAAAATGCGACCTACTGTGACAAACATGTATCATCACGGAAGTGTCTTTTTTTGTAGTGCTATTACACACATGAGATTTCCACACACCAATAAAGTAAACTATATATTACATGCATGATTAACGAGCATAAACGATCATCTGATCATCATCTACTTCTTGTGACGCTTGATCTGTGGCAAACATGTAGTTGGTGCTGTTGACAAACCTGCTGAAACGGTCGCAAGGCTCTGTGGCTATGCAGTAGTGGTAGATGAGGACATGATAGCGCATGCACAACTGTGCGATGACAACCTTCTGATCTATGCCGGGACGGCCAGCGGTGTACTGGTGGTCGATGCCGACCACCTTGTACTTGTCTCCTGCAAGCAACTGCTCAACGCTGTTGATGTAGTCATCCACCACGGCCGGGTCGATGGTGTACACCACCGAGAGATCCGTCTCCATTGTGTGGGTCTCCACTCTATGCTTGCCGAACTCCATTGGAGCGCCGCTGGACATCCCCTCTCTATGTGTCATTGTGGGTGTGCTTGTTGTGTGGTGGGGCGTGATCGAAAGGTTGAAGAGACTAAGGTTATAATGGCCGCGGAAATTAAAGGGGAAGCCGGACGACCAGGAATATCGGCAGGCCCTGATGGCAGTTCTAATTTGCAGCGTGTAACTCCATCGTGCCGCACGTAACTGCATTGCGTGGCAACGCGCGTGGCACAACCGCATGCATATAGGGCCCCGATGAGATCGTGCGCACGCCCAACCGCTGGCAGAGCGCGCGCGGAGGGACGCGAGCAGAGCGCTCCGCGGTCGCCACAACGGTGATAAACCTTATATATATATATATGCATATAGTAGTTGAACGCATAAGGAAAAGCTGTCCACAAGCTGAGCACGCCGACGGACGCGAGCAGAGCGCGCCACGGCACCTAACGCGAGCAGAGCTTGACGAGGGATGCGAGCAGAGGACGGCACAGTGATACGTAGCAAATAAGACGAACTATGCGAGCGATGTCCGAGACATCAAGAACGAATCCTATTAGAGTTGTGTGTGCGATACGTGGCATATAGGTGATCCATCTGAGCTGTTTGTGATGGAATAAGCCGTGTGTGTTGCGGGCAAACGCTTGCTGGTATATAATCTTAAATTTAACCAAAACAGTGTTAAAGCATGTTACAAAAATTGTATAGCTGGAAACTATGTTCAAATACGACTCCAACGATATAATCTTTGGCGACATGCATTCGTATTTTATTAGTTAAATCCTACTTATAAACCAATGGGTAATTCAATCGCAACTGTTTTTTATTAAACGTGTCCTCTCGCACGTCTTGTCATCCTGCTACCGCAGATGGCTTACAGCGCAAGCCTGCGCAGCGCGCAGGAGCGTTCTTTTGGCCAGACGGTGGCGCCCATGAATCGTCGGTGAGCCCGTTTCTACACAACCTCGCAGGTTCCCGCGCAAGCTTCCCGCCCGACTCGGTGAATCCCCCAAAATCGCAATGCTTACCGGCCTGCTATAAAAAACCTCACGGCCGGCGAGTCCTGCGTCGCATTTCCCCCTCCCTCCCTGTAGCTTATCTTGTCTGCTTCTCCCACAATCTCCAATGGCAACGGTCCATCTTTGTCGCTCAACCACTCGGCCCTCATCAGAGGACAGCTCCAGCTGGGAGGCTACACCGCGGCGGCGGCGCAGTCCCCGGCGTAGTATAGTGCGCGTGGCGTCCCTGTTGGGTGTGCGCGGAACGCCCACCACACGCTCCGCCCCGCTGCCCGTCGGCAGTTGTTGCCTGCCGCCGTTGCCGCCACACTGATGTCTACTACACAACCTTCTTCTTCTAGACGTTGTTGGGCCTCCAAGTGTAGAAGTTTGTAGCTCAAGTGGATGACCTAAGGTTTATCAATCCGTGGGAGGCGTAGGATGAAGATGGTCTCTCTCAAACAACCCTGCAACCAAATAGCCAAGAGTCTCTTGTGTCCCCAACACACCCAATACAATGGTAAATTGTATAGGTGCACTAGTTCGGTGAAGAGATGGTGATACAAGTGCAATATGGATGGTAGATATAGGTTTTTGTAATCTGAAAACTATAAAAACAACAAGGTAACTAATGATAAAAGTGAGCACAAACGGTATTGCAATGCTTCGAAACAAGGCCTAGGGTTCATACTTTCACTAGTGCAAGTTCTCTCAACAATAATAACATAATTAGATCATATAACAATCCCTCAACATGCAACAAAGAGTCACTCCAAAGTCACTAATAGCAGAGAACAAATGAAGAGATTATTGTAGGGTATGAAACCGTTGGGCTATTCCTTTAAGTGTCACAAACAGCCATAGAGTTCGTACTAAAATAACACCTTAAGACACAAATCAACCAAAACCCTAATGTCACCTACATACTCCAATGTCACCTCAAGTATCCGCGGGTATGATTATATGATATGCATCACACAATCTCAGATTCATCTATTCAACCAACACAAAGAACTTCAAAGAGTGCCCCAAAGTTTCTACCGCGGAGTCAAGATGAAAATGTGTGCCAACCCCTATGCATAAGTTCACAATGTCACAGAACTCGCAAGTTGATCACCAAAACATACATCAAGTGGATCACGTGTATATCCCATTGTCACCACAGATAAGCACATGCAAGGCATACATCAATTGTTCTCAAATCCTTTGAGACTCAATCCGATAAGATAACTTCAAAGGGAAAATTGAATTCATCACAAGGAGATAGAGGGGGAGAAACATCATAAGATCCAACTATAAAAGCAAAGCTCGCGGTACGTCAAGATCGTGCCATATCAAGAACACGAGAGAGAGAGAGAGATCAAACACATAGCTACTGGTACATACCCTCAGCCCCGAGGGTGAACTACTCCCTCCTCGTCATGGAGAGTGCCGGATGATGAAGATGGCCACCGGTGATGGATCCCCCCTTCGATAAGGTGCCGGAACAGGGTCCCGATTGGTTTTTGGTGGCTACAGAGGCTTGCAGCGGCGGAACTCCGGATCTAGGTTTCTTTTCGGGGGTTTCTGTATTTATAGGAATTTTTGGTGTCGGTCTCACGTTAGGGGGGTCTCCGAGTCATCCATGACATATGGGGCAAGCACAGGGGGTAGGGCGCGCCCTCCACCCTCGTGGATGGCTTGGGACTCTTCTGTCCCAACTCTTTTACTTTGGGGGCTTCTTTTGGTCCATAAAAAATCATCAAAAATTGGCACGTCAATTGGACTCCATTTGGTATTCCTTTTCTGTAAAACTCAAAAACAAGGAAAAAACAGAAACTAGCACTGGGATCTAGGTTAATAGGTTAGTCCCAAAAATCTTATAAAATAGCATATAAATGCATATAAAGCATCCTAGATGGATAATATAATAGCATGGAACAATCAAAAATTATAGATACACCGGAGAGGTATCAAGCATCCCCAAGCTTAATTCCTGCTCGTCCTCGAGTAGGTAAATGATAAAAACAGAATTTTTGATGTGGAATGCTACCTAACATATTTATCAATGTAATCTTCTTTATTGTGGAAAGAATATTCAGATCCATAAGATTCAAAACAAAAGTTTAATATTGACATAAAAACAATAATACTTCAAGCATACTAACACAATAATTATGTCTTCTCAAAATAACATGGCCAAAGAAAGTTTATCCCTACAAAAGCATATAGTCTGGCTATGCCCCATCTTCATCACACAAAATATTCACATCATGCACAACCCCGATGACAAGCCAAGCAATTGTTTCATACTTTAGTATTCTCAAACTTTTTCAACTTTCATGCAATGCATGAGCGTGAGCCATGGACATAGCACTATAGGTGGAATAGAGTGGTAGTTGTGGAGAAGACAAAAAGGAGGAAGATGGTCTCACATCAACTAGGCGTATTAATGGACTATGGAGATGCCCATCAATAGATATCAATGTGAGTGAGTAGGGATTGCCATGCAACGGATGCACTAGAGCTATAAGTTTATGAAGGCTCAAAAAGAAACTAAGTGGGTGCGCATCCAACTTGCTTGCTCATGAAGACCTAGGGCATTCGAGGAAGCCCATCATTGGAATATACAAGCCAAGTTCTATAATGAAAAATTCCCTCTCGTATTTGAAAGTGACAACATAGGAGACTCTCTATCATGAAGATCATGGTGCTACTTTGAAGCACAAGTGTGTTAAAAGGATAGTAGCATTGCCCTTCTCTCTTTTTCTCTCATTTTTTTTAGTTTTTTGGGCCTTCTCTTTTTTTCTGGCCTTTCTCTTTTTGTTTATTTCCTCACATGGGACAATTCTCTAATAATGAAGATCATCACACTTTTATTTACTTACAACTTAAGAATCACAACTCGATACTTAGAACAAAATATGACTCTCTATGAATGCCTTCGGCGGTGTACTGGGATGTGCAATGAATCAAGAGTGACATGTATGAAAGAATTATGATCGGTGGCTTTGCCGTAAATACAATGTTGATACGCCTCCAACGTATCTATAATTTTTGATTGTTCCATGCTATTATATTATCGGTTTTGGATGTTAATGGGCTTTATTATACACTTTTATATTATTTTTGGGACTAACCTACTAACCCAAGGCCTAGTGCAAATTGCTGTTTTTTTTCCTATTTCAGTGTTTTGCAGAAAAGGAATATCAAGAGGAATCCAAACGGAATGAAACCTTCGGGAGAATTATTTTTGGAACAAATGTGATCCAGGGGCCTTGGAGTGGACGTCAAGAAAGAAACGAGGGAGCCACAAGGTAGGCAGGCGTGCCCCCACCCTCGTGGGCCCCTCGTAGCTCCACCGACCAACTTCTTCCTCCTATATATATCCATATACCCCAAAAACATCCAGGAGCACCATGAAACCCTATTTCCACCGCCACAACCTTTTGTACCCAAGAGATCCCATCTTGGGGCCTTTTCTGGAGCTCCGCCGGAGGGAGAATTGATCACGGAGGGCTTCTACATCAACACCATAGCCTCTTCGATGATGTGTGAGTAGTTTACCACAGACCTTCAGGTCCATAGTTATTAGCTAGATGGCTTCTTCTCTCTCTTTGGATCTCAATACAATGTTCTCTTCGATCTTCTTGGAGATCTATTTGATGTAACTCTTTTTGCGGTGTGTTTCGAGATCCGATGAATTGTGGGTTTATGATCAAGTTTATCTATGAACAATATTTGATTCTTCTCTGAAATCTTTTATGTATGATTGGTTATCTTTGCAAGTCTCTTCGAATTATCAGTTTGGTTTGGCCTACTAGATTGATCTTTCTTACAATGGGAGAAGGCACGTATTGTATTGTTGCCATGGAGTATAAAAAGATGGGGTTTATATCATATTGCTTCAGTTTATCCCTCTACATCATGTCATCTTGCCTAATGTGTTACTCTGTTCTTATGAACTTAATACTCTAGATGCATGCTGGATAGCGGTCGATGTGTGGAGTAATAGTAGTAGATGAAGAATCGTTTTGGTCTACTTGTCGCAGACGTGATGCCTATATACATGATCATGCCTAGATATTCTCATAATTATGCACTTTTCTATCAATTGCTCGACAGTAATTTGTTCACCCACCGTAATACTTATGCTATCTTGAGAGAAGCCACTAGTGAAACCTATGGCCCCCGGGTCAATCTTTCATCATATAAGTTTCCAATCTATTTTATTTCAGAATCTTTACTTTCAATATATATCATAAAAATACAAAAAATATTTATCTTATTATTATTATCTCTATCAGATCTCACTCTCGTAAGTGACTGTGAAGGGATTGAAAACCCCTTTATCGCGTTGGTTGCGATGTTCTTATTTGTTTGTGTAGATACGAGGGACTTGTGTGTAGTCTCCTACTGGATTGATAGCTTGGTTCTCAAAAACTGAGTGAAATACTTACGCTACTTTACTGCATCACCCTTTCCTCTTCAAGGGAAAACCAATGCAATGCTCAGGAGGTAGAAAATGTCAACTACATGATCATGCAAAGCAATATGACAATGATGAAGCGTGTCATAATAAACGAAATGATGGAAAGTTGCATGGCAATATATCTCAGAATGGCTATGGAAATGGCATAATATGTAGGTATGGTGGCTTTTTTGAGGAAGGTATATGGTGGGTTTATGGTACCGGCGAAAGTTGCGTGGTACTAGAGAGGCTAGCAATGGTGGAAGGATGAGAGTGCGTATAATCCATGGACTCAACATTAGTCATAAAGAACTCATATAATTATTGCAAAAGTCTATTAGCTATCGAAACAAAGTACTACGTGCACGCTCCTAGGGGGATAGATTGGTAGGAAAAGACCATCACTCGTCCCAGACTGCCACTCGTAAGGAAGACAATCAAAAAATATCTCATGATCCAACTTCGTCACATAACGGTTCACCATACATGCATGCTACGGGAATCAAAAACTTTAACACAAGTATCTCTCAAATTCACAACTACTCCACTAGCATGACTCTAATATCACCATCTTCATATCTGGAAACAATCATAAAGAATCAAACTTCTCATAGTATTCAATGCACTTTATATGAAAGTTTTTATTATATCCCTCCTGGATGCCTATCATATTAGGACTAAATTCATAACCTAAGAAAATTACCATGCTGTTTAATACTCTCAAAATAATATAAGTGAAGCAGGAGAGTTCATCAATTTCTTCAAAATAAAACCACCGCCGTGCTCTAAAAGATATAAGTGAAGCACCAGAGCAAGCGACAAACTACTCCTAAAGATATAAGTGAAGATCATTGAGTAGTCGAGTAATTATGTAACTATGTGAAGACTCCTACTCATAAATAAATTCAGATCTTAAGTACCTTATTCAAACAGCAAGCAAAAAAAGACATTGCAAGGGTAGCACATATCATGTGAAGAAGCAAAAACTTAGGCTCAACCAAAACTGATCGATAGTTGTTGATGAAGAAAGGTGGAATGCCTGCCGGGGCATCCCCAAGCTTAGATGCTTGAGACTTCTTGAAATATTAATTATGGATGCCTTGGGAATCCCCAAGCTTGAGCTTTTGTGTCTCCATAATTCCTCTCATATCATAGTTTCCTGGAATCTTAAAAACTTCATGCACACAAAACTCAACAAGACTCGTGAGATAAGTTAGTATAAATCCATGCTAAACCTTATCATTCTCTACTGTAGCAAATCACTAAAATTATTATTTAACATTGCCTAGTAATTTCCTCTCCATATTTAACACCCCTATCCTCGAAAAGAATCATTAAACAAGCAAACATATGCAAACAATGCAATCATAACAGCAATCTGTCTAAACAGGATAGTCTGTAAAGAATGCAAGAGGACACATACTTCTTTAACTCCAAAAATTCTGAAAAATTACCAACTGTAGATAATTTGTTTTTACTCATTGTGTAATAATTTCAAGATTTTATCATGTTTGACTATTCACAAATATTCAAAACACAACAACAAACTTTCTGTTTTTAAAACAACAACATATGGACTTGCAAAATAAGCATGGTAAAGGCAGTATTTGACCTTTTTATTGAGCTAAAAGATGAAAAACATCACTCTAAATAACAGCAAGCAAATACTAATAAAATAAAATGACACTCCAAGCAAAACACATATCATGTTGTAACATCCCAATTTTCAATTTGGATGTTATACATAGGTCATCAGATGCATATCATATTTTATTTGCATTTTGGTTGTGATCCTGGAAATCTTAAGCAACTGAAGGACCCAGGGAGTGAGTTGGTGGTTTCACAAATTTTCATATTTGAATTTTATCAAATTAGAAAAGAGGATCAATTTGATTTTAATATTTCTCTCTCCAATTATTGCCAATATTAAAAATAAAAGAGAGAAGATAATATGACTTCTTCAAATGAAAGGAGTATTGGAGAAGAAATTTGAAAATAAAATTAAAATTTTATTTGGATTTTATTTGCTATTTTATTTGAATTAGAAAAATACGCATTTTTGAAAATTGCATTTTTAAGCCAGAAAAATGTTCATTGTGTTCTAAATATTTGGTTTAGACGATGAAAATTGTTTCTGGTATTTTTAGTATTTTTATATTTTTTATTAGGATTTTTCTTTTGAGAGAATTTTTTTAAAAATAAGTTTCGAACCGACTGGGCCGAAGGCCCAGCTGACCCACAAGGCCGACGCCACCTTCCTCCCTGGAGGGAGGAATCCCGCCGCTGCACGGACACCGAGGGAGTCCGGCTCGGACTACCGTCGGGCCGCCCCCTCACCCGAGGCAGCCGCCGCCCCGCCCCCTTTATAGCCCGCCCCACCCTGCCGCCACCACCCCACCCAGACCCCATCGCCATTGCTGCGCGCCGCCGCCATTCGCCGCCTGCCACTTTGCCTCGCCGGAGCCGCCGGATTTCACCGCCGTTACCGGAATAAAATCATTCTGGTTCGCAGGTTCTTTTTCGGTTTTTTTGGTTCTTTAGTTTTAGATTGGTTTATTTTTAGGGTTAGGGGTTTTCTCGGTTTTTGCATTCAGATCTAATTTGTGGACGTTCATCCGTTAATCCACAGAAGCGAACAAAGTTCGTTTGTTTGATTCTGTTAGCGAACGTTCGACCGTTAGGTTTTTCTTTTTATTTTATTTTTGGCCAGTGACCTATCGCGATTACTTTTATCATAGACTAGTCCCTGATTTTCAAACCCTCGCAATTTTTTGCTTGTTCATCCAAATCCTGTGAAACCAACGCCAAAATCTTCGTCATGTTCCCCTCTTTCCATATAATCAACTTGAACATGATTTTGATAATTTAAATTTGGTTGCAACCAGATTTGAATTTGAACTTCTTTTGATCGTAGTTTGTGTTTCATAGCTCCGATTCGTCTGATTCTTTTTGCAAATCGAAGCTCTTCAGTTGAACTTTCAGTTTGAATCTTTTCGTTTGAGTTTTACCCTTGCATCTTATGCTTGAGTGCTTATGTATGCTATTGCTTGTTTACGATAGAGTTTCCAGAATGCGAAGCGTGCTACTACGAATCACTAGGGTTTTCAGATCGTCAGCAAGGCAAGTAACACTTTGATCATATCCCTTATTACCCAGTTTTTATGCATTAGTCTCAATCCTCAAACATTGCATGAGTAGGACTTGCTTAACTTGTGGGTATTGGGAAGTAGTTGTTGAGGTATCACCTATTGCCCTTTTTATTCAAACCTTGGGAGTTACTACGTTACGCTTATTATACTTTGCTATGCTATGCTCGTAGACGTGCTTTGGTTTCAGTGATTCATGAATGTTGTGAGTATTATTTATGAACTAAGGGATTACTTAAGGTGGATACTTTAACACACATCTGGGTGGATTGGTTTGTGGGCACCTGGGGAAATCCAATGTTGTCCAAGGAGAATCCCGGGGTATCCGTGTGATTTTCCTATGGTTCGCCACCCAGGCTCAAAGGGATCAGTATGTTATTCATGCTGGAAACTTCCGTGTCCAGCCACAAGCCATTATGGGCTCTGGCATAGTTTAGTGAGTTGCGGGAAACCTTTCCATGACGGGCTAGCAGATGTAGGGGATTGTAGGTGTACCGGCCTATCTATCCGTTAAGGGGACCTCTTTAGAAAGACTGTGTCTCGGTCATCCGTTTCTCAATCATCATGCAGTGCGAGAAATCCAACGGAGGAGATCGAGTCTTGTGGGGAAAAGTGCGCAAACCTCTGCAGATTGTACATACTAATCATGGTTAGCCGTGTCCCCGGTTATGGACATCTTGAGTATCTGGTGCTTGAATTACTATGTTGATCTCATCACTTTACTTAATTAATCTGTGGGGTTATTGATTTATTAACTTGGGATTGATATGGGGTTACCATTCTCAATTTTTTTCAACAAACTTTGTACGTAAATAAAATATATTCCTTTGTTGTAGGAAAAAACTGGCTTTTCGCAAAAATGATAACCATAGATCCCCCACCAGCCATATATGCATATAGTTATATTTGTTCATTGCTCTATAGTGTTATCTTGCCAGTATATTCCATGTGCTGGCCTACATAAGCTGCAACGCATTATGTTGTAGAGTTTTTAGACAAAGAGTAAGGTGCGCAAGGTCGTTGTCATGCACTCAGCTATGCCGTTGGAGTTGATGGACTCATTTACCCTCAAATCTTCCGCAGCTATCTTATTTTGGATGGCCTTCAGCCATAGTATTGTAATAAGTACTCTCATTGAGACATTCGATGTAATAAGTCTATGATTGCACTCTGCTATAAATCCTCGAGTACTGTGTGTGTCAGCATTACCGATCCAGGGTGACAATTATACACAAAGATTTAACCGTTTGAGGTCGGATCGCTATGAGATGGTATCAGAGCACACGCTGACCGTAGGACGCGACCACTAAGATAAGCCATAGGACACTCTTCTCTACTCATTTCTGGATCTTCTCCACTTTCCACTCTATAGATGGCGGACCCAAGGAACAAGTTTGCTCAACCGAATGAAGACACCCCTTGTGGACAACACTTGAAGGAAGCCACTAGATACCTAAACATCGGAATACCAAGCTTCACCGGGACCTACACCACCGCTCTTCCGGAAGAAGAGCGCTGGACAATTCAAGTACATGTTCCAGGAAGGACATTCACACCAGTTACTGAGCCCATAGAGTTTTTCTTTGATGCACCAACCTGGAGTCTTGAAAAGAGCATGGCAGTTCACATCGCCATGGGATGCATCGGCGAAGTATACCACAAGGATCTTAAGGACACCATCTACCAGATATGTTGACGCCAAGATGAGGAATGGGAGATGATTTGCACCAGGAAGGACAAGCCCGTTGCAGCCTACATCCAAGGGTTGAACCAGCAAATTCGTCGTTAGGAGAACCAGATGTGTGCCAACATGATAGACCTGAAGAAGGTGATGACCAAGAACATGGAGCTAGAAGAGGAACTCAAGTCTACAGGCGATGGATATGAAGAGGAGATAGCAGTACTACTGGAGAAGAATGAAGACCTGAAGAAGAAGCTAGGAATATTCATGGGAGACCCCGCACTAGGAGAGGACAACCATCCCGAAGATTACATCATCATCGACGACACGGACTCTGACCCCGACAGTGATGATTATTATGAAGACAAAGCTGGAGTAGATATCATGGATTCTTCTTCCGATCAAAATTTCTTGTCAACCACCATATTATCAATAGTATTCCCCCATGTATATAGTAGTATGAGTACTTTGTAACGGTAGCTAGATCGATTGTATGCCCTTGTTTGAATTGAGTGGTGTGATATGAATGTGTTTGTCTCATGTGCATATGGGTAGTGATTTTCTCCTTAGACCTCACTCTATTGTAATCTCTCCCCTCTAAACCTATCAGATGCATCCGAGACGTGACCCCAGATTTGTCTTCCCACCGGAGCTCACCTAGTTGATCCAACAGCAAAATGCCTTGATGCAGCTACTAGTCCAGAACCAAGGGAACAACAACAACAACAATAACAACCCACCGCCACCACCTCTAGTTCACAAGTTAGCCTACTTTCCGAGGATGAATCCGCCGGTGTTTTCCAGTACCACTGAGCCAATTGTTGTTGATGACTGGCTCCGCGGGATTGGAAGGGAGCTGACCACCATAGGTTGCACAGATGCTAAGAAGGTGCATTTTGCCGCACATCAATTGGATGGACCCGCAGCCTCATGGTGGGGGAATTACACAACCACTTCTCCCATAGCCAATGTCACATGGGATCAGTTTCAGCAAGCTTTCCGCACAGCCCATGTCTCAACTGGAGCAATGAGTATGAAGAAGCGTGTGTTTAGCAACTTACGCTAGGGAAATCGTACTGTGTGGCTGTACGTGGATGAGTTTAGTAAATTAGCTCGCTATGCCCCAGATAATGTGGCCAAAGATGCCTCAAAGCAGGAGAAGTTTATGGAAGGGCTAAATGATGAGATGAGTATGGATTTGATGGTGGCAACATTCACTAACTACCAGGATTTGGTAGATAGGGCTGTCGGTGACAAAACCGGCGGATCTCGGGTAGGGGGTCCCGAACTGTGCGTCTAAGGCAGATGGTAATAGGAGGCAAGGGAAACGATGTTTACCCAGGTTCGGGCCCTCTTGATGGAGGTAATACCCTACGTCCTGCTTGATTGTTCTTGATGATATGAGTATTACAAGAGTTGATCTACCACGAGATCGTAGAGGCTAAACCCTAGAAGCTAGCCTATGGTATGATTGTATGTTGTTCTACGGACTAAACCCTCTGATTTATATAGACACCAGAGGGGGCTAGGGTTACACAGAGTCGGTTACAAGGGAGGAGATCTACACATCCGTATTACCTAGCTTGCCTTCCATGCCAAGGAAAGTCCCATCTGGACACGGGACGAAGTCTTCAATCTTGTATCGTCATAGCCCAACAGTCCGGCCAAAGGATATAGTCTGGCTGTCCAGAGACCCCCTAATCCACGACTCCCTCAGTAGCCCCTAAACCACCCTTCAATGACGATGAGTCCAGCGCACAATATTGTCTTCGGCATTGCAAGGCGGGTTCCTCCTCCGAATACTCCATAGAAGATTTTGAACACCAGAATAGTGTCCGGCTCTGCAAAACAAGTTCCACATACTACCATAGAGAGAATAATATTTCCACAAATCTAATCTGCTGACGCGTTCTGACAGCACGATGTCATGTCCTGGCTCGGTCATTATTCGAACTGTTTTTCTCAACCAGCACCACACATAACATGGCGCGGTTTTCTTGACACGTCTTATCAAAGCAGAGATCGTGTCCCCCTTATTACGGGATTCTCATCAGTACGAACGTGGGTAACCCAACCACGCCATCAATTACGGCACCTGGGGAATAAGCAGTTTTACCAGGCAAGTGGGGAGACGCATCGCCTCTTTCGCCACTTTGTCCGGATGAGAGGGTAGTTTTTCTTACCCACTTTGTCCACGGACTGGGATTTCCTCTCCACCCGTTTGTCCGTGGGCTCATGTTCTACTACGGGCTGGATTTTCATGATCTGGCCCCCAATTTCATCCTTAACATCTCGGTGTTTATCGTCGTGTGCGAGGCCTTCCTCCGCATCAAGCCCCATTTCTGCCTGTGGCTGAGGACCTTCAATGTCAAACCGAAGGTGGTGGTCGGCCAGCAAGCGGAGTGTGGAGGCGCCATGGTGGGCAGGATGCCTAATGTCACCTGGCTCGAAGACTCCTATGTGGAGACCATAAATGGGTGGCAATCGGGGTGGTTCCACATCACCGAGCCATGCAACACCAACTGGGTGGCAGCCCTCGAATTTCGATCCGGAATTCCCACACGGCTCACCTCCTGGAAACAGAAGGGCCTGTCCTGGGGTTCCTTGGTAGAGCTGACCGGACTCCAGACCTGCATCAAGAACATGATGAGCAAGAAAATCAAGCTCGTCGACGTGGTCCAGGTCATGCTCTTTCGCCGGATTCTCCCGTGTCAACAACGGGTATTCAACTTGTGGGAGTTCAACCCGGCCAAGCACCAGACGCCGCGAGGACGTCTGGAGGGTGCTGTTCAAGGGCGCCGAGGTACCTCCTTCCCTCACCGAGGACCGTGGACACAGCACAAAGCGCCGCGCCAATCCGGTTAGTTTTTATATTTGGGTATCCATTTGCCCCAGTTTAATCATGTGCGGGATCTAAGCCTTCCATGCCTTTAACAGGACTGGGTGAAGACAGTGGAGCAGATCGATTGCCCCGCCCCCCTGCCGGAAGATCCTGCAGATGCTCTCCTGACGGAGATGCTGGTTACGTCACCTTACGAGGTGCCGGTGAAGAAGGCTGCGGGGACCCGAAAGGGTCTCCGGCGCAAGGTTGTATTGGACTCATCGTCCGATAACTCCGACGCGCCCTCCTCCCACGAAAACGAGGAGGAGGAAGAGGAAAGTCCCCCCCCCCCTAGCCGGGGGAGACAAGAAAAGGAAGGCCGACCCGACCAGGGAGGCCGAAGGGTCCAAGAAGGGCAGGACCCTCCCTCCGGACTGCTCCACGATGGCCGCCTACAGCGGCGACGAGTGGCTACCCAGGGTCAAGCCCCTGGTGAAGTTATAAGTATCCAGACACCATAGTAATTCATAGTATGTTTTACTGCACTACTTCTCCTCATGCCGAACATGATTATGCAGTCCGTCCCGAGCTCATGTCGACGTATCTTCGTCGAGCGGTTCGTGGGACTCGTCGGATATGAACAACGGTTCTCTTCCGACCGCCTCCACCCCTTGCCCTGTGGACAACATCGAGATGTTGTCTCAACAGGCACCAGGACAAGGGGAGGTAGTCCTGGGGGCGCCTCGGGGCGACCTTTCGGACCCTGGGCGCAAAGGGAGCCGGACTCCCATGGGCTCCAGGTTCAGCCCCCAGCCGAACACTACAGCGGAATCTTCGGTGGTTCCGGACTTCAGCGGGCGACCCCTCGTTAAGTGGGGTAAGCCGCCCGTGCCGGTGTCCTCTATCTATCCAGAGGCACCGGACAACTTGCTGGAAGCGCTTTGCGGCGCTTCCATCGACGAAGAGCACCGTACTATCATGAGTGCGGTGATCGAGAAAGTTCAGTCCGCCAAAACAGACTGACTGAAGCTTGCGCCAGCCTCCTAACAGGGTTTGAGGTAAGCAATCAAAATATAAGAAAATATTACCGCATAGATAGTAGCCCCTGATGCTTTGTTCGGCGTTCGAGTAGAAACGCCGAATAGAGGATCAAATGATGACTCAGGAGTCTAATCAGAATATATCTATGTGTATGTGCACGCTTCACTGCTGGCCGCTGCTGCACGTACTGCGGAGGTCTCTGCACTGAAGTAGGACCTGGAGCGGTCCGAGAACGAGCTTGGCCTTACCAAGAGGCAGCTCGAGGAGAGCAAAGGTAAGCAATACCTTGTCTATATATTTAAAAAGAAGATCAGGTGTAAAGTAATAGGATCATCATGGGTTTGCTAGGGGCCACGACCAAAGTGGCAACCCTGAGGAAGGCGCTGTCCAAGGCTGAAGACAAAGCGGCCAAGGAGCACATTGAGCGGGAGAAGCAAGAAGCCCGAGTAGGCGAGGTGCAGTAAGAGCTAGAGGCTCTCGCCAAAAAGCACGAGTCCTTGGAGCTTGACACTAAGACGCGAGAGTCCGAGCTCGCATAGGCGCTTGAAAGCGTCCAGAGTGCCAAGGCCCTCTAGGAGATTGATGTGGTGAAGAAGATCACAGCGGGTAAATCATTCATTATGCAAAGCAAGCATGTGGAGGAAGCTCTCCAGGGGCGTTCGAAGATCTTCCCCGCAGTGTACTAGATGCCGCGGAGTTTTACCGAGCTCAGGAGGGGAGCTCGACGGAAAAGTTGTTCTGGTCTCAGTATACTGGGACCAAACACCCCGTGCCCTAGAGCGACCAGTTGAAGCAATTGGTCGAGCTTCACAAGGCGGCCGAACAGGCCATGAGGGGCCTTATAGTCCGGATGTGGCCTGGCGAGCCCCTGTCCGGCAGCAACATCGATCTGGTGAGGCGGCTGGTGGATGCCTGCCCACGGCTTGAAGTTATAAAGCGGTCCGTCTGCATCGAGGGTGTGCGTAGGGCTTTTGCCCGGGCGAAGGTGCACTGGGCGAAGCTGGACGCCGTGAAGGTGGTGAAGGAGGGGCCGCCGGAGGGCAAGGAGCATCGCTGCCCCAAAATGTATTATGAGAGTGTCCTGAAGGGTTCCCGCCTTGTGGCGGATGAGTGTGCCAAGGATGTAATTTTTGAATGAACATGCTCATGTGATCTTGTAATATGAAACGAGTTCATTTGCGCCATGCGACGCTTTTTAAATTTGAAATATTACCTTTTGTGCGGACGTTTATAAAATCTGAGAGTTGGCTAGTCGTCGGCTTCTACCCCCATGTAACTAGTACTGGGGTGATCGGGATAAACCTGAGCACTCTTTACCCCAATTTTGGGTCCTTCAAGGGAGGTGTTCAGCGCAACGAACCAGGCAATCGGACTATAATGCTTTATCACTCTCACTTAGCCATAGAAGTCTACAATTTTAAATTTTGGCGAAGCCCCTGGTATTCGGAAGGACGAATTTGGGGCGCTATACACGCCTAAGCTGGACAAGGCCGACTCCTCGCCCGAAGCAGAAAAAGTCTTTAAGGACTTGAGACCTCTCGAACAGCGACCAGTCTCTCGCCTTATCATGACAGTCAGTTTTCGGCTTTCTCTACTGAGGTGCTCGTCCGGAAGAACCGGGACACAATCGTAGTAGTTCTCCCACCGCTACCTTAGCCGATATAGCGGAACGTAAGGTACCAAAGCATGGGAGCTGGGCAAACCCAACTATTGACCCAAGACATGATTCGAAGCTGATGCATATAATGCTATAAGTTCGGTGTGCCGCACTATCGAAAGTGTTCGGACTTCTCGCGCCGTATTATGGGGTAAACGAAAGCCCCTGGCATACTGACCATACCTGAATTTACGGGTGCGGATTGTCGTAAATGGACATAAAGGAAAAAAGGATGAATAATGCAATAATAGACTAATGCTATGCATTGTTATTTAAATAATACGTCAAAGCATATTGGTACAGGTAGTGCAATAAGCAGAAAGTAGGACTATTCAAAATGTCCTATCCAAGGGCAATCTGCGTATGGATAGTAGAAAGCGGGTATTATTATTAGAGGCCACCTGGGGGTTCCCATGTACATCTTAGCTTCTTGTCGCCTTGGTTCTTCCTTCCTGTAATGCATCTGACAATCATACTGCCGGAAAGGGCTTCCAGAGAGTTAGGCCCTGAAAGAGAAAAGAAATGATAAATACATACAGCCCCTAGGGCGGTTAAGCCGCATTGCGGGACGTGCCCTGATCATACCCCCACCTATGTCCATGGTATTTTCAGTGCGTAATTATGTACGCGCAGCACGGATTTCATCGCTTGACTGGGACTGGGACGAGGGCCGAATTGCTAGGCAAGCTCTGAACGTGGCAGGCGATCATGTTGCAGTTTACTCCGGACACGCTTGAAGGTGTTCGAGGGCTGTATCGCCGAATGAGTGGTTTTCCTTGAAAGGCGGCTTTGTGCTTCTGCTGCAAAGGGCCGCAGTGTGCTCTTCCATGCGGAGCGAGCGTTCTGTGTTCCATTCACTGTTATGACCCCCCGAGTTCCTAGCATCTTGAGCTTGAGGTATGCGTAATACGGTACTGCATTGAATTTTGCAAATGCAGTTCGTCCGAGCAGTGCAGGATAGCCACTGCGAAACGGGACAATGTCGAAGATTAACTCGTCGCTTCGGAAGTTGTCCGGTGATCCGAAGACTACTTCTAGTGTGATTGAGCCCGTGTAATGGGCCTCTACACCTGGGATGACACCCTTAAATGTGGTTTTGGTGGGTTTGATCCTCAAGGGACTGATACCCATTTTTCGCACTATATCCTGATAGAGCAGGTTCAGGCTGCTGCCGCCATCCATAAGGACTCGAGTGAGATGAAATCCGTCGATGATGGGGTCTAGGACCAGTGCGTCGGATCCGCCATGACGGATACTAGTGGGGTGATCCCTGCGATCAAAGGTGATTGGGCAAAGAGACCATGGGTTGAACTTTGGGGCGACGGGCTCCATCGCATAGACATCCCTTAGTGCATGCTTCCACTCCCTCTTGGGAATGTGGGTTGCGTATATCATTTTCACCGTCTTCACTTGTGGGGGGAACCCCTTCTGTCCTCCCGTGTTCGGCGGCCGGCACTCCTCCTCGTCATCACTATGCAGCCCCTTGTCCTTGTTTTTGTCATTTAACTTGCCAGCCTGCTTGAACACCCATCATTCTTTGTTGGTGTGATTGGCTGGCTTGTCGGGGGTGCCGTGGATTTGACACGAGCGATCAAGTATGCGATCCAAACTGGACGGAGCCAGAGTACTTCTTTTAAATGGATTTTTCCGCTGACCGGATCTAGAGCCTCTGAATCCGGCATTGACTGCCGTATCCTCGGTGTTATCGCTGTTATTGTGGCGCTTTGGTCTGTTACGATGTTGTCTGCCATTGGCATCTATGGTATCCGAAGTGCCTGGATTCGTCTATGTGTTATTGCTGCGAGCCAGCCAGCTATCCTCGCCCGCGTAGAAGCGGGTCATGAGTGTCGTGAGGGCTGCCATAGACTTCAGCTTCTCCTGGCCAAGGTGGCAGGCAAGCCACTCGTCACAGATGTTGTGCTTGAATGCCGCTAGGGCCTCTACATCCGGACAGTCAACAATTTGGTTTTTCTTAGTCGGGAACCGAGTCCAGAATTATCTGGCCGATTCCCTTGGCTGCTGAGTTATATGGCTCAAGTCATCATCATCCGGTGGTCGCACATAAGTGCCCTGGAAGTTGTCAAGGAATACATCTTCCAGATCCTCCCAACTGCTGACGGAGTCTGCTGGCAAGCTATTCAGCCAATGTCGAGCTGGTCCTTTGAGTTTTAGTGGGAGGTACTTGATGGCATGTAGATCATCACCGTGAACCATGTGGATGTGAAGGAGGAAATCCTCAATCCATACAGCGGGATCTATTGTACCATCATATGATTCGATATTTATGGGTTTGAAACCCTTCGGGAATTCGTGATCCATAACTTCATCAGTGAAGCAAAGGGGGTGCGCGGCGCCTCTGTGCCGGGCTATATCCCGATGCAGTTCATATGAGTCTTGTCTGATGTATTCGGCCCGGCCGGATTTGGTTTTGGTGTATCCGCGCGACGATCATCGTCCCGTGTTGGCACGCGTGCCCATGACACGTATATTGACCTTGCAAGTTTTGCCTTAGTGTCCAATACGTCTCGCAGGTCCCGTGTGTTGCCCCGGGCCTTGGTATTTTTGATTGAGTGGCGGGGGGGGGGTGCGGGCTAAACTTCAGGCTGAAACGCCTCTCCGGCTCGGCCACGCAGTGGCCGGTCAGCCGCATCGTACACTAGTGAATGAGATTTCATTGCTTCCACCTCGAGGTGAGGTAGCAACCTCTGCTTTGGGTAACTCTTGGAGGGGCGCTCGACTTCGTATTCCTCGGCCGCAAGGACTTCGGTCCATCTGTCTGCTAGCAAGTCTTGATCAGCGTGAAGCTGTTGTTGCTTTTTCTTCAGGCTATTTGCTGTGGCCATAAGCCGGCGCTTGAAGCGCTCCTACTCGACGGGGTCCTCAGGCACGATAAATTCTTCGTTGCCGAGGCTCGCCTCGTCTTCGGAGAGGGGCATGTAATTGTCCTCCTCCGGTTCTCCATGTGCTGCCTGCTCTGGAGGGCTGGCTTGTTCATCCTACGGCTCTACATCGTGCTAGAGGGGATTGTGGTTGTCTTCGGCACTATCCGGAGTGTTATTATCTCCTGTGCCGGTATCACTACTTTTGCTGTGGCAGGACTTAGAGCGGCGCCGCTGACGTCGGCGCTTGGGTTACTTCTTGGAGGGGTCATCCTCCTCTGCCTCGTCGCCATTGCCTTCTTTAGGGGTGTCCACCATATATATGTTGTATGATGAGGTAGCGGTCCAGCGCCCTGTGCGCGGTGGTTCCTGCTTGTCTCCTGCATCGTCATCCATACCGTCGATGTCTTCGGAGTCGAAGTCGAGCATGTGGTTAAAACGTCGACAATGGCTACTAAGTGGGTGGTGGGTGGGCAGCGAATTTCTTCGTCGTCCGCATCCCATTCTAGCCGGACATAGTTCGGCCAAGGTTCTCCTAACAGGGAGAGAGACCTTAATGAATTTAGCACATCGCCAAAGGGCGAGTGCTAAAAGATATCCACGGAGGTGAACTCCATGATTTGCGCCCAGTCGGATTCCACGGGCACGGATGTAAGCGGCTCCGAGTCGGTGGCAGGAGGTGAATCCAGTGGTTCGGTGACACGACTCTCGTAAGGGGTGAAGTCAATATCTGGCTCTATCGCTACTGAGAGTGCGGCCTCCATGGCGGGGTCTATCCCTCCGCTCTCGGATGGCGCGATTTGCTCCGAATTGACGGTCGGAGTAGTTGTAGATGTTATTTCCCGAATATTGTCCGACGGCAGAGTTACGTCATGCTCATCGTGACTGTGCGGCGCACCTGACATGGGCTCGAATCCGTCGAAGATCAAGTCTCCGCGGATGTCGTTAGTGTAGTTTAAGTTTCCGAACCTGACTTGATGGCCTGGGGCGTAGCTCTTGATCTGCTCCAGATGGCCAAGAGAATTGGCCCGCAGTGCGAAGCCGTCGAATACAAAGATCTGTCCGGGGAGGAAAACCTCACCCTAGACCGCATCGTTACTGATGATTGAAGGAGCCATCAAACCTTATGGCGACGGCACAGTGGAACTCTCAATGAAAGCACCAATGTCGGTGTCAAAACCGGCGGATCTCGGGTAGGGGGTCCCGAACTGTGCGTCTAAGGCGGATGGTAACAGAAGGCAGGGGACATGATGTTTACCCAGGTTCGGGCCCTCTTGATGGAGGTAATACCCTACGTCCTGCTTGATTGTTCATGATGATATGAGTAATACAAGAGTTGATCTACCACGAGATCATAGAGGCTAAACCCTAGAAGCTAGCCTATGGTATGATTGTATGTTGTCCTACGGACTAAACCCTCCGATTTATATAGACACCGGAGGGGGCTAGGGTTACACAGACTCGGTTACAAGGGAGGAGATCTACATATCCATATTGCCTAGCTTGCCTTCCATGCCAAGGAAGTCCCATCCGGACACAGGACGAAGTCTTCAATCTTGTAACTTCATAGCCCAACAGTCCGGCTGTCCGGAGACCCCCTAATCCAGGACTCCCTCAAGGGCCCTTATGATTGGAAGCAAGCAGCAGCAGATAGAGAGCTGCAAATGGAAGTATGGACAGGGGAAGTACAATTCTGGAGCTCAGCAGAAGCCTCACTTTACCCCGAACTCGGGAGGTTACACCCATAACCACGGAGGCCATACCCATAACCAAAGTGGCCATAAGAATGGGAATGGGAATGGATCAAGCAGCAGCCATAATCGTTCCAATCCAGCAACGCCCTCTAATAAGGACCTGAGCCATGTCGCCTGCTACAAATGCGGGAAGACTAGACAGTACGCCAATGATTGCTCAGAGTTGAAGAATGGTAATGGAAATGGAAACTCTAGGAAGAAGCCCAACCCTTTCACTAGAGGACAAGTGAACCACGTTAACGTGGAAACAGCCAAATGCAGTTATATAGGTAACTTTTTGATTAAGTCATTTACTTTAATTGTTCTTTTTGATACTGGTGCATCGCATTCATACATATCAAGGGGATTTGTGGATAAGTATAAGTTGCCCACCAAAGTTCTTAAGACACCTATGTTAGTAAGCTCACCTGGAGTGGAGTATATGGCAAGCAGTGGATGTTTTCAGATGCCATTGACCATAGGAGGCATATTTTCCCCTCAGACCTAATAGTATTGGAGTCACAAGGATTGGATGTGATACTAGGCATGGATTGGCTATCAATGTATGGAGGAAATATCGATTGCGCTAGTGAGTCAATTCTACTCACCACCCCGGAGGGAAAAAGGATCAAGTATGTGTCTAGGCATGCGCCATGGAGGACCCAAGTGAATTCTCTCTCGGGAGTTGTTCAGGAAGAAGTGCCTGTTGTGAAGGATTACCCGGATGTATTTCCAGAGGAACTACCAGGCATGCCACCAGATCGAGACATAGAGTTTTTGATAGAGATGTTGCCAGACACTGGACCAATATCGAAGAGACCATATCAGATGCCCGCAAATGATCTGGAGGAAGTTAAGAAGCAGATTAAGGAGTTATTGGAGAAAGGTTATATCCGATCAAGTTCATCACCATGGGGAGCCCCAATGCTCTTAGTTGAGATGAAGGATGGATCTTTGAGAATGGTTGTTGACTATCGGGCTTTGAACGAAGTGACGATCAAGAATAACCACTATCGATGATCAATGATCTGTTTGACCAGTTGCAAGGAGCTAGAGTATTCTCCAAGACATATCTCCGATCAGGATACCACTAGTTGAAGATCCTAGAACAAGATATACCTAAGACAACTTTTACCACAAGGTATGGGCTATATGAGTACATGGTCATGTCATTTGGATTGACTAATTCCCCAGTCTATTTTATGAGTATGATGAATAAGGTGTTCATGGAGTTTCTCAATAAGTTTGTTGTGGTATTCATTGGTGATATTTTGGTGTACTCGAAGAATGAAGAGGAACACTTGTGCTTAGTTCTCGAGAAGCTCAGGGAACACCATCTGTATGCCAAGTTTAGCAAGTGTGAGTTTTGGTTGAAGGTAGTTGGATTTCTTGGACATGTTATATTAGGAGAAGGTATAGCCGTAGACCCTACCAAGGTTCAGTCTGTCACTGAGTGGTTGGCACCCACATCAGTTGGAGAGATCCATAGTTTTCTGGGACTCGCAGGATATTATCGGAGATTCATTGAGAATTTTTCCAAAATTGCGAAACCCATGACAGAGTTGTTGAAGAAGGACACCAAGTTCAAATGGACAGAGGATTGTGAGGCCAGCTTTCAGGAGTTGAAGAAACATTTGGTTATAGCCCTAGTGTTGATTCTTCCGGATACACGCAAGGATTTCCAAGTGTATTGTGACGCTTCTCGCTTGGGACTTGGAGGTGTACTTATGCAAGACGGAAGAGTTGTTTCATATGCCTCACGGCAGCTTCGACCTCACGAGTTGAATTATGCCACACATGATTTGGAGTTAGCAACCATAGTGCATGCGCTCAAGACCTGGAGACATTTTGTGATTGGAAACTGATGTGATGTGTACATGGATCACAAGAGTTTGAAGTACATTTTCACGCAGAAGGAATTGAATCTCAGGCAGAGGAGATGGCTCGAGCTCATAAAGGATTATGATATGAAGTAGCATTATCATCCAGGAAAGACCAATGTCGTAGCAGACGCTTTGAGCCGCAAGAGTTATGTCAATACCCTTGTAAGCAGAGGATTACCGTAGGAGTTAGTAGACGATCTCAAGGAACTTCATTTGGAGATAGTTCCAAGAGATTTTGTTGTAGCAATGGAGGTTCAGTCTACCTTATTGGGAAAGATTCGAGAAGCTCAAAAGGATGATAAGGAAATCACTGAGATAAAGGAGAAGATGAGCAAAGGAAAAGCCAAAGGTTTCTGTGAGGATGAGCATGAAACCTTATGGTTTGAGGATCGTGTTTATGTGCCCAATAATGCGGAGGTCAGGAAGTTAATACTTCAGGAGGTTGATACGTCTTCGTCGTATCTACTTTTCCAAACATTTTTGCCCTTGTTTTGGACTCTAACTTCCATGATTTGAATGGAACTAACCCGGACTGACGCTGTTTTCAGCAGAATTACCATGGTGTTATTTATGTGCAGAAACAAAAGTTCTCGGAATGACCTGAAACTTCACGGAACATCTATTCGGAAATAATAAAAAATCCTTGCAAAAGATGAAGACCAGGGGGCCCCCCACCTGTTCACGAGGGTGGGGGGCGCGCCCCCTACCTCGTGGGCCCCCTGGAGCTCCTCTGACCTCAACTCCAACTCTATATATTTGGTTTCGGGGAGAAAAAAATCAGAGAGAAGAATTCATCGTGTTTTGCGATACGGAGCCGCCGCCAAGCCCTAAAACCTCTCGGGAGGGCTGATCTGGAGTCCGTTCGGGGCTTCGGAGAGGGGAATCCGTCGCCATCGTCATCATCAACCATCCTCCGTCACCAATTTCATGATGCTCACCGCCGTGCGTGAGTAATTCCATCGTAGGCTTGCTGGACGGTGATGGGTTGGATGAGATTTATCATGTAATCGAGTTAGTTTTGTTAGGGTTTGATCCCTAGTATCCACTGTGTTCTGAGATTGATGTTGCTATGAATTTGTTGTGCTTAATGCTTGTCAGTAGGGCCCGAGTGCCATGATTTCAGATCTGAACATATTATGTTTTCATCAATATATGAGAGTTCTTGACCCTATCTTGCAAGTCTATAGTCACCTATTATGTGTTATGATCCGTTAACCCCGAAGTGACAATAATCGGGATACTTACCGGTGATGATCGTAGTTTGAGGAGTTCATGTATTCACTATGTGTTAATGCTTTGGTCTGATACTCTATTAAAAGGAGGCCTTAATATCACTTACTTTCCATTAGGACCCCGCTGCCACGGGAGGGTAGGACAAAAGATGTCATGCAAGTTCTTTTCCATAAGCACGTATGACTATATTCGGAATACATGCCTACATTACATTGATGAATTGGAGCTAGTTCTGTGTCACCCTATGTTATGATTGTTACATGATGAACCGCATCCGGCATAATTCTCCATCATTGATCCATTGCCTATGAGCTTTCCGTATACTGTTCTTCGCTTATTTACTTTTCCGTTTCTATTGCTATCATCATTACAAAATACCAAAAACTTTACTTTCGCTACCGTTACCACTACTATCATATTACTTTGCTACTAAATATTTTGCTGCAGATATTAAGTTTCTAGGTGTGGTTGAATTGACAACTCAGCTGCTAATACTTGAGAATATTCTTTGGCTCCCCTTGTGTCGAATAAATAAATTTGGGTTGAATACTCTACCCTCGAAAACTGTTGCGATCCTCTATACTTGTGGGTTATCAAGACTATTTTCTAGCGCCGTTGCCGGGGAGCATAGCTCTATTCTTTGAGTCACTTGGGATTTATATCTGCTTATCATTATGAAGAACTTGAAAGATCCAAGAACCAAGATTTATTCCTCAACTACGAGGGGACGTAAGGAACTGCCATCTAGTTCCGCACATGATTCACCTTCTATTTTGAGTAAGCTTGCGACACCTAAACCTGCTTCTGCTATTGTTTCTGATATGTCGCATGTTATTGATGATGCCACTTCTGCTATGCATGATACTTATGATGAAACTACTTCTATGCTTGATACTACTGTGCCACTTGGTGAATTTCTTGATGAACAACTTGCTAGGGTTAGAGAGAATGGAAATATTGAATCTGATAATATTGATGAAAGTGATGATTAAGACTTGCCCGTTTTTCCTAAGGGTTATGTTTTTGATAAAGAAGCATCTTTAGCTATTTTAGCTTGCAAAGATAGTTATGAACTTAAGAGGCTATTAGCTAAATGGAATAAGCAATCTCTAAATGCTAGGATGAAACCTGACCCTACTTTTGCTACTTCACCTATCTTTGTTACTGATAAGGATTATGAATTCTTTGTTGATCCTGATATAATTACTTTCATTGAATCTGATCCTTTTCATGGCTATGAATCTGAAACTGTTGTGGCACATCTTACTAAATTAAATGATATAGCCACCCTGTTCACTAATGATGAGAGAACTCGTTACTTTTATATCCTTAAAATATTTCCGTTCTCATTAAAGGGTGATTCTAAGATATGGTTTAATTCTCTTGATCCTGGTTGTGTGCGTAGTCCCCAGGATATGATTTATTACTTCTCTGCTAAATATTTCCCTGCTCATAAGAAACAAGCTACTTTAAGGGATATATATAATTTCGTGCAAATTGAAGAAGAGAGTCTCCCACAAGCTTGGGGGAGGCTTCTCAAGTTACTTAATGCTTTGCGTGATCATCCTCTTAAGAAAAATGAAATACTTGATATCTTTTATAATGGACTAACCGATGCCTCCAGAGATTACCTGGATAGTTTTGCTGGTTCTGTTTTCAGGGAAAGAACGCCGAATGAAGCTGAAATCCTATTGAATAATATGTTGACAAATGAAAATAATTGGGCACTTCCTGAGCCTATTCCTAAACCAACTCCGAAGAAAAGAGATGTTCTATTTCTTAGTCCTGAAGATATGCAAGAGGCAAAGAAATCTATGAAAGAAAAAGGTATTAAAGCTGAAGATGTTAAGAATTTACCTCCTATTGAAGAAATACACGGTCTTAATTTACCGTCTGTTGAAGAAACATATGACCTTAATCCATCTCCTATTGAAGAAACTCATGGTCCTGATAACCCGACACAGGTAGTAAAGGTAAATTCTCTCTATAGATATGATAAAGCTAAAATCCCATTTACTAAGTTTGATAGCCCATGCTTAGATGAGTTTGATAAATTTATGGTTAAGCAAGAAGACTTCAATGCTTATTTTGGCAGACAATTGAAATATAATTCAAATATGCTTGAACACTTGGGTGATTATATGGCTAATGTCAAAGGTGAACTTAAACTTATTAGTAAACATGCTTCTATGGTTACCACTCAAGTAGAACAAGTACTTAAAGCTCAAAATGATTTGCTCGATGAATTGAATAGTAAGGATAATGATAATGTTGTTAGAGTTATGACTAGAGGTGGTAGAATGACTCAGGAACCTTTGTATCCTGAAGGACATCCTAAGAGAATTGAGCAACATTTTGAGAGAAATAATATAGATGCACCTAGTCCTTCTAAAAGGAAGAAAAAGAAAAATGATAGGACTTTGCATGCTTCTAGTGAACCTATTGTTGAAACACCTGAGAATCCAAATGATATTTCTATCTCTGATGCTGAAACACAATTTGGTAATGAACCTGAAACTAGTGATATTGTTAATGATAATGTTCATGATGATGCTCAACCTAGTAATGATAATGATATAGAAATTGAACCTGCTGTTGATCTTGATAACCCACAATCAAAGAATCAACGTTATGATAAGAAAGACTTTGTTGCTAGGAAACACGGTAAGGAAAGAGAGCCTTGGGTTCAGAAACCCATACCTTTTCCTCCCAAACCATCCAAGAAAAAGGATGATGAGGATTTTGAGCGCTTTGCTAAAATGATTAGACCTATCTTTTTGCATATGCGGTTAACTAATATGCTCAAAATGAATCCTTATGCTAAGTATATGAAAGATATTGTTACAAATAAAAGAAAGATACCGGAAGCTGAAATTTCCACCATGCTTGATAATTATACTTTTAAGGGTGGAATACCAAAGAAACTTGGAGATCCAGGTGTACCAACTATACCATGCTCCATTAAAAGAAACTATGTTAAAACTACTTTATGTGATCTTGGAGCTGGTGTTAGTGTTATGCCTCTCTCTTTATATCGTAGACTAGATTTGAATAAGTTGACACCTACTGAAATATCTTTGTAAATGGTTGATAAATCAACTGCTATACTTGTCGGTATTTGTGAGGATGTGCATGTTGTGGTTGCAAACGTTAATATTTTAACGGACTTTGTTATTCTTGATATTACCGAGGACGATAGTATGTCTATTATTCCTGGAAGACCCTTTTTGAATACTGCAGGGGATGTTACTGGTTGCACTAAAGGCAATGTCACTTTTCATGTTAATGGTAATGAGCATACGGTACACTTTCCGAGGAAACAACCTCAAGTTCATAGTATCAACTCTATTGGAAAAATTCCATCGATTATATTTGGAGGTTTTGAATTTCCTCTTCCTACTGTCAAGAAGAAATATGATATTCCTATTATTGGGGATGTGCATATCCCCGTTGAGGTAACATAGTGTTATTCGAAATTTCTCCGGTTCCATGTTATTCAGAATGAGTTTGTTAACAAGACTTGATCAACCTTGTTAGTGGATTCCTTTTGATGAGCATGAGATGGATGAAACTAGAAGGGACAACCTTCTGTACCCTACTTTTACTTTCTGTTATTTATATTAAATAAAATAAAAATAGTATTTTCTGTCTGTTATCTGATTTATCCGTGCAATATAAAAATACCCGAAAATAAAAGTTCTCCAAATGCCGTGAAATTTAAATATGATTTTTTCTGGAATATTTGAGAATATTTGGCACTAAGAACACAACAGGAGGAGCTGGCACCTGGCCACGAGGGTCAGGAGTGCGCCCTACCCCCTGGGCGCACCTTCTGCCTCGTGGGCCCACGGTGGCCCTTCTCCACTTATTCCTGCACCCACACACTTCTTCTTCCTCCCACAAACACGAATATCCAGTTCATACCCGAGTCCAAGCTCATTTTGCTGCCATTTTCGATCTCCTTGCTCAAAGCACCTCTCACAAAACTTCTTGGGGGGATTGTTCCTTGGTATGTGACTCCACCATTGGCCCAATTAGTTTTCATTATAGTGCTTTATTCATTGCAACTTTATGCTGCCTAGGTGACCATGTTCTTGAGCTCACATGTCAAACTTATATGGTTCCAAGTAGTTTCGATGCATGATATAGGCTCTAGGCACTTGTAGGAGTGGTTGCTATCAATATTATTGAGCTTTGTTCACTTTTATTTTGAAGTTACTAAAAATTTCAGATTTTTTTAGAAAATAATGAAGAGATTTTTGAGGGGCCATCGAGCCGAAGCTCAAAGGAAAAGGCAGAGAAGCCCAAATATAATCTGCCTCGCACCGTGGAGGTTCGGTCGTGTGAATGGCCTTCCGATTATTTCTTCAGAGCAGCCGGGATTTATGATGTTTTTTATGAATTGGCTGAGAATGCATGCCTCACCGCCTTCCTCCACGACCAATGTGAACAGTATCTCTTACTCACAAATATCTTTGTGCAAAACTTTCATTTCCATTCTAGGAGCTCACCACCTACGGTGGAGTTTTATTTGTATGATGAGCATAAGGAGATGTCACTTTATGATTTCTGTCGGGTTTGTTTGGTCCCTTTCGAGGGCACGACAGAGGAACCACATCGCGGAGATGTGGATGGGTTTATTGATACCATCACTATAGGGGAAACGAGGAAGGTTTCCGATGCACGAATCACTAGCATACATTTTCCTGTTTTACGCTACTTTGCAATATTTGCTAGTCATTTCTTAATTGGTCGTCTGAACTATGGGGACCTTAGTGTTCCTGATATTATTATTTTGTTCCACGGTTTATTCAGTGATAACTCTGTTAGTATGGGCGGTATTATTGCTAAACGGTTAAGTCTGAACCGTACAAAGGGCCCCATCTTTGGAGGCATCTATGCTTAACGCCTAGCTGCACATTTTAACATACCTATTAGGAGAAGGAAGAAAATTTTTTGCCTCGTGTTTATTTAGATTATAAGAGTATGGTGGCACACGATTTTATTGTTAAGAATAAGGAAGGGAGCTTAAATACAAATTGTTCTTTCATAAACATCATCCTGAGACTATTACCCTGCCTGCTCCTTCCTTGTTTGATTTATCTGCAGGCAAGTACCTTGATCCATTAGAAGCTATTCACGCCTATCGGAACCCTACATTAGCCACACACCCAGAGCCGGAACCACAAGTTGATCCTCCACGACAGTCTAATTACCATTGGGATCCGGAAATGATTGCCAACCAGTGGTAGTCAGAGTCTTCTTCTTCGCAGTACGACCCCAACTATTATTATGGATATCCACCAGGCTAGTCGTGGCCATAGACCAACTTAGGCCAAAAGCCTATTCTTGGGGGAGTACGTATTTCTCACCGACATTATATTCATGTTCACACACTCATTGCTAGATGTCAGTACTCATACTTTTTCATTGTATCATCCATGCTAGTTTATTTTCCTTTTTATGCTTTCTTCTTGTGTGTTTAATAAACCTTAAGAAAAACAAAAAAATAGTTGTAGCTTTTAATTAGTTTACTTTCCATGCTTGTAGTAGTAATTAAAAAACAAAACCCAAAAATATTTCATGTTCTTCTTTTGCTTGTTGGGAGCTTTCCCGTGTAAATAGTTTTATTTATTTTCTTTTCTTTGGGGGTCGATAGGAGAAGGCCATAATTAAATTGTTGAAGTAGCTCGTATATGCATTATTGTTGATTTGACAAAAGAGCCCATATTGCCTTGCCTTCTCCTGTTTATTGAATGCTTACAGATTCCAGCTTAGTCCAATGCACATGCACTATTATTATTATTATTCACACTATTCGGTCGTGCAAGTGAAAGGAAATTATGACGATATATGATGGACTGACTGAGATGAGAAAAGCTGGTATGAACTCGACCTCTTTTGTTTTTGTAAATATGATTAGTTCATCGTTCCTGATTCAGCCTATTATGAATAAACATGTTTGCAATGACAACTAGAGATCATAGTTTCTTGTGCCATTCTTGATTAGCTAGGAGCTTATAATGGTTTACCTTGCGTGCCAACATGCTATTAAAATGGTTGTGATGTGGAATGATTTAAGTGACTTGACTTGGCGCATGTTCACGCATGTAGTTGAAACAAAATCAACATAGCCTTCACGATATTTATGTTCATGGTGGATTATATCCTACTCATGCTTGCATTCGGTGTTGATTAATTTTAATGCATGTTCATGACTGTTGTCGCTCACTAGCTGGTTGCTTCCTAGTCTTTTTCTAGCCTTCACCTATACTAAGCCGGAATACTGCTTGTGCATCCAACTCCATAAACCCCAAAGTTATTCCATATGAGTCCACCATACCTACCTATATACGATATCTACATGCCATTCCAAGTAAATTTGTATGTGCCAAACTCTAAACCTTCAAATAAATATCCTGTTTTGTATGCTCGAATTGCTCATGTATCAACTAGGGCTGCCCGTATCTTCCATGTTAGGCGGGTTATTCTCAAGAGGAGTGGACTCCGCTCCTCACTCACGAGAAAGTGGCTGGTCACCGGGATGCCTAGTCCCATGCTTTATGCAAATCAAATCAAAATAATTGCAAACAAAACTCCCCTAGGACTCTTGTTAGTTGGAGACACTTGTTGTTTCGAGCAAGCCATGGATTGATGCTTGTTGGTGGAGGGGGAGTATAAACTTTACCATTCTATTTGGGAACCGCCTATAATGTGTGTAGCACGGACGATATTGCCATCTCTTGGTTGTTATGTTGACAATGAAAGTATACCGCTCAAAATATTATTCATCTCTATTTCAAAACCGAGCTCTGGCACCTCTACAAATCCCTGCTTCCCTCTATGAAGGGCCTATCTATTTACTTTCATGTTGAGTCATCTTCTTATTAAAAAGCACCAGTTGGAGAGCACCACTATCACTTGCATTCATTACTGTTAGTTTACATTGAGTATGACATGACTGGATCTCTTTTACCATGAATTACAATGTCTAATCAGTCCTGGATCTTTAAAGGTGCTCTGCATTTATGTTTTGCGGTCTTAGAAAGGGCTAGCGAGATACCATCTTGTTATATCATATTATGATTGTTTTGAGAAAGTGTTGTCATCCGAGATTTATTATTATTGCTCGCTAGTTGATTATGCCATTGATATGAGTAAATATGAGACCTATACGTTATTGTGAATGTGGTTAGTTCATAATCTTTGCTGAAAACTTGAATGCTGGCTTTACATATTTACTACAACAAGAGCAAACAGAGTTTGTAAAAGTTTTTCTTCATCACTTTCAGTTTATCAACTGAATTGCTTGACGACAAGCAATGGTTTAAGCTTGGGGGAGTTGATACGTCTCCGTCATATATACTTTTCCAAACACTTTTGCCCTTGTTTTGGACTCTAACTTGCATGATTTGAATGGAACTAACCCGGACTGACGCTATTTTCAGCAGAATTACTATGGTGTTATTTATGTGCATAAACAAAAGTTCTTGGAATGAACTGAAACTTCACGGAACATCTATTCGGAAATAATAATAAAATCCTGGCAAAATATGAAGACCAGGGGGCCCACCACCGGTCCACGAGGGCGGGTGGCGCGGCCCCTACCTTATGGGCCCCCCTGGAGCTCCTCCGACCTCAACTCCAACTCTATATATTTGGTTTCGAGGAGAAAAAAATCAGAGAGAAGAATTCATCGCGTTTTACGATACGGAGCCACCGCCAAGCCCTAAAACCTCTCGGGAGGGCTGATCTGGAGTCCGTTCAGGGCTCCGGAGAGGGGAATCCGTCGCCATCGTCATCATCAACCATCCTCCATCACCAATTTCATGATTCTCACCGCCGTGCGTGAGTAATTCCATCATAGGCTTGCTGGACGGTGATGGGTTGGATGAGATTTATCATGTAATCGAGTTAGTTTTGTTCGGGTTTGATCCCTAGTATCCACTATGTTCTGAGATTGATGTTGATATGACTTTGCTATGCTTAATGCTTGTCACTAGGGCCCGAGTGCCATGATTTCAGATCTGAACCTATTATGTTTTCATCAATATATGAGAGTTCTTGATCCTATCTTGCAAGTCTATAGTCACCTATTATGTGTTATGATCCGTTTACCCCGAAGTGAAATTAATCGGTATACTTACCGGTGATGACCGTAGTTTGAGGAGTTCATGTATTCACTATGTGTTAATTCTTTGGTCCGGTACTCTATTAAAAGGAGGCCTTAATGTCCCTTAGTTTCCATTAGGACCCCGCTGCCACGGGAGGGTAAGACAAAAGATGTCATGCAAGTTCTTTTCCATAAGCACGTATGACTATATTCAGAATACATGCCTACATTACATTGATGAATTGGAGCTAGTTCTGTGTCACCCTATGTTGTAATTGTTACATGATGAACCGCATCCGGCATAATTCTCCATCACCCATCCATTTCCTACGAGCTTTACATATACTGTTCTTCGCTGATTTACTTTTCTGTTGCTATAGCTATCATCATTACAAAATACCAAAAACTTTACTTTTGCTACCATTACCACTACTATCATATTACTTTGCTACTAAATACTTTGCTGCAGATATTAAGTTTCCAAGTGTGGTTGAATTGACAACTCAGCTGCTAATACTTGAGAATATTCTTTGGCTCCCCTTGTGTCGAATCAATAAATTTGGGTTGAATACTCTATCCTCGAAAACTGTTACGACCCCCTATACTTGTGGGTTATCAGAGGCCCAAGACTCACCATGCTCGATTCACCCCGGAAACACCAAGATGTATTTGGATTTGAAGGAGAGTTTCTGGTGGACAAGTATGAAGAAGGATATTGCCGAGTATGTAGCAGTATGCGATGTATGTCAGAGAGTGAAGGCAGAACATCAGAAGCCAGCCGGATTATTACAGCCTATGCCGATACCCGATTGGAAGTGGGATAAACTTGGTATGGACTTTATCACTGGATTACCCATGACAAGATCAGGTTATGACTCCATCTGGGTAGTAGTTGATCGCTGGACCAAAGTGGCTCACTTTATCCCCCTGAAAACCACTTATACGAGCGCGAAGTTGGACAAGATATATATGACCAGGATCGTATGTCTGCATGGAGTTCCGAGGACATCATATCAGATAGAGGAACATAGTTTACCTCAAAGTTTTGGAATCAGTTGCACCAGACTTTGGGTACTAGGCTAGAGTTCAGTACATCCTTTCATCCGTAGACAGATGGACAGACCAAGAGAGTAAATCAGATTCTGGAGGACATGTTGAGAGCCTGTGTGCTAGATTGTGGATCTAGTTGGGACGATAATTTTCCTTACGCAGAGTTCTCCTACAACTACAGTTATCAGGCTAGTTTAAAGGTGGCACCTTTCGAAGCCTTGTATGGAAGGAGGTGCAGGACACCATTAATGTGGGATAAAGTCGGAGATCGTCAGTTGTTTGGACCAAATTTTATCAAAGAGTCCGAAGAGAAGGTTAAGTTGATTCGAGATAGACTGAAGGTAGCTCAGTCCAGGCAGAAGAGTTATGCCGATACTAAACGCAAGGATATAGTTCATGAAATTGGAGACCGAGCATATCTTCGGGTGTCACCACTGCGAGGAGTTAAACGATTTGGAGTTAAGGGAAAGTTAGCCCCGAGATTTGTACGACCATACCGAGTTCTGGAACATATGGAAGAAGTGGCCTACAAGTTGGAATTACCTGAAGGATTGTTAGGAGTTCACGATGTGTTTCACATTTCCTAGTTGAAGAAGTGCCATGCAGAGATGGCCGACATTTCTCTAAGAGATACAGTTCCCCTAGAAGCAATTCAGTTGGAGAGTGATTTAACCTACAAGGAGAAACCCGTCAATATTCTCGAGTTTTCTAGCCGACTTAGCCATAGCAAGGTTATCAAGTTTTGCAAAGTTCAGTGCAGCCACCATACCGAGGAGGAAGCCACCTGGGAGTGAGAATAAGACCTACGAAAAGACTACCCACACCTATTTTCTAGCCAACCCGAATCTCGAGGGCGAGATTCATCTTAAGGGGGGTAGGTTTGTAACATCCCAATTTTCAATTTGGATGTTATACATAGGTCATCATATGCATATCATATTTTATTTACATTTTGGTTTTGATCCTGGAAATCTTAAGCAATTCAAGGACCCAAGGAGAGAGTTGGAGGTTTCACAAATTTTCATATTTGAATTTTATCAAATTTGAAAAGAGGATCAATTTGATTTTAATATTTTTCTCTGTGATTATTTCCAATATTAAAAATAAAAGAGAGAAGATAATATGACTTCTTCAAATGAAAGGAGTATTGGAGAAGAAATTTCAAAATCAAATTAAAATTTTATTTGCTATTTTATTAGAATTAGAAAATTATGCATTTTTGAAAATTGCATTTTTAGGCGAGAAAAATGTTCACTTTGTTCTAAATATTAGGTTTAGACGGTGAAAATTATTTCTGGTATTTTTAGTATTTTGTATTTTTTAGGATTTTTCTTTCGGGCGAAATTTATTTAAAAAAAGGTTTCGAGCTGATCGGGCCGAAGGCCCAGCGGGCCCACAAGGCCGCTGCCGCCTTCCTCCCGGGCAGGAGGAATCCCGCCACCGCACGGACGCCGAGGGAGTCCGGCTCGGACTCCCGTCGGGCCGCCCCCCCGCCCAAGGCAGCCGCCGCCCCACCCCCTTTAAAGCCGCCCCATCCCGCCACCTCCTCGCCACCCCGACCTGCAGCCGCTGCCACCCGCCGCCTGCTGCTGCAATTGCTGCGTGCTGCCACCGCCGCCCACGCGCCGCAGTTCGCCGTCGCCGGCCCGTGCCGCCGCCGCCGCTTTGCCTCGCTGGAGCCGTCGGATTTCGCCGCCACCGTTGACCCCACCTCCGCCGTTAACCGGTATAAAACCATTCCGGTTTGCCGGTTCCTTTTCAGTTCTTTTTCGGTTCTTCAGTTTTAGATCGGTTTATTTTTAGGGTTAGGGTTTTTCTCGGTTTTTCGTTCGGATCTAATTTGCGGACGTTCGTCCGTTAATCCGCAGTAGCGAACAACGTTCGTTCGTTTGATTCTGTTAGCAAACGTTCTTTCGTAAGGTTTTTCTTTTTATTTTATGTCCATCCAGGGACCTGTCCGCAATTACTTTTATCACAGACTAGTCCCTTATTTTCAAACCCTCGCAACTTTTTGCTCGTTCGTCCAAATCTAGTGAAACCAACGCCAAAATCTTCGTCTTGTTCCCCTATTTCCAGATAATCAACTTGAACATGATTTTGTTAATTTAAAATGTGGTTGCAAGCAGATTTGAATTTGAAATTCTTTTGATCGTAGTTTGTGTTTCATAGCTCCGATTCGCCTGATTCTTTTTGCAAATCGAAGCTCTTTAGTTGAACTTTTAGTTTGTATCTTTTCATTTGAGTTTTACCCTTGCATCTTATGCTTGAGTGCTTATGTATGCTATTGTTTGTTTACAATTGAGTTTCTGAAGTGCGAAGCGTGCTACTACGAATCACTAGGGTTTTCAGATCGTCAGCAAGGCAAGTAACACTTTGATCATATCCCTTATTACCCTGTTTTTATGCATTAGTCTCAATCCTCAAACATTGCATGAGTAGGACTAGTTTAACTTGTGGGTATTGGGAAGTAGTTGTTGAGGTAGCACCTATTGCACTTTTTATTCAGACCTTGGGAGTTACTATGTTATGCTTATTATACTTTGCTATGCTATGCTCGTACATGTGGTTTGGTTTGAGTGATTCATGACAGTTGTGAGTATTATTTATGAACTAAGGGATTACTTAAGGTGGCTACTTTAACACACATCTGGGTGGATTGGTTTGTGGGCACCTGGGGAAATCCAGTGTTGTCCAAGGAGAATCCCGGTGTATCCGTGTGATTTTTCCTATGGTTCGCCACCCAGGCTCAAAGGGATCATTATGTTATTCATACTAGAAACTTCCGTGTACAGCCACAAGCCATTATGGGCTCTGGCATAGTTGAGTAAGTTGCGGGAAACCTTTCCATGATGGGTTAGCAGATGTAGGGGATTGTAGGTGTACCGGCCTCTTTATCGGTTAAGGGGACCTCTTCGGAAATACTGTGTCTCGGTCATCCGTTTCTCAAACTTCATGTATTGCGAGAAATTCAACGGAGGAGATCGAGTCTTGTGGGGAAAAGTGTGCAAACTTCTACAGAGTGTACAAACTAATCATGGTTAGCCGTGTCCCCGGTTATGAACATCTTGAGTATCTGGTGCTTGAATTACTATGTTGATCTCATCACTTTACTTAATTAATCTGTGGGGTTATTGATTTATTAATTTGGGATTGAGATGGGGTTACCATTCTCAATGTTTTTCAACAAACTGTGTAGTTAAATAAAATATATTCCTTTGTTGTAGGGAAAAAATTGGCTTTTCGCAAAAATGATAAACCATAGAGCCCCCACCAGCCATATATGCATATAGTTATAATTGTTCATTGATCTATAGTGTTATCTTGCCAGCATATTCCATGTGCTGACCTACATAGGCTACAACGCATTATGTTGCAGAGTTTTCAGACGAAGAGTAAGGTGCGCTAGGTCATTGTCATGCACTCAGCTATGCCGTTGGAGTTGATGGACTCATTTACCCTTGAAGCTTCCACAGTTATCTTATTTTAGATGGCCTTCAGCCATATTATTGTAATAAGTACTCTCTTTGAGACATTCGATGTAATAAGTTTGTGATTTCACTCTGCTATAAATCCTCGAGTACTGTGTCTGTTAGCATTACCGATCCAGGGATGACACTTACACGGAGATTTGACCGTTTGAGGTCGGATCGCTACACATGTGGTTAATAAAAATATAGCTCCAAGTAAGGTTACCGATGAACGAAGACGAAAGAGGGGATGCCATCCGGGGCATCCCCAAGCTTAGGCTCTTGGTTGTCCTTGAATATTACCTTGGGGGTGGTTTGGGCATCCCCAAGCTTAGGCTCTTGCCACTCCTTATTCCGTAGTCCATCAAAACTTTACCCAAAAGTTGAAAACTTCACAACACAAAACTCAACAGAAAACTCGTAAGCTCTGTTAGTATAAGAAAGAAAGTCACCACTTAGGTACTGTCAAGACAAGATTCATAATTTTTCTCACATGATGCCTACTATACCATATCATTTCTACAATTTATATTAAGCAATATAAGCCGTAGAAACTAGAAAACAAGCAAACTATGCATCGAAAACAGAATCTGTCAAAAATAGAA